>NC_035177.2:26937743-28138993 GCF_001659605.2 Manihot esculenta | reverse complement strand
AGCCAAGTTTCTGCCCTTTTACAGAAACCAGGTTCGGCAGCCGAAGGGAGTTTCGGCCGCCGAACATGGCTTGAGAGGCAGCTTTAGGCTGCCGAAGCTTTCCCCCGAAAGTTGGAGTTTCGGCTCTGTCCGAGACTTTCGGCCGCCGAAGGTGCCGCCGAACATGCATGAGTTTCGCCTCTGTCTGGGAGTTTCGGCCGCCGAAGGTGCCGCTGAACCTGCCTGACTTTCGGCTCTGGAGGGACTTCCGGCCGCCGAAGGTGCTGCCGAAAGTGCCCTGTCCAGCCTTTTCTTGCATGCTTCCTAGGAGTGTTTTGAGGTGTTTTTAGGAGGTTTTGGGGGTATGTTTAGGGTTATGTTCTTGTTGTTTTGGTGCCTCATTTGAGTCCACCTGTGTAGGTTCGAACCCGAGGAACCGAGACCCCCGGTTGTGAGATAGTCGTTCAGAGTTCGTTGTTAAAGCTTCAGTCACCAGGTGAGTGGAACAACCCCTTAAGTTTTAAAGTAAAGTAAATGAATAAATGAATGAATCATAAAGCATTGCCCATGCATCATTATGCCATGCAATATTTCAGGATGTTTGCATTAGAATTCACGAATATGCTGCATTGCATAAATTGATGTTGATGTGGATGGTCGTTGGGTGATCCATAGTCCTCTGATGTTATGTTATGATGATATGTTATGGAAGACCAGCGAGGCCCATTCTACGCCCCTGGCATTATGTAAGAGAAAGACCAGCGAGGCCCATTCTACGCCCCTGGCATTTTAGAATGTTATGTTATGTAAGAGAAAGACCAGTGAGGCCCATTCTACGCCCCTGGCATTTGGAGATGTTGAGGACTAATGGTGACAATACCATCCTTTTATGTGATTAGCTGTGATGTGTTGCATTTCATGAAAGCATGAATAAGAAAAAGAAATAAAAAGAATTAAATAATATAATAATTATAATAATAATAAAATGAATAATAATATACCTAAAAATGGAGGAATTAAAGCAAAGGTTTTTAGTTTCTGCTCATTGGGCTTTATAGCTCACCCCCTCTCCCCTAACCCCAGTCTTGCAGGTGCAGAGTAGATAGAGAAGTCAACAGAGTAAGAGAAGTTTATGTAATAGCTTAGCTGTGGACATGGTTTGTTGGTAATGTAAAAGTATGAGATGTAATGTAATGTAAGTTGATAATGTGCTTGACTAGAGTCTGTTGAATTCCCTGTACACATGGTCTTGTATGAGATATAATGTTTTGATGATGCCTATGTAATCCAAGCCCATGTTATGTTATGTTACCCCATGGGAGTATTTGATGAGGACTCCAATGAGGGGTTTATGTTATGGTTGTGCATGCACAGGCTAGGCTTGGCAAAGAAATGTTTGAATGAAAGAAAAGTTTTTAATTTTTCTGTATGTTGTTGACCATGTATGGGATTAAACAGGTTCACAGGATGTACGTTTGGCTTGCTACGGGTTCTGGCGGCCTTAAGCCGACCTGAATCCTAGTGCCGGTAGCGGTCCGGTTTCCGGGTCGTTACAATAATAAATAAAAAATTTTCTTAAAAATTATTTTTATTCTTAGAAAATATTTTTCATAATAAATATTTTTCAAAATTTTATTCTTTATAAACAAACAAAGGCTACATCCTCTAAATTATGATATATATCAGTGTGTCTTGATAAGATTATAGTCTTCTAATTGTACGTATCATATTTAATTATTTTTCAATACATCTTGATAAACTTAAAATCGATTGAAAATTCTAGGAAAATTAGATTTGATCAATGCTACTAATTATTGTTTGAAACAGAGAAAACGACCGGTGAAGAGATTTCTGAATATGAATATCATAGTTTATGTCGATAAGTTTTCATGAGTATTTTTAATTTCATGTTAAATTTTAAATCGTTAGAATTCGCTTTGAATTTTTAATTTTTTATAATAAAAAATTAAAAAAAAGATTTAAATCAAGTCGAATCAATGTAATCAAACATTAAAAATTTAGATAGATATTAATAAAGGAAGTGTAATCATTAAAAAAAAATACAAACATAATTTTAAGATTTAATACATTACAGATATAAGTTTATACGCAAAGATGTTTGTCATTGGTACTTCATTATAGAGCACTTATTTAATTATTATGCAAATCATATATTAGAGTGTAGCATATTCCATGATCATTTCTTCTGGCATTTCACGAGAAGAGCAGAAACATCCTTACTAAATTGGACAATAAACTCTAGCAAGGAGTAAGGATCTCGTATATTCTCATGGAACTTTTCATATTCTAAGATTCAGGCTGCCCTCTCCCTTAAGCATAGCTTGAACGGTCAACTTGAAACTCTTATACTCCTTTAATATATCTCCTTCGATCACTTTGAAGACAATTAACAAGTTCACATCATCTATACTTTCAATTAGATCCTTAGCTATTTTGGCAGACCCATCTGTTTTTTATTTTTGTACTTGATTAATAATTTTTTTTTTTTAAAAAAAAAGAAAACTACAATAGAAAAAGATTAAACGCTTACCATGGAAATATTTCCAGCGCCTTCCTCACCCCATTCACCTTCACAAAGATCACAGGAGCATCAATCCAAAAATGTACCTCTAATTTGCCCCATAGTGTCATTTTTAGTTTTTGAAAAAAGGAAGACACAGAGTGAGTTTCTGGTGATGTTTATAATCACTAATGATGCATGAAGTCCTTTGGCATTGTTTTCTATATATAGAAGTTTTTTCATACTCAATTATGCAGCTGTGACCATTTTGAGTAATTTCAATTAGAATGTGTATTATGGGATGAAATTTCAATTAGAATGTGTATTATGGGATGAAAAATATTGCAAATGCCTTAAATAATTTTCTTTCATCAAAATATTGTTGGTCCCTTATCATTAGAGATTTTAAATATATTTTAATATATCTTCTTTCCATCAAAATAAATTTATATTTTCATCTTCTATTTTAAAAAACCTACGATTCTTTTTTATATTTATTATATTAATATAATAATAAATAGAAAAAGTTTACATAAAAATAAAATTTTAATTATTCAATTTAATTTGTTTAAAGTCAACTAATATTAATTTTATAACATTTATTACTTACTTATTATAATATATTAAATAAAATATAAGTTAACCGTAATAATTAAATTATTTGTTAGTAAGTTAATAATAATAATAATAATCAAATAACCCATTTAAACCACTTAACCACAACAAGATTAGTATATATATATATATTGCTTAAAAATATTTTTAATTATTTAAAATGAATTGAAATATATTGTGAATTACATAAAAATTTAATTGGTTACATAACTAGTAATAAATTTGCACATTCGATAAACTAACTACCCTAATTAAACCGATATCATAAAAAGTATATGGGTATTTTTAATAAATTTTAAATGATAATAAAAATTATTATTATTATTATTATTATTATTATTATTATTATTATTATTATTATTATTATTATTATTATTATTATTATTGTAATGTATCCTAAAATATTGGTTAAGGAAGGAAAAAATAAAAGACAAAAAGATTGAGAAAAAAATACGCTGTAATATAGTTGATATTTCATTAAATAATAAATTAAATTTCATTTGCAATGAAAAATAAATTTTAGAATTATTTAAAAAAGAGAATGATAATAATTTATGTAAATTTAATAATTAAATAGTTAAATAATAGAAAATAAATTAAAATGATAATATAAATACTTATAAACTAATTTGAGATTATAAATATTTCAATAAAAATAAGAATATAAATATATCCAAAAGATTTTAACGATAATTAATGTAAATTTAATATATGAATAATTAAATCATAAAAATAATTAAGTATATAGAGGGATTTCTCAATCGAGGACAATATTTGTGAAAGTGTATTTTCAAATGTTTGGGGGAAATGTTTTTTGTGATAATTTTTTTCTGGATATATTAATATGATAATTATTTATAAAATAAATTTGTAATATACTTTTTATTTTGAGGATTAGAATAAAAATTTTAAGAAAAGGGGCAATAATAATGAGTGATAAGATTTCTTTTAATCTCTTACGACATCTGTAAAAAGGTGTTTTAAAATTATTGGGGGCAAATAAATGTGAAATCTCCATATTGATTTTCTTCTTTTTTTTTTTTTTTTTTTTTTGTGATAAGATGATGTAAAGTCATGGGCAAATATTTATTTTATGGGTTAAATAAAGTAACTTTTCAGTCTGAAATTAATTAATAAAAATAATTTTTTATTTATAAATCAAATAGTTTAATTCCTGAATTATAATTCAAACCCTTCAAATTCCTATCAACCTTCCATTATGGAATTGTAAAATAACTAACTTTAAATAATATTTCTTTATCTAAATCTCAAATCCTTCCATATATTTTATTGGTAATTAAATAGAGCTCTTTAACAAAATAAAATAATTTTAAAAATCCAATTAAAAGTCAATATTTAAGCAAATTTTTTAATACGTTTCTTACCGTATTTAAGTTTAGTGAAATAAAATAATTATCACGAATAAAAATAATAAGATAAATTATAATTAAATGTTAAATTTATTTTAAAATTTAGTTAAAATTAAATTTAAATTATTTAAATTCATATATAAAAAGAGTTAGTTTTAATAATTAAATGAAATATTTATATTAAAGTTTAAGTAAAATATCTATTTTTTATATAAGATTAAGTATTTATAGCTACTTGAAGAGGCTGCCATAGCTCATAGAGGAGTTGATACACAAATAAATAATATATTATTTTAAATTATAGTAAATCCCACATTTAATTTTTTTTTGAAATGGTCCTACATTTAATTTATATATATATATAATTAATAAATGAAAATGTGAATATGATAATCTAAAAGTGCTATGCTACTTCTAGCTTGAATGAATTTCACAGAGGAAATTACGTGGTTTTTATGTTTAGAATATTTAAAAGAAATAATTAATAAAAATTATTTTATTGATAAAAACATTAAATTATTTTTAAAAACAATAATTTTTTAAAATTAAATTATATTTTAAAAAAATATTTTTCATCAAAAATATTTTATAAATATAATTTATTTTTTATAAATAAATAGAATCTAAATCCTGCCTTTCAAATTATGATGTCTATTACAATATGTATGAAGAAGATGTCTATGGTTTTATGTATTATAATCAATTATCATCGCATTTTGGTAAATTTAAAATCGATTAGAAAACTCTAAAAAAATTAGCTACATCGATATACGTTATTAATTAATTATTTATTATCAAAAAAATAGAAAGATATTTTTAAATATGAATATGATGAGATTAATTTTGTCACACCTTATTTTATACATATAACCTGCTATAAGTTTCCCTTATTTTATACATATAAATACATATAACCTGCTATAAGTTTTTAAAATATTAAACATATAAGAGAAAACTAATAGTTGTTATAGTCAATTCATAATATATTTACATTAAACAAAATACGTTTCTCACTGGAATGTACAATCTATACATGATCTTTCAAAATTATACAAAAAATATGACAAAAGACTTAGGATTGATCCGACCTCCTCTAGACTCTGAGTGGACGATGAGGAAGAAGGACAAACAAGAAGATGAGGACTGCTGAACGGATCACCAAAAAGGAGCTGTAATATTAAATGTATAAGGGTGATTACAAAATACTCAGAGAGCGGATAAATAAATAATAAAGGGGAAAAGATAAAGTTTAAGTATTTAATAGTACCAAATATTTAGCTGAAATCAGTCAGCTGAATAAATACAATTTAATTCAATTAATATAAAATGAACTGTGAAAAATATAATCCGCATACACTCATAATATGTTCTCTATAGATAATGCTGGCATCTCAGGTGTGATAAAATAGTGACAGCCTGAGAGCAATGCTGGCATCTTAGGCTCTATGATGACAATTTTGGCCCAAGAGCAAATAAAATACTGGTCATATACATGTGTAGAGCTACCCAAAGGGTGACCACCTGACATACACTCCAATGGCTATCTGTATATCAAGCGTTGTCCCAAACACAGTATAAATAGATATTATGCTGAAAATAAATCATCAGTCATCAAAGTGTTATCTATTCGGTGCATATACAGAGTGTAATCAGCTATTTATTCAGCTGTGCTTTAAATTCAATTTTCATTCATTCAAAAAATATAAATTATCGTTATTCTTTCCCAACTTAAATAAACAAAATAACATATATGAATAAATATATATTTAAGAAAAATATCAATATTATATATTTATTCATTCACCAGTACTGAGGATAGAATAACCTAAGTCGCACGAGCACTCCTATTACTTATCCCAAAAGCTGGATCCTCTCCTAGAATTAAAAAGAAAATAATATATCAAATAATAAATAAATATACTAAGATAATAATATAAAACGTAAAATATGAAATTTTAAATATATTTTTATATATATTTTTAAAAAAATTTCGGCAGTATTTCAACATAGCTAGACCTCTCAAAAATGAACAACCTCAACAAAAAAATACTCAATAACCTATAAAAATCATTAATCCCCAAAAGAAATATTAAATCCCTAAACACATCCCTTTTTATTCTTAATTCACCAAATAACTCAGAGAAAAAATTGAATAAAGGGAATAAAACTCAACTATCCAATTTTGAAACCTCTGGAAGACAATATGGAATTTCTGAGTAGGATATAGGTTTAAATCAGGATCTAGCTGAAGGATTTTAGAAATTTGTGGGTTGATAGGAAGGAGATTTGGATTAAAGAGAATGAATTTTTTTGTTTTTGAAATAACAAAGCAATGCTCTGCTTACCCCTGCTTCTGCTGCTTTTCTTTTTTTTTTTTTTTTTCTTTTTCTCTACTTCACGCAAATGAAAGCTCTTAAAGAAACCAGAGCCTTTAATGTTTTAATTTATTATTTATTTATTTATTTATTTATTTTTTATTTTATAGGCTATTTATTTATTTTATTATTTTTTTTGGTTTTTTTTATGGGCTGGGCCATGGCCTGATAAATTTTGTGTTTTATGTTAAATTTTAAGCTACTGGAGTTTGTTTTTGCCCTGTGATGGGCTCCTTACCCGTTAGAATTTAAATTCTCAATTTTTTGTAATAAGTGAGAAAAAAATTTACTTAGTAAATCAAAGATTTAAATAGATACTAAGAAGAGCAAACATAATTTAATACATTATAAGTTCATATGTAAAGATGTGGTTGATATTGGTGCTTCATTATAAAGCACTTATTTAATTATTAGGCAAATCACACATCAGAAAGTAACATATTTCATAGTAATTTCTTTTGGCATTCCACGAGATGAGCAAAAATATCCTTACTGCAATGGATAAAGCATGCCGGGTTGCACGCGTGCCCAAACTCAGTAAGAAAGAAGTTGGTCCCGATGATGGGACAAGGTGAGAAACAAGCAGGTCCAATCCCTTTGCAGCCCTATTTGCATACGTACTAGAGAGAATTAAATGGCCGCCTGATATAGATAAAGGGACTGACGCTACTATACATATGGGCCTACTCAACAGAGATGGGTGTCATTATAGCAGAAAAGCCGTTGGACGTCACTGATAAGCAAGAAGAAAAGAATAAAAAGAAATTGAGACTCTTCTCATAGATTAACCTTATACACACATACTGTGAATCAAATTCTCTGGATCTCAGAATATCATTAAATAATTTTAATTTTCTTTCATCAAAATATTGTTGGTCCCTTATCATCAGAAATTTTAAATGTATTTTAATATATCTCCTTTCCATCAAAATAAATTTATATTTTCATCTTCTATTATAAAAAAGCTACTATTCTTTTTTATATTTATTATATTAATATAATAATAAATAGAAAAATTTTACATAAAAATATATTTAATTTTATTCAATAATTAATTATATAAAATATTATATTCATACATTATAAACAAAATTATTATCTATTAATAATCATTTATTTAAATATTTAACTAAAATAAAATTTTAATTATTCAATTTAATTAGTCTAAAGTCAATTAATATTAATTTTATAATATTTATTATTTGTTTATTATAATATATTAAATAAAATATTAATGATTTAAAATGAATTGAAATATATTGTGAATTAAATAAAAGTTTAATTGGGTAGATACCTAGCAATCAAATTTATACATTTAATAAACTGACTCTAATTAAATAGATATCGTTAAACGTATACGGGTATTTTTAATAAATTTTAAACGATAATAAAAATTATTATTGTTATTATTATTAAAGTTATGAACAATAAAAATTATTATTATTATTATTATTATTATTACTATTATTATTATTATTATTATTATTATTATTATTATTAAGGTAATAAATTCTAAAATATTGGTTAAGGATGGAAAAAAGGAAAGGCAAAACGATCGAGGAAAAATACGCTGTAATAAAGTTGATATTTCATTAAATAATAAATTAAATTTTATTTGCAATGAAAAATTAATTTTAAAATTATTTAAAAAAGAGAATGATAATAATTTATGTAAGTTTAATAATTAGATAGTTAAATAATAAAAAATAAATTAAAATGATAATATAAATACTTATAAACTAATTTGAAATTATAAATATTTTAATATTTCAATAAAAATAAAAATAAAAATATATTCAAAAGATTATTAATGATAATTAATGTAAATTTAATATATAAATAATTAAATCATAAAAATAATTAAATATATATAGGGATTCCTCAATCGGGGACAATATTTGTGAAAGTATATTTTCAAATGTTTGGGGGCAAATAAAGTAACTTTTCAGTCCTGAAATTAATCAATAAAAATAATTTTTTTATTTATAAATCAAATAGTTTAATTCCTGAATTATAATTCAAATCCTTCAAATTCCTATCAACCTTCGATTATGGAATTGTAAAATAACTAACGCTTAATAATATTTCTTTACCTAAATCTCAAATCCTTCCATATATTTTATTGGTAATTAAATAGAGGAGTTGAGCATTATTTGATGAAAAATTCCATGGAAATTTTAATATATAAATCTGATACCTAAATAAATAATATATTATTTTAAATTATAGTAAATCTCATATTTAATTTATATATATATATATATATATATATATAATTAATAAATGAAAATGTGAATATATACGATAATCTAAAAGTGCTATGCCACTTCTAACTTGAATGAATTTTACAGAGGAAATTACGTGGCTAAAATATCTTTCAATTTTTTTATGTTTAGAATATTCAAAAGAAATGAATAATAAAAATTATTTTACTGATAAAAATATTAAATTATTTTTAAAGACAATAATTTATTTTTTATAAATAAATAGAATTTAAATCGGGGCTCCAAATTATGATGTCTATTACAATATATATGAATAAAATCATGGTTTCTGATTTTATGTATCATAATTAATTATAAACACACCTTGATAAAATTAAAATCGATTTAAAAAATTAGTTACATCGATAAATACTATTAATTGATTATTTATTGTTTGAAAAAACAGCAAATAGATTCTTAGATATGAATCTAATGGTCTTTGGCATTGCTTTCCTTATATAGAAGTGGCATGAGCTTAGTTGCCATATATGTATTTTTAATATAGTAGACATCTTTCCTACTCAATTATGAAGCATTGACTATTGTGAGTGATTTCAATTAGGGTTTGTGTTATGGGATGGAAAATGTTACAATGCCTTATATAAATAATTATATATCTCATTCTAATAAAAATAAATTTATATTTTCTTCTTTTATTGTAAACAATATATATATATATATATATCTGTGCGATTGCTGTATATTTTTTATAATATTAATATAAATAATAAATAGAAAATTTTATATAAAAATATATTATAATACTATTGATTTGATATACACAAATATGAATATATATGATAGCTTAAATGAATTTCAAAGAGGAAATTAAGTGGTTTGTTTGCATGAAAATGTTTTTAAATTTTTTGATATTTGAAATATTGAAAAAAATTAATTAATAGAAAATATTTTACAGAAAAAATTAAATCATTTTTATTTTATGAATATTTCAAATATAAAAATGTGAAAAAATATTTTCATGCAAATAAACCACTTAACTAAGGAAAAATATTTTATTACTTAAAGAAAAAAAAATTCTTTTTAAGAGATAGAGTCATTTTCAGATTACTATATATAAATTTACACTATTGTATGTAAATTTATTGACATCATTTTCTAAAATCACAAATAAAAAAGTTATTTTCTTAAAAATTATTTTTATTCTTAGAAAATATTTTTCATAATAAATATTTTTTAAAAATTTATTCTTTATAAACGAACAGAGGCTATATCCTCTAAATTATGATATATATAAGTGTGCCTTGATAAGATCATAATCTTCTAATTTTACATATTATGCTTGATTATTTTTTAATACATCTTGATAAACATAAAATTGATTGAAAATTTTAGGAAAATTAGATTTGAACAATGCTACTAATCATTGTTTGAAAAAGAAGAAATGATCCGTGAAGAGATTCCTGAATATGAATAACATAGCTTATGTCGGTAAGTTTTTATGAGTATTTTTCATTCCATATTAAATTTAAGTTGCTAGACTTCGCTCTTATTTATGATATCTTTCCTTACTTATTAAAATATAAAATTTGGAGAAATAGATTTTTAAATCAAATAGGATGATCATCGATTAGAATATTAAAGATTTAAATAGATATTAATAAAGGAATTATAATTATTATAAAACACAAACATGGTTTTAAGATTTAATATCGTTGTAGGTACAAGTTCTTATGCAAAGATGCATGGTCATTGGTGCTTCATTATAGAGCATTTATTTAATTATTATGCAAATCACATTTTAGAGCATAACATGTTCCATGATCATTTCTTCTGGTATTTCACGAGATGAGAAACATCCTTACTAAATTGGACAATAAACTCTAGCAAGGAGTAAGGATATCGTATATTCTCATAGATCTTCTCATATTCTAAGGTCAAACGCACCACACTGCCCTCTCCTTTAGGTGTAGCTTGAAGGGTCAACTTGTAACTCTTATATTCTTTCAACAGATCTACTTCGATCACTTTGAAAACGGTTAACAAATTCACATCATCGATGGTTTCAACTAAATCCTTAGCCACTTTGGCAGACCCATCTATTTTTTAATTTTATACTTGATTAATAATTTTTAGGAAAAAAAAAAAGAAAATTACAATTGAAAAAGATTAAATGCTTACCATGAAAATATTTCCAGACAATAGCGCCTTCCTTACCCATTGACCTTCATCAAGATCACAACCTTGAATTTTGTGAGGGGACATATTGGATATATGGTGTGGTCGGCAACTAAAGACATCATGAAACTGATCTGCATGAGCATCGATCCAAAAATGTACATCTAATTTGCCCCATAGTGTCATTTTTAGTTTTTGAAAAAAGAAAGATAGAGAGTGAGTTTATGGTGATGCTTATGATCACTAAAGAATCTAATGATGCATGAAGTCCTTTGGCATTGCTTTCTATATATATAGAAGTGGCATGAGCCTAATTGTCATTTGAGATATTTTCCTACTCAATAATGAAGCTGTGACTATTTTGAGTGATTTCAATTAGAATGTGTATTATGGGATGAAAAATATTACAAATGCCTTAAATAATTTTCTTTCATTAAAATATTGTTGGTCCTTATCATAAGAGATTTAAAATATATTTTAATATATCTCCTTTCCATCAAAAGAAAATTATATTTATTATATTAATATAATAATAAATAGAAAAGGTTTACATAAAAATATATTTAATTTTATTCTATAATAATAATATAAAATATTATACTTATACATTATAAATAAAATTGTTATCTATTAATAATTATTTATTTAAATATTCAATTAAAATAAAATTGTAATTGTTCACTTTAATTAGTTTAAAGTCAACTAATATTAATTTTATATCATTTATTATTTGCTCATTATAATATATTAAATAAAATATTAATTATTTAAAATAAATTGAAATATATAAAAATTTAATTGGTTACATAGCTAGCAATTAAATTTACACATTCAATAAACTAACGACTCTAATTAAACAGATATCATAAAAAGTATACGAATATTTTTGATAAATTTTAAATGATAATAAAAATTATTATTATTATTATTATTATTATTATTATTATTATTATTATTATTATTATTAAGGTAATGTATCTTAAAATATTGGTTAAGGAAAAAGGAAAGGCAAAAAGATAGAGGAAAAACAAGATGTAATATAGTTGACATTTCATTAAATAATAAATTAAATTTCATTTGCAGTGAAAAATTAATTTTAAAATTATTTAAAAAAAGAGAATGATAATAATTTATGTAACTTTAATAATTAAATACTTAAATAATAGAAAATAAATTAAAATCATAATATAAATACTTATAAACTAATTTGAGATTATAAATATTTCAATAAAAATATAAATATAAATATATTCAAAAGATTATAACGATAATTAACGTAAATTTAATATATGAATAATTAAATCATAAAAATAATTAAATATATAGAAGGATTCCTTAATCGGGGACGATATTTGTGAAAGTGTATTTTCAAATGTTTGGGGGCAAATAAAGGTGAAATGTTTTTTGTGATAATTTTTTTTTCTGGATATAATAATATGATAATTGTTTATAAAAAAAATTATAATATACTTTTTATTTTGAGGAGTAGAATAAAAATTTTAAGAAAAGGGGCAATAATAATGAGTGATCTTACGATATTGATAAAAGTGTTTTAAAATTATTGGGGGCAAATAAATGTGAAATCTCCATATTGATTTTTTTTTTTTTTTGATAAGATTATGTAAAGTCATGGGCAAATATTTATTGTATGGTTTAAATAAAAGTAACTTTTCAGTCCTTAAATTAATTAATAAAAATATTTTTTTTTATTTATAAATCAAATAGTTTAATTACTATCAACCTTCCATTATGGAATTGTAAAATAACTAACGCTTAATAATACTTCTTGATGATCGATGGATTTTTCCATCTCGGTCTGGGGCCAGACCCATGACGACAGCCTATTACTTGGAGGCCTTCCAGTCTCTCGCATGAACTAGGACCAGCCCGCTCAGCCTTAAGATCGGGGTACACCCAAACCCCAGTCAGACCGGCCCAGCACGTTTGGCCCTGAGACCGGACCACCACTGGGTTCGGTCTCTTTCTCTCCAACCCTGTCGTGAGAGGAAAGGACAATAAGTCCAATCACTTCGTAGCCTTGTCCACTTGTGCGCCGGAGGGAATTAAATGGCCGCCTGACACAGGGAGGGTCACTGTAATACCCGGCTAGACTCCGGTATCGAAATTTCTACCGTCCGGGGGAATCTCGGATGTCGAAAACCTCTAGAAGGATAAAAATCATATTTTTATAATATGTTTTCATGTATTTTATGGTTTTAAGTAAGAAAGAAATTGAGTTTTGAATGAAAATGACCATAGAGGAAAATTCAGGTTCGGCGGCCGCCGAACATGGTGGAGTTTTGGAGTCACCTTTGGCTTCCGAAGGTGGTCTGGCCAGCCACCTATAAAAGGCCCCATGGCCGAAAATGGGCGAGTTTTCTCCCCTATTTTCGGTCAACGGTGAGTCCATGCCCTCCCATGCTTGGTTTTGATGATTTTCCTCAAATCTTTCAAGTTTTAACGAGTTTTAACTTGATTTTGAAGATTTTTGGAGCTAAGATCAAGATTTGAAGCTTGGAGACCTCGAAGCTCTTTTCCTCCATCTCTCCAAGTTTAGGTCGCCTCCCCTCTCAATCTTCAAGAGGTAAGAGTAGATCTTTAGCTCATTCTATGTTTTAAGCAAGTTTTATGAGGTTTATGGGGTAGAAATGCATGTTTAAGTTAGTTGATTGTTGTTAGGATTAATGTTGAGTTTATGGATAATGTATGTTGTATGAGTTGCTATTTGTGTTGTTGTTGGGGTTTAGGATAGTTTGAGACCCCTATTTGCTTATGTATGTGAGTATGCATGTTGTAGAGTAGCTAAATGCATGTTTGAAAGGGTTGGGAGGCAAAATGTGCATGAGGAGGCTGAGTTCTGCCACTTAGGAAGAACTCAAGTTTGGCAGCCGAAGGACTTTTGGCCGCCGAACCTGCCTGTGGAGGCAAGCTTTTGGCTGCCGAACCCTGCCCCCGAAAGTTGGACTTTCGGCTCTGGAGGGGAGTTTCGGCCGCCGAAGGTGCCGCCGAAAGTGACTGAGTTTCGGCTCTGGAGGGACTTTCGGCGCCGAACCTGCCGCTGAAAGTGCCCTGTTCAGCCTTCCTTTGCATGTTTTCTATGATTGTTTTAAGGTGTTTTAGGGGGTTTTTGGGGAATTGTTTAGAGTCATGTTAGTCTATGTTTGGTCCCTCATTTGAGTCCACTTGTGTAGGTTCGGACCCGAGGAATCGAGGACCCCAGCAGTGAGATAGCTGCTTCAGAGTCTTTTTAGAGCTAGCCTGAGGTGAGTAGAACAGAACTATGTTTAAATTAATGAAAGTTTTAGCATGATTCACGTATCATGAATGCCATGAGATATATTAGGTTGTTTGCATTAGAATTCACGAATATGTTGCATTGCATATTATGTTGTTGATGTGGATGAACATTGAATGATCCATTGGCCCTTGACTCGCGGTTGTCGAAGCTGGTCAAAAATAACCTTTCTGGTTATCAACAATTTACAACTGCAGATAGTGGTGAAAGGATCGAATCCACAGGGAATTGAGAACTTACCTATTTTCCTTATCAAGACCAATAAAATAAACTGAAACAAAAATAAACTGAAAAAGAAGAAAACTGAAAACGAGATAAAACTGAAAGCGGAATAAAAATAAATTGCAGTAAAAGTAAAATGGGGTTTGAGATTGATTTGATTAACAAACTACTGAAAGCAATTAAAATAAGCAAATAACAAAATAAAAGAGAAATAAATAATGAGAAAGATCTAGTTGAAGAGTTGGATCCACTTTAGTTGTTTGGATTGATCATTGACACTTAGTTTCCTTTGGGTTGATTCAATAGATTAGTTATGGAGATAGAAGATGCTTCTCACCACCATTATCTCTCCTTATGATTAAACCAATTAGGGAACGTCCTCTAATTAATTACTAATTAACAAATTGCCAAGGAACGTCCTTGGGCCTTAGGCATCAAAACAATTGTCAATTGCATTAAGAAATAGAGAGATCCAATCCTAGCTACCCAAACGTATGGAGATAACGCTAGATCATACAATTTCCTTGGGTTTTATCCCAAGTGTTCTCATGTAAGAATAATCTAAGCAATTACGAACTTAAATCATCCAAACTAACAATTAATTACCTTGCAATCAAGAATCAATTGGCCATATTGATCAAAACAACAAAGCAACAATGGAATTAAGCATGAGATTGCATGAATATTGAATAACCAAAAGATAAACCATGTTTGATCAAGTCTCCCAATCCATAAAACAACCAAAGTATCACCTAATCTTCAACTAGAATAAAATATTTCAGCCTCTCATGGCTGAAACAAAATCAAAAATAAAAGAAAAGAAAAAGGTAGAAGAAGAGATGTGAATTTCGTAGGTGTCTCCCAAGGGGAGCTTAAGGGCCCTCTAGAGGCTTCTTATGTGGCTTTTTATAGTTGAGAAGTGTTGCCCTAGGTCATACTTACTGCCCAAGAGGTATTTTCTGCCCAAGATGTGTCTGAAAAGGAAAGAATTGCGCTTTTCGGCTTCAGAAGGAAGGCTGCGCGAAAATGCACTGCGGAAGGAAGTTGGTGCGCGCGGTTTGGTCTCAGAAAGGGAAGGAGGCGCAGATTGTGCTTCCTAAATAAGTTTAGATGCTGACCTTACTTCCTAATTAGTGTAGAGGCTGCCCAAGATGCTGCCCATGTGCAACTTGCTGCCCAAGTTGTTGCAGAAAAGGAAGGTGGCGCGCAGATGACTCTCAGAAGAGGAAAGCGCGCAGATTGTTTCTGAATAGGAAGGATGCACGAATTTTGATCTTCAAAGGGGAAGATATGCTTGTCCATACATTCCTTTTTAGGTGGAGCCTCTTTTGAACTTTGAATATTGAATGCAGAAGAGGAAGAGCATCTCTTTGAGATCTTGCTGCCTAAATAGGAAGATATGACTGCTGCAGTGTGTGCACATTTTTGAACAAGGAAAGAAAGATCTGCGATTTGAATTTCAAATAATCTTCTGACTGAGCTTTCCATGTTTGCTTTTGCTTCTGCACTTTCCTCATTTGAAAACTTTCCTTTTCTGAAAACTTTCCTTATTTGGAAACTTTCCTTTTTTGGCACTTTTCGGCAGTTTTAAGAGCATTTTCTCCAGATTGTCTCTTTACACCTAATATCTGCAAAACATAATTAAAACCACAAAATTAAGTAGAAAAGATGTAAATAAACATCAAGAACGTAATGATAAAATGGACTAAAATATGCTCTATCAAATATCCCCACACCTAGCTTTTTGCTTGTCCTCAAGCAAATGAACATAGTCAAACAAGCTTTCTTTGCTACTTGATCCTTATTTCCACTTAAACTCTTACTCTAGACACCTATTTTGAAGCATTGCAGTGAAGAATATATGCATGAAGATTATTCACCTTCTTTCCTTGTTTCCCTTTACTTACCATGGCTAGGATTTATTTTCCTCAAGGGAGACCATACATGCACATTTTTGTTAAAAACTTTTTCTAGCTTTCGGAGTGACTTGCCCTTACCTTGAAGTACTTTATTCAGGCTTTTGCACTTTAGATCTCGCTTGGAAAGGTCACCAACCTATTTTTGATTTGAAGGTTTTTATTTTTCAGTTGGTCACCTATCCAAGAGGCTACTTGCCTTGTTCATAGTCTTTTGACTATTGGAACAATTTTCAATTTGTGCTTTTGAGGTCTTTGCCTTTGCTGAATTTTCTTTCTCTCAATGATTTGGGCAAATCAACACCAATCGCTAAATCAAGTCACATTAAGTTCATTCACACAACTTTAATTTATTCTCAATCAATTGAGGGTCATCAATATATTTTTCACCATGGCAAACTCAAAGATTCAATTCAAAAGGCAATTCTCAAGCATGAATATAACCCACTGCAATTGATTCAACATAAGTTTAAAGAGTCATCACATCAATGGGGTCATGGAAAGAAAAGCTCATCCAACATAGTTCATATGATGAGTAAAGCATCTCAAAAATGGAAACAAAATAAATAATAAAAAAAAACTGTGGCTATCTGTGTGTGTTATTGAAAGCAAAAATGAAAATTTTCAACTAATGCAAGCAAACAAAAAATCAAAGCAAAAATAAACTCAAAAAGTAAAAATTCAGGAATATGCACCCGCACACCTAAATCATGCATTGTCCTCAATGTATAAGAAACATAAAAGAACAAAGGAAACTGAGTACTCCCCTGGGTGTGGTGTGCATGGTGCGATCCACTTGATCAAGGCTCAAGTAATTGGAGAAGGGAAGAGAGTCCCAACTGCATTGAGCAAAAAGTGTAGCACTCCTTTTGATTTAGTCAAAACCCATCTTATTTTTTCCATGTACTCATGAAGCAACATGATTAGCTTCTCTTCTTTCAGATGAGGTGTGCCTCTAGCCCTTATGTTTGCATTTTTGAGATGATTGGGAAGCACTTTGAACTCCAATTCATGTTTCTCTATGGCTAGCTGCAATTTAGTACTTAATTCAGGCAAAACAAACTCTACCTTATCCGGAGGTTTGGGAAGGCATTGATCCGCATGGTCCTTTGGTTTAGGTGCTTGGAGTACCATTTGTTCCTTGCGGGCATGGGCTGGTTGCATTGGATCTATGGCTGAATTGGTTTCAATTTCCTCCTTCTGCGCAAGATCTGACTGAAAGGGAGGACTGGAGGAGCTCATCTGCGATGGAAACTGAAAGGACGCATCTAAAAGGCTTTCAGGTACTCCTTTTTGCGCAAGATTGGTCTGAAGAGGTGCGATTGGAAGTGTTGTAGGACTGTCTTGCGCAAGGTTGATCTGCGCACCAAGCTGAAGTGGTGCGATCTGCTTCTGTTCATTCTGCGCATGGCTGCAGTCCATCTGTTGGATGCAACAGTCAGTTTCTTTCAATTTTGGTTCTTCCTGACTTTCATCATCTTCTTGGCTAGCCTCCCTGCATGAATCATTGGTTAGAATACCATCTTTTATATCAAAATTATCTTTGCTCAAATAATCAATGATATTTGAATTATCAACAAGTTCTGTTTGATCTGTTTGTTGGGACAAACAGTGTTCTGGTTGTGTTTTTTCAGCAACTCGTTCTAGCACTTGCCATCTTTCATCAGCTTCACGCTCTTCCTCTTTTCTTACCATGTCTTCTCTCCATTTGGCGGCTACTCGATCCACTTCCTGTTGGAGATTTTGCAAAGTTTCCAACATCTTACGAAAATTAGTTCTGGGATCTTGAGGTATTTCTTGGGCTTGATAGTCTTTGTAGTAGTTAGCCCCTTTATAGCCATAATTTGGTTGGTCTCCCCATCATGGACGTACTTCAAGAGCTTGTTCAGCTTGGTCTATAACAAAACTTCTCGCAGCAGCGATTTGTTCATAAAGTTCTGCGTGGCGAAAAGGTGTAATTTCCTCATCCATGATTCAAATCTGCGATTGAGATGTTTCAGAAGATGGTTCTGCGCAGAGTGTTTTTTTTTTTTTTTTTTTTGGAATTTGGTCCAGAAAAAAAAACAAATAAGTTAAATCAACTCCCCGGCAACAGCGCCAATTTTTGACTCGCGGTTGTCGAAGCCGGTCAAAAATAACCTTTCTGGTTATCAACAATTTACAACTGCAGATAGTGGTGAAAGGATCGAATCCACAGGGAATTGAGAACTTACCTATTTTCCTTATCAAGACCAATAAAATAAACTGAAACAAAAATAAACTGAAAAAGAAGAAAACTCAAAACGAGATAAACTGAAAACGAGATAAAACTGAAAGCGGAATAAAAATAAATTGCAGTAAAAGTAAAATGGGGGTTTGAGATTGATTTGATTAACAAACTACTGAAAGCAATTAAAATAAGCAAATAACAAAATAAAAGAGAAATAAATAATGAGAAAGATCTAGTTGAAGAGTTGGATCCACTTTAGTTGTTTGGATTGATCATTGACACTTAGTTTCCTTTGGGTTGATTCAATAGAATAGTTATGGAGATGGAAGACGCTTCTCACCACCATTATCTCTCCTTATGATTAAACCAATTAGGGAACGTCCTCTAATTAATTACTAATTAACAAATTGCCAAGGAACGTCCTTGGGCCTTAGGCATCAAAACAATTGTCAATTGCATTAAGAAATAGAGAGATCCAATCCTAGCTACCCAAACGTATGAAGATAACGCTAGATCATACAATTTCCTTGGGTTTTATCCCAAGTGTTCTCATGTAAGAATAATCTAAGCAATTACGGACTTAAATCATCCAAACTAACAATTAATTACCTTGCAATCAAGAATCAATTGGCCATATTGATCAAAACAACAAAGCAACAATGGAATTAAGCATGAGATTGCATGAATATTGAATAACCAAAAGATAAACCATGTTTGATCAAGTCTCCCAATCCATAAAACAACCAAAGTATCACCTAATCTTCAACTAGAATAAAATATTTCAGCCTCTCATGGCTGAAACAAAATCAAAAATAAAAGAAAAGAAAAAGGTAGAAGAAGAGATGTGAATTTCGTAGGTGTCTCCCAAGGGGAGCTTAAGGGCCCTCTAGAGGCTTCTTATGTGGCTTTTTATAGTTGAGAAGTGTTGCCCTAGGTCATACTTACTGCCCAAGAGGTATTTTCTGCCCAAGATGTGTCTGAAAAGGAAAGAATCGCGCTTTTCGGCTTCAGAAGGAAGGCTGCGCGAAAATGCACTGCGGAAGGAAGTTGGTGCGCGCGGTTTGGTCTCAAAAAGGGAAGGAGGCGCAGATTGTGCTTCCTAAATAAGTTTAGATGCTGACCTTACTTCCTAATTAGTGTAGAGGCTGCCCAAGATGCTGCCCATGTGCAACTTGCTGCCCAAGTTGTTGCAGAAAAGGAAGGTGCGCAGATGGCTCTCAGAAGAGGAAAGCGCGCAGATTGTTTCTGAATAGGAAGGATGCACGAATTTTGATCTTCAAAGGGGAAGATATGCTTGTCCATACATTCCTTTTTAGGTGGAGCCTCTTTTGAAATTTGAATATTGAATGCAGAAGAGGAAGAGCATCTCTTTGAGATCTTGCTGCCTAAATAGGAAGATATGACTGCTGCAGTGTGTGCACATCTTTGAACAAGGAAAGAAAGATCTGCGATTTGAATTTCAAATAATCTTCTGACTGAGCTTTCCATGTTTGCTTTTGCTTCTGCACTTTCCTCATTTGAAAACTTTCCTTTTCTGAAAACTTTCCTTATTTGGAAACTTTCCTTTTTTGGCACTTTTCGGCAGTTTTAAGAGCATTTTCTCCAGATTGTCTCTTTACACCTAATATCTGCAAAACATAATTAAAACCACAAAATTAAGTAGAAAAGATGTAAATAAACATCAAGAACGTAATGATAAAATGGACTAAAATATGCTCTATCAGCCCTCGTATGAAATGATATGAAATGCTGATGATATGGTACGGAAGTCCAAAAAGACCCATTCTACGTCCCTGGAACATTGGAAATGTTATGATATGATATGTAAGGGAAAGACCAGGACCCATTCTACGTTGTGGCACTATTGGATATGTAGAGGGCTATTGGTGACAAGTTCATCCTTAATGTGGTTTGTTTGTGATGTGATGCATTTCATGAAAGCATGAATTTTAATATAATGTTTTACTATTCTGCTCACTGGGCTCTAGTAGCTCACCCCTTTTCCCTAACCCCAGGTGTGCAGGTCAGAGACAGTCCAAGAAGTTTTCAAGGGTAAAAGAGAGGTCTATGTAATAGAATAGTAGTGGACATGATAAATTGGCATGTATTGTAATCAATAGTATTGTAAGATATGTAATGATGTATATTGAGGATTAGAGTTGTGCTTGACCAGAGTATGTATGGTTAATCCCTTTGCACATGATCTATGAAATGTTTTAATGATGCTTGTATAAACCAAGCTTAATGTATGATATGTTACCCCATTGGAGCATTTGATAAGGGCTCCAGTGTGGGGTTTTATGGTTATGAGTTTGTGCATGCACAGATTAAGCTTGGTAAATGAAAGAAAAAGTTGATAGTTTCATGTATTTGTATGATCATGTATGGGATTTAACAGGTATGTAGGATGTATGTTAGGCTTGCTACGGGTCCCGGCGGCCTTAAGCCGATCTGGATCCTAGCACCGGTAGCGGTCCTGTTTCTGGGTCGTTACAGTCACTGCATTATCCGTACGTACGAGCCCATACGACAGAAAATGTGATCCTGTAGCAGAAAGGTCGTGACACGCCACTGGAAAAGCAGGATAAAAGGAGAGACACCCTCCTCACAGGCGAAACTTTTTCTAAGTTCACAGAACCCTTGTAAAGCCCTATTTTCTGGATCTCAGATCATCAATTGACGCCGTCTGTGGGAACGAAGGAGATCTTTTCATCGTCGGAGTTCCACCCTTACAATACCCACTGAGATTCACAATGGCCAACCATAACGAAAACAACCTTGCAAACACTCCCAATGACCTGAGCTCTGCCCAAGAGGGGCAACAGTTCTCTTTTTCCAGTCCTACAACTCCAAACAACCAAACACCAATCCCTTTCAACCCCTCGCCAAGCTTGGCAGGGAATGTGTCCGGAGCTGCCTTGTCCAACCAGGACCTCCAAACCATAGCCCTTCAACTACAAAACATTGCACACTGGCTGGGGCAGGTGATGCAACAGAGGGGCCTTAGCACCTCGATGAATGTGTTGCCCATGGTAGAAGAACCCCAAACCAATGAACCTCAGCCTACCTTCAACCATTCCCAAACCAACAATAGAGAAACTAGAGAAAGGGGGAGAAGAGCCGGGGGAGAAGAAGAACCAGAGGCTAGGGTTCATGGAAGAAGGGTGAGGGAGCTAATAGAAAACGATGAGGCCGACAGTTATTCTGCCAGAACAACCAGAAGAACGGGAAGTGAAGCATGGGAGGAGGAATTTCGCCTGGTGAAAAGGCCCAGACAGGAAGAAGAGAGTGTAGACCAAAAGCTGCAGAAGATGAGAGAGCAGCTCTTGGCCGAGTTGGGGACGAAAGATCAAAATCAAGCTCTCCTGCCCACCTCTTCACCCTTCTCGAAGTGGGTGCAACAGGAGACCATCCCCAAGAAGTTTATGATGCCACCTATGGCAGCATACGACGGAGCGGCAACCCGAGGGAGCATGTCCTTAGCTACAAGACTTTTATGGAGTTGCAGACTCTATCGGATGCCTTGATGTGCAAGGTATTCCCTACGATGCTGACAGGGCCGGCACGGGCGTGGTTTAACAGCCTGGAGGCTGGGAGTATCATAAGTTTCGGGGACTTGGCCATCGCCTTCATCAGCCGGTTCATAGCCGGAGTGCCAGCCGATAGGAGACCAGCTACTTGGAGACGGTCAGGCAGAGAAGAGATGAATCGCTGAGGGAGTATGTTGCCCGTTTCAACACGGACGCCCTACAGATCCCCGAGCTGGATGAGGGTCGAGCGGTGGAAGCCATACAGAAGGGGACGACCTCCCCCGAGTTTTTTGGCTCATTGAGTAGAAAGCCCCCCACTACGTTGGCAAAGCTGATGAAGAGGGCAGAAAAATACATAAGGCAGGATGATGCCTTGGTGACGAGTAGATTCGCCAGGGGGCGGAAGATAGAGGAAAAGCCCCCGAAGAAAAGAGGTCGGAAAGGCATGAGAAGAAGTAGAGCATGAAACCTGAGCCCTATAGGCAGCCTTGGGACCGGAGAGACCAGAGACCCTTCCCTCCCCAGGTTCCAGAACAAAAGCCGTTCCCTCTGTGTATTCCGGAGAACCTGACCCCACTCAATGCCTCCAGAGCCGAGGTTCTCATGGCAGTACAGGACAAGGAGTTCCTTCAATGGCCCAGGCCTATGAGAGCAGAAGCAAACCAGTGAGATCCTGACAAATACTGTCAGTATCACCGCACCCTTAGCCATGACACCAATAACTGCTACCAGGTGATTAGTGAGATCGAAAGGCTGATAAAGAGGGGGCACCTTAGGAACTTTGTGAAGAAGCCGGAAGGAGAAAGGCCTCGGCCGAACCCTGCAGCACCAACATCCAGGAGGGCGAGAGCAGGACCGGTAAATGATGGTTCTAGTGGGACCATCAACATGATTGTAGGAGGAACCGGAGGTCGGATGAGCCGAAGAGGAAAGAAGAGAAGCCGAGATGGGGAAGGCATCAGTGCCGAGGTCATGCAGGTAGTTGAGCACTCCCAAGTGACCATCACCTTCTCTCCGGAGGATGCCCATGGTGTTCAGATGCCTCATGACGATGCCTTAGTTATTGAGGCCGTCATCCACAACTACCGGGTTAAGAAGATCTTGGTGGATGACGGGAGTAAGGTGAATTTGCTGCCGTACAGAGTCTTCCAACAGATGGGAATCCCCGATGAGCAATTGGTTCGGGACCAGGCTCCGGTCAAAGGGATCGGAGGAGTCCTAGTGCCTGTGGAGGGGAAAGTAAAGCTAGCTCTCACTCTAGGAGAAGCGCCAACGACCCGCACTCATTATGCGGTGTTCTTAGTAGCCAAACTCCCCCTAAGCTACAACGCGATATTGGGAAGACCTGCGCTATTTGACTTTGAGACCATAACCAGCATCAGATATCTGGCTATGAAGTTCCCAACAGAGGCAGGTGTAACAGCCCGGAAACCGATACCCCTCTGTAACTGCCCGAACCATCACCGGCGCTAGGATCCAGATCGGCTTAAGGCCGCCGGGACCCGTAGCAAGCCAAACATACCTCCTATCACCTGGTCAAATCCCATACATGATCAAAACTTAAACATAAAAACTGAAACATCTGATGTAAATACCGAGCTTGACCTGTACGCGACATAACTGAAAACATAAAAGGATCCCCTACTAGAGTCCTCATCATAACTCTAGCTGGGTCAACATAACATACATCAAGCCGGAGTCACATCCAAAGAACTAGAACCTAACCTGTGCATGCATCAAACCACAAACATAAGACCTCCACTAAGGTCCTCATCAAATAACCTAGCGTGGTAAACAACACATGCCACAAGATTAGTTCAAACACAACTCAACCTCTAGCATAACATACATCATGTATTAAACAGGGGCTAACCAAGTCTCAGGGCCAAGCACAGTACTAAACCATAAACATAACTCCACTTACTTTACATTACATACTCTTACAAATCATTATCAAATTATAATACATGTCCACACTAAAAGTACTAAGCTAATACTATTATAAAAGCAAAACCTCTGCTCTTGAGACTTCCCGATCAACCTCAAACCTGCAACACAAGGGTTAGGGGAGAGGGGTGAGCTAAAAATCCCAATGAGTAGAAACAAAGAAAAACAGTTCATTAATTACATGCTTTCATGAAATGCGTCATAGCACAAACAAATCATATCACAGATTGGACGCAACCCCAAAACATCCCTTCCAGTCTCAGTATGCCCGGCCCAGCCGGGTCTCACAACCTTCGTATGCCTGGCCCGGCCAGGTCTTACAACAACTGTAAATGTATGCCTGGCCCAGCCAGGTCTCACAACATCTCTCGGGCTAGTGGGGTCGTCCTTGGTCCAATCTCCATCAACAGTAAATAATGCAATGCTTCACATTCGTGTAACTAGTGCATTCAACCTATTACATATAAATATGATGCATGAGCATGCTTTAGGCATTTGATTTCATAAAATAAAGATTAAGTTTAGTTCTACTCACCTCTGGCCGACGCTGACTGACTCGGCAACAGCTAACACTGATGGCCTCCTTGTTCCCTCAGGTCCGATCCTACACAGGTGGACTCGAATGAGGTGCCAAACACACTCTAAACAACTCATAAACAACTACCCAAAAACCCCTAAAAACATCACTTAACATGCATAGAAAACCACCATGAAAAGACTGGACAGGGCACTTTCGGCGGCACATTCGGCGGCCGAACCTTCCCTCCAGAGATGAAACTCGGGCACTTTCGGCGGCACCTTCGGCGGCCGAAAGTCCCACTCCAGAGACGAAAGTCAGGCACTTTCGGCGGCCAAATCCTTCCTTCGGCAGCCGAAAGTCTGCTTTCAAGCCAAAACTCAACTTTCGGGGGTAAGGTTAGGCGGCCAAACCATGCATCCAAAGGCAGGTTCGGCGGCCGAAGCTACTTTCGGCGGCCGAACCTGAGTTCTTCCCAGAAGGGCAGAACTCAACTTCTCATGCATCCAAGCCTCCCAAACCTTCCAAATACCCCAAAACAAGCACCCAACTATACCAAAACATGCATAAACCCTAAACCATGCACAAAGGAGCTTAACAACTTGATTAAACTCCAAAAACAACATCAAAGCATACATAGACAGTTTATGACCCACATAGGCCAAAACCATCAAAACAACCCAAATCTTCACATACTCTCTCCCCATCATGCATACTCACTCCCACATGCATAACCTAGCCTAAACCTTCAATAAAGCATCATATAAACATTCATGAGCATCTCATAACATACATTGGGCATAAAACCCACATAAACCTAAACATGCATATCTACCCATACTCAACCATCAAAACCTTCATAAAACTTTATAAAAACACTAGGGAAGCAAGGATCTACACTTACCTCTTGAAGATCGAGGGTGGTGTGATCCCTAACTCGGAGGTGTGGAGGATCCAAGCTCCAAAAGCCTCCAAGCTCCCAAAACTCCTATTTAAGCTTCAAATCTTCAAAACAATGGTGGACCTCATGAAAAACTTGAGGGATGGGTAGAGAAAACATGAAAACGACCAAAGGAGGGCCAAAACTCACCTGAGCTCGAGAATGGGGAGAAAACTCGCCCATTTCCGATCTGAGGGCTCTTTATAGGTGGCCTGGTCGAAGACCTTCGGCAGCCTAACGTGCCCCCTAAACTCATGCATGTTCGGCGGCCGAACTTGACTTTCGGCGGCCGAACCTTGGCTCGTTCAAACAAGACTTTCGGAGGCCAAAGGCGCTCCCGAAGCCTTTCCATGTTCGGCGGCCGAACTTCACTTTCAGCGGCCGAACTTCACTTTCGGCGGCCGAACCTGGCAATCGCCTCCTTGGTCTTTTCCTTTCAAAACTCAATTCTTTTCCATTTAAAACCATAAAATCAGTAAAAACATTTTAGAAAACACATTTTACCCCTCTAGAAGCCTCTGGCATCTTCAGAATTCCCGATTCCAACGGAGATTCCACCGGAAGGTAGGGATTCCGATGCCGGAATCTAGCCGGGTATTACAACAGGAGTGGGGGTAGTCAGAGGAAGTCAGGAAGAGGCAAGAGCAGTGTACCTGGCCACGGTATCAGAGCTAAGCTCGGCAGGGGAGAAGCTTGACTCGGAAGTTCTGGAGGTCCGAGATGAGAAAAAAGAGGCCAGGACAGAGCCGGTCGGAGAGCTGGAGACTTTTCCCTTATCAGAAGCAGAGACAGATAAGATCTTCAACCTTAACACCGGCCTCACTAAAGAGCAGAAAACGGAAGTCATGGCCCTAATCCGAGATCACGCGTCAAACTTCGCCTGGAAGCCTTCTGACATGCCCAGGATCGACCCTGAAGTGATGACCCACAAGCTGAATGTCCTCCCAGAGGCTAGGCCAGTGAAGCAGAAGAAGAGGGTGGTAGGAAGGGAGAAGCAACAGGCCACCAGGGAGGAGGTGCAGAAGTTGGAGGAGGCAAGGTTTATCAGGGAAGTGATGTACCCTCAATGGTTAGCAAATCCTGTATTAGTCAAAAAAGCCAATGGCAAATATAGGATGTGTATAGATTTCACTGACCTGAACCAAACATGCCCCAAAGATTGCTATCCCCTCCCTGATATTAATAAAATAGTCGACTCTATGTCCGGTTTTAATTACATGTCATCTTTGGATGCTATGTCTGGTTACCATCAAATTCCAATGGATAGGTCGGATGAAGAGAAGACCTCATTCATAACAGAAGATGGAACCTACTGCTATAAGGCCATGCATTTTGGGCTGAAAAATACCGGGGCAACATACCAGAGATTGATGAATAAAATCTTCAAAGATCAGATTGGCAGGAATGTCGAAGTATATGTGGATGATATGGTGGTGAAGAGTCCGACTTTTCAGCAGCACTTGGTGGATCTAAGGGAGGTATTCGAAGTGTTAGAGCAGTACAGAATGAGGCTGAACCCAGCGAAGTGTGCCTTCTTTATCAGAGGAGGAAAGTTCTTGGGATACATGGTAAGTGGAAAAGGCATTGAGCCCAACCCGGAGAAGTGGAAGCTATCTTGAATATGCCCGAGCCAACCTGCGTAAGGGATGTCCAAAGACTTACTTGGAGAGTGGTGGAGCTAAATCGCTTCATGTCGAGGTCGGTGGAAAGATGCTTGCCGTTCTTTAAGAAGTTGAGAAAAATACCGAACTTTGAATGGACCGAGGATTGCCGGGAGGCTTTCAAAGAGCTCAAAAGCTATCTCAGCTCGCCTCATGTACTTAGCAGTCCATTGGAAGGAGAAGAGCTCCTGATCTACTTGTCAGCCTCAGAGCAGGCAGTTAGCGTAGTGTTGGTACGAGTAGAGGGGGGAGAACAAAAACAGTGTTTTACGTCAGCAAGGTGCTTAAAGACGCCGAGATCAGATATCTGAACATCGAAAAGATAGCATATGCTCTGTTGCTAGCAGTCCGGAAGTTTAGGGTCTATCTGGAAAGCCACCAGGGGGTAGTAATGATAGATCAGCCACCAGGGGGTCGGATGCTGGCCTGGTCTATCGAGATTAGCCCTTACTGTTTAGAGTATCGACCTCGGACCACCATAAAATCTCAAGCCCTTGCTGACTTCATAGCAGAGTGCTCGTTCAATAAAGAACAGATGGAACAGGGTGAGTCATCTTTGGAAGCATTAGGGAATGAGAGAGAAGGACAGTCCTCTCAAGAATTCAGTTGGAAGCTATATGTAGATGGGGCATCTGGCGCTGGGGGCAGTGGCGCAGGAATAATGTTGAAGTGACCTGAAGAATTTAAGGTCTGCTATGCTCTACGCCTAGAATTCAAAGCCTCTAATAATGTAGCGGAGTATGAAGCCCTAAATAAACGGAATGCTGGTAGCAATGGAGGTAGGGGAAATCGACCTCGAGGTGAATAGTGACTCGCAGCTAGTGATCAATCAGATAACAGGGGCATACCAGGCCAGAGACCCTACCATGTAGAACTACCTAGCGAAGGTAAAGGCCATAGAAGCCGAGCTCAAGAGTCGGGGAATCATAGTCAGGTATCAGAGAATACCTCGGGAAGAGAATGAAGAGGCAGACCTGCTCAGCCGATTGTCTAAAGAGGAGCTAGAACAACTCCCTGACAAGGTATACGTATAACACATCAGCGCACCTACCTTTGATAAAACGCCCACTATATTGCAGGTGGAGCAAAGCCAGAACTGGATGACTCCATACTTGGAATACCTAGAGAAGGGAAAGCTCCCTGAAGACAAGAATGAAGCAAAGAAGATAGCAGCTCGCGCCGCTAATTACCAAGCAGTAAGGGGGACTTTATACAGAAGGGGGAAATCCAGCCCGTGGCTCCGATGTGTGAGCCCGAAGGAGGCAATAAAATTGATGGAAGAAATACATAGGGGAATGTGTGGAGCTCATGAAGGAGTAGGAACGCTAGCAAACAAGATATTCAGGCAGGGATACTACTGGCCCACTGTTAAAAAAGAGGCCGAAGAGTTTGTCTGAAGATGTGATATATGCCAGAGGTTTGCCAATGCCATTAATATCCCAGCCACTCCTTAGTCCAGCATATCCAGCCCGTGGCCGTTCTCACAGTGGGGAACAGACATCCTAGGACCTTTTCCTAAGACCACGGGACAGAAAAAGTTTATAGTGGTGGCTGTGGAGTACTTCTCAAAATGGCTAGAGGCGGAGGCAATCCCCACGATCACAGCCCATAAGATGATAGACTTCGTATGGGGCAACATCATCTGCAGGTTCGGAATACCGAGGGTGCTCATCTCAGACAACGGTAAACAATTTGACTGCAGTACCTTCAGAGCATTCACAGCGAATATGGGCATATGGCATAAATTCTCCTCGGTGGCCCATCCCCAGACCAACGGCCAAACAGAGGTCACTAACAGAGCTATCCTCCAGGGATTGAAAAAGCGGCTGGATGGGGCAAAGGCAAATTGGGCAGAGGAGCTCAACAGTATCCTGTGGGCACTCCGAACTACCCCCAGAACGTCCACTAAAGAGACACATTTTGCACTCGCGTTTGGCACTGAAGCTGTGGTTCCAATCGAGCTGCAGGTCTCCACTCATCGAGTCCAATTCAACAGTGAAAGCACCAATGACGATAAGTTAAGAAGTAACTTGGATGCTCTGGAGGAGGGGAGGAAGCTCAAGTCTATTGTAACGCCCCGGAAATCCGGATCGCTACCGGCGCTAGGATCCGGGTCGACTTAAGGCCGCCGGGACCCGTAGCAAGCCTGACATATAACCTGTAAACCTGTATAATCCCATACATGATCAACCACATGCACAAAAATTAAAACTTTTCTTTCCATAAGCATAAACCAAACTCAACCTGTGCATAACATTAACATAACATTGATCCCTCTGTGGGATCTCATCTGTGCCCCCAATGGGCAACATAACATCTGTTGAGTTGGTATACATAAACATCATATAAATCTCTAAGATCATGTTTAAAAGGGATACAACAATCTATGGTCAAGCACACCTCTAACATCCATAAACATCGTCTCATAACTATACTGATTAATACTTTACATTACAATTTGATCATGTCCATTGCTAGCTATTACATAAGCATGACTTCTTTACTCTATCCGGACTCCTGCACTATACTGTACCTGCAAGCCTGGGGGTAAAGGGAGAGGGGTGAGCTAAAAGCCCAGTGAGTAGAGCTATTAAAACACGTTAACACTATGCTCTATGAAATGCATCATAACACAAACAATTCACATAAGGGTTGGGTGAACTTGTCACCAATTAGTCCAAGTTAACTCTGTGCCAGGCCATAGCATGGGGTCCTGGTCTTCCTGTCATACATAGATTACTTACCATTATCCCAGGGCCTCCTCTGGGCTCTTGGTCTTCGAGTCCACTATCGTGCCAGGCCGTAGAATGGGGTCCTGGTCTTTCCTTACTCTGTGCCAGGCCGTAGAATGGGGTCCTGGTCTTCCTGTCTTGGACTAAATGGGTCATCCAACATTCACCCACATCAACAACAATAGATGCAATGCGACATATTCGTGAAACTAATGCAATCATCCTATCGCATAATCATGATGCATGAAACATGATAAAACATTTAATTTTAAAAGATTCAGTTTAGTTCCACTCACCTCTGGCTGACTCTGACAATACCGAAGCAGCTGAACTCACTGCTGGGGTCCTTGGTTCCTCGGGTCCGAACCTACACAGGTGGACTCAAATGAGGGACCAAAAATACCTGAACATAACTCTAAAATATTCCCCAAAAACCCCCTAAAACATCCTGAAAATATCACATAGAGATATGCATGAAATGGCTGAACATGGCACTTTCGGCGGCACCTTCGGCGGCCGAAAGTCCTGGACAGAGACGAAACTCAGGTAGGTTCGGCGGCACCTTCGGCGGCCGAAAGTCCCAGACAGAGACGAAAGTCTCTTTTCGGGGGCAACTTCGGCAGCCGAAAGGCCTGCCTCCCCAGCCATGTTCGGCGGCCGAAAGTGCCTTCGGCTGCCGAACCTGGTTTCTGCCAAAGGGCAGAAACTTGGCTCCTTTGTGCATTTCGCCTCCAAACCTTCCAAACATGCATATTTTTCAACCAAAGCATGCATACAAGTTCCTAGGGGCCTCAAACAAACATATACCCCATCTACAACACTTCACACATACTCAAACATGCCACATTGTTCAAAAAGTCATCAAAAACCCATAGGTTCAACATATGCCCTAACATGCATTCTATCCCTTAAAACTTCATAAAACTTGTTTAAATCATACATTGAGCTTAAGATCGGCTCTTACCTCTTGAAGATCGAGGGTTGAGGAGATCTAAACTTGGAGATCCACGAAAATGAGCTCTTGAGTTTCCAAAGCTCCAAAACTTGTTTCAAAAGCTTAAATCTTCCAAACCAAGTGAAAACAAGTGAAAATCTTGAAAGATTTAGAGGAAGAACATCAAAAATGGGTGAGGGACGGCGGAGAGCTCACCTTGGTCGAAAATGGGAAAAAGCTCGCCCGTTTTCGGCTAAGGGACCCTTTTATGGTGGCTGGCCAGACCACGTTCGGGGGCCGAATGTGCCTCCGTATGCATGCCATGTTCGGCGGCCGAACATGAGGTTCGGCGGCCGAACCTGGACTTCCCTCACTCATGCTTTCGGGGGCCTAACGTGCCTCCAAAATGCATGCATGTTCGGCGGCCGAACTTGACTTTCGGCGGCCGAACCTGGGTTTTCCTCCAAAGACTTTTCATGTAAAAACTCATTTAATTTCTTACTTAAAAACATGAAATACATGAAAACATTTCATAAAATCATAGTTTTACCCTTCTAGAGGTTTCCGACATCCGAGGTCCCACCGGACGGTAGGGATTCCGATACCGGAGTCTAGCCGGGTATTACATTCTCCCCCCCTTAAGAACATTCGTCCCCGAATGTTCCTCACCTAGTACATGCATATCATAAAACGTAACATACATACTAAACACATAGAAACTAACCTTAAAAGAGATGAGGATATTGCCGGAGCATAGACTCCCGTGTCTCCCAAGTGCATTCTTCTATATTGTGGTGGTTCCACAGGACTTTCACCATCGGGATTTCCTTGTTTCTCAGCTTCCTGATCTGGGTGTCTAGGATCCGTACTGGCTGCTCAACATAGGTGAGATCCTCTTGGATCTCCACATCAGGCTCACTAAGAACCTTGCTCGGATCTGACACGAACTTTCTCAACATAGAAACATGGAAAACCGGATGGATTCTCTCCATTGAAGCAGGTAAATCCAGCTTGTACGATACATTCCCAATCTTTTGCAAGACTTCGAAGGGTCCGATGTACCGCGGAGCCAGTTTACCCTTCTTCCCGAACCGAACCACTCCTTTCATTGGAGACACCTTGAGCAATACCAGATCCCCCTCCTGAAACTCTACTAGCCTTCTGCGGATGTCTGCATAACTCTTCTGTCTGCTTGCAGCTGTTTTGATTCTTTCTCTGATCATGGGCACCACCCTGCTGGTGATCTCTACTAGTTCGGGTCCTGCTAAGGACCTCTCTCCTACCTCTTCCCAGCAAACAGGTGATCTGCACTTCCTTCCATATAAAGCTTCATATGGGGCCATCCCGATGCTAGCATGATGACTGTTATTGTAGGCAAACTCCACCAAAGGTAGATGCTGCCTCCAAGAACCGCCAAAGTCCAGCACACACATTCTCAGCATATCTTCTATGGTCTGGATGGTCCTCTCTGACTGTCCGTCTGTCTGTGGATGGAAGGCAGTGCTAAAATCCAACCTAGTACCCATGGCATTCTGCAGACTCCGCCAAAATCTGGAGGTGAACTGGGGCCCTCTATCTGACACGATAGAAACAGGAACCCCATGCAATCTGACTATCTCATCAACGTACACCTGCGCCAACTTGTCCACAGAATAGCCACTCCTGACAGGGATGAAGTGAGCAGATTTGGTGAGTCTGTCCACAATTACCCATATGGAGTCCACTCTGTTGGACGCCGCCGGTAACCCCACTACAAAATCCATAGCTATATTCTCCCATTTCCACTCTGGAATAGGTAGCGGGTTAAGCATTCCAGCCGGCTTCTGATGCTCCAGCTTCACCCTCTGACAAACTTCGCAGGCTGACACAAACTGTGCCACTTCTCTCTTCATAGCTGGCCACCAATAAACTTTCTTCAGATCCTGATACATTTTGGTGGCTCCGGGGTGAATGCTGTATCTTGCATTATGAGCCTCTCTCATAATGTCTCCTTTTAGCCCTATGTCATCTGGTACACACAATCGACTCCCATAGAGGAGGATCCCCTTGTTGTCAAATCTGAACTCGCTGTCTTTGCCCGACTGAACAGTCCTGGCAATCTTTACTAACTCTGGGTCCTCATGCTGTTTCTGAGCCACCTGCTCCAGAAACACGGGTGTCACTTTCATCTGAGCGACCAAGGCACCTGTACCAGACAACTCCAACTGTAGACCTTCCTCAATGAGCTTGTAAAACTCCTTCACCACTGGTCTTCTCTCTACCGTGATGTGGGATAGACTGCTTAGTGACTTCCGGCTTAGGGCGTCAGCCACAACATTCGCCTTACCCGGATGATACTGAATCTTGCAATCATAGTCACTCAGCAACTCTACCCATCTCCTCTGTCTCAAATTCAAATCCCTCTGACTCAAGATGTACTGCAAGCTTTTATGATCTGTGAAGATCTCACATCTTACCCCATAGAGGTAATGCCTCCACATCTTGAGTGCAAAGATTACTGCTGCCATCTCAAGGTCATGTGTGGGGTAATTCAACTCATGCTTCTTTAGCTGCCTAGAAGCATAAGCAATCACCCTCTCATTCTGCATAAGCACACAACCCAGTCCCACACGGGACGCATCACAAAAGACTGTAAAGTCTGCATCACTAGATGGCAGAGCTAAAACTGGTGCTGAAGTCAACCTCTTCTTAAGCTCTTCAAAACTCTCCTCGCACTGGTCGGTCCACACAAATTTCTGATTCTTCCTGGTTAGTCTGGTCAGAGGAGCTGCTATCTTTGAGAAGTCCTGAACGAACCTCCTGTAGTAACCTGCCAAACCCAAGAAACTCCTGATCTCTGTCACTGAAGTGGGTCGAGGCCAGTTAGCCACAGTCTCTGTCTTCTTGGGGTCTACCTCTATACCATTCTCTGACACTACATGCCCCAAGAATGAAATGCTCCTCAGCCAGAACTCACACTTTGAGAACTTGGCATACAAGCCATGCTCCCTCAAGGTCTGCAAAACCAACCGTAGATGATGGGCATGCTCCTCTGCATTCCTGGAATACACTAAGATATCATCTATGAAGACAATAACAAAGTGATCCAGGTACTGGCTAAACACTCTATTCATGAGATCCATGAATGCTGCAGGGGCGTTAGTTAACCTGAACGGCATCACAAGGAACTCAAAATGCCCATATCTGGTCCTGAAAGCCGTCTTTGGAACGTCCTCTTCCCTGATCCTCAACTGGTGGTACCCCGATCTCAGATCTATTTTGGAGAAACAACCCGCTCCTGCTAGCTGGTCGAATAGATCGTCGATCCTTGGCAATGGGTACTTATTCTTGGTAGTGACTTTGTTCAACTGCCTGTAGTCGATGCAAAGTCTAAGGGATCCATCCTTCTTTCTCACAAACAAAACTGGAGCACCCCAGGGTGAGGTACTCGGTCGGATGAAGCCCTTGTCTACCAGCTCCTGTAACTGCTCCTTCAACTCTTTCAATTCTGTTGGCGCCATCCTGTAGGGAGGGATAGAGATCGGTCGGGTTCCAGGCATCAGTTCTATCTCGAACTCTATCTCCCTAGCAGGTGGTAAACCTGGCAGCTCGTCTGGGAACACATCTAAGAACTCTCTAACCACTGGCACTGAGGCGGGCTCTCTAACCTGACTATTAAGCTCTCTTACATGAGCCAAATACCCCTGACATCCCCTCCTAAGCAACCTACGAGCCTGAAGAGCTGAGATCATACCTCTAGGTGTACCCCTCCTGTCTCCTCTGAAGACGACCTCTGATCCATCCTGACCTCTGAACCTGACTACCTTGTCCCTGCAGTCCAAGGTAGCACCATGGGTAGATAGCCAGTCCATCCCTAGAATGACGTCAAAATCTGTCAAATCTAGAACCACTAGGTCGGCGGACATGCATCTCCCCTCAACAAAAACTGGACTGCACTGACAGACTGACTCTGCCACTGATGGATCACACTTGGGTCCACTGACCCAGAGAGGACACTCTAACTCAGAGATCATCAATCCCAACCTCTCTACGGCCCTCGGAGCAATAAAAGAATGAGATGCACCAGGGTCCATCAATGCATATACATCCGAACATCCAATGATGAGATTACCTGCCACCACGGTGTTGGATGCGTCTGCCTCCTGCTGTGTCATTGTGAAGATCCGTGCTGGGGCTGACGGACCTTCTCCTCTGAAACCCGCTGAAGAAGAGGCTGCTCCTCTCCCTCTGCCTCTGCCACTGGCCTGAGTCACGGCTGGAGCTGCTGGCTGCGCTACACTGCCTGAAGCTGTCTGCTGGGACTGAGCCATCGGGGCCGCTCTTGGACAGTCTCGAGCCATATGCCCCTCCTGACCACATCTGAAGCAGGCGTTTGTCCCAAACCGACATACTCCCTTGTGTGGTCTACCACACCTCGCACAAACTGCATTATCCGCACCAGAGCTTGAGCCACTTCCAAATCCCAGACTGGACTTAACCTTGTTCCAGAACTTATTCTTCTTACCCTTGGGCTTACCCCATCTCTTACTGCCCGAAGCTGCTGCACTAAGGGTAGAGGGATCTAACTTTCCCCCACCCGGAGTTTTAGAACCAGAAGCTTGTGCCACTGTCTGTTTAACTGTCCCCTGAATAATGGCACTAGCCTCCATTCTCCTAGCCATGTCTACTATGGCGTGAAAACTCTCTCTATCTGCTGACTGTACCAAGGAGGAATACCTGGGATGGAGCTTCATGATATACCTCCTCGACTTCTTCTGGTCTGTGCTAAGGTCTTGCCCTGCAAATGGCAGCAACTCCATAAACCTGTCGGTATATTCGTCTACACTCATGTCATCAGTTTGCCTCAACTGCTCGAATTCTATCATCTTTAATTCCCTTGAACTATCAGGGAAAGCCCATCCTGCAAACTCATTTGCAAACTCTTCCCAAGTCATGTTGTCCACTCTCGGGTTCACATAATTTTTGAACCACTCCCGTGCCTTTTTGCACTTAAGCGTGAACCCGGCCATCTGAATGGCTCTACTGTCATCCGCCCCTATCTCATCTGTAATTGCCTTGACCCGCTCCAAGTACACGAACGGATCACCACCAGTCTCAAACTGGGGAGCACCCAGCTTCATATAGTCTGTCATCTTAACCTTGTTCCCACTGGCTGAGCTAGGTCTAGGTGGTTGAGCAACTGGGGCTGCTGGTTCCGCAGGTGGTGGAGGTGGTGCAACATTTTCGGAGGTAGGGTTTGCTGGATTTGGATGGTAGGGTGGAGGTGGATACATTGGGTACTGAGAGTATGGTGGGTAGTATGGTGGGTATGGCATCTGTGTGGGATAAGGGGTGAAACTAGGGTAATCCGATGTACCTCCCATCGAATACCCGGGATGTTGTGAGAAATGTGGGTAGTGAGGTGGCTGTACAAATCCCGAGGCCTGAGTGCCTCCTTGGGATTCTCCCATCCCTTCTTCTGACATACTGACTCCCAAACTGCCATCCCTCCTCTGTTCTACGTCCATATCATCCCCCATATCCTCTGACGCTCCTCCCTGAACTGTTCCTCTGACTGATCTGCTTCTACCCAGATCCAGAGACCTTCTAGGGTCTCTTGCTACTCTGTCCCTGTTAGACCTGCTTGACATTGCCCTAGGCAATGTAGGAGGACGGGCGCTCATGCCCTCATCCTCAGGCGGTACTCCAGTCAACCTTGCTGATCGACGAGTTCCTCTCATCCTGTTTTCTGAAAAACAGTACGCATCACAAGCAACATTAGCATCATATGGTTCATGTGGGCACACATGAACCCGCATCACATACATCACATATCATAGCATATCATTAATGCACATGCATAAAGTCATGGCATTTCACATCATCATGCAAGACAGGACTCCACATCCTATCCTAGTGGACATGATCTTCTCCTATTGTGCTTGACCTTCTATAACCTCTATGAGCCCGACACTCTAGGTCCGACCATATGAACCTAGGGCTCTGATACCATTCTGTAACGCCCCGGAAATCCGGACCGCTACCGGCGCTAGGATCCGGGTCGACTTAAGGCCGCCGGGACCCGTAGCAAGCCTGACATATAACCTGTAAACCTGTATAATCCCATACATGATCAACCACATGCACAAAAATTAAAACTTTTCTTTCCATAAGCATCAACCAAACTCAACCTGTGCATAACATTAACATAACATTGATCCCTCTGTGGGATCTCATCTGTGCCCCCAATGGGCAACATAACATCTGTTGAGTTGGTATACATAAACATCATATAAATCTCTAAGATCATGTTTAAAAGGGATACAACAATCTATGGTCAAGCACACCTCTAACATCCATAAACATCGTCTCATAACTATACTGATTAATACTTTACATTACAATTTGATCATGTCCATTGCTAGCTATTACATAAGCATGACTTCTTTACTCTATCCGGACTCCTGCACTATACTGTACCTGCAAGCCTGGGGGTAAAGGGAGAGGGGTGAGCTAAAAGCCCAGTGAGTAGAGCTATTAAAACACGTTAACACTATGCTCTATGAAATGCATCATAACACAAACAATTCACATAAGGGTTGGGTGAACTTGTCACCAATTAGTCCAAGTTAACTCTGTGCCAGGCCGTAGCATGGGGTCTTGGTCTTCCTGTCATACATACATTACTTACCATTATCCTAGGGCCTCCTCTGGGCTCCTGGTCTTCGAGTCCACTATCGTGCCAGGCCGTAGAATGGGGTCCTGGTCTTTCCTTACTCTGTGCCAGGCCGTAGAATGGGGTCCTGGTCTTCCTGTCTTGGACTAAATGGGTCATCCAACATTCACCCACATCAACAACAATAGATGCAATGCGACATATTCGTGAAACTAATGCAATCATCCTATCGCATAATCATGATGCATGAAACATGATAAAACATTTAATTTTAAAAGATTCAGTTTAGTTCCACTCACCTCTGGCTGACTCTGACAATACCGAAGCAGCTGAACTCACTGCTGGGGTCCTCGGTTCCTCGGGTCCGAACCTACACAGGTGGACTTAAATGAGGGACCAAACATACCTGAACATAACTCTAAAATATTCCCCAAAAACCCCCTAAAACATCCTGAAAATATCACATAGAGATATGCATGAAATGGCTGAACAGGGCACTTTCGGCGGCACCTTCGGCGGCCGAAAGTCCTGGACAGAGACGAAACTCAGGTAGGTTCGGCGGCACCTTCGGCGGCCGAAAGTCCCAGACAGAGACGAAAGTCTCTTTTCGGGGGCAACTTCGGCAGCCGAAAGGCCTGCCTCCCCAGCCATGTTCGGCGGCCGAAAGTGCCTTCGGCTGCCGAACCTGGTTTCTGCCAAAGGGCAGAAACTTGGCTCCTTTGTGCATTTCGCCTCCAAACCTTCCAAACATGCATATTTTTCAACCAAAGCATGCATACAAGTTCCTAGGGGCCTCAAACAAACATATACCCCATCTACAACACTTCACACATACTCAAACATGCCACATTGTTCAAAAAGTCATCAAAAACCCATAGGTTCAACATATGCCCTAACATGCATTCTATCCCTTAAAACTTCATAAAACTTGTTTAAATCATACATTGAGCTTAAGATCGGCTCTTACCTCTTGAAGATCGAGGGTTGAGGAGATCTAAACTTGGAGATCCACGAAAATGAGCTCCTGAGTTTCCAAAGCTCCAAAACTTGTTTCAAAAGCTTAAATCTTCCAAACCAAGTGAAAACAAGTGAAAATCTTGAAAGATTTAGAGGAAGAACATCAAAAATGGGTGAGGGACGGCGGAGAGCTCACCTTGGTCGAAAATGGGAAAAAGCTCGCCCGTTTTCGGCTAAGGGACCCTTTTATGGTGGCTGGCCAGACCACGTTCGGGGGCCGAATGTGCCTCCGTATGCATGCCATGTTCGGCGGCCGAACATGAGGTTCGGCGGCCGAACCTGGACTTCCCTCACTCATGCTTTCGGGGGCCTAACGTGCCTCCAAATTGCATGCATGTTCGGCGGCCGAACTTGACTTTCGGCGGCCGAACCTGGGTTTTCCTCCAAAGACTTTTCATGTAAAAACTCATTTAATTTCTTACTTAAAAACATGAAATACATGAAAACATTTCATAAAATCATAGTTTTACCCTTCTAGAGGTTTCCGACATCCGAGGTCCCACCGGACGGTAGGGATTCCGATACCGGAGTCTAGCCGGGTATTACATTACTGCCGCTTATCAGCAAAGAGCAGCCCGTTATTACAATCAAAGGGTCAGAGAAAGAAGCTTGAAGGTAGGAGATCTAGCCCTGAGAAACCTGGAAGCTACAGGAAAGAGAGCGGTGGTAGGAAAGTTGGCACCGACCTGGGAGGGTCCCTTCAGAATAGCAAAAGTGGTCAAGCCAGGGGTATATCGAATCGAGGACATGCAGGGAAATCCTGAGCCTCATGCCTGGAATATCCAACATTTGAAAAGGTATTTCCCCTAAGATATTATCAAATGTAAAAAGACTGATTGTATTTTAAAGCTCGGTAATAAAATAGACGTTGTTATCATCCAAATTCTTCATTTACCATAACTTACATTGCTTCCATTGAAAGAAATAGAAAAGAAAAATAAAATAGGCACAAATGCGTAAGACCTCAGGGAGGTAGGTGACCAGGATCCCCAAGATCTCCTGGCGCCAAAAAACCAAACTGAGATGACAAGACCTCAAAAAGATAGGTGACCGGGATCCCCAAGATCTCCCGGTTCCACATAACTGGGATCCCCAAGATCTCCCAGTGCCATATGACCGAAATTCCCAAGATCTCCCGGTGCCACATGACTGGGATCCCCAAGATCTCCCAGCGCCACATGACCGGGATCTCCAAGATCTCCCGGTGTCACATGACTGGGATCCCAAGATCTCCAGGTACCGCAAACCGAGCTGAGATGACAAGACCTCAAGGAGGTAGGTGACCGGGATCCCTAAGATCTCCCGGCACCAAAAAACCGAGCTGAGAAGACAAAAGCAACGTAAAGCCCAAAACGCCGACCTGAGACACGCAAATATAAGCCCGGAAAAGCAAGCAAAAAAAGGGCCAAACTCAGAAAGCTCAAGGGTAAGCTAAAGTTACAAGCCTCCTATGAGCCAAAAGGAAATCCAAGGCATGAGCAGACAAGGCCCCAATCTCGATTCCTATCAGAATGGAATTAAAGGTAACAAAGCCAGCCCTACTCATTACATAAGAGGTACATGGTCCATTTTCACCTTGCTTATACAAATATCGTACGTCCGAGCTCGCATCACGAACAAGTTAACAGGATAGAAAATAATAAGAACGCCTGTACAAGGTTATAGAAACTCATGAATTGGAAGTTTAGTCAATTGTTAAAAATCGAACACATGGTCTGCACCCTGGGAGAGATTAATTAAATACGTAGCTTAAAGATTTTTATCCTTAAGGCAGACCCAGTTCGGAAAAGGCCTGCAGATAAGAACGTCCTTGTGAAATTGGAAAATTTCATAAGTTGGAAGTTAAGTCCTTTGCTAAAATTCCAACCCTGATTGGCTCGGGGGCAAAAAATGAAAAACGGTATAATTGACTCCTTAGAAAAATTATGGAGCACGTGACTTAAATGTTTTATTCTTAACGTGTTGGGCTTTTTATAGATTGAGCAGTTTGGTAAAGCTAGAAAAGTAAATAAAAACAAGAATAACTCAAGCATAAAATACAGACAAAACACAAATTCTATTTCATTAAGACAAAAATTACAACCTATTCTAAACACCTACTCTACTGAAGGAAAAACTGTCCTTAAAGGACTTACATGCCTAGGTGTATCAATATCTACATTGCTATTGTCTACACTACTATCTACAAAGGGGACAATCTCCTGCCCCTAAGGCCCAGCACCTTCATCATCCTTCCCCAGCTCGGCATCTGCCTCAGAAGGCCCAGCTGCAGCGCGAGAAGCTCCTTTGGGTAGGGGTCTGTCATCCTCCCCGTATAACACCTCCTCGCCATCAGAGTCCTCCTCAGCAGCTCAGAGTTCAGCCAACGGGGTGGAGGGGGCATATCTGGCAGTCCTCAGCCCTCGATTGTATCCAGAAATGAACATGCAGAAGCTTTTATTCCATACAACAGTCTTCATCTCGCTAGAGCCTTTGAATTCCGCAAGTCGCTCCTCGCAGGCCTCAGCTATCTTGGTTTTCAGCTCCAAAGAGTCATTATAATCTTGAAGATACGCTTCACAGGCCTACTGGATCTCCCTTTTTAGCTCAGCCGACTCCTTATACTCCGTTAGACGCTCCTCGCACTCCAGCTGGACTCTATCCTCAACCAGCTTGGCATCTTCGAGCAAGGCTGAGCACCTCTTCTCCAAGGCATTGACTTGTTGGCAGAGTTGTTGATTCTGAAGTTTGGACTCCTCTGCCGCCAAGGTCAAGCCCTTAACGCTGTCAGCTTGCTTGCTCAGCTCTTGCTCCAGAACCACGACCCGAGCTAGGGCTTCCTCCTTTTGAGCCTGCACGGCATCAAAATCTTTCTTCAACAGCTCGTACTGGTGATGGACCCCCTCCTTCTGGCTTAGGGCCTCATCCCTTTCTCGCCGGATCTCCTCCAAGGAGGACAGCTGCTTCAAAGCCTTGTCGCGCTGATCTTCTGCCTCAGCTGTCCTCCCATCAGCCCTCTTGAGGGCCTCCAGCGCACTATGCAGCTCTATCTGGAGGGACCTAGAGTGCTCTCGGGCGGCCGCGAGATTGCCCTTGGCATCGCTGGTTGCTGATAAGTTCTCCTCCAGGCGTGCCTCTTCAATCCGGCGATCCACAGACTCCCGGAGAGAGTGGTCACGAGCATCCACCTCCATAAAGAGGCCCATCACCTAGTATAAGGAAACAATTGATAAGACAAAGAAGCAAAGAAAGCTAAAATGAAAACAAAAGGGACAACCTACCATCAGGAGCATCTCTCTGATTGTATCTCCGAGCTCCCCTCGGGGTCGAGACCGAAATGCCGCTTGCTCTCGAGTAAAACCAGCCAAAAGGCCAGTCAGAGCAAGCAGACGAGGGTCTGAGGCCTCCATGATCCCATCGAACATCCACTCCCGCAAGATCTCTGCTACAACGCTCGCTAGAGTTTGATGAGTAATATCCTCCGCGTTCAAAATGTCATTGTCAGGAGCAGACAACAGGGGAACCACGGGAGCCTCTTTCTTCTTCTCGAGAGGAGGAAGAGCTGGAGTCGGTGATAGCAGTTGTTGAAGCCGTAAAAAATAAACCTATTATTAACCAACAAAATAACTTGTAGATAGTGGCAATAGGGTCGAACCACAGGGATTTGACACTACGAATTTTCCTAATAATGACTAAGGCGAACAAGTAAATAACAAATAATTAAAAGAGGGGGGTTTTGATTTGATGAGTTAATATTAAATAGCAAGAGAAAGCAATAATTTAAAAGGATAAGAATTTCAATGGGAAAAGGATTCTAGTTGAAGCATGGATGAATTCCTGTTTGTTTAGAATTTATCATTGACCTTTTTGATACTCTTATTTATTTCAATAAGTTAGTTTAGGACGTGGAAGACGCTTCTCACAATCTAAATTCCTCCTTAGTTTTAATTTGATTAGGAAACGTTCGCTAATCAAACTCTAGTTAATAAGTTGCCAAGGAACGTCCTTGGGGCTTTTAGCATCGAACAACTGTTAACTGCATTAGGACTTAGAGAAACCCAACTCTAACCTTGCCAACAGCGTGGTCAAGTTTAGATTATTCAACTGATTATACTTGTGATTAAATAACCTAATCAATTACGGACCTAAGTTATTCAAACAATATATTACTCAAGCAATTAAAAGCAACATGCCTTAATTGATTTTAAAAGCAAAGCAATAATTATAAAAAGATCAAGTTGCATAAATATTGAAAATAAACAAGAGTTTGATAATGGAGTATTAAATCTCCTAATTCATCACAAATATGAAATTTCCAACTTCAACTAGAAAAGAGAATTGTTTAGCCACTCATGGTGGACAAAATCACAAAAGAAAAGAAGGAAGAAAAGCTGCTGTGCTTCTGCAGGATTTTCGAAGGTGCCGAGATGATGCTCCTGGTGTAGATGTTGTCCTCTTTTATAGCTGGAGAATCCAAATTCAATTAGGGTTAGGAGATCCCAATTTTGACTTGGTCTTTGTGGTCTTTAATTCCTCTTTTGTCTTTGAATTTTATTGTGGATGGAATTCCTTTGGTGAAAGATATTCCCGTGGCACTTGGGACTGGTCTGGTGGTGTTTGAAATGGATTTGGACTTCTTTGCTTTTGAATTTCAGTTTTCTGCACTTTTTCCACTTCTGCTGTCTCTCTACGTCAATGTGATTTGGACGGGTGATTTGGGCAAATCACTTGCCCAAATCGTTTCTGTGTGTTGCCTCCAGATTTCTGCCTTAGCTTTTTGCTTCTGATCTCTGCTGGTGATTTGGCCAAATCACTTTGACCCAATCACTTTGACGGCTTTTTCTGAACTTTTTCTCCAACTTTTCATTTTCTTTTTTTTTTCTACAAAAACATGACAAAAACATAAATTAAGCTGGAAAAATATGTAATTAAACAGTAATAAAGATAATAAAAATGGGGCTAAATTATGTTTGATCAAATACCCCCACACCTAGCTTTTTGCTTGTCCTCAAGCAACAAATAACTTAGTCAATCAAGCTCTTTTTTCTTTTGAGCCTAAGTACCACTTAATCAGCCCCCCCTAGACTCCCAAATTGAGGTATTACAGTATAGAGTACATGCATTAAGGTTTGTTCTCCCTTTTCCTTGTTTCCTTTCACCTACCATGGCTAAGAAAAAGGTTTTTGGTTCAATCATACTTATTCTTTTGTTTTAAAATTTATGCAACCCTCTAAGAGTAATTTGCCCTTCTTTTTAGACACTTTTTATTCAACAGCACTTTTTCTTTATTCTTGCTTGAAAAAGTCACCAACCTTTTTACGCGAAGATGCATATTGGTGATACCCACCCCCGGTTACTCAGTTAGTTACTTGTTCAAGTGGCTACTAGCTCTGTTCATAGCTCATTTGACCATTGGAACATGTTTATGATTTGTGCTTTGTGCTGGTTTTTCTTTTTCTTTTCTTTTCATAACAGTTTGGGCAAATCAGCTCATAGGGTGTAACGACCCCAAAATGGACTCTCACCGGCGCTAGGATTCAGGTCGGCTTAAGGCCGCCAGAACCCGTAGCAAGCCTGCTATACTCTTTGTGTACCTGTAAATCTTATACATGATCATACACTTTCTGTGAAAATAAAAACTCTTTTCTGATCCAAAGCTTAACTTGTGCATGCACTATCTCTGTACTCTGTACCCCTGACTAGAGCTTGCTCTAGATGGGTTAATTCATACCTGTTAAGCCTGGTTTTTCACATACTCTGTAAAACAGTTATATAAACGGACCATGTATACAAAAGATTTACAACATAAAATAACTAAGTCAAGCACAATTCTAACTTTATACACAACTGTTACATTTCTTTAATATTACATGTCCACACTAATCTATTACAAAGCTCTTTACTCTTTCTGTCCTCTGCTGTTCTGTCCCTGTACAAACTGTACACTGAACCTGCAAGACTGGGGTTAAGGGAGTGGGATGAGCTCTATAGCCCAGTGAGTAGAACAATAAAACAAGTCATTAAAACATGATCTTATGGAATGCATCACATCACAGACAATCCACATCAAGGGTAAACCTGTCACCACATAGTCCCGGTAACTCTGCCGTGCCAGGGCGTAGAATCGAGCACCTGGTCTTCCTGTCATATATGTATATGTGTATATAACACCTGTGTACTTACCATTGCCAGGGCATAGTCAAAGGCTCCTGGACTTTTCTATACCTGCCAGGGCGTAGTCAAAGGCTCCTGGACTTCTCTATACCTGCCAGGGCGTAGTCAAAGGCTCCTGGACTTCTCTTAGAGACTATTGGATCATTCAACATTCACCCACATCAACAAATAACTATGCAATGCAACATATTCGTGGATTCTAATGCAAACAACCTACTGCATACTCATGATGCATGAATTATGCTAAAAGCACTTCATTTCTCAATTAAAAGAATTAAGTTTAGTTCCACTCACCTCTGGCTATCTGGACTGACTCTGCAGGCTCTGTAAACTCTAGAGCAGTACTCACTGCTGCTCTCTCTGGTTCCTCTGGTCTGTGCCTACACAGATGGACTCAAATGAGGGACCAAACTAGCTTATGAACAACTCTATTAAACTCCCCAAGAATCCCCTTAAACTCACTCAAACATCCATGCAAAGCATGCAAAGAAAAACTGGACAGGACACTTTTGGCGGCAGGTTCGGCGGCCGAAAGTCCTCTCCAGAGCCGAAACTCAAGCACCTTCAGCGGCCGAATCTCTACTTTCAGCAGCCGAACCCTTTCAGGGGCAAGTTTCGGGGGCTGAAAGGCACTCCAGAGACGAAAGTCTCTAACCTTCGGGGGCACCTTCGGCGGCCGAAACTCCCCTCCAGAGCCGAAAGTCCAAAGGCTCAGGGGCAAGCTTCGGCAGCCGAAGCCACCTCCTCAGCACATTCGGCCATAGAAGATATGCTCGGAAATGTGTCGTATAAGCTGGATTTATCTACTTCTATGGAGAGAATTCACCCGGTATTTCATGTTTCTATGCTACGGAAATTTGTGTAAGATTCGGGTTAGGTTCTTAGTGAGCCTGATGTGGAGATTCTTGAGGATCTCACCTATTTAGAGCAGCCAGTACAGATTCTGGACACGTAGATCAAACAGCTAAGGAACAAGGAGATTCCGATGGTGAAAGTTCTATGGAACCACCATAATCTAGAAGAGTGTACTTGGGAGACGCGGGAGTCTATGCTCCAGCAGTATCCATATCTGTTTTGAGGTTAGTTTCCTCCTTTTTATGTGTTTGTTTATGTGTTTTAGAAATATTCGAGGACAAATGTTCTTAAGGGGGGGAGAATGTAATACCCGGCTAGAATATAAAATCGGAATTCCTGTCGTCCGGTGGAATCCAGGATGTCGGCATTCTCTAGATGGGTAAGATTTATGTTTTTCTAAAGTAATGTAGTATGTTTTAATGTTTTTAAGTTGAAATGAAACGAGTTTTTGAGAGAAAAGAACCAAGGCAGAAAAGCTAGGTTAGGCCGCCGAAGGTGACATTCGGCCGCCGAACATGCATGGCTTTCGGTTTCAGGTTAAGCCTTGGATCAGAAAAGAGTTTTTATTTTCACAGAAAGTGTATGATCATGTATAAGATTTACAGGTACACAGAGAATATAGCAGGCTTGCTACGGGTTCTGGCGGCCTTAAGCCGACCTGAATCCTAGCGCTGGTGACGGTCCATTTTGGGGTCGTTACATAGGGAGTTACAGTAACTTTTTATTTGCATGCATTTATATTTTTATTTTCCTTGACCATAGCAAATTTAAGGATTCAATTTAAGAAAAGAACTTTCCAAAGTGAAGGTAGCACAATGTGATTGATTCAATTTAGGCTTAAAGGGGTGGAAAATCAATGGGGTCATGAGATAGGAAGCTTTTTTAAACTTGTTATCTATGCTGAGTAGAGCAAAAGCTAAGACAAAATTATGTGTGTAGAAAGTGAAAAATATTTTGATGTGTGTTAAAGGGTAAAACTAATGTAAAAAGAAGCAAAAAGAATGCAAAAGAAAACAAAGGATGGTGCAAACAGTGCAAAATATTCCCCGAGTACCCCCACACCTATTGCAGACATTGTTCTCAATGTTAAATATATAAATAAAAATCAAGAGGGAAAGGGACTTCCTGGCCTGTGGGTGATTTGGTCAGTGATTTGGGCAAATCACTCGGCCAACTCACTGTCTGTCTTGGTCTGTAGGCAGAAAGTGGTCCACCAGTAGTTGCAACAGTTGCTCCGCATGATGTATTCTATCCTCAATTCTACTGAGATGAGCCTCTATTGTCTGGTTTGGGGCTACGTCTTCAGGGGCTTGGTTTGCTTCCTGCTGGGGTGCCACTGGAGGTGGTTCATCTGCTGGGGGTGCCTGTTTTGTTTCCCCTGCTGTCCCATCTGCTGGGGCAGGCTGCTGGTATACTGGGGTAAGGGTGGCCTTCTTCTTCCTGAATACACGCTCATGGCGTGGTGTTAGAGTTCCTGCAGGTGAAAGAGAAAAAATGTTCCCCACTTTGCAAAGTAACCCCATATAATCTAAAGATCGAAGGTCTAAGGGGGTTGGTTTGTTGGTGGGGTGAGGTCAGTGTGGTCTGGGTGCAATAATTTCAGGTTCACTGCGATGGCAGTGATCAAATGGCCCAGAATCAGGGGGTGGTGGTATTGGATAGTGCTGGATAATTGGGTTGCAACCCACTAACCCAGGTGGATTTTCTGGTGAGTGTGCATGCACCACAGAATGTACAGCTCTATTCTGGTCAGGATGTTGGGTGCATCCTTCCTCTTAGAAAATGTGTAGGCCAAGAACCTATGAATGTATTTTAGGCTGGGGTTTTTCAGGTACAGGTCCTTGGACCTGGTGGGCGAGTAGGTGTCAGGGGGATTATCACACAACTCCAAATAGGCATTGTAACGACCCGAAATTGGACTGCTACCGGCGCTAGGGTCCAGATCGACTTAAGGTCGCCGGGACCCGTAGCAAGCCTAACATACAACCTGTCATACTTGATAATCCCATACATGATCAAACATTTACATAAAATTTTAAACTTTATCATTCACCAAGCTTGACCTACATGCATCATAACCATAACATAAACCCCACACAAGAGCCCTCATCAAATGCTCTAGTGGGACATCACAACATATGCCAAGCTTGGTTTACATTATATTAAATAAAATATTTCTCATTGATCATGAACAAAAGGGATTATCCATAAACTTTAGGGTCAAGCACAATACTAAACCTCATAACATTTATATACAATACTTTACATTACATTGTCTTTCATTATTTTCTCATGTCCACATCTAACTATTACAACCATAGAACTTTTACTCTTGCTGATATCCTGGTTTATCCCAATCCTACAAACCTGGGGGTTAAGGGAAAGGGGTAAGCTATTAGAGCCCAGTGAGCAGAATAGTAAAACAGTATATTAAAAACTATGTTATCATGAAATGCATCACATCACAAACAAATCACATCAAGGATGGACTTGTCACCAATAGTCCTCTACACATTCCAAGGGTGCCAGGGGCATAGAATGGGCCTCACTGGTCTTTCTCTTAACATAACATAACATTCCAATATGCCAGGGGCGTAGAATGGGCCTCACTGGTCTTTCTCTTACATCGTGCCAGGGGCGTAGAATGGGCCTCACTGGACTTCCATACCGTATCATCATCATCATATCATATCGAGGACTAATGGGTCATCCAACATCCATCCACAACAACATCAAAGTATGCAATGCAACATATTCGTGAATTCTAATGCAAACAACCTAGTATATATCATGGCATTCATGATGCATGAACATGCTGGAAATTTATTTGCTTTAAAACATAAAGATCCATTCTACTCACCTCAGGCTGACTCTGAGCAGACTCTGAAGCAGCTATCTCACTGCTGGGGTCCTCTGTTCCTCGGGTCCGAACCTACACAGGTGGACTCAAATGAGGGACCAAACATACACTAACATGACTCTAAACATCTCCCCAAAAACCCCCCTAAAACATCATAAAACATGCATAAAAAAACATGCAAAGGAAGGCTGAACAGGGAAATTTTGGCGGCACCTTCGGCGGCCGAAACCCCCTCCAGATCCGAAAGTCATGCACCTTCGGCGGTACCTTCGGCGGCCGAAAGTCCCTTCAAGATCTGAAACTCATGCACCTTCGGCGGCACCTTCGGCGGCCGAAACTCCCCTCCAGAGCCGAAAGTCCAAACTTTCGAGGGCAGGGTTCGGCAGCCAAAATTGCCTCCTCAGGCAGGTTCGGCGGCCGAACATGGCTTCGACTGTCGAACCTGAGTTCTTCCAGAATGGCAGAACTCAGCCTCCATGCATATTTTGCCTCCCAAAATCCTCCAAACTCAAACCAAACCATGCAAAAACATGCATAAACATACCCTCAAACATTTAGGGGCTTAAAACTAGCCTATACCCCAACAACATCACATTTTATCAAACAATGAACATACATTGTGACTCGCGGTTGTCGAAGCCGATCAAAAATAACCTTTCTGGTTATCAACAATTTACAACTGCAGATAGTGGTGAAAGGATCGAATCCATAGGGAATTGAGAACTTACCTATTTTCCTTATCAAGACCAATAAAATGAACTGAAACAAAAATAAACTGAAAAAGAAGAAAACTGAAACTAAGATAAAACTGAAAGAGAAATAAACGGAAAGTAAAATAAACTGAAATGAGATATAACGAGATAAAACTGAAAGAGAAATAAACGGAAAGCAAAATAAACTGAAATGAGATAAATTGAAAGCAGAATAAAAATAAATTGCAGTAAAAGTAAAATAGGGGGATTGAGATTGATTTGATTAACAAACTACTGAAAGCAATTAAAATAAGCGAATAATAAAATAAAAGAGAGATAAATAATGAGAAAAGGTCTAGTTGAAGAATTGGATCCACTTCAGTTGTTGGGATTGATCATTGACACTTAGCTTCTTTTGATTGATTCAATAGATTAGTTATGGAGATAGAAGACGCTTCTCACCTTAAGATTAAATCAATTAGGGAACGTCCTCTAATCAATTACTAATTAACAAATTGCCAAGGAACGTCCTTGGGCCTTAGGCATCAAACAATTGTTAATTGCATGAAGAAAGAGAGAGATCCAATCCTAACTACTCAAACGCATGAGATGTTGCTAGATCATACAATTTCCTTGGTTTTTACACCAAGTATTCTTATGTTTGAATAATCCAAGCAATTACGGACTTAAATCACCCAAACTAACATATTATTACCTTGCAATCAAGAATCGATTGGCTATATTGATCAAAACAACAAAGGAACAATGGAATTAAGCATGAGATTGTATGAATATTGAATAACAAAAGATATACAATGTTTGATCAAGTCTCCTAATCCATAAAACAACTAAAGCATCACCTAATCTTCAACTAGATAAAAAGGTTTCAGCCACTCATGGCTGAACCAAAACCAAAAATAAAAGAAAAGAAGAAAGGTAGAAGAAGAGATGTGAATCCCGTAAGTGTCTCCAAGGTGGGCTTGAAAAACTGTGGGGAGGCTCCTTATGTGTCTTTTTATAGTTAAAAGTATTGCCCTAGGTCCTTACATGCTGCCCTTGCTTCCTAATTAGTGAAGAGGCTGCCCAAGTGATGTCAGAAGAGGAAAGGGCGCGTAAGCTTGCACAAGAGAAGGAGAGGCGCGCGGGTTGGTCTCAGAAAGGGAAGGAGGCACAAATTGTGCTTCCTAATTAAGTTTAGATGCTGACCTTGCTGCCCAAGAGGTACTTGTTGTCCAAGTTGTGTCTGAAAAGGAAAGATTCGCATTCCAAAATTATTCAGAAGAAAAGAAGCGTGCACATCTTCTTCAGAGAGAAAGTGGCGCGCGGATTGGCTTTCAGGAGGCAGGTGGGCGTGCTGTCATTGAATGCAGAAGGGAAAGTGAATCTGTCTAGTCTTTCCTTTTTAGGTGAAGCCTTCATTTGAATTTTGAATGCTGAATGAAGAAGAGGCAAGTGCATCTCCTTGAAATCTTGCTACCTAAATAGGAAGATTTGACTGCTGCAGTGTGTGCACATCTTTGAATAAGGAAAGAAAAATCTGTGATTTGAATTCCAAATAATCTTCTGACTGAGCTTTCCTTATTTGCTTTTGCTTCTGCACTTCCCTTATTTGAAATTTTTTCTTTTACGAAAACTTTCCTTATTTGAAAACTTTCCTTTTTTGGCACTTTCCATATTTGGCACTTTTTGGCAGTTTTAAGAGCATTTTCTCCAGATTGTCTCTTTACACCTAATATCTACAAAACATGATTATAACCACAAAATTAGGTAGAAAAGGTGTAAATAAACATCAATAAGATAATGATAAAATGGGCTAAAATATGCTCTATCAAATACCCCCACACCTAGCCTTTTGCTTGTCCTCAAGCAAATAAACATTGTCAAACAAGCTTTCTTTGCTTTTGATCCTTATTTCCACTTAAACTCTTACTCAAGACACATATTTTGAATCATTGCAGTGAAGAATATATGCATGAAGATTACTCACCTTATTTCCTTGTTTCCCTTTACTTACCATGGCTAGGATTTGTTTTACTCAAGAGAGAGACTATACATGCACATATTTTGTTTAGTTAAGACTTTTTCCAGCTTTCGGAGTGATTTGCCCTTACCTTGAAGTACTATATTCAGCCTTTTGCACTTTTAATCTTGCTTGAAAAAGTCACCGACCTTTTGACGTGAAGGTACATATTGGTGATACCCACCCCCAGTTACTCAGTTGGTCACCTGTCCAAGTGGCTACTAGCTCTGTTCATAGTATTTTGACCATTGGAACAGTTTTCAATTGTGCTTATGAAGTCTAAGCCTTTGCTTAATTTTCTTTTATCAATGCATTGGACAAATCAACACTAATTGCTAAATCAAGTCATGTTAAGTTCATTCACACAAATTTCAATTCATTCTCTCTAATGAGTGTCATTAATACATTTTTCACCATGGCAAGCTCAAAGATTCAATTCAAAAGGCAATTCTCAAACATGAATATAACTCACTGTAATTAATTCAACATAAGTTTAAAGAGTCATCACATCAATGGGGTCATGGAAAGAAAAGGTCATCCAACATTGTAAGACCCGGCTAGATCAGACATCGGAACTTTTACCGTCCGGTGGAATTCGAGGATGTCAGAGGTATCTAGAAGGGTAAGAGAAAGGTTTTCTAAAATGTTTGCAAGTGTTTTAAAGGTTTAGAGTGGAATAGGATTGAGTTTTGAAGAGAAAAGACTAAGGAGGATTTTGCCAGGTTCGGCCGCCGAAGTGAAGTTCGGCCGCTGAAAGTGCTTTAGGTTCGGCTTTCGAAACTCCACGTTCGGCCCCCGAACGCTGCATGGTTTTGCATGCAGGTTTGGCTCCCGAAGGTGAGTCGGTCAGCCCTCTATATCAGTGCCTCCAGTCGGTGAAATGGACAAGTGTTGCCTCCAGATCATAGACAGAGGTGAGGCCACGTTCTTCATGAGTCATCTTCATGGTTTTTATCAAATCATGCAAAGGTTTGAGTGTTTTTATGTGGTTTTGAAGGTTTGGAGTTCAAAAGCTAAGGTTTGGTGGTTTGACAATTTTGAAGGGGAGTTACTCTAGATTTCTGAGTTCAGATCGTTTGTCAAGAGGTAAATGAAGATTCTGAGTTTCTTTTGAGGATTCATAGAGGTTTTATGGAGATTATGGGTAGAGTTGCATGGTTAGGTTTAAAAGTATGTTTTTGATGTTTTGGTGTTGAAAGCATGTTTATGTGTTATGTTTGTTGTTTTTGTTGGGGTTGTAAGTTAGTTTTGGACCCCTTTGTGCATATACTTGAGTATATGTGAGTTAAGGAGTTGTGTTATGCATGTTTTGAGAGTTGGAAGGATTGAGGAGCTTGGTTGTGCACGAAGCTGAGTTCTAGATGAACTCAAGTTCGGCAGCCGAAGGTACATTCGGCCGCCGAACCCCTTGAGAGGTGGCTTTGGTTGCCACAACTCACCCCCGAGAGTTTTGAGGTTCGGCTCTGCAAGGGGGATTCGGCCGCTGAAGGTGCCGCCGAAGGTTAGAGACTTTCGTCTCTGGAGTGTGTTTCAGCCCCCGAACCTTGCCCCCGAAAGGGTTCGGCAGCCGAAAATGGAGATTCGGCCGCTGAAGGTACTTGAGTTTCGGCTCTGGATAGGACATTCGGCCGCCGAACCTGCTGCCAAAAGTGTTCTGTCCAGCCTTCTTTTGCATGCTTTGTGTGATTGTTCTAAGAGCTTTTAGAGGGGTTTTGGGGAGTTGTTTAAGAGTTGTTTATGAGTTATTCAGAGTATGTTTGACACCTCATTCGAGTCCATTTGTGTAGGCTTGGACCCGAGAGATCAAGGAGGTCACCAGAGTTAGTTGTTACAGAGTCAGTTCAGTTTCTGCTTGAGGAGCAGAGGTGAGTAGAACTAAACTTAATCTTTTATACTGAGAAAACATAATGCTTTTAGCATAGTTCATGCATCATGGATGCCATGATATATACTAGGGTGATTGCATTAGAATCACGACTATGGTGCATTGCATTATTTACTGATAGTGGGGATTGGACCAAGGCGACATCAATAACCCACGATCTGTCATGGTAGTGAAAATCCTGTGTGAGTTCCTTCAGGAATCGGGTGCCGACAGAGGGAGTTTTGAGGTCATGTCTGATCTGAGATGTGAAATGTTTGTGCTATGATGCATTTCATGAAAGTGTGTAATTAATGAACTGTTTTCAGTGTTTCTACTCACTGGGCTTTAGCAGCTCATCCCTTTCCCTTAACCCCAGTTTTGCAGGTTCAGAGTTAGCTGGGGAGGTTAGAAGCAGCAGAGTGTTGGCTCCAGTATTGCTTGTGTAATAGAATAGTGGACATGATGTAAATTATAGAGATATATGTAAAGGCATGTAATAGATAGTAAAATATTGTGTAAATGGTTTAGTATGTGCTTTGCCTAGTATGTTTAATCCCTTGTGTATGCATGTATCCTGTTTTATGTTTCTTGATGAGAAATGAGTCAAACCAGGCTTAATAGATGTTGTGTTTCGAAAACTCCAGTATAATATAACTGTGAGGGAAGACAGGGTTTGATTCCCTTGACCCAAGACCAGGCTGTGAGGGAAGACCGGGTTTGATTCCCGTGACCCAAGATTAGACCGTAAGGGAAGACCGGGTTTGATTCCTGTGACTCTACGGACAGAGATACTGGTGCAAGCCCTGGGGGCTATTTCAGATTGGGATATCTGAATGTTTTAAGATTAAGTCTGGTAGTTTTTTAAAGAAAAGTTTTCCAGTTGTCTGTTTATGTCGGATCATGTATGGGATATTTGAGGTTCAGGTTAGGCTTGCTACGGGTTCTGGCTGCCTTAAGCCGATCTGGATCCTAGTGCCGAGCAGATCGGGCCGTTATAGAGAGGTATCGATTTCCGGGCTGTTACAAACATAGTTCATGAGTTTGAGTATAGAAAATCAAAACATAAACGAGAAGCTATGGAAAAATGAAAAAAAAATGAAAAAAAAAATCACACTCAAAATGAAAGCAAAAATTCAAACTGAAAACTAAAGCAAAAATTAAAAATGCATATTAAAAATTCAGAAATATGCACCCCCACACCAAATTCATGCATTGTCCTCAATGTATAGGAAATATTAAAATCCAAAAGAATCTGAGTACTCCCCTGGGTGTGGTGTGCATGGTGCGATCCACTTGCTCAAGGCTCAAGTAATTGTGGAAGGGAAAAGGGTCCCAATTGCATTGAGTAAAAAGTGTAGTACTTCTTTTGATTTGGTCATAGCCCATCCTATTTTTTCCATGTACTCATGAAGTAACATGATTAGCTTCTCCTCTTTCAGATGAGGCGTGCCTCTAGCCCTTATGTTTGCAATTTTTAGCACTTCCAACTTCAATTGATATTTCTCCATAGGTAGCTGCAATTTGGCATCAAGTTCAGGCAAAATAAATTCTACCTTATCCGAAGGTTTGGTGTAATACCCGGCTAGACTCCGGTATCGGAATCCCTACCGTCCGGTGGGATCTCGGATGTCGAAAACCTCTAGGAGGGAAAAACCATGTTTTTATAAAATGTTTTAATGTATTTTATGATTTTAAGTGAAAAGGAAGTTGAATTTTAAATGAAAACAGCCTTGGAGGAAGATGCAGGTTCGGCCGCTGAACATGCATGTGTTTCGGGTATGCCTTAGGCCCCCGAAGGCATAAATGAGGGAAACCAGGTTCGGCCGCCGAACTTTATGTTCGGCTGCCGAACATGGCATGCATACGGAGGCAAGTTCGGCTCCCGAATATGGCCTGGCCAGCCACCTATAAAGGGGTCCCTTAGCTGAAATGGACGAGCTTTTCTCCCCATTTTCGGCCAAGGTGAGCTCTCCGCCGTCCCTCACCAATTTTTGAGTTCTTCCTTCAGATCTTTCGAGATTTTCATGAGTTTTCACTTTATTTTGAAGATTTTGAGCATTTGAGCAAGTTTTGAAGCTTGGAAGACACAGGAGCTCTTTTCCTTTGGTTTCCAAGTTTAGGTCGTCTTTCTCTCGATCTTCAAGAGGTAAGAGACGATCTTGAGCTCATTGCATGTTTTAAACAAGTTTTAAGTTGATCTATGGGGTAGAAATGTATGTTTAGGTTTTGGTTGGTGTTATGGGTTATGTTAAGTCTTTGAGCAATGTATGATGTTTGTGGTTGCTTGATGTGTTGTAGTTGGGGTTTAGGATAGTTTGAAGCCCCTAGGAGCTGAAGTATGTATCTATGCATGTTTTGGATGAGTTTTATGCTTGATTGAATGGAATGGGAGGCTATTGTGCATGAAGAGCCGAGTTTCTGCCCTTTTGGCAGAAACCAGGTTCGGCAGCCGAAGGACTTTCGGCCGCCGAACCTGCCTGGGAGGCATGCCTTTCGGCTGCCGAACCCTGCCCCCGAAAGAGGACTTTCGTCTCTGGAGGGCAGTTTCGGCCGCCGAAAGTGCCGCCGAACATGCATGAGTTTCGTCTCTGTCTGGGACTTTCGGCCGCTGAAGGTGCCGCCGAACCTACATGACTTTCGGCTTTGGAGGGACTTTCGGCCGCCGAACCTGCCGCCGAAAGTGCCCTGTTCAGCCTTTCTTTGCATGTTTTCCATGGATGTTTTGAGGTGTTTTTAGGGGGTTTTTGGGGAGTATTTTAGAGTCATGTTCATGTATGTGTGGTCCCTCATTTGAGTCCACCTGTGTAGGTTCGGACCCGAGGAACCGAGGACCCCAGCAGTGAGTTCAGCTGCTTCTGTGTTTGTCAGAGCTAACCAGAGGTGAGTGGAATAACTCTTTATGCTTTAAAGTAAATAAATCAGTTTTAGCATGCTTCACGCATCATGAATGCCATGAGATATAATAGGGTGTTTGCATTAGAACTCACGAATATGTTGCATTGCATAATATGTTGATGATGCGGATGAATGTTGAATGATCCTTTAGTCCTCATATGTTACGATATGATGATGATACGGTACGGAAGACCAGTGAGGCCCATTCTACGCCCCTGGCACCATGTAAGAGAAAGACCAGTGAGGCCCATTCTACGCCCCTGGCACAGTTGGACCATGTAGAGGACTATTGGTGATAAATTCATCCTTGATGTGATATGATTGTGATGTGATGCATTCCATGTTACCATATGTTTTAAATGTTTTATTATTCTGCTCACTGGGCTTTATAGCTCACCCCTCTCCCTTAACCCCCATGTTTGCAGGTTCAGGATAGACCAGGAGGTCAGCAAGAGTAATGAAGTCTTGGTTATGTAATAGATAGTGTGGACATGAATAATGATGAGATGTTAAGTTTAGTACAGTCATGTATAAGTACAGTATAGAAATGTAATGTAAAGATGTTCATGGATGTTAGAGGTGTGCTTGACCATAGAGTATTGTTATCCCTTTTAACACATGATCTCAGATGTTTTATGATGTTTATGTAAACCAACTCAACACATGTTATGTCACCCATTGGGGCATTGATGAGATCCCAAAGAGGGGTCAATGTTTATGGTTATGTTTATGTTCAGTGCATGCATAGGTTGTGTAATACCCGGCTAGATTCAGACATCGGAATTCCTACCGTCCGGGGGAGTTCGAGGATGTCAGAGGTCTCTGGAAGGGTAAGAGAAAGTTTTCTAAAATATTTTCAAGTATTTTAAAGGTTTAGCGTAGAAAAGGATTGAGTTTTGAAGAGATATGGCCAAGGAGGCATTTTGCCATGTTCGGCCCCCGAAGGTTAAGTTCGGCCGCCGAAAGTGCCCAATGTTCGGCCCCCGAAGGTTAAGTTCGGCCCCCGAAAGTTGCATGGTTTTGCATGCAGTTTCGGCAGCCGAAGCTGAGGTGGTCGGTTAGTTATGCATGCTCCTCAGTCCGTGGTTTGGCCAGGTGTTCACCTCCAGATCATGATCAGAGGTTAGGCCACGTCTCCCTTGACTCATCTGCAAGCTTTTAAGCAGCTCATGCAGAGGGTTGCTCGTTTGCAAGAGGTTTTGAAGGTTTTGAGAGAAAAGAGAGGTTTTGGTGGTTTGAAGCTTGTGAAGGGGATTTGGTGAGTTCAAGTTGTTCCTCTTCTAGTTTCAGGAGGTAAGAGAGGTCTTGATACTTGTTTTATGGTTTTAACAGCTTTTAAAACGGTTACGGGTAGAGTTGTATGTTGAGGGTTTAGAGTTTAGTTTTGATGTGTTACTGGTGAAAGCATGATTATGTGTTGTGTTCGTTGTTTTGTTGGGGTTACTAGGTAGTTTGGGACCCCTTTGTGCATATACCAGAGTATATGTGAGTGGAGACGCTGAGTTATGCATGTTAGAGTGTGTTGGAGACGTTGTGCATGAGAGGAAGCAAGGTTCTGCCTTCTGGAGAACCCAGCTTCGGCCGCCGAAGTGAAGATTCGGCCGCCAAACCTCTTGTGGAGTGGAGTTGCTTGACAGGTTTGTTTATGCACGAAGCTGAGTTCTGGATAAACTCAGGTTCGGCCGCCGAAGGGAGGATTCGGCCGCCGAACCCCTTGTGGAGGTAGTTTCGGCTGCCTAAGGTTGCCTCCGAAAGAATGGACTTTCGGATCTGTCATGCACATTCGGCCGCCGAAGGTGCCGCCGAACATGCATGAGTTTCGGCTCTGGAGAGGACATTCGGCCGCCGAACCTGCTGCCGAATGTGTTCTGTCCAGCCTTCTTTTGCATGCGTTATGTGATTATTTTCAGAGGTTTAGAGGGGATTATGGGGATTTGTTTAAGAGTTATTCAAAGTATGTGTGACACCTCATTCGAGTCCATTTGTGTAGGATTGGACCCGAGAGTTCGAGGAGGTCATCAGAGTTAGAGATATCAGAGTCAGTACAATATCTGCCAGAAGAGCAGAGGTGAGTGGAACTAAACTGAATATTTTATTTTGAGAAATGACACGAGTCTAGCATGATCCATGCATCATAAAATGCCATGTTATGTAATAGGTTGTATTGCATTAGAATCCACGAATTTGATGCATTGCATAAATTGTTGTTGTGGTGTGGATGAACGTTGGGTGATCCTTAGCCCTTGACATGAGATAAGATACTACTACAGAGATATGGCATGAGATAGCCATTCCAGGTCGCTCCTGGATAGTCCAGGTCGCTCCTGGTACTCAGTTACAGATAGACATACAGCATAAGAGAAGACTGGGTGATGGCTCCGCCTCCCTAGCATTATTGGATTTGTTGTGATATGATACAGTACAGAGAAGACTGGGTGATGGTTCTACCTCCCTAGCACAGTTGGGCAGAAAAGTCTAGGTGATGGCTCTGCCTCCCTAGCAAGTAGGGTATTTGTTTATAGTAGGGGGCTATAGGTGACAAGTTCATCCGTTTGATGATTTGTTTGTGAGGTGACGCATTTCATGATAACATGTAATTAATGAACTGTTTTACTGTTCCTCCTCACTGGGCTATAGAGCTCATCCCTCTCCCTTAACCCCAGTTTTGCAGGTTCTGAGATAGCTATGGGAAGTCAAAGTCAGCAAGAGTACAGAGGAAAGTTATGCATGAATGTATGTTTGTAATAGCATAGTGGACATGATGTAATTAAAAGATTAGTTGTACTGTAATGTATAGATATGTACTGTCATATGCTGGATAGACTTATGCTTTCCCTAGTGTCATTGCTACAGTGTGATGTATGATTAATCCCTTGTACATGAATCCTGTTTTACGTTTCTTGATGAGAAATGTGTGAGTTAGGCTTAATGCATGGCTTGGATGAGATACCAGTGGGATGTGTTACAGATTAAAAAGGGTTTCAATCCCTTGAGCCACAGCAAATGGTAGTCCCTGGTATAGGCCCTGAGGGCCATTTCAGATTGACATATCTGAGTAGCAGTAGTTAAGCCTACATAGTTTTTCCAGGATTGTTGAGTCGTTCTGTATCATGTATGGGATTTATCAGGTACACAGCAAGTAAAGTTGGCTAACTACGGGTCCCGGCGGCCTTAAGCCGATCTGGATCCTAGTGCCAGTGATGGTTCGGACCGTTACTGAGGGGTACCGGTTTCCGGGTCGTTACAGATTGGTATCAGAGCATAGGGCCTCAAGAGTACGGTGTGTTGAGCATCTTTGCTCAAGGATTAGAGATATCCCACATCGGAAAGAGGTGTTGTCTTGTATAGGAGGGGAAGCACAATAGGTAAAATCATGTCCACTAGGATAGGATGTGGAGTCCTGTCTTGCATGCTGATGTGAAATGCCATGATGAGTTGTATGTGCATTCTTGATATGTTTGATATGTGTTAAGGATTCATGTGTTTTCACATGGATCATTTGATGATATTTTTGTGTGATGTTGTGCTTTTCAGAGGCAGGATGAGAGGAACTCGTCGATCTGCTAGATTGACAGGAGCTCCGCCGGAGGATGAGGACATGGATGCTCATCTCCCCGTTCTGCAAAGGGCAACATCAGATAGTTTAAGCAGAGAAGGTACATCAAGGGACCCTAGAAGGTCTGATGATGAGAGTAGAAGGGGAGTGGTTCAGAGTGGTATGTCGGGGGTTATGAGGGAAATAGAGGAGAATGAGCAGAGTAGAGATGGTAGCTTTGGCAGGAGTGGGTTGGGAGGAGATATGGGTGAGTCCCAAGGAGGCACTCAGGCCTCGAGATTTGTTCCACCTCAGTATCCACCCTACCAGTGGGGGGCAGAGTACCCGATGAGAGGTATATCAGAGTTTCCTAGTTATCACCCATATCCCACCTTTATGCCCTATCCTTCCTTTTATCCGCCATATCCACCGCCACATCCACAGTATACCATGTTTCCACCCTTCTTTGGTTATCCAAGTTTAGTAAACCCTACCTCAGGGAATGTTGTACCTCCTCCACCACCAGTAGACCCAGTAGCCCCAATTGGCCAAACACCTAAGCCTAGTGCACCTGGAGGAAGTGAGGGAAAGATGACAGATTATTTGAGGTTGGATGTTCCCAAATTTGAGACAGGTGATGACCCTTTGGAGTATCTTAGAATGGTCAAGATGATAACTGACGAGTTGGGAGCCAGTGAGAGTAGAGCCATTCAGATGGCAGGGGTCACAGTGAAATGTGAGAAGACAAGGGCATGGTTCACCCAGTATGTGGACCCGAGGGTAGAAAGCTTATCCTGGGAACAGTTTGCTATAGCGTTTGCAGGATGGGCTTGTTCAGATAGCTTAAGGGAGCATAAAGAGAGTGACTGTGAGCAGCCAGGGCAGACAGAAAACATGAGTATAGAAAATGACCCAGAGAATAGTAACCGTGTCCCTTTGAGTGAGGCTGCTGCAAAGAAGAAAAAGAAAGTGAGAGGCCTGAAAGGGTCAAAGAAAAGAGAGTTCTGGAATAGGGTCAAGTTTGGCATGGGTTGTCGCGAGGGTTCGAGTTCTGGTTGGGGTAGTTCTAGCTGTACGAGGTGCGGTAGGAGGCACAAAGGAGTCTGTCGGGCTGGGACAACAGCATGTTTCAGGTGCGGACAGGAGGGGCACATGGCACGAGAGTGTCCCATTACGGTCATGTCAGCACAGTTCCCACAGACATCCGCAGACAATATAATTCCACCAGAAGCTCCAGCCTCGGTGCAGGGCAGAGGTAGAGAAAGAGGGGTAGTCCCTTCTTCAGGAGGTTCCTTCAGTGGAAGTCCGTTAGTTCCGGCTCAGAGTTTCACCCAGGATCAGCCAGAGACAGACACACGGAACACAATGGTGCCAGGTAAACTCACTTTTGAGTGTTCTAATGTGTATAGAATATCAGTTGATGTGAAAATAGTAAAGTGTACTAGAGTTAGATGTTCAGAGCCAAAAGGTCAGAGATAAAGGTTTAGAGACGAGTGAGTCGCTACATGTTAGTGAGCCAGGAAAAAGCTCGAATGGCTTTGAAGTCCAGGTAGAGAGAGAGTGATCTCTCATCTCTGAGTGTAGACCTCAAGTAAAGAAAGAAGGCAGAGAATAGCGGAAGAAAGTGAAGAGTAAGAAAAAGAATAAAAGTAAGTAAGAGAAAAGTAAGGAAAGAAAAAAGTAAATGAAAGAAGATAGAGCAGAGAAAGAACAGAATAGACTAAATGTAAAGTAAGAAAGGTTAGAAAGAGATTTCAGTTTAGTCTGGGATTAGATGGCGAGTGAGCTTTAGTTCAGATAGTTCTGGATCCGTGAGGCGTGGAGGTTACACAAAATTAGTCTGATGGTATGGGACTACGGCATGTATAGATGCGAGCAAAAAGGACTCATATTTTGTGAGCGTCCTACTGCGGCCCAGATTGGCACAGTCCCAGCAGATGACTTCGAGTAGTGTAACTCAGCCTGTTGCTCTGGCCATGTTTCAGGACAGTGGTTGACACAGGAGAAGAGAGTTCTCCTTTTCTTTGGTCGGTTCCCGAAGGAAGATTCGTTAGCTTTAGCTTGGATCTTCATCCTGACTTAGTAGGCGGTTAACACATTGAACACGGTGACGTCAAATACGTTTACTTGAGGGTGTTCAGATGTGTAGGTTATAGTGGACCCTGATGTTTCTTTCCCTGTTGTTGTGAGAGCCATAAATAGAGGAGGGGTTGATAACTTCTGGCTTAGAGTGTTCTCTTTGGGTCAGAGGGCCCAAGAGTGTGATCCATCTATGGCAGAGTCAGTCTGTCGGTTCAGTTCAGAGTTTGGTGAGAGTAGTGGATGCAATCCAGCTGACCTTATGGTTCTAGGGGTGACTGGTGATGTCAACCGAGGGCGGATTGGCTAGCTACTCGAGGTACTACCTACGTCTGCAAAGACAAGGTAGGACAGTTCAGAGTTCAGAGACTAGGATGGGTCAGAGTTAGTCCTTAGAGGGGGACAGTTTAGCATACCCAGAAGTTTGATATCAACCCTACAGGCTCGTGAATTCGTTAGGGAAGTTAGTCAGGAGTTTTCTTGCTCTTGTTTGAGCGCATAGCCAGGTCAGGGAACCAGCCTCAGTATTCATAAACAGGAAAAAGAGAAAGAGAGTTATATGTGTTATCCCAGATAAGCTAGCAGGATTACCAATAGAGTCTGGACGTTAAGTGAGAATGGAGACTAGATTCATCTTCATCTCTTCTTTTGAAATGGTACCTGTAGCATGTAAGAGTTAGAAAAGCAGTTGCAAGATTGAAAGAGATAGTAAAGCAGTTGTGAACTTGGTAGATAAGGATTCTATCCGACTTAGTACCACACACCCTGGAATGTTCCAGTATCGTTGTGAGAAACGGAGGATAAAACCTTGAGATTTTGTCACAACTGTGACTAGTTGCACAAAATCACTACCAAGGACAGGTGTTCCCATGCAGAATGGAGGATCTATAGGACCAGCTAGTAGCAGCTGGTTGTTTTCCATAATAGATCTAAGAGTTGGGAACTATATGGCCAAAGTCAGTTAGAGAAAAGGCAATTTAGCAGTTGCGTAGAGGTGAGATCTTTATGATAGTGAAGAGTCTAAACCAGAGGTAAGGGGTAAAACTGCTCAGCGACTCTGAGTATACAAGACAGTATGTCCGAGGTGAGGCAGATGAGATGTTAGCTGCCCTCAGTCAGAAGTTGCTTTTCAAGTTATCCTACAGAAACAGATAGCTAGAGAGCTAGAGAGCTAGAGCGCTAGAGATAGTCCAGTGTAGTTAAAAAAGGGATCAAAAGAGAAGAAGCCAGTATAGTAAAGAAGAAGAAAAGTGGGCAAGGATCAGAGTGCGCAGCAAAATCGTAGAATAGTTTAGAGAAACAGAGAAGCATGCCCGTTATCTACGAAATGTTGTAGATTTTCAGAGAACATGGCATAGAGGTCAAGTTCTGTAAGCTGAGTGCAATTTCAGGGCATGTCTGTTTCATTGTGATGTGTCACAATATAACATCGAAAGTAAGTAGAGAGAGAGAACGTGATAGCCAAGTCATCTAGCATTTCCGTAGAGTTATTAAGCCGAGAAGCATCAAAGAGAAAGGAAGATCCGTAGTCAGAAGTACAGGTTAGTATAACCAGAGGAGTGCGAATAAGCTGAGAAAAGGCAAAGAAAAGAAAAGTTAGTAGTCATATGAAAGAGTCAGGTCGTTTGTGTACAAGCAAGAGTGGTAAACAATTAGTGTAGACACAGCTTAAGCAGTGAAGGGTCAGCAAAGTCAGACAGTATAGCCAACCCGGGAGTTTTACTCCAGGGGTATCTGTGTCTCGTCGTAGAGACCGATGGTAGGCTTTCTTCTTGTTTCCCTGTATGTTTATTATTGTTGTTTTAACATTCGAGGACGAATGTTTTTAAAGGAGGGAAGAATGTAATACCCGGCTAGATTCAGACATCGGAATTCCTACCGTCCGGGGGAGTTCGAGGATGTCAGAGGTCTCTGGAAGGGTAAGAGAAAGTTTTCTAAAATATTTTCAAGTATTTTAAAGGTTTAGCGTAGAAAAGGATTGAGTTTTGAAGAGATATGGCCAAGGAGGCATTTTGCCATGTTCGGCCCCCGAAGGTTAAGTTCGGCCGCCGAAAGTGCCCAATGTTCGGCCCCCGAAGGTTAAGTTCGGCCCCCGAAAGTTGCATGGTTTTGCATGCAGTTTCGGCAGCCGAAGCTGAGGTGGTCGGTTAGTTATGCATGCTCCTCAGTCCGTGGTTTGGCCAGGTGTTCACCTCCAGATCATGATCAGAGGTTAGGCCACGTCTCCCTTGACTCATCTGCAAGCTTTTAAGCAGCTCATGCAGAGGGTTGCTCGTTTGCAAGAGGTTTTGAAGGTTTTGAGAGAAAAGAGAGGTTTTGGTGGTTTGAAGCTTGTGAAGGGGATTTGGTGAGTTCAAGTTGTTCCTCTTCTAGTTTCAGGAGGTAAGAGAGGTCTTGATACTTGTTTTATGGTTTTAACAGCTTTTAAAACGGTTACGGGTAGAGTTGTATGTTGAGGGTTTAGAGTTTAGTTTTGATGTGTTACTGGTGAAAGCATGATTATGTGTTGTGTTCGTTGTTTTGTTGGGGTTACTAGGTAGTTTGGGACCCCTTTGTGCATATACCAGAGTATATGTGAGTGGAGACGCTGAGTTATGCATGTTAGAGTGTGTTGGAGACGTTGTGCATGAGAGGAAGCAAGGTTCTGCCTTCTGGAGAACCCAGCTTCGGCCGCCGAAGTGAAGATTCGGCCGCCAAACCTCTTGTGGAGTGGAGTTGCTTGACAGGTTTGTTTATGCACGAAGCTGAGTTCTGGATAAACTCAGGTTCGGCCGCCGAAGGGAGGATTCGGCCGCCGAACCCCTTGTGGAGGTAGTTTCGGCTGCCTAAGGTTGCCTCCGAAAGAATGGACTTTCGGATCTGTCATGCACATTCGGCCGCCGAAGGTGCCGCCGAACATGCATGAGTTTCGGCTCTGGAGAGGACATTCGGCCGCCGAACCTGCTGCCGAATGTGTTCTGTCCAGCCTTCTTTTGCATGCGTTATGTGATTATTTTCAGAGGTTTAGAGGGGATTATGGGGATTTGTTTAAGAGTTATTCAAAGTATGTGTGACACCTCATTCGAGTCCATTTGTGTAGGATTGGACCCGAGAGTTCGAGGAGGTCATCAGAGTTAGAGATATCAGAGTCAGTACAATATCTGCCAGAAGAGCAGAGGTGAGTGGAACTAAACTGAATATTTTATTTTGAGAAATGACACGAGTCTAGCATGATCCATGCATCATAAAATGCCATGTTATGTAATAGGTTGTATTGCATTAGAATCCACGAATTTGATGCATTGCATAAATTGTTGTTGTGGTGTGGATGAACGTTGGATGATCCTTAGCCCTTGACATGAGATAAGATACTACTACAGAGATATGGCATGAGATAGCCATTCCAGGTCGCTCCTGGATAGTCCAGGTCGCTCCTGGTACTCAGTTACAGATAGACATACAGCATAAGAGAAGACTGGGTGATGGCTCCGCCTCCCTAGCATTATTGGATTTGTTGTGATATGATACAGTACAGAGAAGACTGGGTGATGGTTCTACCTCCCTAGCACAGTTGGGCAGAAAAGTCTAGGTGATGGCTCTGCCTCCCTAGCAAGTAGGGTATTTGTTTATAGTAGGGGGCTATAGGTGACAAGTTCATCCGTTTGATGATTTGTTTGTGAGGTGACGCATTTCATGATAACATGTAATTAATGAACTGTTTTACTGTTCCTCCTCACTGGGCTATAGAGCTCATCCCTCTCCCTTAACCCCAGTTTTGCAGGTTCTGAGATAGCTATGGGAAGTCAAAGTCAGCAAGAGTACAGAGGAAAGTTATGCATGAATGTATGTTTGTAATAGCATAGTGGACATGATGTAATTAAAAGATTAGTTGTACTGTAATGTATAGATATGTACTGTCATATGCTGGATAGACTTATGCTTTCCCTAGTGTCATTGCTACAGTGTGATGTATGATTAATCCCTTGTACATGAATCCTGTTTTACGTTTCTTGATGAGAAATGTGTGAGTTAGGCTTAATGCATGGCTTGGATGAGATACCAGTGGGATGTGTTACAGATTAAAAAGGGTTTCAATCCCTTGAGCCACAGCAAATGGTAGTCCCTGGTATAGGCCCTGAGGGCCATTTCAGATTGACATATCTGAGTAGCAGTAGTTAAGCCTACAGAGTTTTTCCAGGATTGTTGAGTCGTTCTGTATCATGTATGGGATTTATCAGGTACACAGCAAGTAAAGTTGGCTAACTACGGGTCCCGGCGGCCTTAAGCCGATCTGGATCCTAGTGCCAGTGATGGTTCGGACCGTTACTGAGGGGTACCGGTTTCCGGGTCGTTACAGGTTGAGTTTGGTGTATGAGAGAATGAATGAAAGAAAAGTTTTATTTTTTGTGTATGTTGTTGATCATGTATGGGATTAAACAGGTTCACAGGATGTATGTTTGGCTTGCTATGGGTCCCGGCGGTCTTAAGCCGATCTGGATCCTAGTGCCGGTAGCGGTCCGATTTTCGGGTCGTTGCATTTGGGAAGGCATTGATATGCATGCGCCTTTGGTTTAGGCCATTGGACTTCCATTTGTTCCTCATGAGCAAAGGCTGTTTCCATTGGAAGGCCGAACGGAGTTTCAGATTGCTCCTTCTGCGCAAAATCTGACTGAAAGGGGAGCTGAAGAGGATTGATCTGCGATTGAAGCTGAAAGGACGCATCTGAAAGGCTTTTAGGTACTCCTTCTTGCTCAAGATTGGTCTGAAGAGGTGCGATCGGCTCCCCCTTGTTCTGCGCATGGCTGTAGTCCATCTGTTGGAAGCAACAATCAGTTTCTTTCAATTCTGGCTCTTTCTGGCTCTCTTCCCTGCAAGGATTATTGTTCAGAATATCATCTTGATTAATATAAAAAATATCTTTGCTCAAATAATCAATGATATCTAAATCAAGAACAGGTTTTGTTTGACCAGTTTTGTAATACCCGGCTAGACTCCGGTATCGAAATTCCTACTCCGGTGGAATCTCAGATGTTGGAAACCTCTAGAAGGGTAAAATCATGTTTTTATAAAATGTTTTAATGTATTTTAAGGTTTTAAGTGAGAAAGAAATTGAGTTTTGAATGAAAATAACCATAGAGGGAAATCCAGGTTCGGCCGCCGAACATGCATGAGTTTTGGAGGCACCTTAGGCTTCCGAAGGTGGCCTGGCCAGCCCCTATAAGAAGCCCCATGGCCAAAAATGGGCGAGTTTCTTCCCCATTTCCGGCCAGAGGTGAGTCCATGCCCTCCCGTGGTTGATTTTGACGATTTTCCTTAAAGCTTTCAAGTGTTAACAAGTGTTTACTTGGTTTTTGAAGATTTGTGAGCTTAGAACAAGTTTTTGGAGTTTGGAGACCCAAGGAGCTAGAACTCTCCCGTCTCCGAGTTGGATCGCCTCTCCTCTCGATCTTCAAGAGGTAAGAGTAGATCCTCACCTCTTTTCATGTTTTGATTAAGTTTCATGAAGGTTCATGGGGTAGAAATGCATGATTAGGTTAGTTGTTTAGTGTTAAGATTTATGTGCTTTTATGGTTAATGTATGTTGTATATGTATGTTTGATGTGTTTTGAGACCCCTATAAGCTTATGTATGCGTGTATGCATGTTTTGGAAGTGTTGGATTTGAGTTGGAAGGTTTTGAGAGGCAAATGTGCATGAGGGCTGAGTTATGCCACTTCTGGAAGAACTCAGGTTCGGCAGCCAAAGGGACTTTCGGCCGCCGAACCTGCCTGTGGAGGCAAACTTTTGGCTACCGAACCCTACCCCCGAAAGTTGGACTTTCGGCTCTAGAGGGGAGTTTCGGCCGCCAAAGGTGCCTCCGAACATGCACGAGTTTCGGATCTGGAAGGAACCTTCGGCCGCCGAAAGTGCCGCTGAAGGTGTATGACTTTCGGCTTTGGAGGGACTTTCGGCCGCCGAACCTGCCGTCGAAAGTGCCTTGTTTAGCCTTCCTTTGCATGATTTTCTATGCATGTTTGTGATGTTTTAGGGGGTTTTTGGGGAGTAGTTTAAAGTCATGTTAGTATACGTTTGGTCCCTCATTTGAGTCTACCTGTGTAGGTTCGGACCCGAGGAACTGAGGACCCCAGCAGTGAGATAGCTGCTTCAGAGTCTTTTCAGAGCTAGCCTGAGGTGAGTAGAATGACTCTTTATATTGCAAAGTAAATAAATAAATTTTGAGCACGTTCATGCATCACGAATCCCATGAGATATATTAGGTTGTTTGCATTAGAATTCACAAATATGTTGCATTGCATATAATGTTGTTGATGTGGATGAACATTGAATGATCCATTAGCCCTCGTATGGTATGACATGATATGATGATGATATGGTTCGGAAGTCCAGGAAGACACATTCTACGTCCCTGGCACTATGTAAGAGAAAGTCTAGGAAGACCCATTCTACGTCCCTGACACATTGGAATGTTATGATATGTTATGTAAGGGAAAAGACTAGGACCCATTCTACGTTCTGGCACTATTGGACATGTAGAGGGCTATTGGTGACAAGTTCATCCTTAATGTGATTTGTTTGTGATGTGAAGCATTCCATGAAAGCATGAATCTTTAATATAATGTTTTACTATTCTGCTCACTGGGCTCTAGTAGCTCACCCCATTCCCTTAATCCCCCAGGTTTGTAGGTACGGACTAGACCAGGAAGTCACCAGGATTAGAAGTCATGTTTTATGTAATAGCTAGTTATGGACATGTATTGTAAAATGTTATTATACGATGTAATGTAAAGAATTGTATTGTGAATAGAATTGTGCTTGGCCCTAGTGTATGTTAATCCCTTTTTGGTACATGATCTTTTAATGAAATGTTTTAATGATGTTTATGTAGACCAAGCTTAAGGTATGATATGTTACCCCATTGGAGCATTTGATGAGGGCTCCAGTGTGGGGTTTTATGGTTATGAGTTGTGCATGCATAGGTTAAGCTTGGTGAATGAAAGAAAAAGTTTAAATTTTTATGTAAATGTATGATCATGTATGGGATTGAACAGGTATACAGGATGTATGTTAGGCTTGCTACGAGTCCCGGTGACCTTATGTCGATCTGGATCCTAGTGCCGGTAGCGGTTCGATTTTCGGGTCGTTACAGATTGGTATCAGAGCCCTAGGTTCATATGGTCGGACCTATAGTGTGTCGGGCTCATAGAGGTTATAGAAGGGCAAGCATAATAGGGAAATCATGTCCACTAGGATAGGATGTAGAGTCCTGTCTTGAATAATGAGGTGAAGTGCCATGATTTTATGCATGTGCATTAATGTTATGATATGTATGCTATGTATGTGATGCGGGTTCATGTGTTTCCACATGAACCATATGATGCTAATGTTCTATATGATGTGTGCTGTTTTCCAGTAAGCAAGATGAGAGGAACTCGTCGATCTGCACGATTGACTGGAGTACCACCTCAGGACGAGGGCATAGATGCCCATCCTCCTGCATTGCCTAGGGCAATGTCCTGCAGGTCTAGCAGGGAGAGAACGTCAAGGGACCCTAGAAGGTCTTTTGATGTGAGCAGAAGAGGAACAGTTGAAGGTGGAGTGTCGGATGATATGGGGGATGATATGGATGTGGATCAGAGGAGGGATGGCAGTCTTGGAGTGAGCATGTCTGAAGAGGGCATGGGAGAGTCTCAAGGAGGCACTCAGGCCTCGGGGTTTGTCCAACCACCCCAATACCCACCCTTTTCAAAGAATCCCGGGTATTTGATGGGAGGTACATCGGATTACCCCAATTTTAACCCTTACCCTTCTCACATGCCATACCCACCTTTCTACCCACAGTACCCACAGTACCCACCCCCATCTTTGTACCCAGGTACAGCAAACCCTAACCCAGGGGATGTTGCACCTCCTCCACCACCAGTAGAACCTATGGTCTCAGAAACCCAAGTACCTAAACCTAGCTCATCTGGAGGGAGCAAGGTCAAGATGACCGACTACTTGAAGTTGGATGCTCCTAAGTATGAAACAGGTGATGATCCGTTTGAGTACCTTAGGATGGTCAAGATGATTACAGATGAGTTAGGGGCTGATGATAGTAGAGCCATTCAGATGGCTGGGTTCCCTCTGAAGTGCAAGAAGGCTCATGAGTGGTTTAAAAACTATGTGAACCCGAGGTTGGATAGTCTATCATGGGAGGAGTTTGCTAATGAGTTTGCTGGATAGGCTTTCCTTGATAGCTCAAGGGAGTTGAAGATGATCGAGTTTGAGCAGTTGAGGTAGACGGAGGAAATGAGTGTAGATGAGTACACAGATAGGTTCTTGGAGTTGTTGCCGTTTGCAGTGCAAAATCTAGATCAGACCAGAAGAAGGCAATGAGGTATATCATGAGGCTTCATTCCAGGTATTCCTCCTTGATTCAGTCAGCAGAAAGGGAGAGCTTCCATGCCATAGTGGATATGGCCCGGAGGATGGAGGCAGTGCAATAATCGAAGGAAAAGTTAAGCAGTCAGTGGCACAGTCTTCTGGTTCCAAAACCCCAGGTGGGGGAAGGTTAGACCCTTCATCTTTGAGTGCAACAGCTTCAGGCAGTAAGAGGTGGAGTAACACCACCAAGAAGCCAAAGAAGAACAAGTTTTGGAGCAAGATCAAGTCAGGTCTGGGTTTAGGAGGTGGCTCGAGATCAGATGCAGACAATGTAGAATGTATGAAGTGTGGGAAGCCGCACAAGGGAGTATGTCGGTTTGGGACGACAGCCTGCTTCAGATGTGGGCAGGAAGGACACATGGCACGGGAGTGTCCTAGAGCAGCTTATATGGCACAGTCCCAGCGGACAGCTTCTGGTAGTGTGGCTCAGCCAGCAGCTCCAGCCGCGACACAGGCCAGTGGCAGAGGCAGAGGGAGAGGGGCAGCCTCTTCTTCAGCGGGTTTCAAGGGTGAAGGTCCATCAGCTCCAGCACAGATCTTCACCATGACACAGTAGGAGGCAAATGCATCAAACACAGTGGTGTCAGGTAATCTCATCATTGGTTGTTCAGATGTTTATGCCTTAATGGACCCTGGTGCATCTCATTCTTTTATTGCTCCGAGAGCCGTTGAGAGGTTGGGTTTGATGGTCTATGGGTTGGAGTGTCCCCTATGGGTCAGTGGACCCAAGTGTGACCCGTCAGTGGCAGAGTCAATCTGCCAGTGTAGTCCAGTTTTTATTGAGGGAAGATGCCTTTCAGCCGACCTTGTGATTCTAGATTTGACAGATTTTGACGTCATTCTAGGGATGGATTGGCTATCTACCCATGGTGCTACCTTGGAATGCAGAGAGAAGGTAGTCAGGTTCAAAGGTTAGGACGGGTCAGAGGTTGTCTTCAGAGGAGACAAGAGAGGTACACCTAGAGGTTTGATATCAGCCTTACAGGCTCATAGGTTGCTCATGAGGGGTTGTCAGGGTTTTCTAGCTCATGTGAGAGAACTGGATAGTCATGTCAGAGAGCCCGGCTCAGTGCCCGTGGTCAGAGAGTTTTTAGATGTCTTCCCAGACGAGTTGCCAGGTTTACCATCTGCTAGGGGATAGAGTTTGAAATAGAGTTGATGCCGGGAACCAGACCGATCTCTATCCCTCCCTACAGGATGGCACCAGCTGAGTTGAAAGAGTTGAAAGAGCAGTTGCAAGAGCTGGTAGACAAGGGTTTCATCCGACCGAGTATCTCACCTTGGAGTGCTCCAGTGCTGTTTGTGAAAAAGAAAGATGGATCCCTTAGACTTTGTATCGACTACAGATAGTTGAACAAAGTCACTACCAAGAACAAGTACCCGTTGCTTGGGATCGACGATCTATTCGACCAGCTAGCAGGAGCAGGTTGTTTCTCCAAGATAGATCTGAGATCCGGGTACCATTAGCTGAGAATAAGAGAAGAGGATGTGCCAAAGACAGCATTCAGGACCAGATATGGGCACTATGAGTTCCTTGTGATGCTGTTCGGGTTAACCAATGCCCCTGCAGCATTTATGGATCTCATGAATAGAGTTTTCAGTCAGTATCTGGATCACTTTGTTATTGTCTTTATAGATGATATCTTAGTGTATTCCAAGAATGCAGAGGAGCATGCCCATCATCTGAGGTTAGTCTTGCAGACCTTGAGGGAACATGGCTTGTATGCCAAGTTCTCCAAGTGTGAGTTCTGGTTGAGGAGCATCTCATTCTTGGGGCATGTCGTGTCAGAAAATGGAATCAAAGTGGACCCCAAGAAAGTGGAAGCTGTAGCTAACTGGCCTAGACCCACTACAGTGACAGAGATCAAGAGCTTCTTGGGTTTGGCAGGTTACTATAGGAGGTTCGTTCAGGACTTCTCCAAGATTGCAGCTCCTATGACCAGATTGACTAAGAAGAACCAGAGGTTTGTGTGGACCGATCAGTGTGAAGAGAGTTTTGAAGAGCTAAAGAGGAGGTTAACTTCAGTACCGGTGTTAGCTCTGCCAACTAGTAATGAAGACTTCACAGTGTATTGCGATGCGTCCCGTGTGGGACTGGGTTGTGTATTACTGCAAAAGGAAAGGGTGATTGCTTATGCTTCTAGGCAGCTGAAGAAGCATGAGTTGAATTACCCTACACATGACCTAGAGATGGTAGCTGTAATCTTTGCACTTAAGATGTGGAGGCATTACCTGTATGGGGTTAAATGTGAGATCTTCACATATCATAAAAGTCTGCAGTACATTCTGAGTCAGAGAGAGTTGAACCTGAGACTGAAAAGATGGGTAGAACTGCTTAGTGACTATGATTGCAAGATTCAGTACCATCCGGATAAGGCGAATGTTGTGGCAGACGCCTTAAGCCGGAAATCACTTGGCAGTTTGTCCCATATTACAATAGAGAGAAGACCAGTGGTGAGGGAGTTCTATAAGCTCATTAATGAAGGTCTACAATTAGAGTTGTCTGGTACAGGTGCTTTGATAGCCCAGATGAGAGTGACACCTGTGTTTCCGGAACAGGTGACTCAGAAACAGCACGAGGACCCAGAGTTAGTGAAGATTGCCAGGACTGTTCAGTCAGGCAAGAATGAAGAGTTCAGATTTGACAGCAAGGGGATCCTCCGCTATGGGAATAGATTGTGTGTACCAGATGACGTGGGTCTGAAGGGAGACATTATGAGGGAAGCTCATAATGCCAGATACAGTGTTCACCCTGGAACCACCAAGATGTATCAAGATCTGAAGAGAGTTTATTGGTGGCCAGCTATGAAAAGAGAAGTGGCACAATTTGTGTCAGCCTGCGAGATATGTCAGAGGATGAAGCTGGAACATCAGAAGCCGGCTGGAATGCTTAACCCACTGCCGATTCCAGAGTGGAAATGGATGAATATCGCTATGGACTTCGTGGTGGGGTTACCGGCAACATCCAACAGATTAGACTCCATATGGGTGATTGTGGACAGACTGACCAAATCTGCTCACTTCATCCCGGTCAGGAGTGGCTACTCTGTGGATAAATTGGCGCAGGTGTTTGTTGATGAAGTTGTCAGGTTGCATGGGGCTCCTATTTCAATAGTGTCTGATAGAGGACCCCAGTTCACCTCCAGGTTTTGGCGGAGTCTGCAGAACGCTATGGGTACCAGGTTGGATTTTAGCACTGCTTTCCATCCTCAAACTGATGGACAGTCAGAGAGGACCATCCAGACTATAGAAGATATGCTTAGAATGTGTGTGCTAGATTTTGGCGGTTCTTGGAGGCAGCATCTACCTTTGGTGGAGTTTGCCTACAATAACAGCTATCATACTAGCATAGGGATGGCTCCATGTGAAGCTTTGTATGGAAGGAAGTGCAGGTCACCTGTCTGCTGGGAGGAAGTTGGAGCAAGGGCCTTGGCAGGGTCTGAGCTAGTAGAGATCACCAGTAGAGTGGTACCCATAATCAGAGAAAGGATCAAGACTGCTGTGAGCAGGCAAAAGAGTTATGCAGATATCCGCAGAAGGCAAGTAGAGTTTGAGGAGGGGGATTTGGTATTGCTCAAGGTGTCTCCTATGAAAGGGGTGATTCGGTTTGGGAAGAAAGGTAAGCTAGCTCCACGGTACATCGGACCTTTTGAGATCTTGCAAAAGATTGGGAATGTATCGTATAAGTTGGATTTACCTGTTTCTATGGAGAGAATCCATCCAGTTTTCCATGTTTCCATGTTAAGGAAGTTCGTGTCTGTACTACCCGGCTAGAATCCGGCATCGAAATTCTACTTTCCGGTGGAATTCAGGATGTTGGAATTCTCTAGAAGGGAAGAATAATGTTTTTCTAAAAGTATTTTAGAATGTTTTAATGTTTTAAAGTTGAAATGGAATGAGTTTTTGAGCGAAAGCACTAAGGAAGAAAAGCCAGGTTCGGCCGTCGAAGGTGAGGTTCGGCCGCCGAACATGCATGGCTTGTGGTTTCACGTTAGGCCGCCGAAGGTGGTCTGGCCAGCCACCTATAAAAGGCCCTCAGTCGGTTGAAAGGATAAGATCATATTTTCTTTTCACTTTCAGAGGTGAGATCATGCTTTCCTTAGGTATGCTTCATGTTTTCATCAAATCTTGCAAAGATTTGATTGGTTTTAATGTTATTTTGAAGGTTTTGAACTATAAACTCAAGTTTTGAAGTTTAGAGAGTTTGAAGGAGAGTTGCTCCAAATCTCCACGTTAGGATCGTTCATCTTCTTGATTTCAAGAGGTAAGTGAAGATCCTGATTTTGTTACTATGTTTTATGGAAGTTTTATGGAGTTTTTGGGTAGAGTTGCATGAATAGGGTAAAGAGTGAGTTTTTGGTGTTTTGTTGATAAAAGCATGTTTATGTGTTATGCTTTGTTGTTTGTTGGGGTTTTAGGTAGTTTTAGACCCCTTTGTGCATATACTTGAGTATATGTGTGTTGAGGAGTTGAGATGTTTGAGTTTGAGGAAGTTTGGTGTAGTTTGGCGTGAGGCAGAGCAAGGTTCTGCCTTGCTGATGAACCCAGCTTCGGCCGCCGAAGAATGGTTCGGCGGCCGAATGTGCTGAGGAGTTGGCTTCAGTTGCCTAAGCTTGCCCCCGAGAGTTTGGACTTTCGGCTCTGGAGGGGAGTTTCGGCCGCCGAAGGTGCCGCCGAAGGTTATGGACTTTCGTCTCTAGAGTGCCTTTCAGCGCCCGAAACTTGCCCCCGAAAAGATTCGGCTGTCGAAAGTAGAGATTCGGTCGTCGAAGGTGCATGAGTTTCGGCTCTGGAGAGGACTTTCGGCCTCCGAACCTGCCGCCGAAAGTGCCCTGTCCAGCCTTCCTTTGCATGTTTTGCATGATTGTTTTAAGGTGTCTAAGGGGATTCTTGGGGAGTTTTATAGAAATGTTCTTGAGCTAGTTTGGTCCCTTATTTGAGTCCATCTGTGTAGGCACAAACCAGAGGAACCAAAGAGAGCAGCAGTAAGTACTGCTTCAGAGTTTGCAGAGTCAGTCCAGAGATAGCCAGAGGTGAGTGGAACTAAACTTAATTCTTTTAATGGAGAAACTGAATGCTTTTAGCATATTTCATGCACCATGATTATGCAATAGGTTGATTGCATTAGAATCCACGAATATGTTACATTACATACTTACTTGTTGATGTGGGTGGATGCTGAATGATCCAAATAGTTCCTGAGAAAGACCAGGTGCCCATTCTACGCCCTGGCAGGTATAGAAAAGACCAGGTGCCCAGTCTACGCCCTGGCACAATGGTAAGTACAGGTGTTATATACACATATAGATATACATGACAGGAAGACCAGGTGCCCATTCTACGCCCTAGCATGCAAGTGATGCTGGAACTATTTTGGTGACAGGTTTACCCTTGATGTGAAATGTCTGTGATATGATGCATTCCATAAGATCATGTTTTAATGACCTGTTTTATTGTTCTACTCACTGGGCTATAGAGCTCATCCCACTCCCTTAACCCCAGTTTTGCAGGATCAGTGTACAGGGGAAGTCCAGCAGGGTACAGGAAGAGAAAAGAGTTTTGTGATAGCATAGTGTGGACATGTAATAGCAAAGAGCTGTACTAGTTGTATATACAGTTAAAGTTGTGCTTGACTTAGTTAATTGGTATTGTAAATCTTGTGTATACATGGTCTGTTTTATGTATATGTCCAGTTGATGAGTATGGATTACCATGTTTAACATATGCTGTGTGGACTCAGCTAGAGCTTTAATGAGTACTCTGGCAAGGGAGTCTGTGTACAGAGATAGTGCATGCACAGGTTGAGCCTTGGTTCAGAGACAAGTTTTTATTTTTACAATATATGTATGATCATGTATGAGATTTACAGGTACACAGGTAGTATAGCAGGCTTGCTACGGGTTTCGGCGACCTTAAGTCGACCTGAATCCTAGCGCCGGTGGCCGTCCGATTTTCGGGTCGTTACAGTGTTAGATCCGGGCAGGGTTCTTAGCGAGCCTGATGTGGAGATCCAAAAAGATCTCACCTATGTTGAGCAGCCAGTGCGGATCCTAGACACGCAGATCTAAAAGTTAAGGAACAAGGAAATCCCAATGGTGAAAGTCCTTTGGAATCACCACAACATCGAGGAGTGTACCTGGGAGACACGGGAGTCCATGCTCCAGCAGTATCCTTATCTCTTCTAAGGTGAGTGTTTTGTGTTTTGTATGTATGTTCATGTTTTATGCTATGCATGTGTTGTTTGGTGAACATTCGGGGACGAATGTTCTTGAAGGTGGAAAATGTAATACCCGGCAAAACTTCGGTATCGGAATTCCTACCGTCCGGTGGAATCTCGGATGTTGGAAACCTCTAGAAGGGTAAAATCATGTTTTTATAAAATGTTTTAATATATTTTAAGGTTTTAAGTGAGAAAGAAATTGAGTTTTGAATGAAAATTACCATAGAGGGAAATCCAGGTTCGGCCGCCGAACCTCATGTTCAGCCGCTGAACATGCATGAGTTTTGGAGGCACCTTAGGCTTCCGAAGGTGGCCTGGCCAGCCCCTATAAGAAGTCCCATGGTCGAAAATGGGCGAGTTTCTTCCCCATTTCCTGCCAGAGGTGAGTCCATGCCCTCCCGTGGTTGATTTTGACGATTTTCCTTAAAGCTTTCAAGTGTTAACAAGTGTTTACTTGGTTTTTGAAGATTTGTGAGCTTAGAATAAGTTTTTGGAGCTTGGAGACCCAAGGAGCTAGATCTCTCCCGTCTCCGAGTTGGATCGCCTCTCCTCTCAATCTTCAAGAGGTAAGAGTAGATCCTCACCTCTTTTCATATTTTGATTAAGTTTCATGAAGGTTCATGGGGTAGAAATCCATGATTAGGTTAGTTGTTTAGTGTTAAGATTTATGTGCTTTTATGGTTAATGTATGTTGTATATGTATGTTTGATGTGTTTTGGTTGGGGTTTAGGCTAGTTTTGAGACCCCTATAAGCTTATGTATGTGTGTATGCATGTTTTGGAAGTGTTGGATTTGAGTTGGAAGGTTTTGGGAGGCAAATGTGCATGAGGGCTGAGTTCTGCCACTTCTGGAAGAACTCAGGTTCGGCAGCCAAAGGGACTTTCAGCCGCCGAACCTGCCTGTGGAGGCAAACTTTTGGCTGCCAAACCCTGCCCCCGAAAGTTGGACTTTCGGCTCTAGAGGGGAGTTTCGGCCATCGAAGGTGCCGCTAAACATGCACGAGTTTCGGATCTGGAAGGAACCTTCGGCCGCCGAAAGTGCCGCCAAAGGTGCATGACTTTCGGCTCTAGAGGGACTTTCGGCCGCTGAACCTGCCGCTGAAAATGCCCTGTTCAACCTTCCTTTGCATGATTTTCTATGCATGTTTGTGATGTTTTAGGGGGTTTTTGGGGAGTAGTTTAGAGTCATGTTAGTATACGTTTGGTCCCTCATTTGAGTCCACCTGTGTAGGTTCGGACCTGAGGAACCGAGGACCCCAGCAGTGAGATAGCTACTTCAGAGTCTTTTCAGAGCTAGCCTGAGGTGAGTAGAATGACTCTTTATATTGCAAAGTAAATAAATAAATTTTGAGCACGTTCATGCATCACGAATGCCATGAGATATATTAGGTTGTTTGCATTAGAATTCACGAGTATGTTGCATTGCATATAATGTTGTTGATGTGGATGAACATTGAATGGTCCATTAGCCCTTGTATGGTATGACATGATATGATGATGATATGGTTCGAAAGTCCAGGAAGACCTATTCTACGTCCCTGGCACTATGTAAGAGAAAGTCCAGGAAGACCCATTCTACGTCCCTGGCACATTGAAATGTTATGATATGTTATGTAAGGGAAAAGACTAGGACCCATTCTACGTTTTGGCACTATTGGACATGTAGAGGGCTATTGGTGATAAGTTCATCCTTAATGTGATTTGTTTATGATGTGATGCATTCCATGAAAGCATGAATCTTTAATATAATGTTTTACTATTCTGCTCACTGGGCTCTAGTAGCTCACCCCATTCCCTTAATCCCCCAGGTTTGCAGGTACGGACTAGACCAGGAAGTCACCAGGATTAAAAGTCATGTTTTATGTAATAGCTAGTTGTGGACATGTATTGTAAAATGTTATTATACGATGTAATGTAAAGAATTGTATTGGGAATAGAATTGTACTTGGCCCTAGTGTATGTTAATCCCTTTTTGGTACATGATCTTTTAATGAAATGTTTTAATGATGTTTATGTAGACCAAGCTTAAGGTATGATATGTTACCCCATTGGAGCATTTGATGAGGGCTCTAGTGTGGGGTTTTATGGTTATGAGTTGTGCATGCACAGATTAAGCTTGGTGAATGAAAGAAAAAGTTTAAATTTTTATGTAAATATATGATCATGTATGGGATTGAACAGGTATACAGGATGTATGTTAGGCTTGCTACGGGTCTCGGCGACCTTATGTCGATCTGGATTCTAGCGCCGGTAGCGATCCGATTTTCGGGTCGTTACAAGTTTGTTTGGACAAACAGTTTTCTGGTTGTTTTTCTTCAGCAGCTTGTTCTTGAACTTGCGAACTTTCATCATCTTCCTCATCATCTTGAATCTCTTCCTCCCTTTTCAACATGTTTGCATTTTCTGCGGTGGCAATTCCTTCTAACCGCTGTTCGAGGTTTTGTAAAGCAGTTGCCGTGGACTCCATCATCTTTTCAAGGTGCTGGGTGGAATTTGGAGGTGATGGTTGGGCTTGATATCCTTGATAATCCTGGTAGTTGTTACCCTCTGTATAACTGAAGTCTGGATAGTCTCCCCATCCTGGATTGTATGTGTTATAGTATGGATTATGTCTTGGCTGTTCATAGAATCCTCCATATGCATGTCTAGGCTGACTATTGAATCTTTCAAATGCATGCACTGGGTGGTCATACTGATAAAGTGTAGGACATTGATCAGTTGGGTGTCCCACATATCCACAGATCCTACATGGCCTTGGTGGCTGGGATGCTTGAACCTGTTGAACTAGTCCTATGGCAAATTCTTTCATAAAAGATGTCAGTAAAGAAAAATCAGATCTATTTACCTCATCCATGATTCAGATCTGTGATGGTGACTGTGCCTTTTGGTGAGACGTTCAGCGGCCGAATGGTGAAGAGAAGGTGCGATTAAGATGTTTCAGAAGATGGTTCTGCCCTTTTTTTTTTTGTTCAGATCTGCGATATGGTGTTCTTCGGGTTACAGATCAGATCCTGAAAGAAAAAAAAATAAGTTAAATCAACTCCCCGGCAACGGTGCCAATTTTTTGACTCGCGGTTGTCGAAGCCGGTCAAAAATAACCTTTCTGGTTATCAACAATTTACAACTGCAGATAATGGTGAAAGGATCGAATCCACAAAGAATTGAGAACTTACCTATTTTCCTTATCAAGACCAATAAAATGAACTGAAACAGAAATAAACTGAAAAAGAAGAAAACTGAAAACGAGATAAACTGAAATGAGATATGTAACGACCCGAAAATCGGACCGCTACCGGCGCTAGGATCCAGATCAGCTTAAGGCCGCCGGGACCCGTAGCAAGCCTGACATATAACCTGAAAACCTATTTAATCCCATACATGATCAACAATATACATAAAAATTTAAAACTTTTTCTTTCATTCATATCCTCATATACCAAACTCAATCTGTACATGCACTGAACATAAACATAACTATAAACATTGACCCCTCTGTGGGATCTCATCAATGCCCCCAAAGGGTGGCATAACATGTGTTGAGTTGGTTAGACATAATCATCAATAAACATTAAGATCATGTATTAAAAAGGGATTACAATATACTATGGTCAAGCACATTTCTAAACCTCAATATCATCATTACATTACATAACTCAACATTTTTCATGTCCACACTATCTATTACAAAACAAGGACTTCATTACTCTTGCTGACCTCCTGGTCTACCCTGTACCTGCAAGCCTGGGGGTTAAGGGAGAGGGGTGAGCTATAAGAGCCCAGTGAGCAGAATAATAAAACATTTAAAACATATGATAACATGAAATGCATCACATCACAGCTAATCACATCAAGGATGAATTTGTCACCAATAGTCCCCTACATGGTCCAACTGTGCCAGGGGCGTAGAATGGGCCTCGCTGGTCTTTCTCTTACATAACATAACATAACATGGTCCAACTGTGCCAGGGGCGTAGAATGGGCCTCGCTGGTCTTTCTCTTACATGGTGCCATGTGTTAGTGTATATGCCCTAGGCCATTATCTTGTACCTTTTTGTATGTCATTTTTGTTATAAATAAAAGAGGTTTTTATCATTATTATTTGTTTGCATGTTACATAATAATGATTATCATCCCTGGTTACTTATTATTATGTTGATAATAATAAAATATAACTAGTATGATTATTGATTGATAATCATGAGATGATTATGTATATGTTGATATAAATCAATAATCATAAATACTTGTTAGAGAACAAAGTATTGGATGGACCCGCATTGAGATCACTACATGGGTCATTGTCATAAGTGAATCTCAAAGTAGTTATGTCTTAATCCTTTGACTTGAGATTGTCATAGTTTCCAACATAAGGACTGTTATGTTTTGACATAATCAAACGTTGTCTTTAATCGGACAATCATAAAGGTTATGATTGAGCATAATAGAAATTATGTAGAGGAAAATGAACAATCAAGATAGGATTTGTCCCTCTCTATGAGAGAGATATCTTCTGGGCCCCTCGATAAGTGAGACTGAGAAATGCATGGCCGTGCTCAAATGAATTGATAGTGTGATCAATATCATTTGAATTTATCAGTCTACTTAGAGATCGAGAAATCATAAGTTTGAACATTATAAGTTTGACATTGACCATGACTTATGTTCAAACTAGATATCGTGAGACAAAGGGATTAATACATGTTCTATTTAATTGGCTTTATCGGACTATTGATCCTCATATTAGTTGGGTAGTCATAATGTCTTGCTAGAGGCCACTTATGATTTATAGGCCTTGTTGGACTGGGCCTATTGCCAATTAATATGAGCCTATTGGGTCACACACAAGAACGTTGTTGATGTGCTATATTAATGGGCTAAAAGCCCATTAGTATAATTAATAATAATAATATGTTATTATTATTAATATTAATTATTTATTATTATGAGATAATAATTTCTGCAGTCTATCTGTAACTGTTACAGATAAAGGACTCTATCACATAAAGATATTTGAGTATCTGTGAGATTGTGATAGTGGGTTCTAAGCACAACTCTTTTAGGAAAAGAGTTGTGGGAAAATAAAAAGACTGAGGCCTATAAATACTCCTTCTACAGATTGAGTAGGGGTTGTAAAGTTTTGAGAAAACTCAATCTAAAAGATTGTAGATCATAGAGCACGCACTCTAGAAGGATAGAAGACGTTCGTGTGGATACCATAGAGGGTGTTCGTTTGAAAAGGCAGCACCATCAGTCCGCCAGTGTATCTTCACTACGAGATTAACAGGTTAGTCTCACATCTTTCTTATGATTTAAACGGAGCACTCGGATTCTGGGAAAGGAAATCCAAAATTTTATTTTTCCGCTGCGCAATTAGATTGCTATTAATCTACGGATTTCCCAACAGTGGTATCAGAGCCTACCTGTGCTTTTCGTTTAAATTAATTATGCCATGATTGATATAATATATGCGATATATGTTTATTAGAATGGTATGATAATTATGGTTGAATGATGGGATCATTTAGATAATTTTGTTAGAAAAATTAAAAATTTTGAATTTAGAATCAAAATTGTTTTGATTCGTTGTTGTAAGTTTTAATTGGTAAAATTAAAACAACAACAATTTAATAAAAAAAAATTAATTAATTAATTAATTACAATGAAAATTGGGTTCACGATGAATTGTGAACCCAGGAATTGCTAATGGCCAGCGGTATGCGCAATGGTTGCGCAACCCACGGCAAAGCAAGAAATTGCAACCAGAAAATTGAGGCCTCGCAAGACGTGGCTGAAGAGTGGACGAACAGGAATCATTCTGCAAGATGAATGAGGAGAAGGCCATAATGTGCCACAGACACTGCGTGATGGCAGACGGGCCATAACGTGCCACCTTGCGAGTCGGCGGGCCATAACGTGCCGCCTCGCGCACTTGCTGCGCGATTGCGGACGGTGGAGCTTCGCGCGCTGTCGGTCGCGCGTCCTTGATTTGCGCTGTCGACGGCAATCCGTGCTGGCGACGAGGGGTGCGGCTAGGGTTCTTCTGAGGAAAAAGATGCTGCAATTACAAATATGCCCCTATAATTAAAATTAAAAATAATAATAATAATAAGAAAGTAATATTTTAAAATTATTTTCTTTTAGTCTTAAATTAGATTTAAAAGACTATATTTTATTATTATTATTTGTAGTCTTTTAAATGAGATTTAAATGACTATATTTTATTATTTTCTTTTAGTCTTTAAATTAGATTTAAATATTTTGTCATGTGTTAGTATGAGATACTATGCATTATTGTCTATATATATATATATGCATATAGGATGCTATAATATATGTATGCAAGACAAAATAATTATAAGAAAATAGAAAATAAATTATTTTAGTCTTTAAATCAGATTTAAATGACTATATAAAATAATTTTATTATTTTGTCATATATTAGTATGAGATACTATAATATATATATATGCAAGACAAAATAATTAAAATTAAAAGTTAAACCCTCACTCTAAAATTTTAAGTTTTAATGCCACCCATATATTAAAAACCTATCAAGACTAAGATCACCAAAATGCAGGTTTTGCCAAAGCAAAGTGCATTAGGTTATCCTAGTAAGGTAGGATGAGTAATGGTTACTCATTTATTTAATTTTGGTTCAGCTTAATTAGGCTATCAAAACGGTTTTGGGCCTAAGGCATTAGATGAGGTATAACATGCATTTGACATATGATGTCAATACCTCATAATTTAAGAGTTACATTAGATGTAATTGGTAAGGGGTTACCTACCTAAATAACTTAATTCTAAGCGTCATGCCAAAGCTGACTTAGAATTAGGTGAAATATGGATCTTAGCCCACTAAAATATTATTATTCTGAGGGTTATATTTTAGTGGGAGATTATTATCACCTCAATATTAATTTGTTTATTAAAATTAATTATATTTGCATATTTTTGTAGATTATTATGGCTGCTAATAACAAATTCAACCTTATCACTGCGATCCATCCTTGAGAAGGATAAACTGAAAGAAAATGGGACTAATTTTATTGACTGGTTTAGAAACTTGAGAATTGTTCTCAAGCAAGAGAAAAAGTCCTACGTGCTTGATGAAGCTATCCCTGAACCACCTCCTGCTGATGCTACTAATGCTGTTAAGAACAAGCATAAGAAGCATATGGATGATTCTAATGACATTGGATGTCTTATGTTGGCGACTATGTGCCCAGAACTTCAGAAGGATCTGGAGCACCTTGAGGCCTATGAGATGAGTGTCCATCTCAAACAAGCTTTCCAACAACAAGCTAGGCAGGATAGGTATGAAACTACCATTGCATTGCATGATTGCAAAATGGCTGAAGGTGATTCAGTTAGTGCTCATGTTTTAAAGATGAAAGGCTACATTGATCACCTTGCTAGGCTTGGCTATCCTTTGAGTTTAGAACTTTCCACGGATTTGATCCTACATTCTTTACCTAGCAGTTTTTCTCAATTTGTCATGAACTATAACATGAACAATATGGAGAAATCCATTCCTGAGTTGCATGGGATGCTAAAGACAGCTGAGGTAAATATTAAGAAAAGGCCTACCCAAATTTTGAATGTCAATAAGGGTAAGCCCATGAAAAATAAGGGGAAGCCCAAGTCTAAAGGTGGAAATGGGCCTAAGGGACGAGGCAAACCTAAATGGCAATCCAAGGCAAAAGTTCCTAAGGAAATAGTTCCTAAGGAAGGAATCTGCTTCCATTGCAAGGAACCAGGGCATTGGAAGAGAAATTGCAAACTCTATTTGGATGAGTACAAGAAGAAGAAGAGTAGTGAGACTACGACTTCAGGTATTTATGTTATAGATATTAATTTATCTATTTCTACTTCATGGGTATTAGATACCGGATATGGTTCTCATATTTGTACAAATGTGCAGGATCTCAAAAGGAGTAGAAAATTGTGAAAGGGCAAAGTGGACCTACGTGAAGGCAATGGAGCAAGAGTTGCTGCCATAGCTGTAGGGACTTATTTTGCCCGATGGGCTTTTGTTAGTTTTGAACAAATGCTTTTATGTTCTTACTTTGAGTAGGAATATTATTTCAATTTCTGTTTTGGACGATGAAGGTTTTTCATTTCTCATTAAGAATAAGAAATGTTCCATTCATAAAGATGGTTTGCTTTATTGTATTGCAAATTCATATGATGGCCTTTATGTCCTTTATCTAGATGATTCTAGAGACAGCAATATCTATAACATAACTTCTAAGAAAACTAAGCCAAATGAGTTAAACCCAACATATTTATGGCACTGTCGTCTTAGCCATATAAATGAGAATCGCATATCTAAGCTCCATAAAGATGGTTTATTAGATTCGTTTGATTTTGAATCATTTGAAAATTGTGAATCTTGTTTGCTAGGTAAGATGACAAAGGACCTTTTTACTGGACAAGGTCAAAGGGCTTCAGACTTATTGGGCTTAATACATACAGATGTTTGTGGCCCAATAAGCATTAATGTCAGGGGAGGTTATCAGTACTTCACTACATTCACTGATGATTTCAGTAGGTATGGCTATGTCTACCTAATGAAACATAAGCATGAATCTTTTGAAATGTTTAGAACTTTTCAAAATAAAGTACAAAATCAACTTGGTAGAACTATTAAGATGCTTCGATCTGATCGAGGTGGTGAATATTTGAGCCAAGAGTTTGACGAATATCTTAGAAACTGTGGAATTGTTTCACAATTAACTCCTCCAAGAACTCCACAATGGATTGGTGTTTCTAAAAGGAAAATTCGAACTTTATTAGATATGGTTCAATCTATGATGAGTCAAACAGATCTCCCTTTATAGTTTTGGGGTTACGCCTTGGAAACAGCTGTATTCATTCTGAACCAAGTACCATCGAAAGCAGTTGAAAAGACACCATATGAGTTATGGACTGGGAAAGTGCCCAGTTTGTCTTTCCTTAAAGATTTGGGGTTGTGAGGCTTATGTGAAACGCCCAGTTTCAGATAAGTTAGCTCCAAAATTTATCAAGTGCAATTTTGTGGGGTATCCTAAGGAAACCAAAGGATACTACTTCTATACTCCCTCAGAGAACAAAGTGTTTGTTGCTCGAAATGGTACCTTTTTGGAAAAGGAATTTATCTCTCAGAGATTCAGTGGGAGTACAGTGCGACTTGAGAAAACTCAAGCACCACAAGAGAGCATTGAACCGCCAGTAGAACCACTTCCAGTACCACAAACAGTTGTGGAGACTGAAAGGGTGACACAAGTCCCATGCAGATCTGATAAGACACGTCATCAGCCTGAGAGATATGGATTTCTCATGACTGATAAACGTGAACTTTTACTCATTGATGAAGATGAATTTTGTGTTTACAAGATGGTTAGTGGGAGTGCAGTTGTGTTACTAGTTCTATATGTGGATGACATATTACTCATTGGAAATGATATCCCTACCTTGCAAAAGGTTGAGACTTGGTTAGGGAATTCTTTTTCAATGAAGGACTTAGGTGAGACTGCATATATCCTTGGTATTAAGATCTATAGGGATAGATCCAAGAGGATAATCGGTCTGAGTCAAAGTACTTATATTGACAAGGTGCTGAAAAGGTTCAGCATGCAAGATTCCAAAAGAGGATTCTTGCCCATGTCTCATGGTATTCATCTTAGCAAGAATCAATGTCCTATGACATCTGATGAGCGAGAACGGATGAATAAGATCCCTTATGCTTCCGCTATTGGATCTATCTTGTATGCCATGTTATGTACTAGACCAGACGTCTCATATGTCTTGAGCACAACAAACAGATATCAGACAGATCCCGGTGAGAGTCACTGGACAGCTGTTAAGAATATCCTAAAGTACCTTAGAAGGACTAAGGATGCATTCCTAGTTTATGGAGGATTGGAAGACGAGCTAGTTGTAAGTGGTTACACAGATGCTAGTTTCCAAACCGACATAGATGACTTCAGATCGCAGTCAGGATTCGTATTCAATTTAAATGGTGGAATTGTTAGTTGGAAGAGTTCCAAGCATAGCACTATAGCAGATTCTACAATAGAAGCTGAGTATATAGCAGCATCAGATGCAGCTAAAAAGGGCAGTCTGGTTGAAGGAATTCATCTCAGAGTTGGGAATGGTTCCCAGCATTGCAAATCCTATGGACCTTTATTGTGATAACAATGGTGCCATAGCACAGGCAAAGGAGCCCAGATCTCATCAGAGATCTAAACACATACTCAGGCGATATCACCTTATTCGAGAGATCATTGATAGAGGAGATATCAAAATATGCAAAGTAGACACAAATGACAACATTGCAAATCCACTGACCAAGCCTCTTTCACAGATCAAGCATGATCAGCACGCTAGGTCTATGGGTATTAGATACTTATATGATTAGGCCTAGTGCAAGTGGGAGATTGTTAGTGTATATGCCCTAGGCCATTATCTTGTACCTTTTTGTATGTCATTTTTGTTATAAATAAAAGAGGTTTTTATCATTATTATTTGTTTGCATGTTACATAATAATGATTATCATCCCTGGTTACTTATTATTATGTTGATAATAATAAAATATAACTAGTATGATTATTGATTGATAATCATGAGATGATTATGTATATGTTGATATAAATCAATAATCATAAATACTTGTTAGAGAACAAAGTATTGGATGGACCCGCATTGAGATCACTACATGGGTCATTGTCATAAGTGAATCTCAAAGTAGTTATGTCTTAATCCTTTGACTTGAGATTGTCATAGTTTCCAACATAAGGACTGTTATGTTTTGACATAATCAAACGTTGTCTTTAATCGGACAATCATAAAGGTTATGATTGAGCATAATAGAAATTATGTAGAGGAAAATGAACAATCAAGATAGGATTTGTCCCTCTCTATGAGAGAGATATCTTCTGGGCCCCTCGATAAGTGAGACTGAGAAATGCATGGCCGTGCTCAAATGAATTGATAGTGTGATCAATATCATTTGAATTTATCAGTCTACTTAGAGATCGAGAAATCATAAGTTTGAACATTATAAGTTTGACATTGACCATGACTTATGTTCAAACTAGATATCGTGAGACAAAGGGATTAATACATGTTCTATTTAATAGGCTTTATCGGACTATTGATCCTCATATTAGTTGGGTAGTCATAATGTCTTGCTAGAGGCCACTTATGATTTATAGGCCTTGTTGGACTGGGCCTATTGCCAATTAATATGAGCCTATTGGGTCACACACAAGAACGTTGTTGATGTGCTATATTAATGGGCTAAAAGCCCATTAGTATAATTAATAATAATAATATGTTATTATTATTAATATTAATTATTTATTATTATGAGATAATAATTTCTGCAGTCTATCTGTAACTGTTACAGATAAAGGACTCTATCACATAAAGATATTTGAGTATCTGTGAGATTGTGATAGTGGGTTCTAAGCACAACTCTTTTAGGAAAAGAGTTGTGGGAAAATAAAAAGACTGAGGCCTATAAATACTCCTTCTACAGATTGAGTAGGGGTTGTAAAGTTTTGAGAAAACTCAATCTAAAAGATTGTAGATCATAGAGCACGCACTCTAGAAGGATAGAAGACGTTCGTGTGGATACCATAGAGGGTGTTCGTTTGAAAAGGCAGCACCATCAGTCCGCCAGTGTATCTTCACTACGAGATTAACAGGTTAGTCTCACATCTTTCTTATGATTTAAACGGAGCACTCGGATTCTGGGAAAGGAAATCCAAAATTTTATTTTTCCGCTGCGCAATTAGATTGCTATTAATCTACGGATTTCCCAACACCAGGGGCGTAGAATGGGCCTCACTGGTCTTCCGTACCGTATCCTCATCATCATAACATATGGGGACTAAAGGATCATTCAACATTCATCCACATCATCAAACATATTATGCAATGCAACATATTCGTGAGTCTAATGCAAACACCCTATTATATCTCATGGCATTCATGATGCGTGAATCATGCTAAAACTGATTTATTTATTTTAAAGCATAAAGAGTTATTCCACTCACCTCTAGCTGAAGCTCTACTGACTCTGAAGTGATTGACTCACTGCTGGGGTCCTCGGTTCCTCGGGTCCGAACCTACACAGGTGGACTCAAATGAGGGACCAAACATACATGAACATAACTCTAAACTACTCCCCAAAAACCCCCTAAAACATCATGAAACAATCATGCAAAACATGCAAAGGAAGGCTGAACAGGGCACTTTCGGCGGCAGGTTCGGCGGCCGAAAGTCCCTCCAGAGCCGAAAGTCAGGCAGGTTCGGCGGCACCTTCGGCGGCCGAAACTCCTAGACAGAGGCGAAACTCATGCATGTTCGGCGGCACTTTCGGCGGCCGAAACTCCCAGACAGAGACGAAAGTCTCCTTTCGGGGGCAAGCTTCGGCAGCCGAAGGCTGCTTCCACAAGCATGTTCGGCGGCCGAAAGTTCCTTCGGCTGCCGAACCTGGTTTCTCCCTTAGTGGCAGAAACTCAGCTCTTCTATGCATTTATGCCTCCAAAACTTTCCAAACATGCATAAACCTATTCTACAACACTCATACACAAGCATACAAGCTCCTAGGGGCTTCAAACCATCTAAAACCCCCATCTACAACACATCAAACATGCATTTGCAAGCCACATTGTTCAAAATCACAACATTAACTCAAAAACTCATATAAACCTACACATGCCATTCTACCCCATAAACTAGCATAAAACTTACTTAAAACATGCAATGAGCTTAAGATCGGCTCTTACCTCTTGAAGATCGAGAGAGAGACGACCTAAACTTGGAGATGGGAGATTTTCAACTTCCTTGGGTCTCCAAGCTCAAAACTTGCTCAAAACTTGAAAATCTTCAAAACAAAGCAAAAACTTGTGAAAATCTTGAAAGATCTGAAGGAAGAACTCAAAGATTGGTGAGGAACGGCGGAGAGCTCACCTTGGCCGACAATGGGGAGAAAAGCTCGCCCGTTTTCGGCTAAGGGACCCTTTTATAGTGGCTGGCCAGGCCACGTTCGGGGGCCGAATGTGCCTCCGCATGCATGCCATGTTCGGCAGCCGAACTGGAGGTTCGGCGGCCGAACCTGGACTTTCCTCACTTATGCCTTCGGGGGCCTAAGGAACACCCGAAATGCATGCATGTTCGGCGGCCGAACTTGAGGTTCGGCGGCCGAACCTGGGTTTTCCTCCAAGGTTGTTTTCATGCAAAAACTCAATTCCATCTTGCTTAAAACCATAAAACACATTAAAACATTTTATGAAAACATGGTTTTACCCTTCTAGAGGTCTCCGACATCCGAGATTCCACCGGACGGTAGGAATTCCGATACCGGAGTCTAGCCGGGTATTACATTCTCCTCCCCTTAAGATCATTCGTCCCTGAATGTTCCTCAACTAGCATATAGCATGGCATACACATAACATACTTACAAAGCACATAAAACTCACAAGGAACTAACCTCAGAAAAGATAAGGGTATTGCTGGAGCATGGACTCCCGTGTCTCCCAAGTGCATTCTTCCATGTTATGGTGGTTCCACAGGACTTTCACCATCGGGATTTCCTTGTTTCTCAGCTTCCTGATCTGGGTGTCTATGATCCGTACTGGCTGCTCAACATAGGTGAGATCCTCTTGGATCTCCACATCAGGCTCACTAAGAACCTTGCGCGGATCTGACACGAACTTTCTCAACATGGAAACATGGAAAACCGGATGGATTCTTTCCATTGAAGCAGGTAAATCCAGCTTGTACGACACATTCCCAATCTTCTGCAAGATTTCAAAGGGTCCAATGTATCGTGGGGCTAGTTTACCCTTCTTCCCAAAGCGAACCACTCCTTTCATTGGAGACACCTTGAGCAATACCAGATCCCCCTCCTGAAACTCTACTTGCCGTCTGCGGATGTCTGCATAACTCTTCTGTCTGCTTGCAGCAGTCTTGATCCTTTCTCTGATTATGGGCACCACCCTGCTGGTGATCTCTACTAGTTCAGGCCCTGCCAAGGCCTTCTCTCCAACTTCCTCCCAGCAAACAGGTGACCTGCACTTCCTTCCATACAAAGCTTCATAAGGAGCCATCCCTATACTAGCATGATAGCTGTTATTGTAGGCAAACTCCACCAAGGGTAGATGCTGCCTCCAAGAACCGCCAAAATCTAGCACACACATTCTGAGCATATCCTCGATAGTCTGGATGGTACTTTCTGACTGTCCGTCAGTCTGGGGGTGGAAGGCAGTACTGAAATCCAACCTGGTACCCATGGCATTCTGCAGACTCCGCCAAAACCTGGAGGTGAACTGGGGCCCTCTATCAGACACTATTGAAACAGGAACCCCATGCAGCCTGACGATCTCATCAACATACACCTGTGCCAACTTGTCCACAGAATAGCCACTCCTGACAGGGATGAAGTGAGCAGATTTGGTGAGTCTGTCCACAATCACCCATATGGAGTCCAATCTGTTGGACGTCGCCGGTAACCCCACTACGAAGTCCATAGCTATATTCTCCCATTTCCACTCTGAAATAGGTAGCGGGTTAAGCATTCCAGCTGGCCTCTGATGTTCCAGCTTCACCCTCTGACACACTTCACAGGCTGACACAAACTGTGCTGCTTCTTTCTTCATCGCTGGCCACCAATAAACTTTCTTCAGATCTTGATACATCTTGGTGGCTCCGGGGTGAACGCTATATCTTGCATTATGAGCCTCCCTCTTAATGTCTCCTTTTAGCTCTATGTCATCTGGTACACACAATCGACTCCCATAGCGGAGGATCCCCTTGCTGTCAAATCTGAACTCACTGTCCTTGTCTGACTGAATAGTCCTGGCAATCTTCACTAACTCTGGGTCCTCATGCTGTTTTTGAGCCACTTGCTCCAGAAACACAGGTGTCACTCTCATCTGGGCCACTAAAGCGCCTGTACCAGACAACTCCAACTGTAGACCTTCATCAATAAGATTGTAAAACTCCTTCACCACTGGTCTCCTCTCTGTCATGATGTGGGATAGACTGCTTAGTGACTTCCGGCTTAGGGCGTCTGCCACGACGTTCGCCTTACCCGGATGATACTGAATCTTGCAATCATAGTCACTCAGCAGCTCTACCCATCTTCTCTGCCTCAAGTTCAAATCTCTTTGACTCAGGATGTGCTGCAGGCTCTTATGATCTGTGAAGATCTCACATTTAACCCCATAGAGGTAGTGCCTCCACATCTTGAGTGCAAAGATTACTGCTGCCATCTCAAGGTCATGTGTGGGGTAATTCAACTCATGCTTCTTTAGCTGTCTAGAAGCATAAGCAATCACCCTATCATTCTGCATTAGTACACAACCCAGTCCCACACGGGACGCATCACAAAAGACTGTAAAGTCTTCATCACTAGATGGCAGAGCTAACACTGGTGCTGAAGTCAACCTCTTCTTAAGCTCTTCAAAACTCTCTTCGCACTGGTCGGTCCACACAAACTTTTGATTCTTCCTGGTTAACCTGGTCAGAGGAGCTGCAATTTTTTAGAAGTCCTAGACGAACCTCCTGTAGTAACCTGCCAAACCCAAGAAACTCTTGATCTCTGTCACTGGAGTGGGTCTAGGCCAGTTAGCCACAGCTTCTACCTTCTTGGGGTCCACCTCTATTCCGTTCTCTGACACTACATGCCCCAAGAAGGAAATGCTCCTCAGCCAGAACTCGCACTTGGAGAACTTGGCATACAAGCCATGTTCCCTCAAGGTCTGTAGAACCAACCTCAGATGATGGGCATGCTCCTCTGCATTCCTGGAATACACCAAGATATCATCTATGAAGACAATAACAAAGTGATCCAGGTATTGGCTAAACACTCTGTTCATGAGATCCATGAATGCTGCAGGGGCGTTGGTTAACCCAAACGGCATTACAAGGAACTCAAAATGCCCATATCTAGTTCTGAAGGCTGTCTTTGGCACATCTTCTTCTCTGATCCTCAGTTGATGATACCCAGATCTCAGATCTATTTTGGAGAAACAACCCGCTCCTGCTAGCTGGTCGAATAGATCGTCGATCCTTGGCAATGGATATTTATTCTTGGTAGTGACTTTGTTCAACTGCCTGTAGTCGATACAAAGCCTAAGGGATCCATCCTTTTTTCTCACAAACAAAACTGGTGCACCCCAAGGTGAGGTGCTCGGTCGGATGAAGCCCTTTTCTACCAGCTCTTGCAACTGTTCCTTCAATTCTTTCAACTTGGCTGGAGCCATCCTGTAGGGAGGGATAGAGATCGGTCGGGTTCCAGGCATTAGTTCTATCTCGAACTTTATCTCCCTAGCAGGTGGTAAACCTGGCAGCTCGTCTGGGAAGACGTCTAGAAACTCTCTAACCACTGGCACCAAGGCGGGCTCTCTAACCTGACTGCTAAGCTCTCTCACATGAGCCAAATACCCCTGACATCCCTTCCTAAGCAACCTACGAGCCTGAAGAGCTGATATCAGACCTCTAGGTGTACCCCTCCTGTCTCCCCTGAAGACAACCTCTGACCCATCCTGACCTCTGAACCTGACTACCTTGTCCCTACAGTCCAATGTAGCACCATGGGTAGATAACCAGTCCATCCCTAGAATGACGTCAAAATCTGTCAAGTCTAGAACCACAAGGTCGGCGGAAAGGCATCTTCCCTCAACAAAGACTGGACTGCACTGGCAGACTGACTCTGCCACTGATGGATCACACTTGGGTCCATTGACCCAGAGAGGACACTCTAACTCAGAGATCATCAACCCAAACCTCTGGACGGCTCTCGGAGCAATAAAAGAATGAGATGCACCAGGGTCCATCAAGGCATACACATCTGAACAACCAATGACTAAGTTACCTGCCACCACGGTGTTAGATGCATCTGCCTCCTGTTGAGTCATGGTGAAAATCCGTGCTGGAGCTGATGGACCTTCACCTCTGAAACCCGCTGAAGAAGAGGCTGCTCCTCTCCCTCTACCTCTGCCACTGGCCTGAGTCGTGGCTGGAGTTGCTAGCTGCGCTATACTACCTGAAGCTGTCTGCTGGGACTGTGTTCCAAAAGCTGCCCTAGGACACTCCCGAGCCATGTGTCCCTCTTGCCCGCATCTGAAGCAGGCTGCTGTCCCAGCCCGGCAAACTCCCCTGTGTGGCCTACTACACTTTGCACAAACTGCATTATCCGCACCAGAGCTTGAGCCACTCCCTAATCCCAGACTGGACTTGACCTTGTTCCAAAACTTGTTCTTCTTTGGCTTCTTGGTGGTACTGCTCCACCTCTTGCTGCCTGAAGCTGCTGCACTAAAAGAAGAAGAGCCTGGGGTCTTAGAACCAGAAGGCTGTGCCACTGATTGCTTAACTGTCCCCTGAATGATGGCACTGGCCTCCATCTTCCGGGCCATATCTACTATGGCATGGAAGCTCTCCCTATCTGCTGACTGGATCAAGGAGGAATATCTGGAGTGGAGTTTCATGATATACCTCCTTGACCTTTTTTGGTTCGAGTCAAGATTTTGCCCTGCAAATGGCAACAGCTCCAAGAATCTATCTGTGAACTCCTCTAGACTCATCTCATCGGTCTGCCTCAACTGCTCAAACTCTATCATCTTCAGCTCCTTTAAACTATCGGGAAAAGCCCATCCTGCAAACTCGTTTGCAAACTCCTCCCAAGACATGCTGTCCACTCTCGGGTTCACATAATTCTTGAACCACTCCCGTGCCTTCTTGCACTTAAGCGTGAACCCAGCCATCTGAATGGCTCTACTGTCATCAGCCCCAATCTCGTATGTGATCACCTTAACCCTTTCAAGATACACAAATGGGTCATCCCCTTTTTCATACTGAGGAGCACCCAGTTTCATGTAGTCGGTCATCTTGACCTTACTCCCACTGGCTGAGCTAGGTCTAAAGGGTTGAGCAACTGGGGCTGCTGGTTCTGTAGGTGGTGGAGGTGGGGGTACAACATTCCCCGAGGTGGGGTTTGCAGGGTGAGGATAAAAGGGTGAGGGTGGATAAGCTGGGTACTGGGGGTGAGGTGGATAGAAGGTGGATAGGGCATGTAGGTAGGGTAGGGGCTAAAGCTGGAGTAATCCGATGTGCCTCCCATCGGATACCCTGAACCTTGTGGGAAGGGTGGATAATGGGGTGGAAAACCATACCCCGAGGCCTGAACGCCTCCCTGTGACTCCCCTGTCCCTTCTTCCGTCATGCTGACATCCAGATTCCCATCCCTCCTCTGGTCCTCTTCCATAATCTCCCTCACATCTTAAGAACTTCCTCCTCTATCTGTCCCCCTTCTGCTAGCATCAAAAGACCTTCTAGGGTCCCTTGACACTCTTTCTCTGCTTGATCTACATGACATTGCCCTAGGCAATGCTGGAGGACGGGCGCTCGTGCCCTCATCCTCAGGTGGTACTCTAGTCAATCTTGCTGATCGACGAGTTCCCCTCACCTATTTTCTGAAAAACATCACACAACAAGCAAACATTAGCATCATATGGTTCATGTGGGCACACATGAACCCTCATCACATACATATCATTCATATCATAGCATTAATGCACATGTATAAAATCATGGCATTTCACATCATTAAACAAGACAGGACTCCACATCCTATCCTAGTGGACATGATCTTCCTATTGTGCTTGACCTTCCATGACATCTATGAGCCCGACACTCTAGGTCCGACCATATGAACCTAGGGCTCTGATACCACTCTGTAACGACCCGAAAATTGGACCGCTACCGGCTCTAGAATCCAGATCGGCTTAAGGCTGCCGGGACACGTAGCAAGCCTGACATATAACCTAAAAACCTGTTTAATCCCATACATGATCAACAATATACATAAAAATTTAAAACTTTTCTTTCATTCATATCCTCATACACCAAACTCAACCTGTACATGCACTGAACATAAACATAACTATAAACATTGACCCCTCTGTGGGATCTCATCAATGCCCCCAAAGGGTGGCATAACATGTGTTGAGTTGGTTAGACATAATCATCAATAAACATTAAGATCATGTATTAAAAAGGGATTACAATATACTATGGTCAAGCACACTTCTAAACCTCAATATCATCATTACATTACATAACTCAACGTTTTTCATGTCCACACTATCTATTACAAAACAAGGACTTCATTACTCTTGCTGACCTCCTGGTCTACCCTGTACCTGCAAGCCTGGGGGTTAAGGGAGAGGGGTGAGCTACAAGAGCCCAATGAGCAGAATAATAAAACATTTAAAACATATGATAACATGAAATGCATCACATCACAGCTAATCACATCAAGGATGAATTTGTCACCAATAGTCCCCTACATGGTCCAACTGTGCCAGGGGCATAGAATGGGCCTCGCTGGTCTTTCTCTTACATAACATAACATAACATGGTCCAACTGTGCCAGGGGCGTAGAATGGGCCTCGCTGGTTTTTCTCTTACATGGTGCCAGGGGCGTAGAATGGGCCTCACTGGTCTTCCGTACCGTATCCTCATCATCATAACATATGGGGACTAAAGGATCATTCAACATTCATCCACATCATCAAACATATTATGCAATGCAACATATTCGTGAGTCTAATGCAAACACCCTATTATATCTCATGGCATTCATGATGCGTGAATCATGCTAAAACTGATTTATTTATTTTAAAGCATAAAGAGTTATTCCACTCACCTCTAGCTGAAGCTCTACTCACTCTGAAGTGACTGACTCACTGTTGGGGTCCTCGGTTCCTCGAGTCCGAACCTACACAGGTGGACTCAAATGAGGGATCAAACATACATGAACATAACTCTAAACTACTCCCCAAAAACCCCCTAAAACATCATGAAACAATCATGCAAAACATGCAAAGGAAGGCTGAACAGGGCACTTTCGGCGGCAGGTTTGGCGGCCAAAAGTCCCTCCAGAGCCGAAAGTCAGGCAGGTTCGGCGGCACCTTCGGCGGCCGAAACTCCCTGACAGAGGCGAAACTCATGCATGTTCGGCGGCACTTTCGGCGGCCGAAACTCCCAGACAGAGACGAAAGTCTCCTTTCGTGGGCAAGCTTCGGCAGCCGAAGGCTGCTTCCACAAGCATGTTCGGCGGCCGAAAGTTCCTTCGGCTGCCGAACCTGGTTTCTCCCTTAGTGGCTGAAACTCAGCTCTTCTATGCATTTATGCCTCCAAAACTTTCCAAACATGCATAAACCTATTCTACAACACTCATACACAAGCATACAAGCTCCTAGGGGCTTCAAACCATCTAAAACCCCCATCTACAATACATCAAACATGCATTTGCAAGCCACATTGTTCAAAATCACAACATTAACTCAAAAACTCATATAAACCTACACATGCCATTCTACCCCATAAACTAGCATAAAACTTACTTAAAACATGCAATGAGCTTAAGATCAGCTCTTACCTCTTGAAGATCGAGAGAGAGACGACCTAAACTTGGAGATGGGAGATTTTCAACTTCCTTGGGTCTCCAAGCTCAAAACTTGCTCAAAAATTGAAAATCTTCAAAACAAAGCAAAAACTTGTGAAAATCTTGAAAGATCTGAAGGAAGAACTCAAAGATTGGTGAGGAACGGCGGAGAGCTCACCTTGGCCGACAATGGGGAGAAAAGCTTGCCCGTTTCCGGCTAAGGGACCCTTTTATAGTGGCTGGCCAGGCCACGTTCGGGGGCCGAATGTACCTCCGCATGCATGCCATGTTCGGCGGCCGAACTTGAGGTTCGGCGGCCGAACCTGGACTTCCCTCACTTATGCCTTCGGGGGCCTAAGGCACACCCGAAATGCATGCATGTTCGGCGGCCGAACCTGGGTTTTCCTCTAAGGTTGTTTTCATGCAAAAACTCAATTCCATCTTGCTTAAAACCATAAAACACATTAAAAAATTTTATGAAAACATGGTTTTACCCTTCTAGAGGTCTCCGACATCCGAGATTCCACCGGACGGTAGGAATTCCGATACCGGAGTCTAGCCGGGTATTACAAGATAAAACTGAAAGAGAAAGCAAAGGAAAGTAAAATAAACTAAAATAAGATATGACAAGATAAAACTGAAAGAGAAATAAATGAAAAGCAAAATAAACTGAAATGAGATAAAATTGAAAACGAGATAAACTGAAAGCGGAATAAAAATAAATTGCAGTAAAAGTAAAATGGGGGGTTTGAGATTGATTTGATTAACAAACTACTGAAAGAAATTAAAATAAGCGAATAATAAAATAAAAGAGAGATAAATAATCATTGACACTTAGCTTATTTTGATTAATTCAATAGATTAGTTATGGTGATAGAAGACGCTTCTCACCACCATGTCTCTCATTATGATTAAATCAATTAGGGAACGTCCTCTAATCAATTACTAATTAACAAATTGCCAAGGAATGTCCTTGGGCCTTAGGCATCAAATAATTATTAATTGCATGAAGAAAGAGAGAAATCCAATCCTAACTACTCAAACGTATGAGATGTTGCTAGATCATACAATTTCCTTGGTTTTTACACCAAGTGTTCTTATGTTTGAATAATCCAAGCAATTACGGACTTAAATCACCCAAACTAACATATTATTACCTTGCAATCAAGAATCAATTGGCTATATTGATCAAAACAACAAAGCAACAATGGAATTAAGCATGAGATTGTATGAATATTGAATAACAAAAGATAAACAATGTTTGATCAAGTCTCCCAATCCATAAAACAACTAAAGCATCACCTAATCTTCAACTAGATAAAAAGGTTTCAGCCACTCATGGCTGAACCAAAACCAAAAATAAAAGAAAAGAAGAAAGGTAGAAGAAGAGATGTGAATCCCGTAGGTGTCTCCAAGGTGGGCTTGAAAAATTGTGGGGAGGCTCCTTATGTGTCTTTTTATAGTTGAAAGTGTTGCCCTAGGTCCTTACATGCTGCCCTTGCTTCCTAATTAGTGAAGAGAGGAAAGGGCGTGTAAGCTTGCACAAGAGAAGGAGAGGCGCGCGGCTTGGTCTGAGAAAGGGAAGGAGGCGCAGATTGTGCTTCCTAATTAAGTTTAGATGCTGACCTTGCTGCCCAAGAGGTACTTGCTGTCCAAGTTGTGTCTGAAAAGGAAAGATTCGCATTCCAAAATTATTCAGAAGGAAAGAAGCGTGCACATCTTCTTCAGAGGGAAAGTGGCGCGCGGATTGGCTTTCAGGAGGCAGGTGGGCGCGCGGTCATTGAATGCAGAAGGGAAAGTGAATCTGTCTAGTCTTTCCTTTTTAGGTGGAGCCTTCATTTGAATTTTAAATGCTGAATGAAGAAGAGGCAAGTGCATCTCCTTGAAATCTTGCTACCTAAATAGGAAGATTTGACTGCTGCAGTGTGTGCACATCTTTGAATAAGGAAAGAAAAATCTACGATTTGAATTCCAAATAATCTTCTGACTGAGCTTTCCTTATTTTCTTTTGCTTCTGCACTTCCCTTATTTGAATAATTTCCTTTTCTGAAAACTTTCCTTATTTGAAAACTTTCCTTTTTTGGCACTTTCCATATTTGGCACTTTTTGGCAGTTTTAAGAGCATTTTTTTCAGATTGTTTCTTTACACCTAATATTTGCAAAACATGATTAAAACTACAAAATTAGGTAGAAAAGGTGTAAATAAACATCAATAAGATAATGATAAAATGGGATAAAATATGCTCTATCAAATACCCCACACCTAGCCTTTTGCTTGTCCTCAAGCAAATAAATATTGTCAAACAAGCTTTCTTTGCTTTTGATCCTTATTTCCACTTAAGCTCTTACTCAAGACACCTATTTTGAATCATTGTAGTGAAGTATATATGCATGAAGATTACTCACCTTATTTCCTTGTTTCCCTTTACTTACTATGGCTAGGATTTGTTTTACTCAAGAGAGAGACTATACATGCACATATTTTGTTTAGTTAAGACTTTTTCCAGCTTTCGGAGTGATTTGCCCTTACCTTAAAGTACTATATTCAGCCTTTTGCACTTTTAATTTTGCTTGAAAAAGTCACCAACCTTTTGACGTGAAGGTACATATTGGTGATACCCACCCCTAGTTACTCAGTTGTTCACCTGTCCAAGTGGCTACTAGCTCTGTTCATAGTCTTTTGACCATTGGAACAGTTTTCAATTGTGCTAATGAACTCCCCTCCAAAGCCGAAAGTCCAAACTTTCGGGGGCAGGGTTCGGCAGCCAAAACTGCCTCCTCAGGCAAGTTCAGCGGCTGAACATGGCTTCGGCTGCCAAATCTGAGTTCTTCCAGAACGGAAGAACTCAGCCTCCATGCATATTTTGCCTCCCAAAATATTCCAAACTCAAATCAAACCATGCAAAAACATGCATAAACATACCCTCAAACATTTAGGGGCTTAAAACTAGCCTATACCCCAACAACATCACATTTTATCAAACGATGAACATACATTGCATCATTTAACTCACATAAACCCTAACATTTATAACTAACCTAAACATGTATTAAAACTCTCTAAAACCCCTCAAAACTTTTATAAAACATAAAAGAAAGGTAGGATCTCCACTTACCTCTTGAAAATCGAGAGGAGAGACGATCAAAACTTAGAGATAGGAGAAATCGTGCTTCGGGGTCTCCAAGCTTCAAAACTCTGTTCTTAGCTCAAAAATCTTCAAAACCAAGTTAAAACTTGTTAAAACTTGAAGGATTTGAGGAGAAAACACAAGATCGATAAAAAGGGGTGGCGAAGACTCACCTTGCCCGAAAATAGGGAGAAAAACTTGCCCATTTTCGGACAGGGGGCCTTTTATAGGTGGCTGGCCAGACCACCTTCAGAAGCCAAAAGTGCCTCCGCAAATCCACCATGTTCGGCGGCTGAACATGAAGTTCGGCGGTCGAACCTGGGTTTCTCCTCCAAAATGTTTTCTTTCAAAAACTCAATTTCTTTCTTCATTAAAACCATAAAAACATGTTAAAACATTATAAAAATATAATTTTACCCTTCTAGAGAATTTCGACATCCGAGATTCTGCCGGAAAGCAGGAATTCCGATGCCGGAGTCTAGCTGGGTATTACAGGCATTGCTGGGATTGAATTTAGCAGGAAAATCCCAGGTGGAGTCAGGGCATTCACAGCCCGTGGCAATGCCAAACTCCTGCAGGGACAAACAAAATCGTTGTCCCAATAGCCTAAACCCAATAACATATGGTGTGTGCATGTTGTGCATGGCTGGTCTATCAAAGTAGAAAGTGGTGAAGAACTCATGTGTGAGCTCAGTGAAGGATGGGAAGTGAAGAAAGAAGAATTTGTCCCAACCAATTGCAGAGATAAGGGAACGTACATGGTTTCGAAGTCTCAGTGCTTCAAGAGTGCCATGGTGTATGTACTTACCTGGATGGTATTGCAGAGAGGAGACTTTGTCTAGCCTGGCTCGTTCAGATGCCTTGTTGAAAGTCAAGGCTTGAGTTATGTGATCTGGTTGGGCTGGTTTGGGCAAATCACTGGGTAAATGGTCTTCTTCGTAGCTCGCGGGATGTGTGTCTATGGGTGTCTCTAGGTGTCGCTCCGGGCTCGGTGGTGGCGGTGGTGGTGGTGGTGATGGTGTTCTTGGCCGTTTCTGGCCATGACTGGTGGATGGGGTGTCTTCTTGAGGCGTTTTGCCTCCCTGGGTGTCCATTGCGACTGTTGGAGAAGAAGGCGGTGGTTCAATCATCCTCGCCTTGTTTTGCCGGTGATAGGTTTGGACGTCCGGTGAGTCGGAGCATCTGGTCTGTTCTTCCTCTGTCGTTTCAGCATCGACGTTGTTGGGGACGGGTAGAGGGTTTTCCATGGCCTCATCGTCACTGTCGGTGGGAATGCAAATGGGTCTAGGCATCCCGCGCCTCCTCCACATACCGGGGCCGCCGGTAACCATCATCTTGGTTCTGGCCATGGTGCTTTGCTGTCGCCGGTGATAGGGTTTCTTGGAGAAGAAGAAGAAGATGAGACAGAAAGAGATAGCATGAGGGAAAAGGAAATAATAAAAAAAATTATTTAAAGTGATTTGGGGTAGTTGAACTGCCCTGATCATTAAATGCTGAGTCTCTGGCTTCGTGACAGGGTGATTTGGTCAATGATTTGGGCAAATCACTTGGCCAAATCACTTTCTTCATTGCAGTTGCTTGGTTGGTATTGTTTATGCCCTTTGCTGTTGATGGGCTGAGCTGTCGATTTGGCCTGGTGATTTGGGCAAATCACCTGGGCAAATCACTTCTTTGGTGCAATTGCCTGGTTGATCTTGTTCTTTTTGAGATGAGCCCTGTCGATTTGGGCATATCACCTGCCCCAATTACTTGTGACTATGGTACATTCAGTCGATTTGCCCCAGTGATTTGGGCAGATCGCTTCAGCTGGGTTGCCTCCCAGTAACGCCCTGTTTTCTGTCTCGGGCTGGACTGCACTGTCTTGATCAGCAGGCTGGGGAAGGGGGATCCAAGGGAACCTCCTCCACAAGGTGAACAGCAAATTCTTCATAAAATTGCTTCAAACGGTGCCCATTAACCTTGAAAACTTTGCTGGTTTGTGGACTGTGAATGTCCACAGCTCCATGTGGGTAGATGTGCTCAATCAAGAATGGCCCAATCCACCTAGACCGAAGCTTCCCAGGGAATAATTTGAACCTTGAATCAAAAAGCAAAACCTTATCACCAACCTGGAAGTGTTTTCTAGAGATATTTTTGTCATGGAAGGCTTTGGTCTTTGCTTTGTAATCCCATGAAGCTTCATATGCATCACGCTGGATCTCCTCTAGCTCTTGAAGTTGTAATGTTCTGTTGGCTCCAGCTTCTTTTTCATCAAGATTACACTTTTTGACAGCCCAATAGGCTTTGTGTTCAAGTTCTACGGGTAGATGACAAGCTTTCCCATAAATCAGCCTATATGGAGACATCCCTATTGGAGTTTTATATGTTGTTCTATATGCCCATAAGGCATCATTGAAGCGCACACTCCAGTCCTTGCGATTTGGACGGACTGTTTTCTCTAAAATTGACTTGATCTCCCTATTTGACACTTCGGCCAGCCCATTTGTTTGAGGATGATAGGTAGTAGAGGTTCTATGGATGACGTGGTGCTTTTTTAGGAGAGTTTCTACTACCTTGTTGCAAAAATGGGTGCCACGGTCACTGATAATAGCTTTGGGTAGACCGAATCTTGAGAATATGTAGGATTTCACGAAGTCACAAACTGTTTTTGCATCATCAGCCCTTGTTGCCTTTGCCTCAATCCACTTGGACACATAGTCCACTGCCAGTAGTATGTAGGTGCTGCCAAAGGAAGGTGGGAAGGGCCCCATGAAGTCAATGCCCCAAATATCAAATATTTCACACACCATGATGGGTGCTTGTGGCATTTCACTTCGAGTGCCAAGGTTTCCCGTTTGTTGGCATCTTGCACATGACCTATAAAATAAATAAGAATCTCTAAATATATTAGGCCAAAATAACCCACATTCAAGTATTTTCAAGGCTATCTTGCGTGGTCCAAAATGTCCTGCACAATACTTCCATAGGTAAGGCTCATCCCACATAATATCTTGCATCTTTCTTGATTTTATTTCTCATATGTTTGGGCAAATTAGAAGGTAAATCACCTGTGGCAAGGTAATTTACTATATCAGCATACCATGGTTCCTTTTCTTGGACAGCAAACAGGTGCTCATCAGGGAAGGTCTCATTGATGGGGCATGGCTCCATTTCTGAAGGTATTCGGCTAAGGTGGTCAGCTACAAGATTCACTTTTCTCTTTTTGTCACGAATCTCTAAGTCAAACTCTTGCAAGAACAATATCCATCGCACCAGCCTTGGTTTGGACTCCTTTTCTTGATTAAATATCTCAATGCAGCATGGTCTAAATAAATAATCACCTTTGTCCCAAGTAGATAGGACCGAAATTTCTCCAATGCAAACACCACGGCCAGCAACTCTTTTTCTGTTGTGGAGTAGTTGCATTGAGCTGCATCTAAGGTACGTGAGGCATAATGTATGACATGAGGAGAGTTACCTTTACGCTGTCCCAACATTGCTCCCACAGCAAAGTTGCTGGCGTCGCACATGATCTCAAAAGGGAGGGTCCAGTCAGGGGGCTGGATGATTGGGGCAGTGATCAGCAGTGATTTGACCAAATCAAAGGCTGTTTTGCAGCTTTCGTCAAACTCGAATGGGACATCCTGCTGTAATAATCTGCACAAAGGCTGAGTTATTTTGGAAAAATCTTTGATGAACCTTCTGTAAAAAGCAGCATGGCCAAGGAACGATCTAATCTCCCGAATGCTGGTTGGATAGTGCAAGCTTTTGATGGTGTCAACTTTGGCCTTGTCCACCTCTATCCCCTTTGCTGAAACAATATGGCCCAAGATTAAGCCATGGTTGACCATGAAGTGGCACTTCTCGTACTTTTATCTCCAAGCACCTTTGAAGTATCTTCTCCAAGTTGGCTAGGCATTCATTGAATGAGTTACCATATACCGTGAAATCGTCCATGAAGACTTCAATAATCTTCTCCACATAGTCAGAAAAAATACTCATCATGCACCTTTGGAAAGTGGCTGGTGCATTGCAAAGACCAAAGGGCATCCTTCTAAATGCGAAGGTGCCAAATGGACATGTGAAGGTGGTCTTTTCTTGGTCTTCAGGTGCAACGGGAACTTGGTAGAATCCTAAATATCCATCAAGGCAGCAGTAATGGCTTTTTCCAACAAGTCTCTCAAGCATTTGGTCCATGAAGGGCAAGGGAAAATGGTCATTCCTTATGGCTGTGTTGAGCTTCCTGTAATCCATGCACGCTCTCCACCCATTTTGCACATGAGTGGGTACTAGCTCTCCTTCGGAATTGGGGACAATAGTAATCCCAGTCTTCTTTGGTACTATGTGGATAGGATTCACCCACTTGCTATCAGACATGGGGTAGATGACTCCGATATCTAAGAGCTTCACTATTTCTTTCTTCACAACCTTCATCATCGGTGGATTTAGCCTTCTTTGGGCCTCATGGACAGGTTTGCATTCATCCTCCATGAGTATTCGATGCATGCATGTTGAGGGTGAGATGCCTTTGATGTCCTCCAAGGTCCACCCAATTGCTTTCTTGTGTTTCCTCAATACCTCGAGGAGTTTTTCCTCTTCTTGCTGGTTGAGTTGATTGGATACTATGACTGGAAGTGTATTTCCAGCCCCCAAGTAGGCATATTTGAGGTGCCTTGGCAGAGGTTTCAGGGCTGGTGCAGTTGCTGTCTGGTCTGATGCTTGCTGTCTGTCCACTGATTTGGGCAGATTGCCTGGCGCTGGGTCTGGTGATCTGGGCAGATCACTCTCTGTCTTGTCTGTCTATTCTAGCGATTTGGGCAAGTCAGATTCTACCTGTACTGGTGATTTGGGCAGATCAACCGCAACCAGCTGTGAACAGGGAGCTGTCTGGTCTGTGCCTTTTCCAGTGCTGCTGCTGGTGCTGTCCATTTCTTCAGATCTGTATAAATCAACATTGAGTGAGTCATCTAGAACAAAATAAAAAATTTCTTGACTTAAATCATCAATAACATCAAGGCCATAAACAGGAGAAACATCATTGGGGAATTTCATGGTGTAATACCCGGCTAGACTCCGGTATCGAAATTCCTACCGTCCGATGGAATCTCGGATGTCAGAGACCTCTAGTAGAGTAGAATCATGTTTCCATAAAATGTTTTAAGGTATTTCATGGTTTTAAGTAAAATGGAAATGAGTTTTTGCATAAAAATAACCTTGAAGGAAAACTCAGGTTCGGCCGCCGAACATGCATGCCTTCGGGAGCGCCTTTAGGCCCCTGAAAGCATAAGTGAGGAAAGTCTAGGTTCGGCCGCCGAACCTCAAGTTCGGCCGCCGAACATGGCATGCATGCGGAGGCACGTTCGGCCCCCGAACGTGGCCTGGCCAGCCACTATAAAAGGGTCCCTTAGCCGAAGGTGCCGCCGAACATGCATGAGTTTTGCCTCTGTCTGGGAGTTTCGGCCGCTGAAGGTGCCGCCGAACCTGCCTGACTTTCGGCTCTGGAGGGACTTTTGGCCGCCGAACCTGCCGCTGAAAGTGCCCTGTCCAGCCCTTTCTTGCATGTTTTTCTATGATTGTTTCATGATGTTTTAAGGGGTTTTGGGGAATAGTTTAGAGTTATGTTCATGTTTGTTTGGTCCCTCATTTGAGTCCACCTATGTAGGTTTGGACCCGAGGAACCGAGGGCCCCAGCAGTGAGTCTGTTGCCCCAGTGTCTGGTCAGAGCTACCCAGAGGTGAGTGGAATAAACCTTTATATTTTTAAACAAATTGATCGCATAGTTTGAGCACGTTCATGCATCATGAATGCCATGTGATGAATTAGGTTGCTTGCATTAGAATTCACGAATATGTTGCATTGCATATTTTAAATGTTGATGTGGATGAACGTTGGATGATCCATAGCCCTCGACCTATGATATGACGATGCGATATGTACGGTACGGAAAGTAAGACAAGTGGGACCCATTCTACGTTCGCTGGCACTATGTAAGGGAAAGACCAGGACCCATTCTACGTTCTGGCACAGTTGGACCATGTTATGTTATGCTATGTAAGGGAAAGACCAGGACCCATTCTACGTTCTGGCACAGTTGGACCATGTAGAGGGCTATTGGTGACAAGTTCATCCTTGATGTGATTAGCTGTGATGTGATGCATTCCATGTTATCATATGTTTTAAATGTTTTATTATTCTACTCACTGGGCTCTAGTAGCTCACCCCTCTCCCATTTCCCCAGGATTGCAGGTACAGGGTAGACCAGGAGGTTTACAAGAGTAATGAAGTCTGGTTTATGTAATAGATAGTGTGGACATGATAAATGTATTAATGTTATGTAAAAGTACAGTTTCAGTCATATAATGATATTGAGGATTAGAGATTGTGCTTGACATTATGTATGAGGTATCCCCTTTTTATACATGATCTTAGATGTTTATTAATGTTTATGGAAGCCAACTCATCTTATGATGTATCGCCCGTTGGGGCATTGATGAGATCCCACAGAGGGGTCATGATTATGATTATGAGTATGTTCAGGTTGAGTTTGGCTTATGAGTGAAAGAAAAGTTTTAAATTTTTATGTATGTTGTTGATCATGTATGGGATTAAACAGGTTTTCAGGATGAATGTCAGGCTTGCTACGGGTCTTGGTGGCCTTAAGCCGACCCGGATCCTAGCGTCGGTAGCGGTCCGATTTTTGGGTCGTTACAGAATGGTATCAGAGCCCTAGGTTTATAGGATCGGACCTAGAGTGTCGGGCTCATAGATGTTATAGAAGGTCAAGCACAATAGGAAAGATCATGTCCACTAGGATAGGATGTGGAGTCCTGTCTTGTATGATGATGTGAAATGCCATGATTATATACATGTGCATTGATGCTATGTTATGAATGATGTATATGTGATGAGGGTTCATGTGTGCCCACATGAACCATATGATGCTAATGTTTGTATGATGTGTACTGTTTTTCAGAAAACAGGATGAGAGGAACCCGTCGATCGGCAAGATTGACTGGAGTACCACCTGAGGATGAGGGCATGAGCGCCCGTCCTCCTACATTGCCTAGGGCAATGTCTTGTAGAGCCAACAGAGAAAGAGTGTCAAGGGACCCTAGAAGGTCTTTTGATGCTAGCAGAAGGGGGACAGATAGAGGAGGAAGTTCTTCAGATGTGAGGGAGGTTACAGAAGAGGATCAGAGGAGGGATGGGAACCTGGATGTTAGCATGGAGGAAGAAGGGACAGGGGAGTCTCAGGGAGGCGTTCAGGCCTCGAGGTATGGTTTTCCACCCCACTATCCACCCTTCCCGCAGGGTTCAGGGTATCCGATGGGAGGCACATCGGATTATTCCAGCTTTAACCCCTACCCTACCTACATGCCTTATCCACCTTTCTATCCACCCTACACACAATACCCAGCTTATCCACCCTCACCCTTTTATCCAAACCCGGCAAACCCCACCTCGGGGAATGCCGCACCCCCACCTCCACCACCTACAGAACCAACAGCCCCAGTTACTCAAACTCCCAGACCTCGCTCAACCGGTGGGAGCAAGGTAAAGATGACAGATTACCTTAAGCTGGATGCTCCCAAATACAAGTCAGGGGATGACCCCTTTGAGTATCTGAGAGTAGTGAAGACAATAACTGACGAGCTAGGGACAGATGATAGCAGGGCCATTCAGATGGCAGGGTTCACTTTAAAGTGCAAGAAGGCACGGGAATGGTTCAAGTGTTATGTGGACCCGAGACTAGACGGCATGACATGGGAGGAGTTTGCGAATGAGTTCGCTGGATGGGCTTTTCCAGACAGTTCCAGAGAACTGAAAATGATTGAGTTTGAGCAACTGAGGCAGACAGAACACATGGGTGTAGAGGAGTTCACGGATAAATTCTTGGAGCTATTGCCTTTTTCAGGGCAAGCTCTAGATACAGATACGAAGAAAGCCAAGAGATATGTTATGAAGCTGCATTCTAGGTACTCCTCGTTGATTCAGTCAGCTGAGAGAGAAAGTTTCCACACTGTGGTGGATATGGCTCGAAGGATGGAGGCAAGTGCTATAGTTGAGGGGTCAGTGAAGCAGTCAGTGACCCAGTCTTCAGGGGTTAAGACCCTAGGCAGAGGAGGGCCAGGTCTCTCTTCCCAGAGCTCAAGTAAGAAGAGGTGGGATAACACCACCAAGAAGCCGAAGAAGAATAAGTTTTGGAATAAGTTGAAATCCGGTCTGGGATTTGGCGGTGGCTCGAGCTCAGGCTCAGATGGTACAGAATGCCAGAAATGTGGAAGGCCGCACAGGGGAGTGTGTCGAGCTGGGACTAATGCATGTTTCAGATGTGGTCAGGAGGGACACATAGCTCGGGAGTGTCCTAGAGCGCCTTTTATGGGCCAGCCCCAGCAGACAGCTTCTGGTAGTGTGGCACAGCCAGCAGCTCCAGCCACAACTCAGGGCAGTGGCAGAGGTAGAGGGAGAGGGGCAGCCTCTTCTTCTGGTTCCCGAGGTGAAGGTCCATCAGCTCCAGCCAGGATCTTCACCATGACTCAGCAGGAGGCTAACACATCCAACACCGTGGTGTCAGGTAACCTCGTCATTGGGTGTTCTGATGTGTTTGCATTAATGGACCCGGGTGCATCTCATTCATTTATTACTCCGAGAGCCGTTGAGAGGTTGGGTCTGATAGTCTCTGGGTTAGAGTGTCCCCTTTGGGTCAGCGGACCCAAGTGTGACCCGTCAGTGGCAGTGTCAGTCTGCCAGTACAGTCCTGTTTTTGTTGAGGGAAGATGCCTCTCCGCCGACCTTGTGGTTCTAGATTTGACAGACTTTGACGTCATTCTAGGGATGGATTGGCTATCTACCCATGGTGCTACCTTGGACTGCAGGGACAAGGTAGTCAGGTTTAGAGATCAGAACGGGTCAGAGGTCGTCTTCAGAGGAGACAGGAGGGGCACACCTAGAGGTCTGATATCAGCTCTTCAGGCTCGTAGGTTGCTTAGGAAGGGATGTCAGGGGTATTTGGCTCATGTGAGAGAGCTTAGTAGTTAGGTCAGGGAGCTAGCCTCGGTGCCAGTTGTCAGAGAGTTTCAGGATGTCTTTCTAGACGAGTTTCCAGGTTTACCACCTGCTAGGGAGATAGAGTTCGAGATAGAGTTGGTGCCTGGAACTAGACCGATCTCTATCCCTCCCTACAGGATGGCCCCAGCTGAGTTGAAGGAGTTGAAAGAGCAATTACAAGAGCTGGTAGAGAAGGGCTTCATCCGACAGAGTACCTCACCTTGGGGTGCTCCAGTCTTGTTTGTGAGAAAGAAGGATGGGTCCTTTAGACTTTGTATCGACTACAGGCAGTTGAACAAAGTCACTACCAAAAATAGGTACCCTTTGCCAAGGATCGATGATCTATTCGACCAGCTAGCAGGAGCGGGTTGTTTCTCCAAAATAGATCTGAGATCGGGGTACCATCAGCTAAGGATAAGGGATGAAGACGTGCCAAAGACAGCTTTCAGGACCAGATATGGGCATTTTGAGTTCCTTGTAATGCCGTTCGGGTTAACCAACGCCCCTGCAGCATTCATGGATCTCATGAACAGAGTATTTAGCCAATACCTGGATCACTTCGTTATTGTCTTCATAGACGATATCTTAGTGTATTCCAGGAACGCAGAGGAGCAGGCCCATCATCTGAGGTTGGTTCTGCAGACCTTGAGGGAACATGGCTTGTATGCCAAGTTCTCTAAGTGTGAATTCTGGCTGAGGAGCATTTCGTTCTTGGGGCATGTAGTGTCAGAGAATGGGATAGAGGTAGACCCCAAGAAGACAGAAACTGTGGCTAACTGGCCTAGACCCACTTCAGTGACAGAGATTAGAAGTTTCTTGGGTTTGGCAGGTTACTACAGGAGGTTCGTTCAGGACTTCTCAAAGATTGCAGCTCCTCTGACCAGACTAACCAGGAAGAATCAGAAGTTTGTGTGGACTGACCAGTGCGAAGAGAGTTTTGAAGAGCTTAAGAAGAGGTTGACTTCAGCACCAGTTTTAGCTCTGCCATCTAGTGATGAGGACTTTACAGTCTTTTGTGATGCATCCCGTGTGGGACTGGGTTGTGTACTAATGCAGAATGAGAGGGTGATCGCTTATGCTTCTAGGCAGCTGAAGAAGCATGAGTTGAATTACCCCACACATGACCTGGAGATGGCAGCAGTAATCTTTGCACTCAAGATGTGGAGGCACTACCTCTATGGGGTTAAATGTGAGATCTTTACAGATCATAAAAGCCTGCAGTACATCCTGAGTCAAAGAGATTTGAATCTGAGACAGAGGAGATGGGTGGAGCTGTTGAGTGACTATGATTGCAAGATTCAGTACCATCCGGGTAAGGCGAATGTTGTGGCAGACGCCTTAAGCCAGAAATCACTCGGCAGTTTATCCCACATATCGGCAGAGAGGAGGCCAGTGGTGAAGGAGTTTTATAAGCTCGTTAAGGAAGGTCTTCAGTTGGAGTTATCTGGTACAGGTGCCTTGGTGGCCCAGATGAGAGTGGCACCCGTGTTTCTGGAGCAGGTGGCTCAGAAACAGCATGAGGACCCGGAGTTAGTGAAGATTGCCAGGACTGTTCAGTCAGGCAATGATAGTGAGTTCAGATTCGACAGCAAGGGGATCCTCCGCTATGGGAGCAGACTATGTGTACCAGATGACATAGGGCTAAAAGGAGACATTATGAGAGAGGCTCATAATGCAAGGTACAACATTCACCCCGGAGCCACCAAGATGTATCAAGATCTAAAGAAGGTTTATTGGTGGCCAGCTATGAAGAAAGAAGTGGCACAGTTTGTGTCAGCCTGCGAAGTGTGTCAGAGGGTGAAGCTGGAACATCAGAAGCTGGCTGGAATGCTTAACCCGCTACCTATTCCAGAATGGAAATGGGAAAATATAGCTATGGACTTCGTAGTGGGGTTACCGGCGGCGTCCAACAGAGTGGACTCCATATGGGTGATTGTGGACAGACTCACCAAATCTGCTCACTTCATTCCTGTCAGGAGTGGCTACTCTGTGGACAAGTTGGCGCAAGTATATGTGGATGAGATTGTCAGGCTGCATGGGGTTCCTGTTTCGATTGTGTCGGATAGAGGGCCCCAGTTTACCTCCAGGTTTTGGCGGAGTATGCAGAATGCCATGGGTACTAGGTTGGATTTCAGTACTGCTTTCCACCCCCAGACTGATGGACAGTCAGAAAGGACCATCCAGACTATCGAGGGTATGCTCAGAATGTGCGTGCTGGACTTTGGCGGTTCTTGGAGGCAGCATCTACCTTTGGTGGAGTTTGCCTACAATAACAGCCATCATGCTAGCATCGGGATGGCTCCATATGAAGCTTTATATGGAAGGAAGTGCAGATCACCTGTTTGCTGGGAAGAGGTTGGAGAAAAGGCCTTGGCAGGGCCTGAGCTTGTTGAGATCACCAGCAGGGTGGTACCCATAATCAGAGAAAGAATCAAGACTGCTGCAAGCAGACAGAAGAGTTATGCAGACGTCCACAGAAGACAGTTAGAGTTTCAGGAGGGGGATCTGGTATTGCTCAAGGTGTCTCCTATGAAAGGAGTGGTTCGCTTTGGGAAGAAAGGTAAACTAGCCCCACGATACATCGGACCCTTTGAAATCTTACAAAAGATTGGGAATGTGTCGTACAAGCTGGATTTACCTACTTCAATGGAAAGAATCCATCCGGTTTTCCATGTTTCAATGTTGAGGAAGTTTGTGTCAAATCCGAGCAAGGTTCTTAGTGAGCCTGATGTGGAGGTCCAAGAGGATCTCACCTATGTGGAACAACCAGTACGGATCATAGACACCCAGATCAGAAAGTTAAGGAACAAGTAAATCCCGATGGTGAAAGTCCTGTGAAACCACTAATATTTGGAGGAATGCACTTGGGAGACACGGGAGTCTATGCTCCAGCAGTACCCTCATCTCTTTTAAGGTTAGATCTCTATGTGTTTATGTGCTATGTATGTATGTTATGTTTTATGCCATGCTATGTGCTAGTTGAGGTACATTCGGGGACGAATGTTCTTAAGGGGGGGAGAATGTAATACCCGGCTAGACTCCGGTATCGAAATTCCTATCGTTCGGTGGAATCTCGGATGTCGGAGACCTCTAGTAGGGTAGAATCATGTTTCCATAAAATGTTTTAAGGTATTTCATGGTTTTAAGTAAAATGGAAATGAGTTTTTGCATAAAAATAACCTTGAAGGAAAACTCAGGTTCGGCCGCCGAACATGCATGCCTTCGGGAGCGCCTTTAGGCCCCCGAAAGCATAAGTGAGGAAAGTCCAGGTTCGGCCGCCGAACCTCAAGTTCGGCCGCCGAACATGGCATGCATGCGGAGGCACGTTCGGCCCCCGAACGTGGCCTAGCCAGCCACTATAAAAGGGTCCCTTAGCCGAAAACGGGCGAGCTTTTTCCCCATTTCCGGCCAAGGTGAGCTCTCCGCCGCCCCTCACCGATCTTGAGTCTTTTCCTTCAGATCTTTCAAGTTTTTCACTAGTTTTCATCTTGTTTTGAAGATTTCCGAGTTTTGAACAAGTTTTGGAGCTTTGAGGTTCAAGAACTCAAATCTCTTCCAACTCCAAGTTAGACCGCCTCCACCCTCGATCTTCAAGAGGTAAGGGTCGATCTCTAGCTTACTTTATGTTTTAAACAAGTTTTATGCAAGTTCATGGGGTAGAAAATGCATGTGTAGCTTATGTTGAGCTTATGGGTTTTTGATGTGATTTTGAACAATGTGGCTTGCAAATATATGTTGAATGTGTTATAGATGGGGTTTTAGCTAGTTGATGCCCCTAGGAACTTGGATGCTTGTGTATGATTGTTGTAAAATAGGTTTATGCATGTTTGGATGAGATTGGAGGCGTAAATGCATAAGGGAGCTGAGTTTCTGCCATTCTGGGAGAAACCAGGTTCGGCAGCCGAAGGAACTTTCGGCCGCCGAACATGCTTGTGGAGGCAGCCTTCGGCTACCGAAGCTTGCCCCCGAAAGGAGACTTTCGTCTCAGTCTGGGACTTTCGGCCGCCGAAGGTGCCGCCGAACATGCATGAGTTTCGCCTCTGTCTGGGAGTTTCGGCCGCCGAAGGTGCCGCCGAACCTGCCTGACTTTCGGCTCTGGAGGGACTTTCGGCCGCCGAACCTGCCGCCGAAAGTGCCCTGTCCAGCCCTTTCTTGCATGTTTTTCTATGATTGTTTCATGATGTTTTAAGGGATTTTTGGGGAATAGTTTAGAGTTATGTTCATGTTTGTTTGGTCCCTCATTTGAGTCCACCTGTGTAGGTTCGGACCCGAGGAACCGAGGGCCCCAGCAGTGAGTCTGTTGCCCCAGTGTCTGGTCAGAGCTACCCAGAGGTGAGTGGAATAAACCTTTATATTTTTAAACAAATTGATCGTATAGTTTGAGCACGTTCATGCATCATGAATGCCATGTGATGAATTAGGTTGCTTGCATTAGAATTCACGAATATGTTGCATTGCATATTTTAAATGTTGATGTGGATGAACGTTGGATGATCCATAGCCCTCGACCTATGATATGACGATGCGATATGTACGGTACGGAAAGTAAGACCAGTGGGACCCATTCTACGTTCGCTAGCACTATGTAAGGGAAAGACCAGGACCCATTCTACGTTCTGGCACAGTTGGACCATGTAGAGGGCTATTGGTGACAAGTTCATCCTTGATGTGATTAGCTGTGATGTGATGCATTCCATGTTATCATATGTTTTAAATGTTTTATTATTCTACTCACTGGGCTCTAGTAGCTCACCCCTCTCCCATTTCCCCAGGATTGCAGGTACAGGGTAGACCAGGAGGTTTACAAGAGTAATGAAGTCTGGTTTATGTAATAGATAGTGTGGACATGATAAATGTATTAATGTTATGTAAAAGTACAGTTTCAGTCATATAATGATATTGAGGATTAGAGATTGTGCTTGACATTATGTATGAGGTATCCCCTTTTTATACATGATCTTAGATGTTTATTAATGTTTATGGAAGACAACTCATCTTATGATGTATCGCCCGTTGGGGCATTGATGAGATCCCACAGAGGGGTCATGATTATGATTATGAGTATGTTCAGGTTGAGTTTGGCTTATGAGTGAAAGAAAAGTTTTAAATTTTTATGTATGTTGTTGATCATGTATGGGATTAAACAGGTTTTCAGGATGAATGTCAGGCTTGCTACGGGTCTTGGCGGCCTTAAGCCGACCCGGATCCTAGCGCCGGTAGCGGTCCGATTTTCAGGTCGTTACACATGGCATCATAAACATTAAACTTGATAACTTTCCCTTCAAACTCCATGGTCAATGTGCCATCATGCACATCAATTTTGGTTCTTGCTGTACTTAAGAATAGTCTCCCAAGTAGGATGTCAGAGGTGGTGTTGCTCTTATCTTCCTCCATGTCAGCTGGGAAGACTAGTTGGTCCACTTGCACCAACACATCTTCAAGCACTCCCTTGGGATAGACAACGGATCGGTCAGCCAATTGGATCACAATGCTGGTGCCCTTGAGTGTACCTGCATTCAACAAGTTAAAAATGGAAAGGGGCATAACATTAATTGAATCTCCAAGGTCACACATGGCCTTCTTTATCCCCACATTGCCTATTTTGCATGAAACTGCGAACATCCCTCTATCCTTGCATTTGACTGGAAGCTTTCTTTGAATGACAGCTGAGACACATTCCCCCACACTTACCTTTTCACGTTTAGCAAGTTTCCTTCTATTGGTGCATAGCTCTTTGAGAAATTTGGCATACCTTGGTATTTGTTTGACAGCATCAAGTAGAGGTATGTTGATTTCCATCTTGCGAAGTGTCTCCAATATTTCTTTTTCCTCTTTTTCTTTTTGAGACCTTGCAAATCTTTTGGGAAAGGGGGGAGGTACCTTAAATTTCTCCACTGGTTGCTGGTCTGACTTCTGCCTATGACTGGATTCTGCCTGGTCTGTTGATTTAGGCAAATCAACTTCTGCCTTCTCTGACGATTTGGGCAAATCACTACTGCTGGGCAGTTTAGTCTGCCTAGCGATTGGGTCAGTGATTTGGGCAGATCGACTGCCCTGATCACTTTCTGGCAGATTCTTCTCAGCAACCTGTTTTTGCATTTTCTCAGCCCTGTTGTCTTGCAGCTCTTTTCCACTCCTCAATGTGATGGCACTAGCATTCTGCCTCGAGTTTATCTCAGTTTGGGAGGGCAGTTTTCCTTGTGATTCAAGCTTGCTCAAGGATGAGGCCATTTGTCCCATCTGTTGCTCAAGATTTTGCACAGTGTTTGCTAGGGACTTCACTATATCTTCAAGGGGTGCATTGGACTTTTGAAATGCTGCTGGTGCTGGATTTTGGATATTGATTGTCCCTTGCATAGCTGAAGTTCGGGTGATCCCTCCAACCTGGGTTGTATGTATTAGAATAGGGATTATACCTTCTTTGCCCATTGAAACCTCCAACTGCATTGACTTGCTGGTTCTCTTCTTGAAGGGAAGGACATAGATCAGTTGGGTGGTTTGTATTTGCACATATTCCACATGGCTTGGGCTACTAAATCTACTGGACTTGTTGGGCTTGACCCACAACAAGGCTACGGACAACATTGGTTAGATCAGAGATTTGGGATGCCAAAATTGATGTACTCACCTCATTTACCATTCTTGGTTGCTGCTCTTGGTCTCCAAATTGCTGAGAAGCTGCAACCATGGTGGAAATTAAATTCCTCATCTCTCGAGGTGATTTGTCCTCAATTGACCCTCCACAGGCTGCATCAATAAATTTTCTCTCTGAGGGCAGCAAACCTCCATAGAAGTATTCAATGAGGGATTGGTCAGAAATATCATGCTGTGGGCAGCTTGTGCACAACCTTTTGAACCTTTCCCAGTATTCATACAAGCCTTCAGAGTGTTTTTGCCTTATACCACTTATTTCTCGGCGGATGCCTATGGCTTTTGAGGTTGGAAAGAATTTTCTCAAGAATGCTCTCACCATACCAGCCCATGATGTGATGGATCCGGGTGGCAAGTAGAATAGCCATTCCTTGGCATAGTCGTTAAGGGAAAAAGGGAAGGCTCTAAGTTTAACATGCTCTTCTGAAATACCTTGAGGTCTCATGGTGGAGCACACAATGTGGAATTCCTTCAAATGCTTGTGAGGATCTTCATTTTCTAGGCCTCTGAATTTGGGAAGGAGATGAATCAAGACTGTCTTTAATTCGAAAGGTGCTATCAATGGGGGATATGCAATGCACAAGGGTGCTTGGTCTCCTGCTGGTTCAGCTAGCTCTCGGAGTGTTCTCTCCTGTGGCTATGGTGCCTGGATGGGCACGTTTCTAGCTTGAATTTCAGCTTCTTCATGTGCAACAGGGGGTTCTGGCATTGCTGGATTTTCTGCAGCAACCCGGAAGTCTGTTTCTAGTGCAAATTCAGCAGTGGTAGATGCAGCTGTGGGCGAATCTGCTGGTGCAGAAATTTCTACAGCAGGGACAGTAGCATATCTGTGAGATGGTGTTGTAGATGAAGATGGTTTTGAGGCTTGGTTCCTCAGGTTTGCTTGCTTCCTTAAGTTCTTGGCAGTGCGTTCTATCTCCGGATCGTAAAGAAGAGTGTCTTTACGGCCAGACCTAGTCATAAAGGGAAAAATACGTTAGTTTAAATCAAATCCCCGACAACGGTGCCAATTTTTGATAGCGGTTGTCAAAGTCGTCAAAAATAAACCTATTATCAATCAACAAAATAACTTGCAGATAGTGGCAATAGGGTCGAACCATAGGGATTTGACACTACGAATTTTCGTAATAATGACTAAGGCGAACAAGTAAATAACAAATAATCAAAAGAGGGGGGTTTTGATTTGATGAGTTAATATTAAATAGCAAGAGAAAGCAATAATTTAAAAGGATAAGAATTTCAATGGGAAAAAGATTCTAGTTGAAGCATGGATGAATTCCAGTTTGTTTAGAATTGATCATTGACCTTTTTGATACTCTTATTTATTTCAATAAGTTAGTTTAGGACGTGGAAGACGCTTCTCACAATCCAAATTCCTCCTTAGTTTTAGTTTGATTAGGAAACGTTCGTTAATCAAACTCTAGTTAACAAGTTGCCAAGGAACGTCCTTGGGGCTTTTAGCATCGAACAACTGTTAACTGCATTAGGACTTAGAGAAACCCAACTCTAACCTTGCCAACCACGTGGTCAAGTTTAGATTATTCAACTGATTATACTTGTGATTAAATAACCTAAGCAATTACGGACCTAAGTTATTCAAACAATATATTACTCAAGCAACTAAAAGCAATAGGCCTTAATTGATTTTAAAAGCAAAGCAATAATTATAAAAAGATCAAATTGCATAAATATTGAAAATAAACAAGAGTTTGATAATGGAGTATTAAATCTCCTAATTCATCACAAATCTGAAATTTTCAACTTTAACTAGAAAAGAGAATTGTTTAGCCACTCATGGTGGACAAAATCACAAAAGAAAAGAAGTCTTGTAATACCCTGCTAGAGTCCGGCACCGAAATTCCTGTCGTCCGGTGGAATCCGGGATGTCGGAATCCTCTAGAAGAGTAGGATTTATGTCTGTGATATGACGCATTTCATAAGTTCATGTTTTAATGACTTGTTTTACTGTTCTACTCACTGGGCTATAGAGCTCATCCCACTCCCTTAATCCCAGTCTTGCAGGTTCAATGTACAGTGTACAGTGTACAGGGGAAGACCAGAAGAAGAGAAGAGTTATGTAATAGCTTAGAGTGGACATGTAATAGTAAAGAGATGTACTAGTTGTGTTTTCAGTTAGACTTGTGCTTGCCCTAGTGGTTTGTGTTGTAAATCTTTTGTTATGTACATGATCTATGTATGTATATGTTTTTACAGAGTATGTGAAAAACCAGGCTTAACAGGTATGAAATAACCCATCTAGAGCAAGCTCTAGTCAGGGGTACAGAGTACAGAGATAGTGCATGCACAGGTTAAGCCTTGGTACAAAGAAAAGAGCTTTTATTTTCACAGAAAATGTATGATCATGTATGAGATTTACAGGTACACAAAGAGTATAGCAGGCTTGCTACGGGTTCAGGCGGCCTTAAGCCGACCTGAATCCTAGCGCCGATGATGGTCCGTTTTGGGGTCGTTACAAATTGGTATCAGAGCCCTAGGTTCACATGATCGGACCTATAGAGAGAGTGTTGGGCTCATAGAGATTACAGTTGGTCAAGCACAATAGGAAATCATGTCCACTAGGATAGGATGTTGAGTCCTGTCTATTTGATGCTATGAAATGCATATGCATGTGCACTATGATTGAGATATATGTTTATGTGCTGATATGCTATAGTATGTGTTGTTTTTCAGAGTTAAAATGCGAGGAACTCGTCGATCAGCTCGATTGACTGGAGTCCCATCAGATAGTGAGAGATTAGCTGCTCGTCCTCCTGCATTGCCGAGGGCAAGGTCACAAAGATCTAGCAGGGAAGGCATGTCAATAGACCCTAGAAGGTCTGTAGACGAGAGCAGAAGAGGGATAGTTAGAGGAGGTAGATCAGAGGAAGTGAGGGAGGCCATGGAGACTGATCCGTCTATGGATGAAGGTATGGGAGAATCCCAGGGAGGCGTTCAGGCCTCAGGTTTTGATTATCCAGCTGTTTCCCAGGATCCAGAGTATCCGATGGAGGGTATGTCGGAGTACTCTCGATTTGATCCATATCCTACATACATGCCATATATGCCATATCCTTACTATTATCCACCATATCCTATGTATCCACCCTCCCCTATCCATCCAAGTGCAGCACACCCAGAACTAAATGAACCAGTGCCCCCACCACCACAAACAGAACCAGTAGCCCCTATTGCCCAAACACTTCCACCTAGTTCATCTGGAAGTAAGGTGAAGATGACTGAGTACCTGAAATTGGATGCTCCTAAGTTCAATACAGGAGACGATCCATTTGAGTACCTGAGAACTGTGAAGATGATCACTGATGAGTTGGGTGCAGATGATAGCAGAGCTATTGAGATGGCGGGGTTTACACTAAAGTGTAAGAAGGCTCGGGAATGGTTCAAGAACTATATAGAGCCCAGAATGAATAGTATGTCGTGGGGAGAGTTCGCCAATGAGTTTGCAGGGTGAGCTTTTCCTGATAGCTCCAGGGAGATGAAGATAATAGAGTTTGAACAGTTGAGACAAACAGATGAAATGAGTGTTGATGAGTTTACGGATAAGTTCCTGGATTTGCTTCAGTACGTGGGTCAGGCCTATGATACTGATCAGAAGAAGGCAAGAAGATATACCATAAGACTTCATCCCAGGTATTCTTCCTTGATCCTTCCAGCAGAAAAGGAGAGTTTTCATTCTATAGTGGATGCAGCCAGGAAGATGGAAGCTAGTGCCAATATTCAGAAACAGTCAAAGGCACAGGCTTCATGTTCTAAGGCCCCTAATGCAGGAACCTCAGGTAGCAAAAGATGGGAAAAGGCAAAAGGAACAAGGAATAAGTTCTGGAGTAAAGTCAAGTCTGGTCTGGGAATGGGTAGTGGCTCAAGCTCTGGCACAGCTATTCCAGTATGTAGGAGATGTGGGAGACCACACAGGGGAGCTTGTCAGTTGGGATCTTCAGCTTGTTTTAGATGTGGACAGGTAGGGCATTTTGCTCGAGAGTGTCCCCAGGTGACTTTTGTGGCACCTTCCCAGCAGATGAGTTCAAGCAGTGTTGTACAGCCAGTAGGGCAGCCAGCGGTTTCAGCCATGCCTTAGAGTAGTGGCAGAGGTAGAGGAAGAGGGGCAGCCTCTACTTCAGCAGCAGGTTCCCGAGGTGGAAATCCTGTAGCCCCAGCACGGATTTTCACTGTGACTCAGGAGGAGGCGAATACATCGAACACAGTGGTGTCAGGTAATCTCATCATTGGGTGTTCAGATGTGTATGCTTTGATGGACCCCGGTGCTTCTCATTCCTTTATTGCTTCGAGAGCCATAGAGAGATTGGGTTTGATCAGTTCTGAGTTAGAGTATCCTCTCTGGGTCAGTGGACCCAAATGTGACCCATCAGTGGCAGTGTCAGTCTGTCGTTTCAGTCTAGTGTTCATAGAGGGTAGATGCCTTCCAGCTGACCTTGTGGTTCTAGATTTGACAGATTTTGACGTCATTCTAGGGATGGATTGGCTATCTACATATAGTGCTACTTTGGACTGTAGAGACAAGGTAGTTAGTTTCAGAGACCAGGATGGGTCAGAGTGTGTCTTCAGAGGAGATAGGAGAGGTACACCCAGAGGTCTGATTTCAGCCCTTCAGGCTCGTCGGTTGCTTAGGAGGGGTTGTCAGGGGTTTCTAGCTCATGTGAGGGAGCTAGATAGTCAGGTTAGGGAACCAGCTTCGATACCAGTAGTTCGAGAGTTTCCAGATGTGTTCCCAGACGACTTATCAGGACTACCGCCTGGTAGGGAGATAGAGTTTGAAATTGAATTGTTGCCTGGTACCAGACCTATCTCTATTCCTCCCTACAGGATGGCACCAGCAGAGTTAAAAGAGTTGAAAGAGCAGTTGCAGGACTTGGTAGATAAGGGTTTCATCCGCCCTAGTACCTCACCTTGGGGTGCTCCAGTGCTCTTTGTCAGAAAGAAGGATGGATCCCTCAGACTTTGTATTGACTACCGACAGTTAAACAAGGTCACTACCAAGAATAGATATCCTCTGCCTAGGATTGATGATCTATTCGACCAGCTAGCTGGAGCAGGTTGTTTTTCTAAAATAGATCTGAGATTCGGGTATCATCAATTGAGAGTCAGAGAGGCAGATGTGCCTAAGATAGCTTTCAGGACCAGATATGGGCATTATGAGTTCTTAGTGATGCCGTTCGGGTTGACTAACGCCCCTGCAGCATTCATGGATCTCATGAACAGAGTTTTCAGCGAGTTTCTGGATCACTTTGTGATTGTCTTTATCGATGACATCTTAGTGTATTCTAGAGATGCAGAGGAGCATGCCCAGCATCTGAGGATAGTTCTGCAGACACTAAGAGAGCATGGTTTATATGCCAAGTTCTCTAAGTGTGAGTTTTGGTTGAGGAGCATTTCCTTCTTGGGACACGTGGTATCAGCAGATGGAATTGAGGTAGACCCCAAGAAGATTGAGGCTGTAGCTAACTGGCCCAGACCCACTACAGTGACTGAGATTAAAAGCTTTCTGGGACTGGCAGGTTACTACAGGAGGTTCATACAGGACTTCTCGAAGATAGCAGCTCCTATGACCAAACTAACTCAGAAGAACCAGAAGTTTATCTGGTCAGACCAGTGTGAAGAGAGCTTTGAGGAGCTCAAGAGGAGATTGACAACAGCACCAGTGCTAGCTCTGCCTGTTAGTGACGAGGATTTTACAGTGTTCTGTGATGCGTCTCGAGTGGGATTGGGTTGTGTTTTGATGCAGCAGAATAGGGTGATTACTTATGCTTCTAGACAGTTAAAGAAGCACGAATTGAATTACCCCACCCATGACCTTGAGATGGCAGCAGTTATCTTTGCACTCAAGATGTGGCGGCATTACCTCTACGGGATTAAATGTGAGATCTTTACTGATCACAAGAGTTTACAGTACATCTTGAGCCAGAGAGAGCTGAATTTGAGGCAGAGAAGATGGGTAGAATTGCTTAGTGATTATGATTGTAAGATCCAGTATCATCCGGATAAGGCGAATGTTGTGGCAGACGCCCTAAGCCGGAAGTCACTAGGTAGTTTATCTCATATAGCAGCAGAGCAGAGACCAGTAGTGATGGAGCTTTACAAGCTCATCGAGGAGGGGTTACAGCTAAAGTTATCTGGTACAGGTGCGTTGATAGCACAGATGAGAGTGACACCATTGTTTCTGGAGCAGATAGCTCAGAGACAGCATGAGGACCCTGAGTTGATGAAAATTGCCAGGACTGTTCAGTCAGGCAACAATGCGGAGTTCAGATTTGACAGCCAAGGGATCCTTCGCTATGGGAGTCGACTTTGTGTACCAGATAATAGCAGTCTAAAGGAAGACATTATGAGGGAAGCTCATAATGCGAGGTATAGTGTTCACCCGGGAACCACCAAGATGTATCGGGATCTAAAAAGGGTGTATTGGTGGCCAGCCATGAAGAAGGAAGTGGCGCAGTTCGTGACAGCCTGTGAGATTTGTCAGCGGGTGAAATTAGAACATCAGAAGCCGGCTGGAATGCTTAACCCACTGCCAATTCCAGAATGGAAATGGGAAAGTATAGCTATGGATTTTGTAGTGGGCTTACCGGCAGTGTCCAACAGGATAGACTCTATATGGGTGATTGTGGACAGACTCACGAAATCTGCTCATTTCATTCCAGTTAGGAGTAACTATTTTGTGGATAAGTTGGCACAGGTTTATCTGGATGAGATAGTGTGATTACATGGAGTTCCAGTGTCTATAGTTTCAAACAGAGGACCTCAGTTCACCTCCAGATTTTGGCGAAGTCTGCAGAGTGCAATGGGCACGAGATTAGATTTTAGTACTGCTTTCCACCCACAGACTGATGGACAGTCAGAGAGGACCATCCAGACCATAGAGGATATGCTCAGAATGTGTGTGTTAGATTTTGGCGGTTCTTGGAGGCAGCATCTACCTTTGGTGGAGTTTGCCTACAATAACAGTCATCATGCTAGCATTGGGATGGCTCCTTATGAAGCATTATATGGGAGGAAGTGCAGATCACCTGTTTGCTGGGAAGAGGTAGGAGAGAAAGCTCTTGCAGGGCCAGGGTTAGTAGAGATTACCAGTAGAACAGTGCCTGTGATTAGAGAGAGGATCAGAACAGCACAGAGTAGACAAAAGAGCTATGCAGACATTCGCAGGAAACTGTTAGAGTTTCAGGAGGGAGATTGGGTATTGCTGAAAGTGTCTCCAATGAAAGGAGTGGTTCGTTTTGAGAAGAAGGGTAAGTTAGCTCCACGGTACATTGGACCCTTTGAGATTTTGCAGAGGATCGGAAATGTATCATATAAGCTGGATTTACCTACTTCTATGGAGAGGATTCACCCGGTGTTTCATGTTTCTATGCTACAGAAATTTGTGTCAGATCCGGGTCAGGTTATTAATGAGCCTGATGTAGAGATTCTAGGGGATCTCACTTATGTAGAACAGCCAGTACGGATTCTGGACACACAGATCAGACTGTAACAGCCCGAAAACCGAACTGCCACCGGCACTAGGATCCAGATCGACTTAAGGTCGCCGGGACCCGTAGTAAGCCTGCTATCCTGACTGTGAACCTGTGACATTCCATACATGATCATATATTTTCTGTAAAAAACATAAAACTTTTCTTCATTCCAAGGCTTAACCTGTGCATGCACTATCTCTGTTCTCTACCAATCCCTACTAGAGCTCCTCATTGCTCTAGGCGGATAAAACTCATAATGTTAAGCCTGGTTTTCTCATAAATATACAACAATATATAAACATAAACTAATCATGTGAAAACACAAAAAGGGATTACAACTCTTATAATCAAGCACCATTCTATACACTGTACACATACATTATCTCTTTACATTTACATGTCCACACTGACTATCTATTACAAACTATATACTCTTCCTGTACCCTGCTGACTTCCCTCTGAATTCTGAACCTGCACAACTGGAGTTAGGGGAGAGGGATGAGCTACTATAGCCCAGTGAGTAGAACAGTAATAAAGAACAGGTGATAAAACATGCTCTCATGCAATGTATCACATCACAAGGAATCACATCTCAGCATGGACGGATCAATACTCCCTCTATACCATATGCCTGGTCCCCGTAGGGCTGTTCCAGGTCTTTGTGCCTGGTCCCCGTAGGGCTGTTCCAGGTCTTTCCTCTGAGGGCTATTGAATCCTTACTATGTCCATACAGTCATAGAATCAAGGATAAATGCAATGCATCATATTCGTGTACACTAATGCACTCACCCTATAGCATATTCATGATGCATGAAGCATGATAAAATATGCGTTTCTCATATTAAAATACTAACTTCAGTTCCACTCACCTCGGGTTGACTCTGAACTGACTCTGCAGGTTCTGAAACTGGACTCACTGCTGACCTCCCTGATTCCTCTGGTCCGTACCTACACAGGTGGACTCAAATGAGGGACCAAACTCACTTAAGAACATTTCTAAGAAACTCCCCAAAACCCTTCTAAACCATCCTAGAACATTCACAGAAAACATGCAAAAGAAGGCTGGACAGGGCACTTTCGGCGGCAGGTTCGGCGGCCGAAACCCCTCTCCAGAGACGAAACTCATGCATGTTCGGCGGCACCTTCGGCGGCCGAAGGTCTCGTCCAGAGATGAAACTCACATACTTTCGGCGGCCGAACTCCCTCTTTCGGCGGCCGAAAGTCCCTTTCTAAATCGAAAGCTTAGCTTTCGGGGGCAAGCTTTGGCAGCCGAAACTGCCTCCAAGTATGTTCGGCGGCCGAACCTTCTTTCGACGGCCGAACCTGGTTTTGTCCAGGGGACAGAACCTTGCTCTGTTTCATGCAAACTTTGCCCAAAAACCTACAACATGCATATCAACTACTCCCAACTAGCACATACACATATATATGCACAAAGGGGTCTCAAACTATCCTAAACCCCAAACAAACATAGCACATAACACTTAAACATGAAAGATCACCAAAAACCTCACCTAAACCTAAACATGCATACTACCCATACAAACATCATAAAACCTTCAAAAATCAACAAAGAAGGTTCAGGATCCGTACTTACCTCTTGTTTAACAAGAGATTACACGATCCTAACGTGGAGATATAGAGAAATCCGTTCTCAAACTCTTCAAGCTTCAAACTTTGCTCTTTTTGCTTAAAACCTTCAACAATCATCAAAACTCTTAAAACCTTGGAAAGATTTGAAGGAAATCATAAAAACCATGAAAGTCAACGTGAGAGAGGCTGGAACTCACCTCTGGCTGCAAGTGGAGGAGAAATAGCCTCCTTCCACCGACCCTTGGCCCTTTTATAGGTGGCTGGCCAGACCACCTTCGGCAGCCGAACGTGAATCCGAAACCATGCAATGTTCGGCGGCCGAAAGTGACCTTCGGCGGCCGAACCTTTGCATTTCTCCCTTGTTGCTTTTCTTTCAAAACTCATTTCCTTTCACACGTGAAAACATTCAAAACTCTTAAAACACACATGAAAACATATGTCTTACCCTTCTCGAGGGTTCCGACACTCGAGATTCCACCGAACTACAGGAATTCCGAGGCCGGACTCGAGCCGGATATTACACAGACAGCTAAGGAACAAGGAGATTCCGATGGTGAAAGTTTTGTGGAACCACCATAATCTGGAAGAATGCACCTGGGAGACGCGGGAGTCTATGCTCCAGCAGTATCTATATCTGTTTTGAGGTTAGTTTCCTCCTTTTATTGTGTTTTTGTTTGTTTTAGGAACATCCGAGGACGAATGTTCTTAAGGGGGGAGAATGTAATACCCGGCTAGAGTCCGGCATCGGAATTCCTGTCGTCCGGTGGAATCCGGGATGTCGAAATCCTCTAGAAGAGTAGGATTTATGTTTTTCTAAAATAATGTAGTATCTTTTAATGTTTTAAAGTTAAATGAAACCAAGTTTTGAGTTGAAATGAACCGAGGCAGAAAAGCCAGGTTCGGCCGCCGAAGGTGAGGTTCGGCCGCCGAACATGCATGGCTTTCCGTTTCACGTTTGGCCGCCGAAGGTGGTCTGGCCAGCCACCTATAAAAGGCCCTCAGTCGGTTGAAAGGATAACTCTTGCCGTTTTCTTTCACTTTCTGAGGTGAGACCCTGTCCTTCTGAAGCTTTTCTTCATGTTTTCATTAAATCATGCAAAGATTTGATTGAGTTTTATGTTATTTTGAAGGTTTTGAGCTTTAAATACAAACTTATGAATTTTGGAGAGTTTGAAGGAGAGTTGCTTCAAAACTCCACGTTAGGATCATTCATCTACTTGATTTCAAGAGGTAAGTGAAGATCCTGAGCTTGTTTTCATGTTTTATGGAAGATTTATGGGTTTTATGGAGAGAGTTGCATTAATAGGTTAAAAAGAGAGGTTTTGGAGATTTTGTGTGAAGAGCTTGTTTATGTGTTTTATGTGTTGTGTGTTTGGGGTTTTTAGGTAGTTTTTGACCCCTTTGAGCATATACTTATGTGTATGCAAGCTGAGGAAGTGAGGTGTTGAGTTGGAGAAGAGTTTGGTGCATTTGGCGAGAGGCAGGGCAAGTTTCTGCCCTGCTGATGAACTCAGGTTCGGCCGTCGAAGGTACATTCGGCTGCCGAACCCCTGAGGAGGTGAGAGGAGGTGACTTCGGCTGCCTAAGCTTGCCCCCGAGCCTTTGGACTTTTGGCTCTGGAGGGGAGTTCGGCCGCTGAAGGTGCCGTCGAAGGTTAGGGACTTTCGTTTCTGGAGTGCCTTTTGGCCCCCGAAACTTGCCCCCGAAAGGGTTCGGCCACCGAAAGTTGAGATTCGGCTGCCGAAGGTGCATGAGTTTCATCTCTGGAGAGGACTTTCGGCCTCCGAACCTGCCACCGAAAGTGTCCTGTCCAGCTTTTCTTTTGCATGCTTTGCATGAGTTTTAGAGAGAGATTAAGGGGATTCTTGGGGAATTTAATAGAGTTATTCTTAAGTTAGTTTGGTCCCTCATTTGAGTCTTTCTGTGCTTCACAGACCAGAGGAACCAGAGAGAGCAGCAGTGAGTACTGCTCCAGAGTTTACTGAACCTGCAGAGTCAGTCCAGACAGCCAGAGGTGAGTGGAACTAAACTTATTACTCGTTTTAATTTGAGGCATTAACTGCTTTTAGCATCTTTCATGCATCATGTTTATGCAATAGGTTGATTGCATTAGAATTCACAAAGATGTTGCATTGCATAGCTATATTGTTGGTGTGGGCAAATGCTGAATGATCCAGTAGTTTTAGACAGGAAGTCCAGGACCCCATTCTACGGCCTGGCAGGAATAGGAAAGTCCAGGACCCCATTCTACGGCATGGCAGGTATAGTAAGACCAGGTTTCCGGTCTATGCCTGGCAAATGGTAAGTACAGGTGTTATATACACATATACATATACAGGACAGGAAGACCAGGACCCCAGTCTACAGCCTGGCATGGTTTACTGGGACTATGTGGTGATGGGTTTACTCTTGATGTGGATTGTCTGTGATATGACGCATTTCATAAGTTCATGTTTTAATGACTTGTTTTACTGTTCTACTCACTGGGCTATAGAGCTCATCCCACTCCCTTAATCCCAGTCTTGCAGGTTCAGTGTACAGTGTACAGTGTACAGGGGAAGACCAGAAGAAGAGAAGAGTTATATAATAGCTTAGAGTGGACATGTAATAGTAAAGAGATGTACTAGTTGTGTTTTCAGTTAGACTTGTGCTTGCCCTAGTGGTTTGTGTTGTAAATCTTTTGTTATGTACATGATCTATGTATGTATATGTTTTTACAGAGTATGTGAAAAACCAGGCTTAACAGGTATGAAATAACCCATCTAGAGCAAGCTCTAGTAAGGGGTACAGAGTATAGAGATAGTGCATGCACAGGTTAAGCCTTGGTACAAAGAAAAGAGCTTTTATTTTCACAGAAAATGTATGATCATGTATGAGATTTACAAGTACACAGAGAGTATAGCAGGCTTGCTACGGGTTCTGGCGGCCTTAAGCCAACCTGAATCCTAGCGCCGATGATGGTCCGTTTTGGGGTCGTTACAGAAGAAAAGTTGTTGTGCTTCTGCAGGATTTCCGAAGGTGCCGAGATGATGCTCCTGGTGTAGATGTTGTCCTCTTTTATAGTTGGAGAATCCAAATTCAATTAGGGTTAGGAGATCCCAATTTTGACTTGGTCTTTGTGGTCTTTAATTCCTCTTTTGTCTTTGAATTTTATTGTGGATGGAATTCCTTTGGTGAAAGATATTCCCATGGCACTTGGGACTGGTCTGGTGGTGTTTGAAATGGATTTGGACTTCTTTGCTTTTGAATTTCAGTTTTCTGCACTTTTCCCGCTTCTGCTGTCTCTCTGCGTCAATGTGATTTGGCCAAATCACTTGCCCAAATCGTTTCTGTGTGTTGCCTCCAGATTTCTGCCTTAGCTTTTTGCTTATGATCTCTGCAGGTGATTTGGCCAAATCACTTTGACCCAATCACTTTGATAGCTTTTTCTGCACTTTTCTCCAACTTTCCATTTTCTTTCTTTTCTACAAAAACATGACAAAAACATAAATTAAGCTGGAAAAATGTGTAACTAAACAGTAATAAAGATAATAAAAATGGGGCTAAATTATGTTTGATCAGCCGGTCTCTTCGAAGCTCGAGATTTCTTAGGGACGGGAACCGGGGCAGGCACTTCAGGGGGAGTAGGACGCTTATCCCCGACCTTCTCTGCGACATCTTCATCATCAATGGGTCTGGGCCCCATTCCTTCGGAAGTAGGGGCAACCCTAAGAGGAGCCTCCAGGGCACCTTCGCCCGCCGGGATAACCTCCATCCCTTTTTCCAGAGCCCTCTCCTCAGCGGCGGAAGTCTCAAGCCTCCCCTCAAGAACCTCCTCAAAAGAAAGAATAGGATCCATCCTCACCAGCTCGGCGCCTTCAACCGGCTTAGAGATGACCCCAGGAGCCTCTTTTGTCCCCTTATTAGAAGCCCGTCGAGACCGAGGGGCTTGGAAGGACTGAGGAACCGAGCTCGATCTGCTGCGGCTGGATGGCCGAGAAGACTTGCTACTTCGAGAGCTCGGCTTGAGAGCTCGAGAAGACACTGAGGCAGGAGGCCGACTAGCCGACCTGGAAGAGATAACCTCAGCCACCCTCTGGGTAGCCTTTCCCACTGATTACCCAGCCAGGAGGGCGTCTAACGCAGCATTCATGCTCTCTATAGATAAAGTGAAGTTCTTTGGAGGCTTGATCTGATCCATTTTCACGTCGGAAGCAGCAAAAATCCAAAACCAAAACAAATTAGAATGACCCTCAGTAAAAAATCGCAATGAAAAAACAAAACAGTTAAATAAAATAAAGTACCCGCGTCTTGGATATCTCGGAGATTAGACGCGAACATACACTTTTCGACATCATACTTCTTCTTAACAAAAGTCAGTCGAATATACCTGACCTGCTCGGTAAGACTCAGCTGGGGCAAGTCGTTGCAACCCAGAGAGACATCCTCCCAGTCGAGTTCTATCCTTCAGGACAGACTACAAAGCCCTCTACCCAGCCTTTGATGGAATCCTTGTAACCCGTGAAGATGGAAAGGCCACCACGGGGGGCAAAGTAGTAAAAATGTTGACTCTCCCTAACGAGACGGAAGAAAGTGATGAATAGACGCGCTGTGGGTGTGAACCCCCAGCTCAGGCAGACTGACTCGAAAGAACACATGAACAAAATGGAATTGGGAGATAGCATCCGGGGGGTTATCCCGAAGTACTGGAAGACCTCGACGAAGAATGGGGTAAAGGGGAAAGTTAGACCGTAGTCTCGTTGTTTGACAAAGAAAACTAAACTGAGATCTTTTTGGGGATCTATCAGGTCGGAGGGAGGAGGATCGGGAAGAACAATCCTCTCGTTCCGGTAAGGAGCCCTAATGTGATAAAGAGGAGTGTCCAAATACTTCCGAGAAAATAAGTTGGTCAGGGTAGATGGGGTAACGCAAGACTCAAGATTAAAAACCTCAAGGAGCTTTGGGCCTTCCATGGTGAAAGAAGAAGCGTACCTGGAAAATGATTAGCACAGGTGAATAAAGCGAGCAAAACGAACAGAAAGCAGAGGAAAGCAGAAGTTCAGAGAAGACAGAGGGAATTCGAAATTTGAAACAGTAAGGAGGTGAAAAGATGTTTTGAGGCAGACTGTACTTAGACGGCGCAGTCATAATGATTCTCGGTATTTACCCCCTCATCAGTTGGGCAATAACTGATGAGAAGGTAAAGGGGCAATTGATGACTGCTGGATTTCTCCATCTCGGTCTGGGGCCAGGCCCATGACGATAGCCCATTACTTGGAGGCCCTCCAGTCTCTCGCATGAACCAGGACCAGCCCGCTCTGTAACGACCCGAAAATCAGACCGCTACCAGTGCTAGGATCCAGGTCGGCTTAAGGCCGCCAGGACCCGTAGCAAGCCTGACATGCAACCTGTAAACCTGTTCAATCCCATACATGATCAACAACATACATAAGAATTAAAACTTTTCTTTCATTCAAACACCAAACTCAACCTGTACATGTGCTGAACATAGACATAATCATAAACATCGACCCCTCTATGGGATCTCACTAATGCCCCAAAGGCAATTACAACATAAGTTGAGTTGGTTTACATAAACATCGTAAAAGATCTAGGATCATGCATTAAAAGGGATACCTTAAACATAGGTCAAGCACAACCTCTAATCCTCAATATCATTATATTACATAACTATTCATAAACTTTACATTTTATCATGTTCACATTCTATCTATTACATAAAAATGACTTCAATACTCCTGCGGACCTCCTGGTCTACCCTGTACCTGCAAACCTGGGGAATTTGGGAGAGGGGTGAGCTACTAGAGCCCAGTGAGCAGAATAATAAAGCATTTAAAACTCATGCTATCATGAAATGCATCACATCACAACTAATCATATCAAGGATGAACTTGTCACCATCTAGCCCTCTACATATTCTAATCATGCCAGGGGCGTAGTGCAGGCCACACCTGGTCTTTCTCTTATACATAACATAACATACATAACCAAACTGTGCCGGGGGCGTAGTGCAGGCCACACCCGGTCTTTCACTTACATAGTGCCAGGGGCGTAGTGCAGGCCACACCTGGACTTCCATATCATAACATCATGTCATAACATATGAGGGCCAGTGGATCATTCAACATTCATCCACATCAACAATATATTATGCAATGCAACATATTCGTGAGTTCTAATGCAAACACCCTAATATATCTCATGGTATTCATGATGCATGAATCATGCTAAACTTTTCATTTATTTAAAACGTAAGAGTTTATTCTACTCACCTCTGGCTAGCTCTGACATTGACTGAAGCAGCTGACTCACTGCTGAGGTCCTCGGTTCCTCGGGTCCGAACCTACACAGGTGGACTCAAATGAGGGACCAAACATACTATAACATGACTCTGAAAACATCCCCCAAAAACCCTCTAAAACACCTCAAAACATCCATGCAAGAACATGCAAAAGAAGGCTGGACAGGGCACTTTCGGCGACAGGTTCGGCGGCCGAAAGTCCCTCCAGAGCCGAAAGTCAGGCAGGTTCGGCGGCACCTTCGGCGGCCGAAACTCCCAGACAGAGACGAAACTCATGCATGTTCAGCGGCACTTTCGGCGGCCGAAACTCCCAGACAGAGGCGAAAGTCCTCTTTCGGGGGCAAGCTTCGGCAGCCGAATGCTGCCTCCATAAGAGGGTTCGGCGGCCGAAAGTCCCTTCGGCTGCCGAACCTGGTTTCTCCCAAAAGGGCAGAAACTCATCTCTTCTATGCATTTATGCCTCCCATTTCATCCAAACATGCATAAACCTATTCTACAACACTCATACACAAGCATACAAGCTCCTAGGGGCTTCTAACCATCTTAAGCTCCATCTACAACACATCAAACATGCATTTGCAAGCCACATTGTTCAAAATCACAACATGAACACATAAACTCCAACATAGCCTAACATGCATTTCTACCCCATAAAACTACTCAAAACTTACTTAAAACATGCAATGAGCTTAAGATCGGCTCTTACCTCTTGAAGATCGAGAGAGAGACGACCTAAACTTGGAGATGGGAGATTTCCAACTTCCTTGGGTCTCCAAGCTCAAAACTTGCTCAAAACTTGGAAATCTTCAAAACAAGATGAAAACTAGTGAAAAACTTGAAAGATTTGAAGGAAAGGACTCAAGATCGGTGAGGGGTGGCGGAGAACTCACCTTGGCCGACAACGGGGAGAAAAACTCGCCCGTTTTCGGCTAAGGGACCCTTTTATAGTGGCTGGCCAGGCCACGTTCGGGGGCCGAATGTGCCTCCGCATGCATGCCATGTTCGGCGGCCGAACTTGAGGTTCGGCGGCCGAACCTGGACTTCCCTCACTTATGCCTTCGGGGGCCTAAGGCACACCCGAAATGCATGCATGTTCGGCGGCCGAACTTGAGGTTCGGCGGCCGAACCTGGGTTTTCCTCCAAGGTTGTTTTCATGCAAAAACTCAATTCCATCTTACTTAAAACCATAAAACACATTAAAACATTTTATGAAAACCTGGTTTTACCCTTCTAGAGGTCTCCGACATCCGAGATTCCACCGGACGGTAGGAATTCCGAAACCGGAGTCTAGCCGGGTATTACATTCTCCCCCCCTTAAGAACATTCGTCCCCGAATGTTCCTCAACTAGCACATAGCATGGCATACACATATCATACATACAAAACACATAAAACTCACAAGGGACTAACCTCAGAAAAGATAAGGGTATTGCTGGAGCATGGACTCCCGTGTCTCCCAAGTGCATTCTTCCATATTGTGGTGGTTCCACAGGACTTTCACCATCGGGATTTCCTTGTTCCTCAACTTTCTGATCTGAGTGTTTAGGATCCGTACTGGCTGCTCCACATAGGTGAGATCTTCTTGGATCTCCACATCTGGCTCACTAAGAACCTTGCGCGGATCTGACACAAACTTTCTCAACATAGAAACATGGAAAACCGGATGGATTCTTGCCATTGAAGCAGGCAAATCTAGCTTGTACGACACATTCCCAATCTTCTGCAGGACTTCAAAGGGTCTGATGTACCGTGGAGCCAGCTTACCTTTCTTCCCGAATCGAACCACTCCTTTCATTGCAGACACCTTAAGCAATACCAGATCCCCCTCCTGAAACTCTACCTGTCTTCTGCGGATGTCTGCATAACTCTTCTGTCTACTTGCAGCAATCTTGATCTTTTCTCTGATTATGGGTACTACCCTACTGGTAACCTCTACTAGCTCAGGCCCTGTCAAGGCCTTTTCTCCAACTTCTTCCCAGCAAACAGGTGACCTGCACTTCTGATAGAGCATATTTTAGTCCATTTTATCATTATGTTCTTGATGTTTATTTACATCTTTTCTGCTTAATTTTGTGGTTTTAATTATGTTTTGCAGATATTAGTTGTAAAGAGACAATCTGGAGAAAATGCTCTTAAAACTGCCAAAAAGTGCCAAATATGGAAAGTGCCAAAAAAGGAAAGTTTCCAAATAAGGAAAGTTTCCAGAAAAGGAAAGTTTCCAAATGAGGAAAGTGCAGGAGCAAAAGCAAACAAGGAAAGCTCAGTCAGAAGATTATTTGAAATTCAAATCGCAGATCTTTCTTTCCTTGTTCAAAGATGTACACACACTGCAGCAGTCATATCTTCCTATTTAGGCAGCAAGATCTCAAAGAGATGCTCTTCCTCTTCTGCGTTCAACATTCAAATTTCAAAAGAGGCTCCACCTAAAAAGGAATGTATGGACAGCATATCTTCCCCTTTGAAGATCAAAATTCGTGCATCCTTCCTATTCAGAAACAATCTGCGCGCTTTCCTCTTCTGAAAGCCATCGGCGCGCCACCTTCCTTGTCTGCAACAACTTGGGCAGCAAGTTGCACATGGGCAGCACCTTGGGCAGCCTCTACACTAATTAGGAAGTAAGATCAGCATCTAAACTTATTTAGGAAGCATAATCTGCGTCTCCTTCCCTTTCTGAGACCAAACCGCGCGCACCAACTTCCTTCCGCAGTGTATTTTCGCGCAGCCTTCCTTCTGAAGCCGAAAAGCGCGATTCTTTCCTTTTCAGACACAACTTGGGCAGAAAATACCTCTTTGGCAGTAAGTATGACCTAGGGCAACACTTTTCAACTATAAAAAGCCACATAAGGAGCCTCTACATGACCCTTAAGCTCCCCTTGGGAGACACCTACGAAATTCACATCTCTTCTTCTACCTTTTTCTTTTCTTTTATTTTTGGATTTGTTTCAGCCATGAGAGGCTGAAATATTTTATTCTAGTTGAGGATTGATTGAAACTATGGTTGTTTAATGGGTTGTGAGATCTGAACATAAATTATTGTCTTTGGTTTTATTCAATATTTATGCAATTGATGCTTTAATTACATGATTACTTTGTTGTTTTGATCAAATTGGCCACTTGATTTTAATTTCAAAGTTAATTGATTGTTAGTTGGGATTATTTTTAGTCCGTAATTGCTGGAAATATTCTGACCTTAGAACACTTGGCGTAAAAACCAAGGAATTGCATGATCTAGCGTTATCTCCATACGTTTGGGTAGCTAGGATTGGATCTCTCTATTTCTTTATGCAATTGACAATTGTTTTGATGCCTATGGCCCAAGGACGTTCCTTGGCAATTTGTTAATTAGTAATTAATTAGAGGACGTTCCCTAATTAATTTAATCATAAGGAGAGACATGGTGGTGAGAAGCGTCTTCCACCCCCATAACTAATCTATTGAACCAATCAAGATAATTTAAGTTTCAATGATCAACCCAAACAACCAAAGTGGATCCATATCTTCAACTAGGCTTTCCTCATATTGATTTACTCTTTTATTTTAATTACTTGCTTTCTATTATTACTCTCATTATTAGTTACTACAATCAATCTCAAACTCCCCCATTTTACTTTTATTGCAATTTATTTTTATTCTGTTGCCAGTGTATCTCATTTGATCCCACTTTCAGTCCTTTATCTCATTTTTAATTTATTATTGTTTCAGTTTATTTTATTGGTCTTATTGAGAAAAATAATTAGGTAATCAATTCTCTGTGGATTCGATCCTTTCACCACTATCTGCAGTTGTAAAATTGTTGATAACCAGAAAGGTTATTTTTGACCGGCTCCCATACAAAGCTTCATATGGAGCCATCCCGATGCTAGCATGATGGCTGTTATTGTAGGCAAACTCCACCAAGGGTAGATGCTGCTTCCAAGAACCGCCAAAGTCCAGCACACACATTCTAAGCATATCCTTTATGGTCTGGATGGTCCTTTCTGATTGTCCGTCCGTCTGTGGATGGAAAGCAGTGCTAAAATCCAACCTGGTACCCATGGCGTTCTGCAGACTCCGCCAAAATCTGGAGGTGAACTGGGGCCCTCTATCGGACACTATTGAAACAGGAACCCCATGCAGCCTGACGATCTCGTCAACATACACCTGCGCCAACTTGTCCACAGAATAGCCACTCCTGACAGGAATGAAGTGAGCAGATTTGGTGAGTCTGTCCACAATCACCCATATGGAGTCCAATCTGTTGGACGTCATCGGTAACCCCACTAAGAAGTCCATAGCTATATTCTCCCATTTCCACTCTGGAATAGGTAGCGGGTTAAGCATTCCAGCCGGCTTCTGATGTTCCAGCTTCACCCTCTGCAGGCTGACACGAACTGTGCCACTTCTTTCTTCATAGTTGGCCACCAATAAACCTTCTTTAGATCTTGGTACATCTTGGTGGCTCCGGGGTGAACGCTGTATCTTGCATTATGAGCCTCCCTCATAATGTCTCCTTTTAGCCCTATATCATCTGGTACACACAATCGACTCCCATAGCGGAGGATCCCCTTGCTGTCAAATCTGAACTCACTGTCCTTGCCTGACTGAACAGTCCTGGCAATCTTCACTAATTTTGGGTCCTCATGCTGTTTCTAAGCCACCTGCTCCAGAAACACGGGTGTCACTCTCATCTGGGCCACTAAAGCACCTGTACCAGACAACTCCAACTGTAGACCTTCCTCAATGAGCTTGTAAAACTCTTTCACCATTGGTCTCCTCTCTGCCGTGATATGGGATAGACTGCCTAGTGACTTCCGGCTTAGGGCGTCTGCCACAACATTCGCCTTGCCCGGATGATACTGAATCTTGCAATCATAATCACTCAGCAGCTCTACCTATCTTCTCTGTCTCAAGTTCAAATCTCTTTGACTCAGGATGTACTGCAGGCTCTTATGATCTGTAAAGATCTCACATTTTACCCCATAGAGATAGTGCCTCCACATCTTGAGTGCAAAGATTACTGCTGCCATCTCCAGGTCATGTGTGGGGTAATTCAACTCATGCTTCTTTAGTTGTCTAGAAGCATAAGCAATTACCCTTTCATTCTGCATTAGTACACAACCCAGTCCCACACGGGACGCATCACAAAAGACTGTAAAGTCCTCATCACTAGATGGCAGAGCTAACACTGGTGCTGAAGTCAACTTCTTCTTAAGCTCTTCAAAACTCTCTTCGCACTGGTCGGTCCACACAAACTTTTGACTCTTCCTGGTTAACCTAGTCAGAGGAGCTGCAATTTTCGAGAAGTCCTTAACGAACCTCCTGTAGTAACCTGTCAAACCCAAGAAACTTCTGATCTCTGTCGCTGAAGTGGGTCTAGGCCAGTTAGCCACAGCTTCTACCTTCTTGGGGTCCACCTCTATTCCATTTTCTGACACTACATGCCCCAAGAATGAGATGCTCCTCAGCCAGAACTCACACTTGGAGAACTTGGCATACAAGCCATGCTCCCTCAAGGTCTGTAGAACTAACCTCAGATGATGGGCATGCTCCTCTGCGTTCCTGGAATACACTAGGATATCATCTATGAAGACAATAACAAAGTGATCCATGTACTGGCTAAACACTCTGTTCATGAGATCCATGAATGCTGCAGGGGCGTTGGTTAACCCGAACGGCATTACAAGGAACTCAAAATGCCCATATCTGGTCCTGAAAGCTGTCTTTGGCACATCTTCTTCCCTGATCCTCAGCTGATGATACCCGGACCTTAGATCTATTTTGGAGAAACAACCCGTTCCTGCTAGTTGGTCGAATAGATCGTCGATCCTTGGCAATGGGTACTTGTTCTTGGTAGTGACTTTGTTCAACTGCCTGTAGTCGATACAAAGTCTAAGGGATCCATCTTTCTTTCTGACAAACAAGACTGGAGCACCCCAGGGTGAGGTACTCGGTCGGATGAAGCCCTTGTCTACCAGCTCTTGCAACTGTTCTCTCAACTCTTTCAACTCGGCTGGAGCCATCCTGTAGGGAGGGATAGAGATCGGTCGGGTTCCAGGCATCAGTTCTATCTCGAACTCTATCTCCCTAGCAGGTGGTAAACCTGGCAGTTCGTCTGGGAAGACGTCTAGAAACTCTCTAACCACTGGCACCGAGGCGGGCTCTCTAACCTGACTGCTAAGCTCTCTCACATGAGCCAAATACCCCTGACATCCCTTCCTAAGCAACCTACGAGCCTGAAGAGCTGATATCACCTCTAGGTGTACCCCTCCTGTCTCCCCTGAAGACAACCTCTGACCCATCCTGACCTCTGAACCTGACTAACTTGTCCCTGCAGTCCAAGGTAGCACCATGGGTAGATAACCAGTCCATCCCTAGAATGACGTTAAGTTTGTCAAATCTAGAACCACCAGGTCGGCGGACACATCTTCCCTCAACAAACACAGGACCACACTGGCAGACTGACTCTGCCACTGATGGATCACACTTGGGTCCACTGACCCAGAGAGGACACTCTAACCCAGAGATCATTAGACCCAACCTCTCAACGGCTCTCGGAGCAATAAAAGAATGAGATGCACCAGGGTCCATCAAGGCATACACATCTGAACAACCAATGACTAAGTTACCTGCCACCACGGTGTTATTAGATGCATCTGCCTCCTGCTGTGTCATCGTGAAGATCCGTGCTGGAGCTGATGGACCTTCACCTCTGAAACCCGCTGAAGAAGAGGCTGCCCCTCTCCCTCTACCTCTGCCACTGGCCTGAGTCGTGGCTGGAGCTGCTGGCTGCGCTACACTACCTGAAGCTGTCCGTTGGGACTGTGCCACCGGGGCTACTCTTGGACATTCTCGAGACATATGCCCCTCCTGACCACATCTGTAACAGGCTATCATCCCAAACCGACATACTCCCCTGTGTGGCTTACCACACCTTGCACAAACTGCATTGTCCGCACCAGAGCTTGAGCCACCTCCAAATCCCAGACTGGACTTAACCTTGTTCCAGAACTTGTTCTTCTTCGACTTCCTGTGGCCTCTGTCCCACTTTTTACTACCTGAAGCTGCTGCACTCAGAGAAGAAGAGCCTGGGGTCTTAGAACCAGAAGGCTGTGCCACTGACTGCTTGACTTTCCCCTCGATGATAGCACTAGCCTCCATCCTCCTAGCCATATCCACTATGGCATGGAAGCTCTCCCTATCTGCGGACTGAATCAAGGAGGAATACCTGGAGTGAAGCTTCATGATATACCTCCTTGACTTCTTCTGGTCTGTGTCAAGAGTTTGCCCTGCAAACGGCAACAGCTCCAAGAATCTGTCGGTGTACTCCTCTACACTCATTTCCTCTGTCTGCCTTAACTGTTCAAACTCAATCATCTTCATCTCTCTTGAACTGTTAGGAAAAGCCCATCCTGCAAATTCATTTGCAAACTCCTCCCATGATAGGCTGTCCAACCTCGGGCTCACATAGTTCTTAAACCACTCACGGGCCTTTTTACATTTTAATGTGAACCCAGCCATCTGAATGGCTCTACTGTCATCTGCCCCTATCTCATCTGTAATTGTTTTGACCCTCTCAAGGTACACAAACGGGTCATCTCCGGTTTCAAACTGGGGAGCACCCAGCTTCATATAGTCGGTCATCTTGACCTTGCTCCCACCAGATGAGCTAGGCTTAGGTATTTGGGTTTCTGGAACTGTGGGTTCTACTGATGGTGGAGGAGGTGCAGCATTTTCTGAGGTAGGGTTAGCTGGATTTGGATAGTAAGGTGGGGGTGGATACATTGGGTATTGTGAATATGGTGGGTAGTAGGGTGGGTATGGCATCTGTGTGGGTTAAGGGGTGAAGCTAGGGTAATCCGATTTACCTCCCATCGAATACCCGGGATTTTGTGAGAAGTGTGGGTAGTGGGGTGGCTGAACAAATCCCGAGGCCTGAGTGCCTCCTTGGGACTCTCCCATTCCCTCTTCTGACATACTAACTCCCAGACTGCCATCCCTCCTCTGCTCTACATCCATATCATCTGACATTCCCCCCTAAACTGTTCCCCTCACTAATCTGCTTCTACCCAGATCCAGAGACCTTCTAGGGTCTCTTACTGCTCTTTCTCTGTTAGACCTACTAGACATTGCCCTAGGCAATGCTGGAGGACGGGCGCTCGTGCCCTCATCCTCAGGTGGTACTCCAGTCAATCGTGCAGATCGACGAGTTCCTCTCATCCTGTTTTCTGAAAAACAACACATAACAAGCAAACATTAGCATCATATGGTTCATGTGGGCACACATGAACCCTCATCACATACATCACATATCATAGCATATCATTAATGCACATGCATATTATCATGGCATTTCACATCATCATACAAGACAGGAATCCACATCCTATCCTAATGGACATGATCTTTCCTATTGTGCTTGACCTTCTATAACATCTATGAGCCCGACACTCTAGGTCCAACCATATGAACCTAGGGCTCTGATACCACTCTGTAACGACCCGAAAATCGGACCGCTATCGGGGCTAGGATCCAGGTCGGCTTAAGGCCGCCAGGACCCGTAGCAAGCCTGACATGCAACCTGTAAACCTGTTCAATCCCATACATGATCAACAACATACATAAGAATTAAAACTTTTCTTTCATTCAAACACCAAACTCAACCTGTACATGTGCTGAACATAGACATAATCATAAACATCGACCCCTCTGTGGGATCTCACTAATGCCCCAAAGGCAATTACAACATAAGTTGAGTTGGTTTACATAAACATCGTAAAAGATCTAGGATCATGCATTAAAAGGGATACCTTAAACATAGGTCAAGCACAACCTCTAATCCTCAATATCATTATATTACATAACTATTCATAAACTTTACATTTTATCATGTCCACATTCTATCTATTACATAAAAATGACTTCAATACTCCTGCGGACCTCCTGGTCTACCCTGTACCTGCAAACCTGGGGAATTTGGGAGAGGGGTGAGCTACTAGAGCCCAGTGAGCAGAATAATAAAGCATTTAAAACACATGCTATCATGAAATGCATCACATCACAACTAATCATATCAAGGATGAACTTGTCACCATCTAGCCCTCTACATATTCCAATCATGCCAGGGGCGTAGTGCAGGCCACACCTAGTCTTTCTCTTATACATAACATAACATACATAACCAAACTGTGCCGGGGGCGTAGTGCAGGCCACACCCGGTCTTTCACTTACATAGTGCCAGGGGCGTAGTGCAGGCCACACCTAGACTTCCATATCATAACATCATGTCATAACATATGAGGGCCAGTGGATCATTCAACATTCATCCACATCAACAACATATTATGCAATGCAACATATTCGTGAGTTCTAATGCAAATACCCTAATATATCTCATGGTATTCATGATGCATGAATCATGCTAAACTTTTCATTTATTTAAAACGTAAGAGTTTATTCTACTCACCTCTGGCTAGCTCTGACACTGACTGAAGCAGCTGACTCACTGCTGAGGTCCTCGGTTCCTCGGGTCCGAACCTACACAGGTGGACTCAAATGAGGGACCAAACATACTATAACATGACTCTGAAAACATCCCCCAAAAACCCTCTAAAACACCTCAAAACATCCATGCAAGAACATGCAAAAGAAGGCTGGACAGGGCACTTTCGGCGGCAGGTTCGGCGGCCGAAAGTCCCTCCAGAGCCGAAAGTCAGGCAGGTTCGGCGGCACCTTCGGCGGCCGAAACTCCCAAACAGAGACGAAACTCATGCATGTTCGGCGGCACTTTCGGCGGCCGAAACTCCCAGACAGAGGGGAAAGTCCTCTTTCGGGGGCAAGCTTCGGCAGCCGAATGCTGCCTCCACAAGAGGGTTCAGCGGTTGAAAGTTCCTTCGGCTGCCGAACCTGGTTTCTCCCAAAAGGACAGAAACTCATCTCTTCTATGCATTTATGCCTCCCATTTCATCCAAACATGCATAAACCTATTCTACAACACTCATACACAAGCATACAAGCTCCTAGGGGCTTCTAACCATCCTAAGCTCCATCTACAACACATCAAACATGCATTTGCAAGCCACATTGTTCAAAATCACAACATGAACACATAAACTCTAACATAGCCTAACATGCATTTCTACCCCATAAAACTACTCAAAACTTACTTAAAACATGCAATGAGCTTAAGATTGGCTCTTACCTCTTGAAGATCGAGAGAGAGACGACCTAAACTTGGAGATGGGAGATTTCCAACTTCCTTGGGTCTCCAAGCTCAAAACTTGCTCAAAACTTGGAAATCTTCAAAACAAGATGAAAACTAGTGAAAAACTTGAAAGATTTGAAGGAAAGGACTCAAGATCGGTGAGGGGTGGCAGAGAACTCACCTTGGCCGACAACGGGGAGAAAAACTCGCCCGTTTTCGGCTAAGGGACCCTTTTATAGTGGTTGGCCAGGCCACGTTCGGGGGCCGAATGTGCCTCCGCATGCATGCCATGTTCGGCGACCGAACTTGAGGTTCGGCGGCCGAACCTGGACTTCCCTCACTTATGCCTTCGGGGGCCTAAGGCACACCCGAAATGTATGCATGTTCGGCGGCCGAACTTGAGGTTCGGCGGCCGAACCTGGGTTTTTCTCCAAGGTTGTTTTCATGCAAAAACTCAATTCCATCTTGCTTAAAACCATAAAACACATTAAAACATTTTATGAAAACCTGGTTTTACCCTTCTAGAGGTCTCCGACATCCGAGATTCCACCGAACGGTAGGAATTCCGATACCGGAGTCTAGCCGGGTATTACACGCTCAGCCTTGAGACCGGGGTACACCCAAACCCCCAGTCAGATCGGCCCAGCCCGTTTGGCCCTGAGACCAGACCACCACTGGGTTCGGTCTCTTTCCCTCCAACCCTGTCGTGAGAGGAAAGGACAATAATCCCAATCACTTCGCAGCCTTGTCCACTCGCTCGCCGGAGGGAATTAAATGGCCGCCTGACACAGGGAGGGTCATTGCATTATCCGTACGTACGAGCCCATACGACAGAAAATGTGGTCCTGTAGCAGAAAGATCGTGACACGCCACTGGAAAAGCAGGATAAAAGGAGAGACACCCTCCTCACAGGCGAAACTTTTTCTAAGTTCACAGAACCCTTGTAAAGTCCTATTTTCTGGATCTCAGATCATCACTTCTTTACCTAAATCTCAAATTCTTCCATATATTTTATTGGTAATTAAATAGAGTTCTTTAAATAATTAAAATTATTAAAAGAAATCTAATTGAAACTCAACATTTAAGTAAGTTTTTTCGTACGATATGTTTCTCATCGTATTTAAGTTTAATGAGATAAAATAATTATCACAAATAGAAATAATAAGATAAATTATAAATTTAGATTTTATATCATTTTTAATGTTAAATTTATTTTAAAATTTAGTTAAAGTTTAATTTAAATTATTTAAATTCATATATAAAAGCGAGTTAGTCTTAATAATTAAATAAAATAATTTTATTAAAGTTTAAGTAAAATATTTATTTTTTTTATATAAGATTAGGTATCTCTAGCTACTCGAAGAGGGTGACATAACTCAGAGAGGAGTTGTATTTGATGAAAAATTCCATGGAAATTTTAATATATAAATCTGATAGTGCTATGCTACTTCTAGCTTGAATGAATTTCACAGAGGAAATTACGCGGCTAAAATATCTTTCAATTTTTTTATGTTTAGAATATTCAAAAGAAATGATTAATAAAAATTATTTTACTGATAAAAATATTAAATTATTTTTAAAAACAATAATTTATTTTTTATAAATAAATAGAATTTAAATCCTGCGTCCAAATTATGATGTCTTGATGCAAATTATGATGTATATTATGATATGTATGAATAAAACATTAGTCTCTGATTGTATATATCATAATTAATTATCAATATATATGAATAAATTTAAAATCGATCGAAAATTTTTAAAAAAATTAACTAAATCGATAAATGTTAGTAATTAATTATTTATTGTCCGAAAAAACAGCAAAGAAATTCTTAGATATGAACACGGGAGATCAATTTTTTATTCTATATTAAATTTTAAGCTATTAGAGTTTGTTTTTGTCCTATAGTGTGCTCCTTATCCGTTAGAATTTGAATTCTCAATTTTTTATAGTAATAAGTGAGAAAAAAATTTACATAGAAAATCAAAAATTTAGATAGATATTACAAAAAGAAAATATAATTTAATACATTATAAATTCATGTGTAAAGATGTAGCTGATATTGGTGCTTCATTATAGAGCACTTATTTAATTATTAGGCAAATCACACACCAGAACGTAATATATTCCATGATCATTTATTCTAACATTCCACGAGATGAGCAGAAATATCATTGCTGCAATGGATAAGAAATTCCATTAATGTATGGGGATCTGATATATTTTCATTCAGCTTTTTCTATTCCAAGGTCCAATGCACCAAGCTGCCATTTCGTTTGGGTGTAGCTTGAACGGTAGCTTTGAAACTTTTGTACTCCTTCATTAGATCTCCGTTGATCACTTTGTAAGTGGTTGATAAGTTCACATCATCTATAGTTTCAATTACCTCTTTTGCCACTTTGCGAGATCCATCTATTTTTTATTTTTATACTTATTAATAAGTTTTAGAAATCTGTAAGTGTCGATGAGAACACTCGGCATAACACAAAATCATTTACATCTTAAAATTTTATAGTTATTCTAAAAATGGCTAGATGGCTTAGAGGGTCTGCCGTCCCGTAATACTTATTCAAATAGAGCAACTTGAACTTAGCGGAAAAAGTTTCTGCCAGTATTTTTTCTGAAAGAGACGAGACTCCATCCAAACTAAAATCATCTTCTTGTTCTCTTTAATATCTTTGTATGGCCCGTACTAGCTTCCTGTAACGACCCGGGAATCGGACCGCTACCAGCGCTAGGATCCAGATCGGCTTAAGGCCACGGGGACCCGTAGCAAGCCTAACATACAACCTGTACACCTGTTAAATCCCACACATGATCACACAATTATATAAAAAAAATTAAACTTTTCTTTCAGTTCCCAAGCTTACCCTGTGCATGCACAACTCATAATCATAATCCCCACACTGGAGCCCTCATCAAATGCTCCAATGGGGTAACATCACATACAATAAGCTTGGTTACATAAAAACATCATTAATCCATTACATTTGAAAGATCATGTATCAAAAGGGATTAACATACAAACTAAGGTCAAGCACAACTCTAATCCTCAATAACATCATTACATTACATAACTGTTCAAAACTGTTTATTACATTCCTAAACAATACATTACATTTCAATAATTTATCATGTCCACCGCTAGCTATTACACAAACATGACTTTACTCTAGCTGACCTTCTGGTCTATCCCGTACCTGCAAACCTGGGGTTAAGGGAGTGGGGTGAGCTACCAGAGCCGAGTGAGCTACTAGAGCCCAGTGAGCAGAATAATAAAACATTGTATTTAAAACATATGATATCATGGAATGCATCACATCACAAACATTTCACATCAAGGATGGACTTGTCACCAATAGCCCTCTACATAATCCAATTATGCCAGGGGCGTAGTGCAGGCCACACCTGGTCTTTCTCTTACACATAACATATCATGCATATCCAATTGTGCCGGGGGCGTAGTGCAGGCTACACCCGGTCTTTCTCTTACATTGTGCCAGGGGAGTAGTGCAGGCACGCCTAGACTTCCATATCATAACATATCATATCTCATCGTACTGAGGACTAATGGGTCATCCAACATCCATCCACATCAACATCAAGATATGCAATGCAACATATTCATGATTTCTAATGCAAACAACCTAATACATATCACATGGTATTTATGATGCATGAATCATGCTGAAACTTTTATTATTGGCTTTGAAACATATAGAGTTATTCCACTCAGCTCTGGCTAGCTCTGACAAGGCTCGGGAGCAGCTATCTCACTGCTGGGATCCTCGGTTCCTTAGGTCTGAATCTACACGGGTGGACTAAAATGAGGGACCAAACACACATGAACATGGCTCTAAAATACTCCCCAAAAACCCCCTAAAACGCCTTAAAACAATCATAGAAATCATGCAAAAGAAGGCTGGACAGGGCACTTTCGGCGGCAGGTTCGGCGGCCGAAAGTCCCTCCAGAGCCGAAAGTCATGCACCTTCGGCGGCACTTTCAGCGGCCGAAGGTTCCCTCCAGAGATGAAACTCATGCATGTTCGGCGGCACCTTCGGCAGCCGAAACTCTCTTCTAGAGGCGAAAGTCCACTTTCGGGGGCAGGGTTCGGCAGCCAAAGGCTGGCCTCCACAGTCTGGTTCGGCGGCCGAAAGTTCCTTCGGCTACCGAACCTGAGTTCTTCCAAAGGGCAGAACTCAGCCTCCTATGTGCACAAATACCACCCAAACCATTTAATCATGCATTTACCTATTCTACAACAAGCAACTCAAGCCAACAAGCATATAGGGGTCTCAAACTATTCTAAACCCCAACTACAACACCTCAAACATGCATATACAACATACATTGCTCATAACCACAACATAAACCCATAAACTCAACTAAAACCTAAACATGCATTTCTACCCCATAAAACTTCATAAAACTCGCTTAAAACATACAAGAGAGGTAGGATCTAAGCTTACCTCTTGAAGATCGAGAGGGAAGATGATCCTAACTTGGAGATGGGGAGAAATCCACTCTTTGGTCTTCAAGCTCCAAAACTTGCTCTAAGTTCATAAATCTTCAAAAGCCAAGCAAACACTTGTTAAAACTTGAAAGATTGAAGGAAAAATCATCAAAAACGACCATGGGAGAGCATGGACTCACCGTTGGCCGAAAATGGGGAGAAAACTCGCCCGTTTCGGCCATGGAGTCCTTATGTAGGGCTGGCCAGACCACCCTTCGGCAGCCTAAGGTGCCTCCAAAAATCATGCAAGTTCGGCGGCCGAACATGAGGTTCGGCGGCCGAACTTGAGGTTCGGCGGTCGAACCTGGAAATGTCTCCATGGTCTTTTTCATTCAAAACTCAGTTTCTTTCTCATTTAAAAGCATCAAATACATTAAAACATTTCATAAAAACATGATTTTACCCTTTAGAGGTTTTTCGACATCCGAGATTCCACCGGACGATAGGAATTCTGATACTGGAGTCTAGCCGGGTATTACATTCTTCCCCCCTTAAGAACATTCATCCCCGAATGTTCACCAAACAACACATGGCATAGCATAAAACATAAACATACATACAAAACACATAAAACTCACCTTAGAAGAGATGAGGATATTGTTGGAGCATGGACTCCCGTGTCTCCCAGGTACACTCTTCGATGTTGTGGTGATTCCAAAGGACTTTCACCATCGAGATTTCCTTGTTTCTTAACTTTCTAATCTGGGTGTCTAGGATCCGTACCAGCTGCTCAACATAGGTGAGATCTTCTTGGATCTCCACATCAAGCTCACTAAGAACCTTGCCCAGATCTGACACGAACTTTCTTAACATGGAAACATAAAAAACCGGATGGATTCTCTCCATTAAAGCAGGTAAATCCACCTTATATGATACATTTCCTATCTTTTGTAAGATTTCAAAGGGTCCAATGTACCGCGGGGCTAGCTTACCTTTCTTTCCGAACCGAAACACCCCTTTCATTGGAGACACTTTGAGCAATAACAAATCCCCCTCCTGAAACTCTACTTGCCTTCTGCAGATATCTGCATAACTCTTTTGCCTGCTCGCAGCAGTCTTGATCCTTTCTCTGATTACGGGCACAACTCTGATGGTGATCTCTACTAGCTCAGGCTCTGCCAAGGCCCTTTCTCCAACTTCTTCCCAACAGATAGGCGACCTGCACTTCCTTCCATACAAAGCTTCATATGGAGCCATCCCTATGCTAGCATGATGGCTGTTATTGTAGGCAAACTCCACCAAAGGTAGATGCTGCCTCCAAGAACTGCCAAAATCCAGCACACACATTCTGAGCATATCCTCTATTGTCTGGATGGTCCTCTCCCACTGTCCGTCAGTCTGTGGATGGAAAGCAGTGCTAAAATCCAACCTGGTACCCATAGCGTTCTGCAGACTCCGCCAAAACTTGGAGGTGAACTGGGGTCCTCTATCAGACACTATTGAAATAGGAACCCCATGCAGCCTGACAATCTCATCAACATACACCTGCGCCAACTTGTCCACAGAATAGCCACTCCTGACAGGGATAAAGTGAGCAGATTTGGTCAATCTATCCACAATCACCCATATGGAGTCCAATCTGTTGGACGCTGCCGGTAACCCCACCACGAAGTCTATAGCTATATTCTCTCATTTCCACTCTGGAATAGGTAGTGGGTTAAGCATTCCAGCCGGCTTCTGATGTTCTAGCTTCACCCTCTGACACACTTCGCAGGCTGACACAAACTGTGCCACTTCTCTCTTCATAGCTGGCCACCAATACACTCTCTTCAGATCTTGATACATCTTGGTGGCTCCAGGGTGAACGTTGTATCTGGCATTATGAGCCTCTCTCTCATAATGTCTCCCTTTAGCCCTACGTCATCTGGTACACACAATCTGCTCCCATAGCTGAGGATCCCCTTGCTGTCAAATCTGAACTCTTCATTCTTGCCTGATTGAACAGTCCTGGCAATCTTCACTAACTCTGGGTCCTCATGCTGTTTCTTAGCCACCTGCTCCAGAAACACGGGTGCCACTCTCATCTAGGCTATCAAAGCACCTGTACCAGACAACTCCAACTGTAGACCTTCATTAATGAGCTCAAAGAACTGCCTCACCACCGGTCTCCTCTCTGCTGAAATATGAGATAGACTGCCAAGTGATTTCCGGCTTAGGGTGTCTGCCACAACATTCGCCTTACCCGAATGGTACTGAATCTTGCAATCATAGTCACTAAGTAGTTCTACCCATCTTCTCTGCCTCAGATTCAGCTCTCTCTGACTCAGGATGTACTGCAGGCTTTTATGATCTTTGAAGATCTCACATTTCACTCCATAAAGGTAGTGCCTCCACATCTTGAGTGCAAAGATTACCGCTGCCATTTCTAGATCATGAGTAGGGTAATTCAACTCGTGCTTCTTCAGCTACCTAGAAGCATAAGCAATCACCCTTTCATTCTGCATCAGCACACAACCCAGTCCCACACGGGACGCATCACAATACACTGTGAAGTCTTTGTTACTAGATGGCAGAGCTAACACCGGTGCTGAAGTCAACCTCCTCTTTAGCTCTTCAAAGCTCTCCTCACACTGGTCGGTCCACACAAACCTCTGGTTCTTCTTAGTCAGTCTGGTCATAGGAGCTGCAATCTTAGAGAAGTCCTGGACGAACCTCCTGTAGTAACCTGCCAAACCCAAGAAGCTCCTGATCTCTGATACTATAGTGGGTCTAGGCCAGTTAGCTACGGCTTTCACCTTCTTGGGGTCCACCTCTATTCCATTTTCTGACACACATGCCCCAAGAATGAAATGCTCCTCAGCCAGAATTCATACTTGGAGAACTTGGCATACAAGCCATGCTCCATCAAGGTCTGCAGAACTAACCTCAGATGCTGGGCATGCTCTTCTGCATTCCTGGAATACACTAAGATATCATCTATGAAGACAATAACAAAGTGATCTAGGTATTGGCTAAATACTCTGTTCATGAGATCCATGAATGCTGCAAGGGCATTGGTTAACCCGAACGGCATTACAAGGAACTCATAATGCCCATATCTGGTCCTGAATGCTGTCTTCGGTACATCCTCTTCCCTTATCCTCAACTGATGGTACCCGGATCTCAGATCTATCTTGGAGAAACAACCTGCTCCTGCTAGCTGGTCGAATAGATCGTCGATCCTTGGCAACGGGTACTTATTCTTGGTAGTGACCTTGTTCAACTGCCTGTAGTCGATACAAAGTCTAAGGGATCCATCTTTCTTTTTCACAAACAGCACTGGAGCACCCCAAGGTGAGGTACTCGGTCGGATGAAGCCCTCATCTACCAACTCTTGTAACTATTCTTTAAGCTCCTTCAATTCTGCTGGTGCCATCCTGTAGGGAGGGATAGAGATCGGTCTAGTTCCAGGCATCAACTCTATTTCGAACTCTATCTCCCTAGCAGGCGGTAAACCTGGCAGCTCGTCTGGAAAAACATCTAAGAACTCACTGACCACGGGCACTGAGACGGGCTCTCTGACATGACGATCCAGCTCTCTCACATGAGCTAGAAAACCCTGACAACCCCTCCTGAGTAGCCTACGAGCCTGTAGGGCTGATATCAAACCTCTAGGTGTACCCCTCCGGTCTCCCCTGAAGACGACCTCTGACCCATCTTGACACCTGAACCTGACTACCTTGTCTCTGCAGTCCAAGGTAGCACCATGGTTAGATAGCCAATCCATCCCTAGAATGACGTCAAAATCTGTCAAATCTAGAACCACAAGGTCGGCTGAAAGGCATCTCCCCTCAACGAAAACTGGACTACACTGGCAGACTAACTCTGCCACTGATGGGTCACACTTGGGTCCACTGACCCATAGGGGACACTCTGATCAAGCATAAATTAGCCACATTTTTATTATCTTTATTATTGCTTATTTACACAATTTTTAGCTTAATTTATGGTTTTTACAGAAAAGAAAGAAATTGGAAAACTGAAGAAAAAGTGCAGAAAATGACAGAAAAGTGATTGGGTTAGTGATTTGCCCAAATCACTGCCCAAATCAAGCAGAAACAGAAAGCTGAAAACTGGACTGATTCACAGGAAGCGATCGGGGCAGCGATCTGCCCAAATCACCGCCCCGATCACACTGACAGCAGGAATTGACAGCAAAAGCGGGAAAAGAGCAAAAAAATCCAAATTCAAAGAAAAGAAGTCAAAATCCACTTCAAACACCACAAGATCAGTCCCAAGAGCCACGCCCTTCACTTAGAGAGTTCCATTCTCAATCAAATACAAAATCCAAAGAGGAATCAAAGACTACAAAGAAGATCAAATCAAATTGAGATTTCAAAACCCTAATCAAATTGGAATTGGGATTCTCCAGCTATATAAGGGCAGCATCCAAACCAGCAAAGGCATCTCATCATCTTCAGCAATTCTGCAGAAAACACAGCAGCTTGTCCTCTTCTTTCTTTTCTTCTTTTCTTTTGTGATTTTGTCCACCATGAGTGGCTAAATCCATCCTTTCTAGTTGAAGTTGGAAAATTCAGATTTGTGATGAATTGAGAGATTTAAATATCCATTGTTAAACTTCTATTTATTTTCAATATTTATGCTATTTGACCTTTCTATAATTGTTGCTTTGCTTTTAGAATCAATTTAGGCCTATTACTTTTAATTGCTTGAGTAACAATTGTTTGAATAATTTAGGTCCGTAATTGCTTAGATTATATAAACACACATTTAATCAAGTTGCATAATCTAAGCTTGACCACGCGGTTGGCAAGGTTAGAATTAGGTTTCTCTAAGTCTTAATGCAGTTAACAGCTGTTCGATGCTAAAAGCCCCAAGGACGTTCCTTGGCAACTTGTTAACTAGTGCTTGATTAGCGAACATTTCCTAATCAAACTAGAACTAAGGAGGAATTTGGATTATGAGAAGCGTCTTCCACATCCTAAACTAATTTATTGAAATAAATAGGAGTGTTAGAGAATCAATGATCAATTCTAAACAAACTGAAATAGATCCATTCTTCAACTAGAATTCTTCTCCTATTGAAATTCTCATCTATTTAAATTATTGCTTTCTCTTGCTATTTAGTTTTAATCATCAAAACAAAACCCCCCTCTTTTAATTTCTTGTTATTTACTTGTCCAAGTCATTATTAGGAAAATCCGTAGTGTCAAATTCCTGTGGTTCGACCCTATTGCCACTATCTACAAGTTAATTGTTGATTGTTTAATAGGTTTATTTTTGACGGCTTCGAAAACCGCTATCAAAAATTGGCGCCGTTGCCGGGGATTTGATCTAACTAACATATTTTCCTTTTTATGACCAGGGCTGATCGTAAAGAAGCTCTTCTTTACGATCCAGAAATTGAACGCACTGCCAAGACCTTACAAGCATGGCTACGGTAAGTATGTCTTTTCTCTCTTCTCAAATTTCTGAACTAACCTCTATTGTGAGAAATTATAGTATAGGTCAAGCTCAACAAGTTCAACAACTTCAGCGAATCAGACCATGTGGGATTTGCGCATATGTAGGACATCCAACTGATCAATGTCCTACACTTTATGAGGATTACCAGCAAGTACATGCCTTTGGAGGATTCAATAGGCAGCCAAGACATGATCCCTATCTTGATACCTACAATCCATAGGACCATCCGAATTATGGCTATGCAAGGGCTGACTACTACCAAAACTATCAAGCCCAAGCAACACCTCAAAACTCCAATATGGAACTTGAAGAGATGGTGAGGAAATTAGAAATTTCTGGGAAAATTCTCCAACAGCAAATGGATCAAGTGGTCAACTCAGTGAACGCGCACATATTAAGAAGAGAGGAAGAGCTTCAAGATTTATGGGAAGATGACGAAGGTTCCCAAGAAACAGACCGAGCTATTGAGTCTGCTGTACAAATCACCACTACACTTGAAGCTGAACCAGCTACTGCCCAAACAACACTTGTTGAAGCTTCTGCCTCCCAAGAGATAGCTCCCGCTGTCAAAAATATTGAATTTATTGCTGTAACACTTTCTACACGTACTGTCCAAACTGCCGAAGCAAAGACAACAACTGCTGTCGAACATGCCGAAGCCCCTGCTGCAGATTTTTCTGCACCAGCAGATTTTTTTGCACCTGCAGATTTTGCTGCTGCACCTGCTGCAGAATTTTCTACACCAGCAAATTCACCCACTGCCATGCCTACCACTACTGAAATTGCACCAGCAATTGCTGAACCTACTGTTCAAAAATCAGCAAGTGCTGAATCTACCACCATTGCATCCCTTATTGCTGTCCAAACACTAGCAACCTCAGAAATTGCCCCAACTGAACCAGAAGTTGCTGCACTTGCTGAACCAGCAACATATATCACAGTACCAACATCTGCCAAAGCACAATTTGCAACCCTTGCTGCTGTCCAAAAATCAGCCACTGCTGTGTTTGCCCAAACCGCACCAGCCCCCAAACAGCCAGTTGAGACAGATGACAGCCTCCCCAAATCACTTCAGCAAGCAGAAAATAGGATGCCCAGACCAATTAGGCAAACAGCCCCTGAACAGCCAGCAAAGAAGCAACAAGTGGGACAAATGGCTTCATCCTTGAGTAAGCTTGAATCACAAGGAAAGCTACCTTCCCAAACTGAGATAAATCCAAGGCAAAATGCCAGTGCCATCAAATTGAGGAGTGGAAAAGAGCTGCAAGACAGCAAGGCTGAGAAATTGAAGAAACAGGCCATGGAGGAGAATCTGCCAGAAAGTGATCAAGGCAGTCGATATGCCCAAATCACTGACCCAATCACTAGGCAGACTGAGCTGCCCAATAGTGATCTACCCAAATCATCAGAGAAGGATCTGCCCAAATCAACAGTCCAGGCAGAATCTAGTCACAGGCAGAAAGCAGAACAGCAACCAGCAGAAAAATTCAAGGTACCTCCCCCCTTTCCCAAAAGATTTGCAAGATCTCAAAAAGAAAAAGAGGAGAAAGAGATACTTGAGACACTCCGCAAGGTGGAAATCAATATACCTCTACTTGATGCTATCAAACAAATACCAAGGTATGCTAAATTTCTCAAAGAGCTATGCACCAATAGAAGGAAACTTGCTGAACATGAAAAGGTAAGTGTGGGGGAGTGTGTCTCAGCTGTAATTCAAAGGAAACTTTCCACCAAATGCAAGGATAGAGGGATATTCGCAGTTTCATGCAAAATAGGCAATGTGGGGATAAAGAAGGCCATGTGTGACCTTGGAGCTTCAATTAATGTCATGCCCCTTTCCATTTTTAACTTGTTGAACGCAGGTACACTCAAGGGCACCAACATAGTAATCCAACTGGCCGACCGATCTGTTATCTATCCCAAGGGAGTGCTTGAAGATGTGTTGGTGCAAGTGGACCAACTAGTCTTCCCAGCTGATTTTTATGTCATTGACATGGAGGAAGACAAGAGCAATACCACCTCTGACATCTTACTTGGGAGACCATTCTTGAGCACAGCAAGAACAAAAATTGATGTGCATGATGGCACATTGACCATGGAGTTTGAAGGGAAAATTATCAAATTCAATGTTTATGAAGCTATGAAATTCCCTAAAGATATTTCTCCTATTTATGGCCTTAATGTCATTGATGACTTAAGCCAAGAAATCTTTGATTTTAATCTAGATGACTCACTCAATGCCGATTTGTGCAAGTATGAAGAGATGGACAACAGCAGCACAAAGACAGACCAGACAGTGATTTGGGCAGTTTCTGCGAGTGATTTGCCCAAATCACTGGAGCAGACAGACATGACAGAGGGTGATCTGCCCAAATCAACAGGAGATCTGCCCAAATCAACCAGCAGACAGTAGACAGCAAGCCAGAAGACAGCAACCACCCCGGGTATGAAGACTCTGCCCGGACACCATAAATATACCTACTTGGAGGCTGAAAATACACTTCCAGTCATAGTATCCAATCAACTCAGCCAGCAAGAAGAGGAAAAACTCCTAAAGGTGTTGAGGAAGCACAAAGAAGCAATTGGGTGGACCTTGGAGGACATAAAAGGCACCTCAAGACCATTTAGTGGAGGCTCATCTCACCAGAATCAAGGACAGAATGCAGCATATGGAGCACTTGCTGCAGCTGCTGGTGGACCATTTTCTGCCCCACCACCATGACAGACAGTGATTTGGCGAGTGATTTGCCCAAATCACTGGCCAAATCACCCCCAGGCCAGGAAGTCCCTTTCCCTTTCCTTCTTAAATTTTTTATATAAATGTTTAACCATTGAGGACAATGTTTGGGATAGGTGTGGGGGTATTTACTGTTAGGTTATATATATATATATATTTTTTTTCTTCGTTTACATTATCTTTTTGCTTTCTTTTTGTTTCTTTCTGCATCTTTTTGCCCCATAAACACACACCAAAATTTTTTCACACATTTTTCACTTTTTGCATACACACACACAGAATTTTGACTTAGCTTTTGCTCTACTTAGCATAGATAACAAGGTTAAAAGAGCTTCCTATCTCATGACCCCATTGATTTTTCACCCCTTTAAGCCTAAATTGAATCAATTATAGTGTGCTACCTTCACTTTGGAAGTTCTTTTCTTGAATTGAATCTCTAAATTTGCATTGGTCAAGGGAAATAAAAATATAAATACATGCAAATAAAAAGTTAGTGTAACTCCCTATGAGGTGATTTGCTCAAACTGTCATGAAAAGAAAAGAAAAAGAAAAACCAGCACAAAGCACATATCATAAACCTGTTCCAATGGCCAAATAAGCTATGAACAGAGCTAGTAGCCACTTGAACAAGTGACTAACTGAGTAACCGGGGGTGGGTATCACTAATATGCACCTTCGCGTAAAAAGGTTAGTGATTTTTTCAGGCAAGAATAAATAAGTGCTGCTTGATCAAGCATAATTTAGCCACATTTTTATTATATTTATTACTGTTTATTTACACATTTTTTTAGCTTAATTTGTGTTTTTGTCATGTTTTTGCAGAAAAGGAAGAAATTGGAAAGTTGGAGAAAAAGTGAAGAAAAAGCTGGAAAAGTGATTGGGTCTGAGTGATTTGGCCAAATCACTCGCAGGAACTGGCCAAATCACTCGCAGAGACAGAGACAGAAACTGGACTGAATCCCAGAAAGCGATTGGGGCAGATTGGGCAAGTGATTTGCCCAAATCACTCGCAGAAACTGCCCAAATCACCTTGACAGCAGAAGTTGACAGCAGAGCGGGAAAAGTGCAGAAATTAGAAATTCGAATTATCAGAAGTCCAAATCTAACTCAATCACTACCAACATAATTTCAGGAGCCACGAGACAATTTCTCACCTAAGGAATTCCTTTTACAATTAAAATCCACATCCAAAGAGGAATCAAAGACCAAGTCAAGAAGGGATTTCAAAACCCTAGATGGATGAGATTCTCCAACTATAAAAGAGCAACCTCCAAACCAGCAAAGGCATCTCTTTCAGCATCTGCCATCCTCGGAAATTCTCCAGCAACACAGCAGAAACTTTCCTTCTTTCTTTTCTTCTTTATTTTTGTATTTTAGTCACCATGAGTGGCTAAATTCATTATTTTCTAGTTGAAGTTGAGAATATTCAGATTTGTGATGAATTGGGAGGTTTAATACTCCATTGTTGAACTCTTGCTTGTTTCAATATTTATGCAATCTGATCTTTTCCATAATTATTACTTTGCTTTTAGAATCAATAAGGGCCCATTGCTTTTAAATTGCTTAAGTGATAAATTGTTTGAATGATTTAGGTCCGTAATTGCTTAAATTGTTTGAACATAAATATAATCAGTTGCATAACCCAGCCTTGACCACGCGGTTGGCAAGGATAGAATTGGGTTTCTCTAAGTCTTAATGCGATCAACGGTTGTTCGATGCTAAATGCCCCAAGGACGTTCCTTGGCAACTTGTTGATCAGTGTTTGATTAGCGAACGTTTCCTAATAGAACTAGAACTAAGGAGGAATTTGGATTGTGAGAAGCGTCTTCCACAACCAAAACTGATTTATTGAAATCAAATAGGAGTCTTTAATAATCAATGATCAATTCTGAACAAATTGAATTAGACTCACACTTCAGCTAGAATCTCTTTCTCATTGAAATACCTTTTCAATTAAATTATTGTTCTCTTTTGCTTTTAGATTTTAACTCATCAAAACAAACCCCCCTCTTTTACTTATTCGTTATCACTTGCCTTAGTCATTATTAGGAAGATACTTGGTGTCAATTCCCTGTGGTTCGACCCTATTGCCACTATCTGCAAATTTATTTGTTGATTGATAATAGGTTATTTTTTACGGCTTCGACAACCGCTTATCAAAAATTGGCGCCGTTGCCGGGGAATTGATTTAAACTAACATATTTTCCTTTTATGATCAGGGCTGATCGTAAAGAAGCTCTTCTTTACGATCCAAAAATTGAACACACTGCTAAGACCTTACAAGCATGGCTACGGTAAGTATGTCTTTTCTCTCTTCTCAAATTTCTGAACTAACCTCTATTGTGAGAAATTATGGTCAAGCTCGACAAGTTCAACAACTTCAACAAGCACATGCATTTGAAGGATTCTATGGACAGCCAAGACATAATCCCTACCTTGACACATACAATACAGGTTGGGGAGACAATCTGAGCTATGGCTATGCTAGGACAGACCACTACCATGACTACCAAAGAGATCTGCAATATAATCCAGGTTGGAGGGACCACCCAAATTTCAGCTATGCAAGGGGAAATCAATATTCAAGCTACCAGCAAAGGAATCAAGCTCAAGCTGCACCTCAGAACTCCAAAGTACCTCTTGAAGAGATTGTGCAAAATTTAGCAAATACTGTGCAATGTCTTGAGAAACAGGTGAGTCTAATGGCCTCCTCAATGAGCAAATATGAGTCTCAAGGGAAGCTACCCTCCCAAACTGAGATAAACCCAAGGCAAAACGCTAGTGCCATCACATTGAGGAGTGGAAAGGAGTTGCAAGACAGTAGGTCTGAAAACTTGCAAAAACAGGCCATGGAGGAAAATCTGCCAGAAAGTGATCAGGGCAGTTTCTGCGATCGATCTGCCCAAATCACCTGCGGTAATCTGCCCCAATCGCGAGAGAAGGCAGAACTTGATCTGCCCAAAACAGTAGATGAGGCAGATTCCAGTCAGAAGCAGAAACAGCCACCAGCAGAAAAATTCAAGGTACCTCCTCCCTTCCCCAAAAGATTTGCAAGGTCTCAAAAAGAAAAAGAGGAGAAAGAAATACTTGAGACCTTTCGCAAGGTGGAAATCAACATTCCCCTACTTGATGCTGTAAAGCAAATTCCAAGGTATGCTAAGTTCCTCAAAGAGCTATGCACCAACCGAAGGAAACTTGCTGAACGTGAAAAGGTGAGGGTGGGGGAGTGTGTCTCAGCTGTTATTCAAAGAAAACTTCCAGTCAAATGCAATGATAGAGGGATGTTTGCTGTTACATGCAAGATAGGCAACGTGGGGATAAAGAAAGCCATGTGTGACCTTGGAGCTTCAATCAATGTCATGCCCCTCTCTATTTTTAATTTATTGAATGCAGGTTCACTAAAAGGCACCAGCATTGTAATTTAATTGGCTGACCGATCGATTGTCTATCCCAAGGGAGTGCTTGAAGATGTGTTGGTGCAAGTGGACCAACTAGTCTTCCCAGCTGATTTTTACGTCATTGACATGGAGGAAGACAAGAGCAATACCACCTCTGACATCCTACTTGGAAGGCCATTCTTGAGCACAGCAAGAACTAAAATTGATGTGCATGATGGCACATTAACCATGGAGCTTGAAGGGGAGATTATCAAATTCAATGTTTATGAAGCTATGAAATTCCCTAAAGATGTTTCTCCTGTTTATGGCCTTGATGTCATTGATGACTTGAGCCAAGAAGTCTTTGATTTTGATCTAGAGGAAACACTCCATGCTGATTTGTGCAAATATGAAGAGATGGAAAGAAACCGCTCAGAGACAGACCAGACAGTGATGTGGGCAGTTTCTGCGAGTGATCTGCCCAAATCACCCAGACAATCTGCCCAAATCAGTGAGCAGACAGACATGACAGAAGGAGATTTGCCCAGATCACCAGATGATTTGCCTAAATCAACAGGAAATCTGTCCCAATCAACCAGCAGACAGCAGGCTGAGACAAAGACAGAAAGTGCACCAGATCTGAAACCCCTGCCAGATCACCTCAAATATGCCTACTTGGGGGCTGGAAATACACTCCCAGTAATCATTTCCAACCAGCTCAGCCAAGAAGAAGAGGAAAAGCTCCTTGATGTGTTGAGGCAGCACAAGAAAGCAATTGGGTGGACCTTGGAGGACATAAAAGGCACCTCAAGACCATTCGGTGGAGGCTCAAGACAGGATGCAGCACATGGAAAGCATGTTGCAGCTGCTGGTTCAACACTTTCTGCCCACAGACCATGACAGCCAGTGATTTGGCTGGGTGATTTGCCCAAATCACCTGCTCAAATCACCCACATCCCAGGCAGTCCCTTTCCTTCTCCTTATTAATTTTTTCATATTTATGTTTAAACATTGAGGACAATGTTTGGGATAGGTGTGGGGGTATTTACTATTAGGTTCTTTATGCACTGATTCCATCATCTTTTGCTTTCTACTTGTGTCTTTTTGCTTCTTTTTGCATCTTTTTGCCCCATAAACACACACCAAAATTTTTTCTTCTTTCACACATTTTTTTCACACACACACACAGAATTTTGACATAGCTTTTGCCCTACTCAGCATAGATAACAAGGTTAAAAGAGCTTCCTATCTCATGACCCCATTGATTTTCCACCCCTTTAAGCCTAAATTGAATCATTCACAGTTTAATACCTTCACTTAGGGAGTTCTTTTCTTGAATTGAATCCTTAAACTTGTTGTGGTCAAGGGAAATAAAAATATAAATACATGCAAATAAAAAGTTGGTGTAGCCCCCTGAGAGCTGATTTGCCCAAACTGTTATGGAAAGAAAAGAAAAAGAAAAACCAGCACAAAGCACAAATCATAAAAACTGTTCCAATGGCCAAATAAGCTATGAACAGAGCTAGTAGCCACTTGAACAAGTGACTGACTGAGTAACCGGGGGTGGGTATCACCAATATGCACCTTCGCGTAAAAAGGTTAGTGACTTTTTCAGGCAAGAATAAAAAGTGCTGCTGAATAAAATAAAATAAAACACTCAAAGAAGGGCAAGTCACTCTTAGAGGTTGCATTGAGCTCATATAAAGAGAATAAGCATGATTAAATCAAAAACCTTTTTCTTGACCATGGTAGGTGAGGGGAAACAAGGAAAAGAAGAAACAACCTTGGTGCATGTACTCTATACTGTGATACTTCAATTTAGGAGTCTAGGGGGGCTGATTAAGTGGTACTTAGGCTCAAAAGAAAAAGGGGCTTGATTTACTAAGTTATTTATTGCTTGAGGACAAGCAAAAAGCTAGGTGTGGGGGTATTTGATCAAGCATAATTTAGCCACATTTTTATTATATTTATTACTGTTTATTTACACATTTTTCTAGCTTAATTTGTGTTTTTGTCATGTTTTTGCAGAAAAGGAAGAAATTGGAAAGTTGGAGAAAAAGTGAAGAAAAAGCTGGAAAAGTGATTGGGTCTGAGTGATTTGGCCAAATCACTCGCAGGAACTGACCAAATCACTCGCAGAGACAGAGACAGAAACTGGACTGAATCCTAGAAAGCGATTGGGGCAGATTGGGCAAGTGATTTGCCCAAATCACTCGCAGAAACTGCCCAAATCACCTTGACAGTAGAAGTTGACAGCAGAGCGGGAAAAGTGCAGAAATTAGAAATTCGAATTATCAGAAGTCCAAATCTAACTCAATCACTACCAACATAATTTCAGGAGCCACGAGACAATTTCTCACCTAAGGAATTCCTTTTACAATTAAAATCCACATCCAAAGAGGAATCAAAGACCAAGTCAAGAAGGGATTTCAAAACCCTAGATGGATGAGATTCTCCAACTATAAAAGAGCAACCTCCAAACCAGCAAAGGCATCTCTTTCAGCATCTGCCATCCTCGGAAATTCTCCAGCAACACAGCAGAAACTTTCCTTCTTTCTTTTCTTCTTTATTTTTGTATTTTAGTCACCATGAGTGGCTAAATTCATTATTTTCTAGTTGAAGTTGAGAATATTCAGATTTGTGATGAATTGGGAGGTTTAATACTCCATTGTTGAACTCTTGCTTGTTTCAATATTTATGCAATCTGATCTTTTCCATAATTATTACTTTGCTTTTAGAATCAATAAGGGCCCATTGCTTTTAAATTGCTTAAGTGATAAATTGTTTGAATGATTTAGGTCCGTAATTGCTTAAATTGTTTGAACATAAATATAATCAGTTGCATAACCCAGCCTTGACCACGCGGTTGGCAAGGATAGAATTGGGTTTCTCTAAGTCTTAATGCGATCAACGGTTGTTCGATGCTAAATGCCCCAAGGACGTTCCTTGGCAACTTGTTGATCAGTGTTTGATTAGCGAACGTTTCCTAATAGAACTAGAACTAAGGAGGAATTTGGATTGTGAGAAGCGTCTTCCACAACCAAAACTGATTTATTGAAATCAAATAGGAGTCTTTAATAATCAATGATCAATTCTGAACAAATTGAATTAGACTCACACTTCAGCTAGAATCTCTTTCTCATTGAAATACCTTTTCAATTAAATTATTGTTCTCTTTTGCTTTTAGATTTTAACTCATCAAAACAAACCCCCCTCTTTTACTTATTCGTTATCACTTGCCTTAGTCATTATTAGGAAGATACTTGGTGTCAATTCCCTGTGGTTCGACCCTATTGCCACTATCTGCAAATTTATTTGTTGATTGATAATAGGTTATTTTTTACGGCTTCGACAACCGCTTATCAAAAATTGGCGCCGTTGCCGGGGAATTGATTTAAACTAACATATTTTCCTTTTATGATCAGGGCTGATCGTAAAGAAGCTCTTCTTTACGATCCAAAAATTGAACACACTGCTAAGACCTTACAAGCATGGCTACGGTAAGTATGTCTTTTCTCTCTTCTCAAATTTCTGAACTAACCTCTATTGTGAGAAATTATGGTCAAGCTCGACAAGTTCAACAACTTCAACAAGCACATGCATTTGAAGGATTCTATGGACAGCCAAGACATAATCCCTACCTTGACACATACAATACAGGTTGGGGAGACAATCTGAGCTATGGCTATGCTAGGACAGACCACTACCATGACTACCAAAGAGATCTGCAATATAATCCAGGTTGGAGGGACCACCCAAATTTCAGCTATGCAAGGGGAAATCAATATTCAAGCTACCAGCAAAGGAATCAAGCTCAAGCTGCACCTCAGAACTCCAAAGTACCTCTTGAAGAGATTGTGCAAAATTTAGCAAATACTGTGCAAAGTCTTGAGAAACAGGTGAGTCAAATGGCCTCCTCAATGAGCAAATATGAGTCTCAAGGGAAGCTACCCTCCCAAACTGAGATAAACCCAAGGCAAAACGCTAGTGCCATCACATTGAGGAGTGGAAAGGAGTTGCAAGACAGTAGGTCTGAAAACTTGCAAAAACAGGCCATGGAGGAAAATCTGCCAGAAAGTGATCAGGGCAGTTTCTGCGATCGATCTGCCCAAATCACCTGCGGTAATCTGCCCCAATCGCGAGAGAAGGCAGAACTTGATCTGCCCAAAACAGTAGATGAGGCAGATTCCAGTCAGAAGCAAAAACAGCCACCAGCAGAAAAATTCAAGGTACCTCCTCCCTTCCCCAAAAGATTTGCAAGGTCTCAAAAAGAAAAAGAGGAGAAAGAAATACTTGAGACCTTTCGCAAGGTGGAAATCAACATTCCCCTACTTGATGCTGTAAAGCAAATTCCAAGGTATGCTAAGTTCCTCAAAGAGCTATGCACCAACCGAAGGAAACTTGCTGAACGTGAAAAGGTGAGTGTGGGGGAGTGTGTCTCAGCTGTTATTCAAAGAAAACTTCCAGTCAAATGCAAGGATAGAGGGATGTTCGCTGTTTCATGCAAGATAGGCAACGTGGGGATAAAGAAAGCCATGTGTGACCTTGGAGCTTCAATCAATGTCATGCCCCTCTCTATTTTTAATTTATTGAATGCAGGTTCACTAAAAGGCACCAGCATTGTAATTCAATTGGCTGACCGATCGATTGTCTATCCCAAGGGAGTGCTTGAAGATGTGTTGGTGCAAGTGGACCAACTAGTCTTCCCAGCTGATTTTTACGTCATTGACATGGAGGAAGACAAGAGCAATACCACCTCTGACATCCTACTTGGAAGGCCATTCTTGAGCACAGCAAGAACTAAAACTGATGTGCATGATGGCACATTAACCATGGAGCTTGAAGGGGAGATTATCAAATTCAATGTTTATGAAGCTATGAAATTCCCTAAAGATGTTTCTCCTGTTTATGGCCTTGATGTCATTGATGACTTGAGCCAAGAAGTCTTTGATTTTGATCTAGAGGAAACACTCCATGCTGATTTGTGCAAATATGAAGAGATGGACAGAAACCGCTCAGAGACAGACCAGACAGTGATGTGGGCAGTTTCTGCGAGTGATCTGCCCAAATCAGTGAGCAGACAGACATGACAGAAGCAGATTTGCCCAGATCACCAGATGATTTGCCCAAATCAACAGGAAATCTGCCCCAATCAACCAGCAGACAGCAGGCTGAGACAAAGACAGAAAGTGCACCAGATCTGAAACCCCTGCCAGATCACCTCAAATATGCCTACTTGGGGGCTGGAAATACACTCCCAGTAATCATTTCCAACCAGCTCAGCCAAGAAGAAGGGGAAAAGCTCCTTGATGTGTTGAGGAAGCACAAGAAAGCAATTGGGTGGACCTTGGAGGACATAAAAGGCACCTCAAGACCATTCGGTGGAGGCTCAAGACAGGATGCAGCACATGGAAAGCATGTTGCAGCTGCTGGTTCAACACTTTCTGCCCACAGACCATGACAGCCAGTGATTTGGCTGGGTGATTTGCCCAAATCACCTGCTCAAATCACCCACATCCCAGGCAGTCCCTTTCCTTCTCCTTATTAATTTTTTCATATTTATGTTTAAACATTGAGGACAATGTTTGGGATAGGTGTGGGGGTATTTACTATTAGGTTCTTTATGCATTGATTCCATCATCTTTTGCTTTCTACTTGTGTCTTTTTGCTTCTTTTTGCATCTTTTTGCCCCTTAAACACACACCAAAATTTTTTCTTCTTTCACACATTTTTTTTCACACACACACATAGAATTTTGACTTAGCTTTTGCCCTACTCAGCATAGATAACAAGGTTAAAAGAGCTTCCTATCTCATGACCCCATTGATTTTCCACCCCTTTAAGCCTAAATTGAATCATTCACAGTTTAATACCTTCACTTAGGGAGTTCTTTTCTTGAATTGAATCCTTAAACTTGTTGTGGTCAAGGGAAATAAAAATATAAATACATGCAAATAAAAAGTTGGTGTAGCCCCCTGAGAGCTGATTTGCCCAAACTGTTATGGAAAGAAAAGAAAAAGAAAAACCAGCACAAAGCACAAATCATAAAAACTGTTCCAATGGCCAAATAAGCTATGAACAGAGCTAGTAGCCACTTGAACAAGTGACTGACTGAGTAACCGGGGGTGGGTATCACCAATATGCACCTTCGCGTAAAAAGGTTAGTGACTTTTTCAGGCAAGAATAAAAAGTGCTGCTGAATAAAATAAAATAAAACACTCAAAGAAGGGCAAGTCACTCTTAGAGGTTGCATTGAGCTCATATAAAGAGAATAAGCATGATTAAATCAAAAACCTTTTTCTTGACCATGGTAGGTGAGGGGAAACAAGGAAAAGAAGAAACAACCTTGGTGCATGTACTCTATACTGTGATACTTCAATTTAGGAGTCTAGGGGGGGCTGATTAAGTGGTACTTAGGCTCAAAAGAAAAAGGGGCTTGATTTACTAAGTTATTTATTGCTTGAGGACAAGCAAAAAGCTAAGTGTGGGGGTATTTGATCAAGCATAATTTAGCCACATTTTTATTATATTTATTACTGTTTATTTACACATTTTTCTAGCTTAATTTGTGTTTTTGTCATGTTTTTGCAGAAAAGGAAGAAATTGGAAAGTTTGAGAAAAAGTGAAGAAAAAGCTGGAAAAGTGATTGGGTCTGAGTGATTTGGCCAAATCACTCGCAGGAACTGGCCAAATCACTCGCAGAGACAGAGACAGAAACTGGACTGAATCCTAGAAAGCGATTGGGGCAGATTGGGCAAGTGATTTGCCCAAATCACTCGCAGAAACTGCCCAAATCACCTTGACAGCAGAAGTTGACAGCAGAGCGGGAAAAGTGCAGAAATTAGAAATTCGAATTATCAGAAGTCCAAATCTAACTCAATCACTACCAACATAATTTCAGGAGCCACGAGACAATTTCTCACCTAAGGAATTCCTTTTACAATTAAAATCCACATCCAAAGAGGAATCAAAGACCAAGTCAAGAAGGGATTTCAAAACCCTAGATGGATGAGATTCTCCAACTATAAAAGAGCAACCTCCAAACCAGCAAAGGCATCTCTTTCAGCATCTGCCATCCTCGGAAATTCTCCAGCAACACAGCAGAAACTTTCCTTCTTTCTTTTCTTCTTTATTTTTGTATTTTAGTCACCATGAGTGGCTAAATTCATTATTTTCTAGTTGAAGTTGAGAATATTCAGATTTGTGATGAATTGGGAGGTTTAATACTCCATTGTTGAACTCTTGCTTGTTTCAATATTTATGCAATCTGATCTTTTCCATAATTATTACTTTGCTTTTAGAATCAATAAGGGCCCATTGCTTTTAAATTGCTTAAGTGATAAATTGTTTGAATGATTTAGGTCCGTAATTGCTTAAATTGTTTGAACATAAATATAATCAGTTGCATAACCCAGCCTTGACCACGCGGTTGGCAAGGATAGAATTGGGTTTCTCTAAGTCTTAATGCGATCAACGGTTGTTCGATGCTAAATGCCCCAAGGACGTTCCTTGGCAACTTGTTGATCAGTGTTTGATTAGCGAACGTTTCCTAATAGAACTAGAACTAAGGAGGAATTTGGATTGTGAGAAGCGTCTTCCACAACCAAAACTGATTTATTGAAATCAAATAGGAGTCTTTAATAATCAATGATCAATTCTGAACAAATTGAATTAGACTCACACTTCAGCTAGAATCTCTTTCTCATTGAAATACCTTTTCAATTAAATTATTGTTCTCTTTTGCTTTTAGATTTTAACTCATCAAAACAAACCCCCCTCTTTTACTTATTCGTTATTACTTGCCTTAGTCATTATTAGGAAGATACTTGGTGTCAATTCCCTGTAGTTCGACCCTATTGCCACTATCTGCAAATTTATTTGTTGATTGATAATAGGTTATTTTTTACGGCTTCGACAACCGCTTATCACTGCTGAATAAAAAGTGTGATTAAAAAGAAGGGCAAATCACTCTTAGAGGTTGCATTGAGCTTATACAAAGATAATGAGCATGATTGAACCAAAAACCTTTCTCTTGGCCATGGTAGGTGAAGGGAAACAAGGTAAAGAGAGAACAACCTTAGTGCATGTAATCTACACTGTGTTGCTTCAATTTAGGAGTCTAGGGGGGGCTGATTAAGTGGTACTTAGGCTCAAAAGAAAAAGGAGCTTGATTGACTAAGTTATTTGTTGCTTGAGGACAAGCAAAAAGTTAGGTGTGGGGGTATTTGATCAAGCATAAATTAGCCACATTTTTATTATCTTTATTATTGCTTATTTACACAATTTTTAGCTTAATTTATGGTTTTTACTTTGTTTTTACAGAAAAGAAAGAAATTGAAAAACTGAAGAAAAAGTGCAGAAAATGACAGAAAAGTGATTGGGTCAGTGATTTGCCCAAATCACTGCCCAAATCAAGCAGAAACATAAAGCTGAAAACTGGAATGATTCACAGGAAGCGATCGGGACAGCGATCTGCTCAAATCACCGCCCCGATCACACTGACAGCAGGAATTGACAGCAGCTGCGGGAAAAGAGCAAAAAAATCCAAATTCAAAGAAAAGAAGTCAAAATCCACTTCAAACACTACAAGATCAGTCCCAAGAGCCACGCCCTTCACTTAGAGAGTTCCATTCTCAATCAAATACAAAATCCAAAGAGGAATCAAATACTACAAAGAAGATCAAATCAAATTGAGATTTCAAAACCCTAATCAAATTGGAATTGGGATTCTCCAGCTATATAAGGGCAGCATCCAAACCAGCAAAGGCATCTCATCATCTTCAGCAATTCTGCAGAAAACACAGCAGCTTGTCCTCTTCTTTCTTTTCTTCTTTTCTTTTGTGATTTTGTAATACCTGACTAGACTCCGGTATCGGAATTTCTACCGTCCGGTGGAATCTCGGATGTCGAAAACCTCTAGAAGGGTAAAATCATGTTTTTATAAAATGTTTTAATGTATTTCATGGGTTTAAACAAGAAAGAAATTAAGTTTTGAATGAAAATAGCCTTGAGAAGAAGACTCAGGTTCGGCCGCCGAACCTCAAGTTCGGCCGCCGAACATGCATGCACTTCGGGAGTGCATTAGGTCCCCGAAGGCATAAGTGAGGGAAGTCCAGGTTCGGCCACCGAACCTTATGTTCGGCCACCGAACATGGCATGCATGCAGAGGCACGTTAGGCCCCCGAAAATGGCTTGGCCAGCCACCTATAAAAGGGTCCCTTTGTCCGAATGGGCGAGCTTTTCTCCCCATTTTTGGCCAAGGTGAGTTCTCCACCATCCCTCGCCGATTTTGAGTCCTTTTCTTCAAATCTTTCATGATTTTCATGAGTTTTTACTTTGTTTTGAAGATTTTTGAGCAAAGAGCAAGTTTTAAGACTTGGAAGACTCAGGAGCTCTTTTCCTTTGGTTTCCAAGTTTAGGTCGTCTCTCTCTCGATCTTCAAGAGGTAAGAGCCAATCTTGAGCTCATTGTATGTTTTAAACAAATTTTAAGTTGATCTATGGGGTAGAAATGCATGTTTAGGTTAGTTGAACTTTGTTAGGTTTTGTGTGATTATATGGACAATGTGTGTTGGATATGCATGTTTGATGTGTTTGAGTTGGGGTTTAGGATAGTTTGAGACCCCTATGTGTTGTTGCTAGTGTCTATGCATGATTTGAGAGAGTTGGATGCTTGATTGGAGGGTTTGGGAGGAAAGTGTGCATTGAGAAGCTGGGTTTCTGCCCTTTTGGAAGAAACCAGGTTCGGCAGCCGAAAGGACTTTTGGTCGCCGAACCTGTCTGTGAGGCAAGTCTTTCGGCTGCCGAAGCCTGCCCCCAAAAATGGACTTTCGTCTCTGGAGGGCACTTTCGGCCGCCGAAGGTGTCGCCGAACCTGCATGACTTTCGGCTCTGGAGTGACTTTCGGCCGCCGAACCTGCCGCCGAAAGTGCCCTGTGCAGCCCTCCTTTGCATGTTTTCTATGATTGTTTTAAGGTGTTTTAGGGGGTTTTTGGGGAGTATTTTAGAGTGATGTTCATGAATGTTTGGTCCCTCATTTGAGTCCACCTGTGTAGGTTCGGACCCGAGGAACCGGGGACCCCAGCAGTGAGTCAGTCGCTTTAGAGTCAGTAGAGCTTCAGCCAGAGGTGAGTGGAATAAACACTTATGTATTTAAAGCAATTAAATATTGATTTGAACATGTTCATGCATCACGAATGCCATGAGATATTATAGGTTGTTTGCATTAGAATTCACGAATATGTTGCATTGCATAATTTGATGATGATGTGGATGGATGTTGGATTATCCTTAGTCATCAATATAATACGATGTGATATGATACGGTATGGCATGGTATGGAAGACCGGTTGACCCATTCTCCGTGCCGGCACTATGTAAGAGAAAGACCGATTGACCCATTCTACGTCCCGGCACGTTGGAATGTTATGATATGTTATGTTTAAGAGAAAGACCGGTTGACCCATTCTACATCCCGACACCTTGGAATGTAGAGGACTATTGGTGACAATACCATCCTTGATGTGATTTGTCTGTGATGTGTTACATCTCATGAAAGCATGAAATTTAAATTGATTGTTTATTTATTCTGCTCACTGGGCTTTATAGCTCACCCCTCTCCCTTAACCCCCAGGATTTCAGGTATAGGGTAGACCAGGAGGTCAGCAGGAGTAGAGTTATGTTGTATGTAATAGCTAGATGTGGACATGAATGTGATGTAATGTAAAAGTATAGTATAGAAATGTAATGTAATGATGTCTATTGAGGTTTATAGTTGTGCTTGACCCTAGTATGTTGTTAATCCCTTTGAGTACATGATTTTAATGATGCTTATGTAACCAAACTCAATATATGTTATGTCACCCCATTGGGGCATTGATGAGACTCCAAAGAGGGGTTAATGTTTATGATTATGTTTATGTATAGTGCATGCACAGGTTGAGTTTGGTGAATGGATGAAAGAATGAATGAATGTAAGGAAAAGTTCAAAATTTTTATGTATGTGTTGATCATGTATGGGATTAAACAGGTTTATAAGATGAATGTTAGGCTTGCTACGGGTCGGCGGCCTTATGCCGACCTGGATCCTAGCGCCGGTAGCGGTCCGGATTTTCGAGTCGTTACAGATTGGTATTAGAGCCCTAGGTTCATATGGTCGGACCTAGAGTGTCGGCCTCATAGAGGTTATAGAAAGTCAAGCACAATAGGAAGATCATGTCCAATACGATAGGATGTAGAGTCCTGTCTTGAATGATGATGTGAAATGCCATGACTATATGCATGTGCATTAATGATATGCTATGTATGTGATGTATGTGATGCGAGTTCATGTGTTTGCACATGAACCATTTGATGCTAATGTTCTATGTGATGTATGCTGTTTTCAGAAAACAGGATGAGAGGAACTCGTCGATCTGCACGATTGACTGCAGTACCACCCCAGGACGAGGGCACTGATGCCCGTCCTCCTGCATTGCCTAGGGCAATGTCAAGTAGGTCCAGCAGAGAAAGAGTAGTAAGAGACCCTAGAAGGTCTTTGGATCTGGGTAGAAGCAGATCAGTGAGGGGAACAGTGCAAGGGGATATGTCAGAGGATGTGGGGGATCAGATGGATGTGGATCAGAGGAGGGATGGCAGTCTTAGAGTAAGTATGTCGGAAGAGGGAATGGGAGAGTCCCAAGGAGGCAATCAGGCCTCGGGATTTGTTCAGCCACCTTACTACCCACCCTTTTCTCATAATCCCGGGTATTCGATGGGAGGTACATCGGATTATCCCAGTTTTAACCCTTATCACTCTCAGATGCCATACCCACCTTTTTATCCACAGTACCCACAGTACCCTATGTATCCACCCCCACCCTACCATACAGGCACAACAAACCCTACCCCGGGGGATGCTGCACCTCCTCCACCACCACCAGCCCCTACTGTCCCAGAAACTCAAATGCCTAAACCTAGCTCATTTGGGTGGAGCAAGGTCAAGATGACCGATTACATGAAGCTGGGTGCTCCCCAGTTTGAAACCGGTGATGACCCGTTTGTGTACCTTGAGAGGGTCAAGACAATTACAGATGAGATAGGAGCTGATGACAGTAGAGCCATTCAGATGGCTGGGTTCACACTAAAATGCAAGAAGGCCCGAGAGTGGTTTAAGAACTATGTGAACCCGAGATTGGACAGCCTATCGTGGGAGGAGTTTGCAAATGAGTTTGCAGGATGGGCTTTTCCTGACAGTTCAAGAGAATTGAAGATGATTGAGTTCGAACAGCTGAGGCAGACGGATGAGATGAGTGTGGATGAGTATACAGACAGATTCTTGGAGCTGTTACCGTTTGCTGGGCAGAATCTAGACACATATCAGAAGAAGTCAAGGAGGTATATCATGAAGCTCCATTCCAGGTATTCCTCCTTGATTCAGTCAGCATAGAGGGAGAGTTTCCATGCCATAGTGGATATGGCTCGGAGGATGGAGGCTAGTGCTATAATCGAAGGGAAAGTCAAGCAGTCAGTGGCACAGCCTTCTGGTTCCAAGACCCCAGGTGGGGGAAAGTTAGACCCTTCTTCTCTGAGTTCAGGCAGTAAGAGGTGGAGCAACACCACCAGGAAGCCAAAGAAGAACAAGTTCTGGAGCAAGATCAAGTCAGGTCTGGGATTAGGAGGTGGCTCGAGCTCAGGTGCAGATAATGCAGTATGCAAGAAGTGTGGGAAGCCGCACAAAGGAGTATGTCTGGTTGGGACGACAGCCTGCTTCAGATGTGGGCAGGAGGGACACATGGCACGGGAGTGTCCTAGGGCAGCTTTTGTGGCACAGTCTCAGCAGACAGCTTCTGGTAGTGTGGCTTAGCCAGTAGCTCCAACAGCGACTCAGGCTAGTGGCAGAGGCAGAGGAAGAGGGGCAGCCTCTTCTTCAGCGGGCTTCAGGGGTGAGGGTCCATTAGCTCCAGCACGGATCTTCACCATGACTCAGCAGGAGGCAAATACATCGAACACAGTGGTGTCAGGTAATCTCATCATTGGTTGTCCTGATGTGTATGCATTAATGGACCCTGGTGCATCTCATTCTTTCATTGCTTCGAGGGCCGTCGAGAGGTTGGGATTGATGGTCTCTAGGTTAGAGTGTCCCCTATGGGTCAGTGGACCCAAGTGTGACCCGTCAGTGGCAGAGTCAGTCTGCCAGTGTAGTCCAGTTTTTATGGAGGGAAGATGCCTATCCGCCGACCTTGTGGTTCTAGAATTGACAGGTTTTGACATCATTCTAGGGATGGATTGGCTATCTACCCATGGTGCTACCTTGGACTGCAGAGACAAGGTGGTCAAGTTCAGATGTCAGGATGGGTCGGAGGTTGTCTTCAGAGGAGACAGGAGGAGTACACCTAGAGGTTTGATATCAGCCCTTCAGGCTCGTAGGTTGCTCAGGAGGGGTTGTCAAGGTTTTCTAGCTCATGTGAGAGAGCTGGATAGTCATGTTAGAGAGCTCGCCTCAGTGCCAGTGGTCAGAGAGTTCTTAGATGTTTTCCCAGATGAGCTACCAGGTTTACCACCTGCTAGGGAGATAGAGTTTGAAATTGAACTGATGCCTGAAACCAGACCGATCTCTATTCCTCCCTACAGGATGGAACCAGCAGAATTGAAGGAGCTTAAGGAGCAGTTGCAAGAGTTGGTAGATAGAGGATTCATCCGACCGAGTACCTCACCTTGGGGTGCTCCAGTGCTATTTGTGAAAAAGAAGGATGGATCTCTCAGACTTTGTATCGACTACAGGCAGTTGAACAAAGTCACTACCAAGAATAAGTACCCGTTGCCAAGGATCGACGATCTATTTGACCAGCTAGCCGGAGCAGGTTGTTTCTCCAAAATAGATCTGAGATCGGGGTACCATCAGCTAAGGATAAGAGTAGAGGATGTGCCGAAGACAGCATTCAGGACCAGATATGGGCATTATGAGTTCCTTGTGATGCCGTTCGGGTTAACCAATGCCCCTGCAGCATTCATGGATCTCATGAACAGAGTGTTTAGTCAATACCTGGATCACTTTGTTATTGTCTTCATAGATGATATCTTAGTGTATTCCAGGAATGCAGAGGAGCATGCCCATCATCTGAGGTTAGTTCTGCAGACCTTGAGGGAACATGGCTTGTATGCCAAGTTCTCCAAGTGCGAGTTCTGGCTGAGGAGCATCTCTTTCTTGGGGCATGTGGTGTCAGAAAATGGAATCGAGGTAGACCCCAAGAAAGTGGAAGCTGTAGCTAACTGGCCTAGACCCACTACAGTGACAGAGATCAAGAGCTTCTTGGTTTAGCAGGTTACTACAGGAGGTTCGTTCAGGACTTCTCTAAAATTGCAGCTCCCATGACCAGACTGACTAAGAAGAACTAAAGGTTTGTGTGGACCGACCAGTGTGAAGAAAGCTTTGAGGAGCTCAAGAAGAGGTTGACTTCAACACCAGTGTTAGCTCTGCCATCTAGTAATGAAGACTTCTCAGTCTATTGTGATGCGTCCCGTGTGGGACTGGGTTGTGTACTAATGCAGAATGAAAGGGTGATTGCTTATGCTTCTAGGCAGCTGAAGAAGCACGAGTTGAATTACCCTACACATGACCTAGAGATGGCAGCGGTAATCTTTGCACTCAAGATGTGGAGGCATTACCTTTATGGGGTAAAATGTGAGATCTTCATAGATCATAAAAGCCTGCAGTACATCCTGAGTCAGAGAGATTTGAATTTAAGGCAGAGAAGATGGGTAGAAATGCTTAGTGACTATGATTGCAAGATCCAGTACCGTCCGGGTAAGGCAAATGTTGTGGCAGACGCTTTAAGCCGGAAATCACTTGGCAGTTTGTCCCATATTTCAGTAGAGAGGAGGCCAGTAGTGAGGGAGTTTTTCAAGCTCATCAATGAAGGTCTTCAGTTGGAGTTGTCTGGTACAGGTGCCTTAGTTGCCCAGATGAGAGTGGCACCCGTGTTTCTGGAGCAGGTGGCTCAGAAACAGTATGAGGACCCAGAGTTAGTGAAGATTGTCAGGACTGTTCAGTCAGGCAAGGATAGTGAGTTCAGATTTGACAGTAAGGGGATCCTCCGCTATGGAAACAGATTGTGTGTACTAGATGACGTAGGGCTGAAGGGAGACATTATGAGAGAGGCTCATAATGCCAGATACAGCGTTCACCCCGGAGCCACCAAGATGTATCAAGATTTGAAGAAAGTGTATTGGTGGCCAGCTATGAAAAGAGAAGTGGCACAGTTTGTGTCAGCCTGCGAAGTGTGTTAGAGGGTGAAGCTGGAACATCAGAAGCCGGCTGGAATGCTTAACCCACTACCTATTCCAGAGTGGAAATGGGAGAATATAGCTATGGACTTCGTGGTGGGGCTACCGACGGCGTCCAACAGATTGGACTCCATATGGGTGATTGTGGACAGACTCACCAAATCTGCTCACTTCATCCCTGTCAGGAGTGGCTATTCTGTGGACAAGTTAGCGCAGGTGTATGTTGATGAGGTTGTTAGGTTGCATGGGGTTCCTGTTTCAATAGTGTCTGATCGAGGGACCCAGTTCACCTCCAGGTTTTGGCGGAGTCTGCAGAACGCTATGGGTATCAGGTTGGATTTTAGCACTGCTTTCCATCCACAGATGGACGGACAATCAGAGAGGACCATCCAGACAATAGAGGATATGCTCAGAATGTGTGTGCTAGATTTTGGCGGTTCTTGGAGGCAGCATCTACCTTTAGTGGAGTTTGCCTACAATAACAGCCATCATGCCAGCATAGGGATGGCCCCATATGAAGCTTTGTATGGAAGGAAGTGCAGGTTGCCTGTCTGTTGGGAAGAAGTGGGAGAAAAGGCCTTGGCAGGGCCTGAGCTAGTAGAGATCACCAGTAGAGTGGTGCCCATAATCAGAGAAAGGATCAAGACTGCTGCAAGCAGACAGGAGATTTATGCAGACATCCGCAGAAGGCAAGTAGAGTTCCAGGAGGGGGATTTGGTATTGCTCAAAGTGTCTCCAATGAAAGGGGTGATTCGGTTCGGGAAGAAAGGTAAGCTAGCTCCACGATACATCGGACCCTTTGAAGTCTTGCAAAAGGTTGGGAATGTATCGTACAAGCTGGACTTACCTGCTTCAATGGAAAGAATCCATCTGGTTTTCCATGTTTCTATGTTGAGGAAATTTGTGTCAGATCCGGGCAAGGTTCTTAGTGAGCCTGATGTGGAGATCCAAGAGGATCTCACCTATGTTGAACAGCCAGTACGGATTCTAGACACCAAGATCAGAAAGCTAAGGAACAAGGATATCCCGATGGTAAAAGTCCTTTGGAATCACCACAACATCGAAGAGTGTACCTGGGAGACACAGGAGTCTATGCTCCAGCAATATCCTCATCTCTTCTAAGGTGAGTTTTTATGTGCTTTGTGTGTATGTTTATGTTTTGTGCCATGCTATGTTTGTTTGGTGAACATTCAGGGACGAATGTTCTTAAGGGGGGAAGAATGTAATACCCGGCTAGACTCCGGTATCGGAATTCCTACCGTCCGGTGGAATCTCGGATGTCGAAAACCTCTAGAAGGGTAAAATCATGTTTTTATAAAATGTTTTAATGTATTTCATGGGTTTAAACAAGAAAGAAATTAAGTTTTGAATGAAAAATAGCCTTGAGAAGAAGACTCAGGTTCGGCCGCCGAACATGCATGCACTTCGGGAGTGCGTTAGGCCCCCGAAGGCATAAGTGAGGGAAGTCCAGGTTCGGCCGCCGAACATGGCATGCAATAGAGGCACGTTAGGCCCCCGAAAGTGGCCTGGCCAGCCACCTATAAAAGGGTCCCCTTGTTCGAATGGGCGAGCTTTTCTTTCCATTTTCGGCCAAGGTGAGTTCTCCGCCATCCCTCGCCGATTTTGAGTCCTTTTCTTCAAATCTTTCATGATTTTCATAAGTTTTTACTTTGTTTTGAAGATGTAACGACCCCAAAACGGACCGTCACCGGCGCAGGATTCAGGTCGGCTTAAGGCCGCCAGAACCCGTAGCAAGCCTACTATACTCGTAACGACCCCAAAACGGACCGTTACCGGTGCTAGGATTCAGGTCGGCTTAAGGCCGCCAGAACCCGTAGCAAGCCTACTATACTCTCTGTGTACCTGTAAATCTCATACATGATCATACATTTTTTTTTTTTTTGTGAAAATAAAAACTCTTTTCTGAACCAAGGCTTAACCTGTGCATGCACTATCACTGTACTTTGTACTCTGTACCCTATACCCTTGACTAGAGCTTGCTCTAGATGGGTTATCTCATACCTGTTAAGCCTGGTTTTTCACATACTCTGTAAAAACATATACATATACAGATCATGTACATAAACAAAAGATTTACAAGACAAAACAACTATGTCAAGCACAATTCTAACTTTATACACAACTACTATATCTCTTTAATAGTACATGTCCACTCTAAGCTATTACATAGCTATTCTCTCTTCCTGATACTCTTCTGGTCTTCCCCTGTACACTGAACTCTGAACCTGCAAGACTGGGGTTAAGGGAGTGGGATGAGCTCTATAGCCCAGTGGGTAGAACAGTAAAACAAGTCATTAAAATATGATCTTATGAAATGCGCCATATCACAGACAATCCACATCAAGAGTAAACCCGTCACCACATAGTCCCAGTAAACCGTGCCAGGCCGTAGACTGGGGTCCTGGTCTTCCTGTCCTGTATATGTATACGTGTATATAACACCTGTACTTACCATTTGCCAGGCATAGACCGGAAACCTGGTCTTACTATACCTGCCAGGCCATAGAATGGGGTCTTGGACTTTCCTATACCTGCCAGGCCGTAGAATGGGGTCCTAGACTGACTCTGCAGGTTCAGTAAACTCTAGAGCAGTACTCACTGCTGCTCTCTCTGGTTCCTCTGGTCTGTGTAAGCACAGAAAGACTCAAATGAGGGACCAAACTAACTTAAGAATAACTCTATTAAACTCCCCAAGAATCCCCTTAATCTCACTTTAAAACTCATGCAAAGCATGCAAAAGAAAAGCTGGACAGGACACTTTCGGCGGCAGGTTTGGCGGCCGAAAGTCCTCTCCAGAGACGAAAACTCATGCACCTTCGGAGGCCGAATCTCAACTTTCGGCGGCCGAACCCTTTCGGGGGCAAGTTTCGGGGGCCAAAAGGTACTCTAGAGACGAAAGTCTCTAACCTTCGGTGGCACCTTCGGCAGCCGAAACTCCCCTCCAGAGCCGAAAGTCCAAAGGCTTGGGGGCAAGCTTAGGCAGCCGAAGCCACCTCCTTACACCTCCTCAGGGGTTCAGCGGCCGAATGTACCTTCGGCGGCCGAACCTGAGTTCATCAGCAGGGCAGAAACTTGCCCTGCCTCACGCCAAAAGCACCAAACTCAACCTCCTCAATTCCTCAACATGCATACACCCAAGTATATGCTCAAAGGGGTTAAAGACTACCTAAAAACCCCAAACACACAACACATCAAAACACACAAACAAGCTTTTCACACAAAATCTCCAAAACCTCACAAATAACCCTATTCATGCAACTCTCTCTCAAAACCCCATAAATCTTCCATAAAACATGAAAACAAGACCAGGATCTTCACTTACTGATAAGCGATTGTCGAAGTCGTCAAAAATAAACCTATTAAACAATCAACAATAAACTAGTAGATAGTGGCAATAGGGTCGAACCACAGGGAATTGACACCAATGATTTTCCTAATAATGACTAGGTTAAGTAAATAACAAGTAATTAAAAGAGGGGGGTTTTGAGTTGATGGATTAACACTAAATAACAAAAGAAAGCAATAATTTAAAGATGAGTAAATCAATAAGAGAAAAGCTTCTAGTTGAAGTATGGATTTATTTCAGATTGTTTAGAATTGATCATTGATTCTTTAATACTCCTATTTATCTCAATAAATTAGTTTAGGATGTGGAAGACGCTTCTCACAATCCAAATTCCTCCTTAGTTCTAGTTTGATTAGGAAACGTTCGCTAATTAAACACTAGTTAACAAGTTGCCAAGGAACGTCCTTGGGGCCTTTGGCATCGAACAACTGTTAACTGCATTAAGACTTAAAGAAACCTAATTCTAACCTTGCCAACCGCGTGGTCAAGTTTAGATCATGCAACTTGATTAAATTTGTGTTCAAATAATATAAGCAATTACGGACTTAAATTATTCAAACAATTGTTACTCAAGCAATTAAAAGCAATAGGCCTAAATTGATTCTAAAAGCAAAGCAACAATCATAGAAAGATCAAATTGCATAAATATTGAAAATAAATAGAAGTTTAACAATGGAGATTTAAATCTCCCAATTCATCATAAATCTGAATTTTTCAACTTCAACTAGAAAGGAAAGTGTTTAGCCACTCATGGTGGACAAAATCACAAAAGAAAAAAAAAAAGAAAGAAGAGATTGCTGCGTTTCTGGAGAGTTTCTGAAGCTGAGAGATGATCAGAAGATGCCTTTGCTGGTTTGGAGGCTCTCCTTTTATAGCTGAAGAATTCTATCTATCTAGGGTTTTGAAATCCCTTTTTGATTTGGTGTTTGACTCCTCTTTTGATGTTGAATTTAATTGCAATTGGAATTCCTTGGATGAGAAGCTCTTTCGTGGCTCTTGGTTTTATGTTGGTAGTGATTGGGTTGGATTTGGACATCTGAAAATTTGGATTTCTGTTTTCTGCCCAATTTCCCGCTCTACTGTCAGTTTCTGCTGTCAAAGTGATTTGCCCGGTGATTTGACCAGTTTCTTCAAGTGATTGGGCAAATCACTGACCCAATCACTTTTCTGTGAGTCAGTCCAGTTTTCTGCTCTCTGTCTTCTGCGAGTGATTTGGCCAGTGTCTTCGAGTGTCTTGGGCAAATCACTGCCCATATCACTTCTGCCTGTTGCCTCCAGGTTTCTGCTGTCAAATTGATTTGCCCGGTGATTTGAGTGTTTTGGGCAAATTACTGACCCAATCACTTTTCTGTCAATTTTCTGCACTTTTTCTCCAATTTTCCAATTTCTTCCTTTTCTGTAAAAACAAGATAAAAACCATAAATTAAACTAAAAAATGTGTAAATAAGCAATACAAAGGATAATAAAAATGCGGCTAATTTATGCTTGATCAAATACCCCCACACCTAGCTTTTTGCTTGTCCTCAAGCAACAAATAACTTAGTTAATCAAGTTCCTTTTTCCTTTGAGCCTAAGTACCACTTAATCAGCCCCCCTAGACTCCTAAGCTGAAGTATCACAGTATAGAGTACATGCACCAAGGTCGTCCTCTCCTTTCCTTGTTTCCTTTCACCTACCATGGTCAAGAGAAAGGTTTTTGACTCAATCATGCTTATTCTTTTATGTTAGGTTTAGTGCAGCCCCTAGGAGTGACTTGCCCCTTTTCTTCTTTCTTCCTTTTTATTTTTATTTTTATTTTCAGCAGCACTTATTCTTATCCTTGCCTGAAAAAGTCACTAACCTTTTTACGCGATTGTGTACATGGGTGATACACCCCCGGTTACTCAGTTAGTCACTTGTTCAAGTGGCTACTAGCTCTGTTCATAGTCTAGACCATCGAAACTTATTTGCTTGGAAAAGTCACTGACCTTTTTACGCGATTGTGTACATGGGTGATACACCCCCGGTTACTCAGTCAGTCACTTCTCCAAGTGGCTATTAGGCTCAGTTCATAGTCTTAAACCATTGGAACAAGTTTATGATTTGTGCTTTATGCTGGTTTTTTATGATAGTTTGGGCAAATCAGCTCATAGGGAGTTACACTAACTTTGTGTTTGCATGTATTTGTATTTTTATTTCCCTTGACCTTAGCAAATTTGAGGATTCAATTCAAGAGAAAAACTCCCTAAGTGAAGGTAACATACTGTGAATGATTCAATTTAAGCTTAAAGGGGTGGCAAATCAATGGGGTCATGAGATAAGGAAACTCTTTTAACCTTGTTATCTATGTTGAGTAGAGCAAAAGCTAAGACAAAATTCTGTGTGTGTGTGCAAGAAAAAATGTGTGCCAAGAAAAAAAAAATGTGTGGTGTATGTCATGGGGCAAAAAGATGCAAAAAGAAACAAAAAGACACAAGTAGAAAGCAAAAGATGATGGAATCAATGTAAATCAATGCAAAAAATAACCTAGTAATACCCCCACACCTATGACAAACATTGTCCTCAATGTGTAAGCATATATAAAAAAAAATTAAGGAAAGAAAGGGAAAGGGACTTCCTGGCCTGTGGGTGATTTGGCCAGTGATTTGGGCAAGCACTGGGCAAATCACTGGGCAAATTGCTATCTGTCACGGTGCTGGGGCAGAAAATGGTCCACCAGCAGGTCCAATAGGTGCTCCATCCTTTGCATTCTGTCTTTGATTCTGGTGAGATGAGCCTCCACCGAATGGTCTTGAGGTGCCTTTTATGTCCTCCAAGGTCCACCCAATTGCTTCTTTATGCTTCCTCAACACATCAAGGAGCTTTTCCTCTTCTTCTTGGCTTAGCTGGTTAGAAATAATTACTGGAAGTGTATTTCCAGCTCCCAAGTAGGCATATTTGAGGTGGCTAGGCAAGGGTTTCAGATCTGGTGCTTCCTCTGTCTGCTGGTTTTCTGTCTGCTTGCTGTCTGATTTGGGCTGTGATTTGGGCAAATTATCTGGTGATCTGGGCAAATCACTCTCTGTCAAGTCTGTCTGCTCCAGTGATTTGGTCTGTGATTTGAGCAGATTGTCTGGTGATGTGGGTAAATCACTGGGCAAATCACCCACATCCAGCAAGTTACAGCAGTCTGCTGTTTTTTCTGCTTCAGTGATGTTGCTGTCCACTTCTCCTTTCCTGCAAAGACCATCATAAAGTAAATTTTCTTGATCAAAATCAAAAATTTCTTGACTTAAATCATCAATAACATCAAGGCCATAAACAGGAGAAACATCATTGGGGAATTTCATGGCATCATAAACATTAAATTTGATAACTTCCCCTTCAAACTCCATAGTCAATGTGCCATCATGCACATCAATTTTAGTTCTTGCTGTACTTAAGAATGGTCTTCCAAGTAGGATATCAGAGGTGATTTTGCCCTTGTCTTCCTCCATGTCAATAACATAAAAATCTGCTGGAAAGACTAATTGGTCCACTTGCACCAACACATCTTCTAGCACTCCCTTAGGGTAGACAACAGATCGATCAGCCAATTGGATCATAATGCTGGTGCCCTTGAGTGTACCTGCATTCAACAAGTTAAAAATAGAAAGAGGCATGACATTTATTGAAGCTCCAAGGTCACACATGGCCTTCTTTATTCCTATGTTGCCTATTTTGCATGAAATGGCAAACATTCCTCTATCCTTGCATTTGGTGGGAAGTTTCCTTTGAATGACAGCTGAGACACACTCCCCCACACTTACCTTTTTATGTTCAGCAAGTTTCCTCCTATTGGTGCATAGCTCTTTGAGAAATTTAGCATACCTTGGTATTTGTTTGATAGCATCAAGTAGGGGTATGTTGATTTCCACTTTGCGAAGTGTCTCCAATATCTCTTTTTCCTCTTTCTCCTTTTGGGATCTTGCAAATCTCTTTGGGAAGGGAGGAGGTACCTTGAATTTCTCCATAAGTTGCTGTTTCTGCCTTTGACTGGATTCTGCCTGGTCTGTTGATTTGGGCAGATCACTCTCTGCCTTCTCTGGTGATTTGGGCAAATCACTGCTGGACAGCTCAGTTTGCCCAGCGATCGGGTCAGTTTCTACTAGTGAATTGGGCAAATCACTGCCCTGATCACTTTCTGGCAGAATTTCTTCCATGGCCTGTTTTTGCAATTTTTTAGCCTTGCTGTCTTGTAGCTCTTTTCCACTCCTCAATGTGATGGCACTAGCATTTTGTCTTGGATTTATCTCAGTTTGGGAGGGTAGCTTCCCTTGAGACTCAAATTTGCTCATTGAAGTGGCCACTTGGCTCACTTGTTTCTCAAGACTTTGCACAGTATTTGCTAAATTATTCACAATCTCTTCAAGAGGTTGCATTGGGGTTCTGAGGTGCAGCTTGAGCTTGATTCCTTTGCTGGTAGCTTGGATATTGATTTCCCCTTGCATAGCTGAAATTTGGATGGTCCCTCCAACCTGGATTATATTGCAGATCTCTTTGGTAGTCATGGTAGTGGTCTGTCCTAGCATAGCCATAGCTCAGATTGTCTCCCCAACCTGTATTGTATGTGTCAAGGTAGGAATTATGTCTTGGCTGTCCATAGAATCCTTCAAATGCATGTGCTTGTTGAAGTTGTTGAACTTGTCGAGCTTGACCATAATTTCTCACAATAGAGGTTAGTTCAGAAATTTGAGAAGAGAGAAAAGACATACTTATCGTAGCCATGCTTGTAAGGTCTTGGCAGTGCGTTCAATTTCAGGATCGTAAAGAAGTGCTTCTTTACGATCAGCCCTGATCACAAAAGGAAAATACGTTAGTTTAAATCAATTCCCCGGCAACGGCGCCAATTTTTGATAAGCGGTTGTCGAAACCGTCAAAAATAAACCTATTAAACAATCAACAATAAACTTGTAGATAGTGGCAATAGGGTCGAACCACAGGGAATTGACACCAATGATTTTTCTAATAATGACTAGGTTAAGTAAATAACAAGTAATTAAAAGAGGGGGGTTTTGAGTTGATGGATTAACACTAAATAACAAAAGAAAGCAATAATTTAAAGATGAGTAAATCAATAAGAGAAAAGCTTCTAGTTGAAGTATGGATTTATTTCAGATTGTTTAGAATTGATCATTGATTCTTTAATACTCCTATTTATCTCAATAAATTAGTTTAGGATGTGGAAGACGCTTCTCATAATCCAAATTCCTCCTTAGTTCTAGTTTGATTAGGAAACGTTCGCTAATTAAACACTAGTTAACAAGTTGCCAAGGAACGTCCTTGGGGCCTTTGGCATCGAACAACTGTTAACTGCATTAAGACTTAAAGAAACCTAATTCTAACCTTGCCAACCGCGTGGTCAAGTTTAGATCATGCAACTTGATTAAATTTGTGTTCAAATAATATAAGCAATTACGGACTTAAATTATTCAAACAATTGTTACTCAAGCAATTAAAAGCAATAGGCCTAAATTGATTCTAAAAGCAAAGCAACAATCATAGAAAGATCAAATTGCATAAATATTGAAAATAAATAGAAGTTTAACAATGGAGATTTAAATCTCCCAATTCATCACAAATCTGAATTTTTCAACTTCAACTAGAAAGGAAAGTGTTTAGCCACTCATGGTGGACAAAATCACAAAAGAAAAAAAAAAGAAAGAAGAGATTGCTGCATTTCTGGAGAGTTTCTGAAGCTGAGAGATGACCAGAAGATGCCTTTGCTGGTTTGGAGGCTCTCCTTTTATAGCTGAAGAATTCTATCTATCTAGGGTTTTGAAATCCCTTTTTGATTTGGTGTTTGACTCCTCTTTTGATGTTGAATTTAATTGCAATTGGAATTCCTTGGATGAGAAGCTCTTTCGTGGCTCTTGGTTTTATGTTGGTAGTGATTGGGTTGGATTTGGACATCTGAAAATTCGGATTTCTGTTTTCTACCCAATTTCCCGCTCTGCTGTCAATTTCTGCTGTCAAAGTGATTTGCTCGGTGATTTGACCAGTTTCTTCAAGTGATTGGGCAAATCACTGACCCAATCACTTTTCTGTGAGTCAGTCCAGTTTTCTGCTCTCTGTCTTCTGCGAGTGATTTGGCCAGTGTCTTCGAGTGTCTTGGGCAAATCACTGCCCATATCACTTCTGCCTGTTGCCTCCAGGTTTCTGCTGTCAAAGTGATTTGCCCGGTGATTTGAGTGTTTTGGGCAAATTACTGACCCAATCACTTTTCTGTCAATTTTCTGCACTTTTTCTCCAATTTTCCAATTTCTTCCTTTTCTGTAAAAACAAGATAAAAACCATAAATTAAACTAAAAAATGTGTAAATAAGCAATACAAAGGATAATAAAAATGCGGCTAATTTATGCTTGATCACTTACCTTCTGAAATCAAGTAGATGAATGATCCCAACGTGGAGTTTTGAAACAACTCTCCTTCAAACTCTCCAAAATACACAACTTTGCATTTAAAGCTCAAAACCTTCAAAATAACATAATATTTTAGAAAAACATAAATCCTACCATTCTATAGAATTCCAACATCCCGGATTCCACCGAACGTCAGGAATTCCGGTGCCGGATTCTAGCCGAGTATTACAGAAGATTTTTGAGCAAAGAGCAAGTTTTAAGGCTTGGAAGACTCAGGAGCTCTATTCCTTTGGTTTCCAAGTTTAGGTCGTCTCTCTCTCGATCTTCAAGAGGTAAGAGCCGATCTTGAGCTCATTGTATGTTTTAAACAAATTTTAAGTTGATCTATGGGGTAGAAATGCATGATTAGATTAGTTGAACTTTGTTAGGTTTTGTGTGATTATATGGACAATGTGTGTTGGATATGCATGTTTGATGTGTTTGAGTTGGTGTTTAGGATAGTTTGAGACCCCTATGTGTTGTTGCTAGTGTCTATGCATGATTTGAGAGAGTTGGATGCTTAATTGGAGGGTTTGGGAGGAAAGTGTGCATTGAGAAGCTAGGTTTCTGCCCTTTTGGGAGAAACCAGGTTCGGCAGCCGAAAGAACTTTCGACCGCCGAACCTGTCTGTGAGGCAAGCCTTTCGACTGCCGAATCCTGCCCCCGAAAATGGACTTTCGTCTCTGGAGGGCACTTTCGGCCGCCGAAGGTGCCGCCGAACCTGCATGACTTTCGGCTCTGGAGGGACTTTCGGCCGCCGAACCTGCCGCCGAAAGTGCCCTGTGCAGTCTTCCTTTGCATGTTTTCTATGATTGTTTTAAGGTGTTTTAGGGGGTTTTTGGGGAGTATTTTAGAGTCATGTTCATGAATGTTTGGTCCCTCATTTGAGTCCACCTGTGTAGGTTCGGACCCGAGGAACCGGAGACCCCAGTAGTAAGTCAGTCGCTTCAGAGTCAGTAGAGCTTCAGCCAGAGGTGAGTGGAATAAACACTTATGTATTTAAAGCAATTAAATATTGATTTGAACATGTTCATGCATCACGAATGCCATGAGATATTATAGGTTGTTTGCATTAGAATTCACGAATATGTTGCATTGCATAATTTGATGATGATGTGGATGGATGTTGGATGATCCTTAGTCCTCAATATAATACAATGTGATATGATACGGTATGGCATGGTATGGAAGACCGGTTGACCCATTCTACGTCCCGGCACTATGTAAGAGAAAGACCGGTTGAACCATTCTACGTCCCGGCACGTTGGAATGTTATGATATGTTATGTTTAAGAGAAGGACCGGTTGACCCATTCTACGTCCCGGCACCTTGGAATGTAGAGGACTATTGGTGACAATACCATCCTTGATGTGATTTATCTGTGATGTGTTACATCTCATGAAAGTATGAAATTTAAATTGAATGTTTATTTATTCTGCTCACTGGGCTTTATAGCTCACACCTCTCCCTTAACCCCCAGGATTTCAGGTACAGGGTAGACCAGGAGGTCAGCAGGAGTAGAGTTATATTGTATGTAATAGCTAGATGTGGACATGAATGTGATGTAATGTAAAAGTATAGTATAGAAATGTAATGTAATGATGTCTATTGAGGTTTATAGTTGTGCTTGACCCTAGTATGTTGTTAATCTCTTTGAGTACATGATTTTAATGATGCTTATGTAACCAAACTCAATATATGTTATGTCACCCCATTGGGGCATTGATGAGACTCCAAAAAGGGGTTAATGTTTATGATTATGTTTATGTATAGTGCATGCACAGGTTGAGTTTGGTGAATGGATGAAAGAATGAATGAATGTAAGGAAAAGTTCAAAACTTTTATGTATGTGTTGATCATGTATGGGATTAAACAGGTTTATAAGATGAATGTTAGGCTTGCTACGGGTCCCAGCGGCCTTATGCCGACCTGGATCCTAGCGCCGGTAGCGGTTCGGATTTTCGGGTCGTTACAGATTTTGTCCACCATGAGTGGCTAAATCCATCCTTTCTAGTTGAAGTTGGAAAATTCAGATTTGTGATGACTTGGGAGATTTAAATATCTATTGTTAAACTTCTATTTATTTTCAATATTTATGCTATTTGACCTTTCTATAATTGTTGCTTTGCTTTTAGAATCAATTTAGGCCTATTGCTTTTAATTGCTTGAGTAACAATTGTTTGAATAATTTAGGTCCGTAATTGCTTAGATTATTTAAACACACATTTAATCAAGTTGCATAATCTAAACTTGACCACGCGGTTGGCAAGGTTAGAATTAGGTTTCTCTAAGTCTTAATGCAGTTAACAGTTATTCGATGCTAAAAGCCCCAAGGACGTTCCTTGGCAACTTGTTAACTAGTGTTTGATAAGCGAACGTTTCCTAATCAAACTAGAACTAAGGAGGAATTTGGATTGTGAGAAGCGTCTTCCACATCCTAAAGCAGCCCACATACATGAAGAGAAGAAGAGAGGGGGGGTTCCTTGATATTAAGGTGTCAAGGCGGTCGAAGAAGGCCACAAGTGGAAGCAACCGATGCTTTGGTCATTCTCTTACAGAGCCTTGCTGCCAGTCCGTGCTTGCTAATTTATTGAAATAAATAGGAGTGTTAAAGAATCAATTATAAATTCTAAACAAACTGAAATAGATCCATTCTTCAACTAGAATTCTTCTCCTATTGAAATTCTCATCTATTTAAATTATTGCTTTCTCTTGCTATTTAGTTTTAATCATCAAAACAAAACCCCCTCTTTTAATTTCTTGTTATTTACTTGTCCAAGTCATTATTAGAAAAATCCGTAGTGTCAAATCCTTGTGGTTCGACCCTATTGCCACTATCTACAAGTTAATTGTTGATTGTTTAATAGGTTTATTTTTTACGGCTTCGACAACCGCTATCACACTCTAACCCAGAGACCATCAAACCCAACCTCTCGACGGCCCTCGGAGCAATGAAAGAATGAGATGCACCAGGGTCCATTAAGGCATAAACATCTGAACAACCAATGACGAGATTACCTGACACCACGGTGTTAGATGTATTTGCCTCCTGCTGAGTCATGGTGAAGATCCGTGCTGGAGCTGATGGACCTTCACCCCTGAAACCCGCTGAAGAAGAGGCTGCCCCTCTCCCTCGACCTCTGCCACTAGCCTGAGTCACGGCTGGAGCTGCTGGCTGAGCCACACTACCAGAAGCTGTCTGCTGAGACTGTGTCACAAAAGCTGCTCTAGGACACTCCCGTGCCATGTATCCTTCTTGCCCACATCTAAAGCAGGTTGTCGTCCCAAACCGACATACTCCCTTGTGCGGCTTCCCACACTTCATGCATACTGCATTATCTGCACCTGAGCTCGAGCCACTTTCTAATCCCAGACCTGACTTGATCTTGCTCCAGAACTTGTTCTTCTTGGACTTCCGGGAACCTCTGTCCCACTTCTTACTGCCTGAAGCTGCTGAACTCAAGGAAGAAGGATCCAACTTTCCCCCACCTGGGGTCTTGGAACCAGAAGACTGTGCCACTGACTGCTTAACTCTTCCCTCGATTATGGCACTAGCCTCCATCCTCCGAGCCATATCCACTATGGCATGGAAACTGTCCCTCTTTTCTGACTGGATCAATGAGGAATACCTGGAATAAAGCTTCATGATATACCTCCTTGACTTCTTCTGGTCTGTGTCAAGATTTTGTCCAGCAAACGGCAACAGCTCCAAGAACCTGTCTGTATACTCATCCACACTCATTTCCTCCGTCTACCTCAACTGCTCAAATTCAATCATCTTCAACTCCCTTGAACTGTCAAGGAAAGCCCATCCAGCAAACTCATTAGCAAACTCTTCCCATGATAGGCTATCCAACCTCGGGTTCACATAGTTCTTGAACCACTCTCGGGCCTTCTTGCACTTCAGAGTGAACCCAGCCATCTGAATGACTCTACTGTCATCAGCTCCTATCTCATCTGTAATCATCTTGACCCTCTTAAGGTACACAAACGGGTCATCACCTGTATCAAACTGGGGAGCATCCAACTTCATGTAATCGGTCATCTTGACTTTGTTCCCTCCAAATGAGCTAGGCTTAGGCATTTGAGTTTCTTGGACAGTAGGTTCTGCTGGTGGTGGAGGAGGTGCAGCATCCCCTGGGGTAGGGTTTGCTGGACCTGGGTAGAAAGATGGGGGTGGGTACATAGGGTACTGTGAGTATGGTGGGTAAAAAGGTGGGTAGGGCATGTGAGTGATAAGGGTTAAAACTGGGGTAATCTGATGTACCTCCCATCGAATACCCGGGATTCTGTGAAAAGGGTGGGTACTGGGGTGGCTGAATAAATCCCGAGGCCTGAGTGCCTCCTTGAGACTCCCCCATACCCTCTTCAGACATACTTACTCCAAGACTGTCGTCCCTCCTCTGATCCACATCCATACCATCTCCCACATCTTCCGACATTCCACCTTGTACTGTTCCCTTCTGCTCACATCAAAAAACCTTCTAGGGTCTCTTGATGCTCTCTCCCTGCTAGACCGGCAGGACATTGCCCTTGGCAATGCAGGAGGACGGGCATTTGTGCCCTCGTCCTGGGGTGGTACTCCAGTCAATCGTGTAGATCGACGAGTTCCTCTCATCTTGTTTACTGAAAAACAGCACACAACACATAGAACATTAGCATCAAATGGTTCATGTGGAAACACATGAACCCACATCACATACATCACATACATAGCATATCATCAATGCACATGCATAAAATCATGGCATTTCACATCATCATTCAAGACAGGACTCTACATCCTATCCTAGTGGACATGATTTTTCTATTGTGCTTGACCTTCTAGAACATCTATGAGCCCGACACACTATAGGTCCAACCATATGAACCTAGTGCTCCGATACCAATCTGTAACGACCCGGGAATCGGACTGCTACCGGCGCTAGGATCCAGATCGGCTTAAGACCACCGGGACCCGTAGCAAGCCTAACATACAACCTGTACACCTGTTAAATCCCACACATGATCACACAATTATATAAAAAAAATTAAACTTTTCTTTCAGTTCCCAAGCTTACCCTGTGCATGCACAACTCATAATCATAATCCCCACACTGGAGCCCTCATAAAATGCTCCAATGGGGTAACATCACATACAATAAGCTTGGTTACATAAAAACATCATTAAACCATTACATTTGAAAGATCATGTATCAAAAGGGATTAACATACAAACTAGGGTCAAGCACAACTCTAATCCTCAATAACATCATTACATTGCATAACTGTTCAAAACTGTTTATTACATTCCTAAACAATACATTACATTTCAATAATTTATCATGTCCACCGCTAGCTATTACACAAACATGACTTTACTCTAGCTGACCTCCTGGTCTATCCCGTACCTGCAAACCTGGGGTTAATGGAGTGGGGTGAACTACTAGAGCCCAGTGAGCAGAATAATAAAACATTGTATTTAAAACATATGATATCATGGAATGCATCACATCACAAACATTTCACATCAAGGATGGACTTGTCACCAATAGCCCTCTACATAATCCAATTATGCCAGGGGCGTAGTGCAGGCCACACCTGGTCTTTCTCTTACACATAACATATCATGCATATCCAATTGTGCCGGGGGCGTAGTGCAGGCTATACCTGGTCTTTCTCTTACATTGTGCCAGGGGCGTAGTGCAGGCACGCCTGGACTTCCATATCATAACATATCATATCTCATCGTACTGAGGACTAATGGGTCATTCAACATCCATCCACATCAACATCAAGATATGCAATGCAACATATTCGTGGTTTCTAATTGATTGGCGGTTGTCGAAGCCGTCAAAAATAAACCTATTAAACAATCAACAATAAACTTGTAGATAGTGGCAATAGGGTCGAACCACAGGGAATTGACACTAAAGATCTTCCTAATAATAACCAAGATGAGTAAATAACAAATAATTAAAAGATGGGGGTTTGATTTGATGATTAAAATTAAATAGCAAAAGAAAGCAATAATTTAAATAGATGAGAATTTCAATGAGAAAGAGATTCTAGCTGAAGTGTGAGTCTAATTCAGTTTGTTCAGAATTGATCATTGATTATTAAAGACTCCTATTTGATTTCAATAAATCAGTTTTGGTTGTGGAAGATGCTTCTCACAATCCAAATTCTTCCTTAGTTCTAGTTTGATTAGGAAACGTTCGCCAATCAAACACTAATCAACAAGTTGCCAAGGAACGTCCTTGGGGCATTGTAGCATCGAACAACTGTTGATTGCATTAAGACTTAGAAAAACCCAATTCTATCCTTGCCAACCGCGTGGTCAAGTTTAGATTATGCAACTTGATTAAATGTGTATTTGAACAACCTAAGCAATTACGGACCTAAATCATTCAAACAATATTACTTAAGCAATTTAAAAGCAATGGGCCCTTATTGATTCTAAAAGCAAAGTAATAATTATGGAAAAGATCAGTTTGCATAAATATTGAAACAAACAAGAGTTCAACAATGGAGTATTAAACCTCCCAATTCATCACAAATCTGAATATTCTCAACTTCAACTAGAAAAGAATGACTTTAGCCACTCATGGTGACTAAAATACACAAAAAGATTAAAAGAAGAGAAAAGGGAAAAGTTGCAGAGCTTCTGGCGAAGGGGAGAGTATGCTGAATTGCTATCTCGATAATGCCTTTGCTGGTTTTGAGACTACCCTTTTATAGCTGAAGAATTGTCTAGGGTTTTGAAATCCCTTTTTGATTTGATGTTGGACTCCTCTTTTGATGTTGAATTTGATTGCAATTGGATTTCCTTGGATGAGAAGTTCTTTCGTGGCTCTTGGATAAGTGTTGGAAGTGATTGGATTGGATTTGGACTTCTGAAAATTCGGATTTCTGTTTGCTGTCCATTTTCCCGCTCTGCTGTAATTTTCTGCTATCAAAGTGATTTGCCCGGCGATTTGACCAGTTTCTTGGGCAAATCACTGGGCAAATCGCTTCTCTGTGAGTCAGTCCTCTATGCCTCTGCGAGTGATTTGGCCAGTGATTCTCGATTGTCTTGGTCAAATCGCTTGCCCATGTCACTGCTGTCTGTTGCCTCTGGGTATCTGTTTTAGCTTGATCTGTGCAGTGATTGGAGCAGATTTTTGGGCAAATCACTGGGCAAATCATCCTTTTGCAAATTTTCTGCACTTTTTTCTCCCATTTTCCAGATTCTTCCTTTTCTGTAAAAACAAGATAAAAACCATAAATTAAGCTAGAAAATGTGTAAATAAGCAATAAAAGAGATAATAAAAATGTGGCTAAATTGTGCTTGATCACTAATGCAAACAACTTAATACATATCATATGGTATTTATGATGCATGAATCATGCTGAAACTTCTATTATTGGCTTTGAAATATATAGAGTTATTCCACTCACCTCTGGCTAGCTCTGACAAGACTCGGGAGCAGTTATCTCACTGCTGGGGTCCTCGGTTCCTCTGGTCCGAACCTACACGGGTGGACTAAAATGAGGGACCAAACACACACAAACATGGCTCTAAAATACTCCCCAAAAACCCCCTAAAATACTTTAAAACAATCATAGAAATCATGCAAAAGAAGGCTGGACAGGGCACTTTCGGCGGCAGGTTCGGCGGCCGAAAGTCCCTCTAGAGCCGAAAGTCATGCACCTTCGGCGGCACTTTCGGCGGCCGAAGGTTCTCTCCAGAGATGAAACTCATGCATGTTCGGCGGCACCTTCGGCGGCCGAAACTCCCTTCCAGAGCCGAAAGTCCACTTTTGGGGGCAGGGTTCGGCAGCCAAAGGCTGGCCTCCACAGGCAGGTTCAGCGGCCGAAAGTTCCTTCGGCTGCCGAACCTGAGGTCTTCCAAAGGGCAGAACTCAGCCTCCTATGTGCACAAATACCACCCAAACCATTTAATCATGCATTTACCTATTCTACAATAAGCAACTCAAGCCAACAAGCATATAGGGGTCTCAAACTATCCTACACCCCAACTACAACACCTCAAACATGCATATACAACATACATTGCTCATAACCACAACATAAACCCATAAACTCAACTAAAACTTAAACAAGCATTTCTACCCCATAAAACTTCATAAAACTCGCTTAAAACATACAAGAGAGGTAGGATCTAAGCTTACCTCTTGAAGATCAAGAGGGAAGACGATCCTAACTTGGAGATGGGGAGAAATCCACTCTTTGGTCTCCAAGCTCCAAAACTTGCTCTAAGTTCACAAATCTTCAAAAGCCAAGCAAACACTTGTTAAAACTTGAAAGATTGGAGGAAAAATCATCAAAAACGACCATGGGAGAGCATGGACTCACCGTTGGCCGAAAATGGGGAGAAAACTCATCCGCTTCGGCCATGGAGTCCTTATATAGGGTCTTATACTGCCCGAGAGTGGCCTGCAATCTTTGGATATACCGGAGTATCTACTTATTATTCAAATTATTAAGGTTTGCTTCATTGATCACTGGATGCATGTTCTCTCGGTTATTTCGGATAGAGGAAATGATGACCCCCTCATTGGTAATGGTATTGTCAGCAAATGTAGGGTTTCCAGCCATTTTGAGTGAGGAAAGACGATAGGAAACTGGGCGTGATCCATGAGCGAGTTTAATGGATCTTTCTCGGCAATGGAACTAAATGATGTTGCTAAGATTGGATTGCTGACGTAATTGAAATGAAACTGAATTGTTATTAGCTAGAACCTACAAGAGAGGAAACGTGAGGTGGTGGTAAGTGCCCACGACAGTCTATCCGATACTGAAGTGAGTGTTTAGAAGAACAGAGGGAATGTGAAGGATTACTTAGAGCTTGAATAGTATTAGAGATAGTATACATTTTCTCTGAAATCGTTCTCTTTTTATATTGTAAGGGGATGAAGATAAATATAGTGTTTCCTGAAAATTCGGCAATAATGTGACCGACTGGTCGATAATAGATATCATCAGCTAATTAGATTAGTAATCCCACGATCTTTGGCAAAATAGAAATGTGCCTAACAACGGTAACTCTGTATCAAGATTTAGTCTATTCGGAGAGGGCGAGTCTTGACGGTAGTCTGTGTGTTAAAATATTCGAATCTCCTCCTATAATGCGGCAACGTTTTTCACTTATTAAATTTTGCCACGTAACATCACCACGTTCATAAACACTTTTATAGATATTATTGCAAATTCGTATTTTTAGAAATATTGCCTTCAGATTAATAGGCCTATTCTCCGAAAGGCCTAATTGCTTAATTGTAATTTTTTTCTCTGCAATGTAAAAAGAAAAAAAAATTCATGGAAAAATATCTTATTTCTGTTTGGAGTAAATCTTCTATGCATGCAATTATTAACCCTATATTGGGACAAAATAATAGATCACATTTTTCAAAATTTGAATTATTACTTGCATGTTGGACCTATTATAATATACTCAACACACAATAAATATATAAAAATAAATAAAATATATTAATTACGAATTTCCTGATGAGACCATTGCAATTAATTGTTATAAAATAATTAGGTCAAAATTAATATATAACCCCATAAAATTTTAAAATTAACAGTTTAATCCTTACTTTATGTTGTTAAATTTTTTTCTTTTAAAAAAAGTAAATGATTTAATCTCTATTTTTTTAATTTTATCAAATTAAAAGACATATAATAATAGAGTTAAAATATAGATATTAGATTATTAAATATATACGTTCAGTCTAAAGTTTGATCCAAAAATTCAAAGAGATAAGACTAATTGAGGGATTCAATTATTGAGTGGAGACAATATGATGTGGCAAAAAACGAAATCTGGAAATAAAAAATAAGGGGCAATCATTGAGTAGGGTTTAATTTGTGGTGCATCTAGACTTATAGAGAGGATTAAAAAAATTCATATAAAATAATTAATAAAAATATTTAAATAAAATTATTTTTAAAATATGATGATAATGATAAAATGTAATATTTATGAAAAATCTTAAATTAATATTTTAAATATTTTATTAGGAGAATAATTCCAGCAAACGATAGTGTCTTTCTTACCTATTCACCTGCGTGAATATCACAACCATAAATCTTATCAGGAGTCATGTTGGATATATGGTATGGTCTGCAACTAAAGACATCGTGAAATTAATTTGCTGAAGCATCAATCTCAACATCTGCCTCCAATTTGCCCAATAGCGTCATTTTTGCTTTTCAAGAAAAAGGAAATATGGAGAAAGAGTTTTTGGTAATGCTTATGCTGCTTTGGTATTGCTTTCTTTATATAGAAGTTGCATGAGCTTAGTTGCCATATATGTATTTTTAATATAGTAGAATCTTTCCTACTCAATTATTAAGCATTGACTATTCTGAGTGATTTCAATTAGGGTTTGTGTTATGGGATGGAAAATGTTACAATGCCTTATATAAATAATTATATATCTCATTCTAATAAAAATAAATTTATATTTTCTTCTTTTATTTTAAACAATATATATATTTATACACGCTATTGCTGCATATTTTTATTTTTTATATTAATATAAATAAAAAATAAAAAATTTTCTAAAAAATATTTTTATTCTTAAAAAATATTTTTTAAAAATTTATTCTTTATAAACAGAGACTATATCCTCTAAATTATGATATATATCAGTGTGTCTTGATAAAATTATAGTCTTCTAATTTTACGTATCATATTTTATTATTTTTCAATACATCTTGATAAATTTAAAATTGATTGAAAATCCTAGAAAAATTAGATTTGATCAATGCTATTAATTATCGTTTGAAAAACAACTGGTGAAGAGATTTTTGGATATGAATATTATAGTTTATGCCGGTAAATTTTCATGAGTATTTAAATTTTAAGTTACTAGAGTTCACTCTTGTATATGATATCTTCCTTACTTGTTAAAATTTAAATTTTTAATTTTTATAATAAAAAATTGAAGAAAAATATTTAAATCAAGTCGATAACCATCGATTGGATATTAAAAATTTAGATAGATATTGATAAAAGAAGCATAATTATTAAAAAACACACAGACATAGTTTTAAGGTTTAAAACGTTACTGATACAAGTTCATATGCATTATAGATACAAGTTCATATGCAAAGATGCATTGTCCTATAGATACAAGTTTATATGCAAAGATGCATTGTCATTGGTGCTTCATTATAAAGCACTTATTTAATTATTATGCAAACCACATATTAGAGCATAACATGTTCCATGATCATTTGTTCTGACATTTCACGAGATGAGCAGAAACATCCTTACTATTTTGGACAATAATCTCTAGCAAGGAGTAAGGATCTGGTATATTCTCATGGATCTTCTCATATTCTAAGGTCCAACGCACCACACTGCCCTCTCCTTTAGGCGTAACTTGAACGGTCACCTTGAAATTCTTAAATTCTTCCAACAAATCTCCTTCGATCACTTTGAAGACGATTAACAAATTCACATCATCTATGGTTTCAATTACTTCCTTAGCCACTTTAGCAGACCCATCTGTTTTTCATTTTTATACTTATTAATAATTTTTAGAAAAAAAAAAAGAAAAATACAATTGGAAAAGATTAAACGCTTACCATGAAAATATTTCCAGCAGACAATAGCGCCTTCCTTACCCCATTCACCTTCATGAAGATCACAACCATGAATATTGTGGGACATATTGGATATATGGTGTGGTCGACAACTTAAGACATCATGAAACTGATCTGCAGGAGCATCGATCCCAAACTGTGCCTCTAGTTTGCCCCATAGTGTCATTTTTAGCTTTTGAAAAAAGAAAGATACAGAGTTTCTGGTGATGCTTATGATCACTAATGAATCTAATGATGCATGAAGTCCTTTGGCATTGCTTTCTATATATAGAAGTGGCATGAGCCTAATTGTCATTTATATATTTATTTATTTTAATATTATAGAAATATTTTCATACTCAATTATGCAGATGTGACTATGTTGAGTAATTTCAATTAGAATGTGTATTATGGGATGAAAAATATTGCAAATACCCCATTTCGAGTGAGGAACGACAATAGGAATTTGGACGTGATCCAGGAGCGAGTTTAATGGATCTTTCCCGGCAATGAAATTAAATGATGTTGCTAAGATTGAATTGATGACCTAACCGAAATGGTATTAAACTGTAATTGGTTAGAACCTATAAGAGAGGAAACGTAAGGTACTGGTGGGTGCCCACGACAGTCTATTCGATGTTGAAGTCAATAGTGTTAGGGATAATATACAGTTCCTCTGAAATCGTTCTTTTTTTATATTGTAAGGGGATGAAGATAAATATAGTATTTTCTGAAAATCCGACAATAATGTGGCTAACTGCTCGATAATGGACATCGTCAGCTAATTAGATTAATAATCCCACAATCTCTAGCAAAATAAAAATGTGTCTAATAATCGTAACTCTGTGTCAAAACTCGGCCTATCTGGGAGGGCGAGTCTTGACGGTACTCTATGTGTTAAAGTATCTGGGTCTTCTCCTGTAATGAGACAACGTTTTCCACTTGTTAAATTTTACCACGTGATCCCTATTTTATGGTGACAACTCATAATTTATTTTGGGCTAATATTATATAATATCACCACAATCACAAACACTTTTACTGATATTATTGCAAATTTATGTTTTTGAGAAATATTGCCTTCAAATTAATAGGCTTATTCAGCGTAATTGCTTAATTGTAATTTTTTTCTCTGTGATGTTAAAAAAATAATAGATCACATTTTTCAAATTTTGAATTATTACTTGCATGTTGGACCCTATTATAATATACTCAACACACAATAAATATACAAAAACAAATAAAATATATTAATTACGAATTTCCTACGGATGAGACCATTGCAATTACTTGTTATAAAATAATTAGGTCAAAATTAATATATAACCGCATAAAATTTTAACATTAACAGTTTAATCCTTACTTTATGCTGTTAAATTTTTTTTTTAAGTAAATGATTTAATCTCTATTTTATAATTTTATCAAATGAAAGGACATATAATAATAGAGTTAAAATATAGATATTAAATTATTAAATATATACGTTTAGTCTAAAGTTTGATCCAAAAATTCAAAGAGATTAGAATTGAGGGATTCAATTATTGAGTGGAGACAATATGATTTGGCAAAAAATTATGTTTTTCTTCTAGATTTTTTTACTAATATTTTAGATTTTAAGTTAAGTGTATGTAGGGAAGTATACTGACTTAAATTAATATGAATATAATATATAATTATTTTAAAAGAATTTTGTAATATACTTTTATTTTGAGCAGTAGAATAAAAATTTTAACGAAATGGGTAATAAGATCACACACAATATTTTTGAAAAGGATATTTTTAAATTATTGGGAGCAAATAAATGTGAAATCTCCATTGTTTTTCTTCTTCTGTTGTAAAAGATGATGTAAAGTTATGGGCAAATATTGATTGATTGTACAGTTTAAATAAAATAACTTTTCAATTAATTATCAATTACTTTAGGAAGACTTAAAATCTATTGAAAAACTGAAAAAAATTGAATTCATTGATGCTAATTGATTATTCAATGTTTGGAGAAAGACATTCCTAAATATGAATATCATAGTTCATACTGCTAAGTTTTCTTGAGATTTTTTTTTATTTTATATTAAATTTTGAGCTATTAAGAGTTTGTTTTTGGCATGTAATATATTTTCTGCTTGTCAAAATTTGAATATATATATATTTTTTCAATAATAAATTGATGAAAAGAGTTTAAAGCAGTTAATATGAGCAATGACTATAAATCAAATATTTAGATTGATATATAAATATTACTAGACATTTTGATATTGGAGTAACACAAAGACATTACATAGATTTTAGGCAAATTTTTCTGCAACAAAATGTTCTAGCTACTTGTGCTTCATTATGGAGTTATTATTTAATTATTACACGAAATATCACGCGTTATGACATAACATAATCTATGATAATTTCTTTTGATATTCCACGAGATGAGCAGCAAACATCTTTGCTTAAGTGGATAAGTAGTTCTAGTAATGTATTAGAATCTGATATATTCTCATGAATTTTTTCATATTTCAAAGTATAATGCACCAAATTTCCGTAGCTTGAATGATCAACTTGAAAATTTTCTACTCCTTTAATAGATCTCCTTCAATCACTTTGAAGGTGTTGACAAGTTCACATCATCTATTACTTCAATTATCTCTTTAGCTATGTTTCGTCTGTTTTTTATTTTAATACTTAATTAATAATTTTTAAAAATTTAAAATCTAAAATAAAAGTTAAAAAAAGTTTCAAGAATAATTCCAGCAAACGACGGTGCCTTCCTTACCCATTCACCTTCATGGAGATCACAACCATGAATTTTATCAGGGCTCATATTGGATACATGGTGTGGTATGCAACTAAAGACATCGTGAAATTGATCTGCTGGAGCATCGATCTCAACATCTGCCTCCAATTTGCAAAATAGCGTCATTTTTGCTTTTCAAGAAAAAGGAGATGTTGAGAGAGAGTTTTTGGTAATGGTTATGGTGCTTTGGCATTGCTTTCCTCATATAGAAGTTGCATGAGCTTAGTTGCCATTTAAAACCTTAAAAAAGCATTCTACTTCTTATAATTATTTTGATTATATGGATGCTTGGAAAAATGCTTTATGTATTCAAAATCCAGCCCATACTCATTCCTAGTTGATATATTTTGACCAGTCAAAAATTAAAACTACTACCCAATTTCCAAATTGGTTTTTAAAATGGTGGCAGTATAGAGGTATTTCGGAAGAGATTATTTCACCCGAAGTATTTCAAATATATCAGTATTTTAAAACCAATTATAAACCTCCTCAAAATGAAAAGTATATTCATCTCTTGATGTATTTCTGCATAAACTTTTTTATTCCCTGGATATACCAATGGTTCTTTGATTTTCAGTATTCATCAGGAACTAGTATACCTATTATTGTCAGAAAACATAAAATCAAATGGTGGGGTTCATTCAGAAATACCACCACAGAGATGGTTGTAAAGCAATGGATACTTCAAAGAGCACAGTTTCTACTGTGTCTTATGCTGAAAAATTAACTCTGCAAGGAGAGCCACCATTTGGAGCCCAAAAGGCCCAATGCCAGGCCTTACTAGCAGCATCTAAAAACCCTGAAGAGTTTAAGCTGATTTGTCAGCAAATGTATAATCAGCTTACTTCATCGGAGAAAGAAAAATTAAATCAAATAAGGCTATAGTATTTATCCTGAAATCCTCTGATAATTTAATAGTTATCTTTACTAAATATTTTCTAGAAGTTATTTCTTGTAATAATAGAATAAAATTATTATCTACTTCTTCATTATCTAATAGACTAATTTTATTATTTTCATTATCTTCTTCTCCTACTTCTTCAGATGAGGAGGATGATCCTGAAATTAATTGTTCTTCTAGGAATTTTCCAAGATCCTTAGTGTTTGTTGGTATCAGAGCCTTGGAAAATTTATGCATGGGAAGGAATCTATAATTAAAAATCTTGAGAAAGTATGTTTTGGGTATGCCAACTGAACCCGTTTTAGCCAAGGTTTAGGCGTCATAGGGTATAACAGGCAGTGGCCACGACATAATTCAAAAATGGATCCTTTTTTGTGTAAATCGGCTAGTACAGTAATGATTCAGAGTCTTCAGAAATAAAAAAAGTAATAAATAAAAATGATTTAATTTTGGAAGATTTTGTAAAAGCAATAGATGAATGGGAAATTCCTAAGGTAGATAAAGAACATATTTATAAAATTCCAAAATTTAATGTTTTTAAAACGGATTATGTGATTAAAACAGAAGAAAGGGATTTTCAATTAAGTAAACATTTTGAGAAAATAATTCTTTTATCAGGAAGAACATTAAATCATCATAGGAGTAAAAAATATAAGTATATTCATATAGGATTAATACAAGTAGGAATAAAACCTTTAACTAGAGAAGGACTAAACACTAGTATACTAGCAGTAGTAAAAGATGCAAGATTTTTAAATTTCCAGGATTCTTTATTAGGATCCATAGAAACCAGTCTAAGTGAAGGACCAATATCTTTTGAAGTCTACCCTGATATGACAATCTCTTTAAATGATTTAAATATTTTAGACAGTATAGTCTTAGAAATAAAAATCCATAATTATAAAATGAAGCAAGGGTCTATTCCAATAGCATTAATATATAAAATCCATTATAAAGCTATGAATTCAGCCTTTGGAACTAAATATAAATTACAACCAAAAAGGGGAGAAACAAAATTTTTACAGACAGATCTAACTAAAACAAATACAGTAATTCCTAAAACAATCCAATGGAAGGATATAACCTTGCCAGATGAATGGATATTAGAAGGGATAGTACCCCTCCAGAACAAGAAAAGGTAAAACCAAATATGAGTTTAAGTAGAATAGAGCAGTTTGAAGATGGCAAAGTATCACTAAAATTTAATAGGAGTATGAGCAGTAGGTATACAGGATCTTTGTCCTCTGAAATAACAGAAGACATAGGAAGAGTTTCAAACCTACCATCAGTAATATATGCAACTTATAAAGGAGATGAGCCTAAACCAGTAATTCAGACTATAGTAAAACCCAGATTTTCAACATCAGATATCCCAGATAGACATCATAAAATGAAAGGAGTAGATTATAGTTCTTCAGTACCCCAGGCAGTTTATAACCCTGTAGAAAATTATTTAAATCAACAGGCTGAAATAGCAGCTTCATCACCAGAATCACCATCAGCATCTGCCATAACCGAAAATATAAATAATATAGACAGAGAATTAAACGTTCTTACTAAAGAAAAAATTGAAAAGAAATTTTTAAAGGAAATAACAAAGACAAAGAATTTAAGTAAGTTAAATAAAATTATTAAAGAGCATAAGTTTGAAAATCTAAAAGAAGAATATCTTAATTATATAAACCAAGATAAAGGAGAAATAGGATTTTTTGAGTGGTTTAAATTATATAAAAGGAAATGTATTAACCCAATAACAATAAGGGATAAGAGGCCAGAATGGATTGTAAATGATAAAGTAATCCAGAGTGAGTTTCCACCTAAAACGATTAGTAAGATAAAACATGGAGAAAATGAAATAATTTGTGCACCATATAAAATAGCTAAAGAAAATGATACAGATAAAAAGGTCATAGAGCAAAATAATTTTAGTAATGCAAGTTTAATATGTATCGGTACTCAGTTAAAAAAGATGGAAAAAATGATAAAGAAAAAGAGGTAGATATAGAAGAGAAAAAAGAAATAAAACCACATATATTTAAACCATATCAAATATCTAGATCGAGTCAAAAGGAATTAAAAGCTAATAAAAATGAATTCTTGCAAAGTCTAAAAGACCAGTTAAGTAAAATAGAAACTTCAGATCAAGTAAAAATATAATTCCAGAAACTCCTCAATCTAGAAATGTAAATGCATTAGAAGAAGAGTCAGAATCTGAAACTGAGCAAAGTCAGCCAGATTCAGATGATATAAAGCAATTTGAAATAAATCCTATATCACATAGAGAAATAGTAAGTAAAGCACCAGATTTAAGATTAATGGAAAAGCCAAATATTACATCTCAGTTTAAATATAATGCTTCAACAGTATATGAATGGAACATAGATGGACTATCTGAATACAATATTTTAAGTTTATTACAACAAATGACTATGGCAGCTAATGCATATAAAACTCAGTCTTTTGCTTTAGATAGAGCAATAACTGAAATAATTATAACAGGTTTCACAAGACAATTAAAAGGTTGGTGGGATTACCATCTAACAGACATACAACAATTAGAGATCTTAAATTCAATCCAAGTGGATAGTGAAGGCGAACCTATATATAATGAATTAGGAGAAACTATTCAAGATGCAGTATCAACCTTAATCTTAATAATTTCATTACATTTTATAGGAGACCCCTCTCTTTTAAAAGATAAAAATGCTGAGTTATTAAGTAATTTAAAATGTAAAAAACTAAGTGATTTTCAGTATTATAAAACTACATTTTTTACTAGGTTAATGTTAAGAGAAGATTCAAATCAAGATTTTTTGAAAGAAAAATTCCTAGCAGGACTTCCTTATTTTCTAGGGGAAAAAAGTTAGGAATAACATAAACAATAATTTAGTCATCCAATATCATATAAAAGATTAACATATGGCCAACTGGTAAGTATAATTCAGAAAGAAGGATTACAAATTTGTCAGGATTTAAAGTTACAAAGAACCTTAAAGTATGAAATGCATAGGACTAAGCAAGAACTAGGATCTTTATGTAAACAGTTTGATTATAGAATAACCCAAGATAAAAGTTGTAATGGTCAATGTTCTAAATCTAAGCCAAGAAAATATTATAAAAGAGAAAAATATTACAAGAAAAAATACATAGTAAAACCAAGTAAGGAAGAATATTATAAAAAGAAAGATTATAAACCCTATAAAAGGCACAGGAAGAGAACTTCAATAAATAAGACCCAAAATAAAAATTCATTTAAAGATTTAATATGTTTTAATTATGGGCAAAAGGGTCATACATCTAAATTTTGTAGGTTTAATAAAAAAACTAAATGAGTTAGAATTAGATGAAGAAATAATAAATAAAATTCAAGAATTATATATAGATTCAGAACTTTCAGAATCAGAGATAACAGAAAGTGAGAATCAGATAGATGAGTTAGGAACTAGCTCGTCAGAAAAATCAATAAATGTTCTAACTAAAGAGCAAGGCTCATTATTAGAATTAATAAATAATATAGAAGATAGTAGTACAAAGGAAAAGTTTCTTAAAAAATTAATAAAAAGTTTTGATGAAACAGAAGAGATTAAAGATAGTATTCCCAAAATAGAAAAACAAACTTATGATTTAACTAAAATATTAAATAAAAATAAGAAACCTAAAGAAACAATATCCATAGGAAAATTACAAAAAGAAATCAGAATGGTAAAAGCTGAAGTAAAAGATTTAAGGCATCAGCTTCAAAAAGATTCAAAAAGAATAAAATTCCTAGAAGAACAATTAATTTCAGGATCATCCTCTTCATCTGAAGAAGTAGGAGAAGAAGATAATGAAAATAATAAAATTAGTTTATTAGATAATGAAGAAGTAGATAATAATTTTATTCTATTATTACAAGAAATAGCTTCTAGAAAATATTTAGTAAAGATAACTATTAAATTATCAGAGGATTTCAGGATAAATACTATAGCCCTATTTAACACAGGAGCAGATTTAAATTGTATAAAATCAAGCTTAGTACCTAAAAGGTTTTGGCAAGAGACTAAGGAAAAACTAAAAACAGCAAATAAAACTAATTTAAATATTCTAGGAAAAACAGAAACATTAATAGTAAATCAGGATTTGGAAATAAAAACTGTATTTTTATTATCCCAATAGATAAATCACATGGTAATATTAGGAACCCCTTTATAAACCTAATAACACCTTATTTAGTAAAAGAAGACCGTATAGAAATTAAAACCAAGAATAAAAATATTAGAATGAATTTTACAAAAAAACCTAAAACAAAAAATCTAAATTTAATAAAAGCACATTCCATTAGGACAATGGAAATAAATTCAATAATAAAATCCAGAACAGAGGATTTAAAAGACTTAAAAAATAATGTACATCTAACTAGGATTAAAAATCAATTAGAAAGTGAAGTTATAAAAACTAGAATCGAAAAATTAAAAAAATTCTATGGAGAAAGAATTATGTGCAGATCATCCTAATGCCTTTTGGATCAGAAAACAACATATGGTATAGATTTGTCATATGAAGAAGGATTTAAGGAACAATCAATCTCAACTAAAGCTAGACCAATTCAGATGGCACTTGAATTATTAGAGCATTGTAAGAAAGAAATTAAAGAATTAGAAGATAAAAAATTGATTAGTAAATCCAGAAATCCTTGGTCATGTGCAGCTTTTTATGTTAATAAAAGTGCATAAATAGAAAGAGGTACACCAAGATTAGTTGTAAATTATAAGCCTTTAAATACAGCATTAAAATGGATTAGGTACCCAATACCCAATAAAAAAGATCTTTTAAATAGATTATATAATGCAAATATGTTTAGTAAGTTTGATATGAAGTCAGGATATTGGCATATTCAAATCGACCCTAAAGTTCGATATAAAACAGCATTTACAGTTCCCTTTGGACAATATGAATGGAACGTAATGCCCTTTAGATTAAAAAGTGCACCTTCAGAATTTCAAAGAATAATGAATGATATTTTTAACCCTTATTCAAAATTTTGCATTGTTTATATAGATGATGTGTTAATTTTTAAGCAAAGTATTGAAGAACATTTTAAACACCTAAAAACGGTCTGTATGATAATAAGGAAAAATGGGTTAGCCTTAAGTAAAACTAAAATGAATTTATTTCAGACTAAAATCATATTTTTAGGACATTATATAGAACAAGGTATTATTCAACCAATTGAAAGGACAATGGTATTTGGAGATAAATTTCCTGATGAAATAACTAATAAAACCCAATTACAAATATTTCTAGGATGTCTAAATTATGTTATAGATTTTTATCCAAATTTAAATAGAATGATAAAACCATTACATGACAGACTTAAAAAAAATACTAGACCATGGAATGAGGAACATACCAGCATTATAAAACATATAAAATCACTAGTAAAGGAAATTCCATACTTATATCTTCCTAATCCAGAAGCCTTTAAAATTGTGGAAACTGATGCTTTAAATGTAGGATATGGAGGAATTCTAAAACAAAAAATAGATGGTAAAGAAAAGATAATCCAGTTTATCTCGGGACACTGGAATTCTGCCCAATTAAATTATTCTACAATTAAGAAAGAAATTTTAAGTATTGTAATTTGCATAAATAAATTCCAGTCTGATTTGTTAAATCAAAAGTTTTTAGTCAAAATTGATTGTAAATCGGCAAAAGATGTTTTAAAGAAAGATGTTAAAAACCTTGCCTCTAAGCAGATTTTTGCCAGATGGCAAGCTATTTTGAGTATTTTTTATTTTGATATTGAGTATATTAAAGGTAGTCAAAATAATATTCCCGATTTTCTAACTCGAGAATTCTTACAGAAAAATGGGAAGGAAGAAGAATAAACAGAAGGAAATAAAGTCCAGCTCCAGTTCCCCCACTAAAGCCCTTTCCGAACAATCGGAAAAAATCATGGAAACCGTTGTAAAACCTTCTGAACCCAGTAAAACCACAAATACCCAAGATAAAAACCCAGAAGATTTAAAGAGGTGGATAGAAGAATTAAATAAATTGCCAGAGGTAATTAAAGCATTACAGAATATAGTATCCTCATCAAACTCAGGTATGAACTCAAACCCTAAAGCAATCGTACTCGTTCATGGTACGACTAGTCTGTCTCAAATGGTAGACAGTAAAGACAAATCAAATCCATTGATGGCTGTGGGTTTGCCAAAAATCCAATCTTCTCATGGGTGTAGTTTTCATAAATGGATTATAAAACCACTCTTTAATTTTGAAATTATAATTGAAAATGGTTATAATGATATAAACCCATGGGCAGTCATTAAAAAATATTATCCTGAGAATTGGTATTTTCTTCCCAAAGATTTTTCAAAATCTCATGAATACTATTCAAGTATCTTAGAAGAAACAGATTCTGTAAAAATAAAACATAATTTTGATAAGCATGATAAAACATTGGTAGCCTATTCTTCTTTGTAAATAAAAAGGGTTATCCATCCAAGAGACTGGCCAACCCCGAATTTATACACAAAAATAACATTTAAAACCTTAAAAAAGCATTCTACTTCTTATAATTATTTTGATTATATGGATGCTTGGGAAAATATTTTCTGTATTCAAAATCCAGCCTATACTCATTCCTGGTTGATATATTTTGACCAGTCAAAAATTAAAACTACTATCCAATTTCCAAATTGGTTTTTAAAATGGGGGCAGTATAGAGGTCTTTTGGAAGAGATTATTTCACCTGAAGTATTTCAAATATATCAGTATTTTAAAACCAATTATAAACCTCCTCAAAATGAAAAGTATATTCCTCCCTTGATGTATTTCTGCATAAACTTTTTTTTTCCCTGGATATACCAATGGTTCTTTGATTTTCAGTATTCATCAGGAACTAGTATACCTATTATTGTCAGAAAACATAAAATCAAATGGTGGGGTTCATTCAGAAATACCACCACAGAGATGGTTGTAAAGCAATGGATACTTCAAAGAGCACAGTTTCCTACTGTGTCTTATGCTGGAAAATTAACTCTGCAAGGAGAGCCATCATTTGGAGCCCAAAAGGCCCAATGCCAGGCCTTACTAACAGCATCTAAAAACCCTGAAGAGTTTAAGCTGATTTGTCAGCAAATGTATAATCAGCTTACTTCATCGAAGAAAGAAAAATTAAATCAAGAGTCATCCAGCAGTAAAGAATCATCAAAACGGTCTTCCAGTAAAAAGATGGTTAAAGAAAAAATCCAGCAGGAGAAAGTCTAAAAAATAGTCCAGTTCGGATACGGAGTCGACAGCGTCCGAGACGTCATCCTCTGAAAACCCGGTATCTTCATGTGATAGTAATGAAGATGACTGTTACGGCATACTTCCAGCTATCAAGATAAAAAGCAAGACTAACAAAGTAAAAAAGGAAAAGAAAAAGAAAGAAAAAGTAAAAAAGAAAGGAAAAGAAAAGAAGAAGCGGGACACCTCATCTTCAGAATCAAATTAAAATCCAGCACAGTAAAGATTCGGTGGCAAGCAAGTCACTGTTTACCAACAGTAAAGTGGCAGACAGACTATTCACCAACAGTAAAAAGGAGCAGAATAATGGCAGAAAGTCAGAAAGTCACTATTCATGAACAGTAAAAGCTCGCGTGGTTCAACAGTAAAGACTCCCGTGACTCAACAGTAAAGCTTAAAATTTTCTATAAAAGGGAGCATCTCCCCTTGTGAAGGCACACTTGTAATCCCTCTCTGTCTCTTTCTCTCTAAGTTCCCTTTACATTTCCTTTGTGTATTCTCTCTCTATTTTCAGATTTCTGTATCAGTTCTTAAGTTTTAAAAATATAGTAAGTTTTTTATTTCTCTCATTATACTGTTACTATATAAGTTCGTGTTGACAGCACTTTTCTCTTCTTCCCCCTCACTCTGACTTAACTCTGGGGAATCCCAGGTTAAGGTTGCAGGAACCCTAACCTCTAAAATGAAACTAAAACATCATAAGTATGCTCTGCGGTTGCGGCCTAGGCTGATCTTCCACATCAAAAATCTGTTTGCATTTTTAATCATTTTATAGTAAAATATAATCTCTATTATATAGACTGGAAAATCAGACCTTTTCAATCTGGCAAATTGTTGTGCCGTAGAAGAAACCTGGGTTACAACGTCCCGTACCAGATATAATTTGATAATTGTTTGCATTTTTAATCATTTTATAGTAAAATATAATCTCTGATATATAGACTGGAAAACCAGACCTCTTCAATCTGGCAAATTGTTGTGCCGTAGAAGAAACCTGGGTTACAACGTCCCGTACCAGATATAATTTGATAATAACTCTGAATCAATCTTTTTTGTGTTGGATCCTTAGTGTTTGTTATATATATATATGTTTAGAGATTTTTCCAACTCAATTATGAAGCATTAACTATTGTGAGTGATTCCAATTAGGGTTTGTGTTATGGGATGGAAAATGTTACAATGCCTTAAATAATTATATATCTCATTCTCAGAAAAATAAATTTATATTTTCTTCTTTTATTTTAAACAATATATATATACACGCGATTGCTGCATATTTTTATTTTTTTATATTAATATAAATAATAAATTAAAAAAATTCTAAAAAGTTATTTTTATTCTTAGAAAATATTTTTCATAATAAATATTTTTTAAAAATTTATTCTTTATAAACAAATAGAGGCTATATCCTTTAAATTATTATATATATCAGTGTATCTTAATAAGATCATAGTCTTTTAATGTTACGTATCATATTTATTATTTTTCAAACACATCTGGATAAACTTAAAATTGATTGAAAATCCTAGGAAAATTAGATTTGATCAATGCTATTAATTATTGTTTGAAATAGATGAAATGACTAGTGAAAAGATTCCTGGATATGAATAGCATAGTTTATGTCAGTAAGTTTTCATGAGTATCTAGAATTCACTCTTGTATATGATATTTTTCTTATTTGTTAAAATTTGAATTTTTAATTTTTTATAATAAAAAGTTGGAAAAATAGATTTAAATCAAGTTGATGGTCACCGATCGAATATTAAAAATTTAGATAGATATTGATAAAGGAAACGTAATTATTAAAAAATACATAGATAAAGTTTTAAAATTTAATATGTTGTAAGTACAAATTCATATGCAAAATGCATTGTCATTGGTGCTTCATTATAGAGCACTTATTTAATTATCACGCAAATCACATATTAGAGCATAACATGTTCTATGATCATTTCTTCTGGCATTTCATGAGATAAGCAGAAACATCCTTACTAAATTGGACAATAAACTCTAGCAAGGAGTAAGGATCTTGTATATTTTCATGGAGCTTCTCATATTCTAAGGTCCAGCGCACCACGCAGCCCTCTCCCTTAGGCGTAGCTTGAATTGTCAACTTGAAACTCTTATATTCCTTCAACACATTTCCTTTGATCACTTTGAAAACTGTTAACAAATTCACATCATCTATGGTTTCAATTATTTCCTTAGCTACTTTGGCAGATCCATCTATTTTTCATTTTTATACTTGATTAATAAATTTTAGAAAAAAAAAAGAAAATTAAAATTGAAAAAAGATTAAACGCTCACCTTGGAAATATTTCCAGCAGACAATAGCGCCTTTCTTACCCATTCACCTTCAAGAAGATCAAAACTATGAATTTTGTGAGGGGACATACTGGATATCATGAAACTGATCTGCAGGAGCATCGATCCCAAACTGTGCCTCTAATTTGCCCCATAGTGTCATTTTTAGCTTTTGAAAAAAGAAAGATACAGAGTGAGTTTTTGGTGATGCTTATGATCACTAATGAATTTAATGATGCATGAAGTCCTTCGATCACTAATGAATCTAATTATGCTAAATTGTCATTTATATATGTATTTATTTATTTTAATATTATAGAAATATTTTCATACTCAATTATGCAGATTTGACTATTTTGAATAATTTCAATTAGAATGTGTATTATGGGATGAAAAATATTGCAAATGCCTTAAATAATTTTCTTTCATTAAAATTTCAATTATTATTATTAAGGTAATGTATCCTAAAATATTGGTTAAGGAAAAGGAAAAGGCAAGAAGATAGAGGGAAAATAAGATGTAATATAGTTGACATTTCATTAAATAATAAATTAAATTTCATTTGCAATGAAAAATTAATTTTAAAATTGTTTAAAAAAGAGAATGATAATAATTTATGTAAGTTGAATAATTAAATAGTTAAATAATAGAAAATAAATTAAAATGATAATATAAATACTTATAAACTAATTTGAGATTATAAATATTTCAATAAAAAATAAATAAAAATATATTCAAAAGATTATAACGATAATTAATGTAAATTTAATATGTGAATAATTAAATCATAAAAATAATTAAATATATAGAGGGATTCCTCAATCGGGACAATATTTGTGAAAGTGTATTTTCAAATGTTTGGGGGAAATGTTTTTTGTGATAATTTCTTTTTTCTGGATATATTAATATGATAAGTATTTATAAAAAAATTTATAAATATACTTTATATTTTGAGTATAATAAAAATTTTAAGAAAAGGGGCAATAATAATGAGTGATAAGGTTTCTTTTAATCTCTTATGATATTTGTAAAAAGTGTTTTAAAATTATTGATTTTTTTTTTTTTTTTGTGATGAAGTCATGGGCAAATATTTATTGTATGGTTTAAATTAAGTAACTTTTCAGTCCTGAAATTAATTAATAAAAATAATTTTTTATTTTTAAATCAAATAGTTTAATTCCTGAATTACAATTCAAACCCTTCAAATTCCTATCAACCTTCCATTATGGAATTGTAAAATAACTAACGCTTGATAATATTTCTTTACCTAAATCTCAAATCCTTCCATATATTTTATTGGTAATTAAATAGAGTTCTTTAACTAAATAAAATAATTTAAAAAAATCTAATTGAAACTCTAACGTTTAAGCAAGTTTTTTCATATGATACATCTCTCACACTCTATTTAAGTTTAGTGAAATAAAATAATTATCACGAATAGAAATAATAAGATAATTTTATTTCATTTTTAATGTTAAATTTATTTTAAAATTTAATTTAAATTATTTAAATTTATATATGAAAGCGAGTTAATCTTAATAATTAAATAAAATATTCATATTAAAGTTTAAGTAAAATATTTACTTTTTAAATAAAATTAGGTATTTCTAGCTACTCGAAGAGGGTGCCATAACTCATAGAGGAGTTGAGCATTATTTGATGAAAAATTCCATGGAAATTTTCATATATAAATCTGATACATAAATAAATAATATATTATTTTAAATGATAGTAAATCCCATATTTAATTTATATAGATATATAATTAATAAGTGAAAATGTGAATATATACCATAATCTAAAAGTGCTATGCTACTTCTAGCTTGAATGAATTTCACAGAGGAAATTAGGCCGGCTAAAATATCTTTCAATTTTTTATGTTTAGAATATTCAAAAGAAATTATTAATAAAAATTATTTTTCTGATAAAAATATTAAATTATTTTTAAAGACAATAATTTATTTTTTATAAATAAATAAAATTTAAATCCTGCCTCCAAATTATGATGTCTATTATAATATGTATGAATAAAATCATAGTTTCGGATTTTATGTATCATAATTAATTATCAACACACTTTGATAAACTTAAAATTGATCGAAAACTTCGAAAAAATTAGCTAGATCGATAGACGCTACTAATTGATTATTTATTGTCTGAAAAAATAACAAAGAAATTCTTAGATATGAATATGTGATGATCATATTCCATGATCATTTCTTCTGACATTCCACGAGATGAGCAGAAATATCATTTCCATTAATGTATGAAGATCTGATATATTTTCAATTATCGTCTTATATTCCAAGGTCCAATGCACCAAACTGCCATTTCTTTTAGGTGTAGCTTGAACGGTAGCTTTGAAACTCTTGTACTCCTTCATTAGATCTCCGTCGATCATTTTGTAAGTGATTGATAAGTTCACATCATTTATGGTTTCAATTATCTCTTTTGCCACTTTGTGAGATCCATCTATTTTTATTTTTATATTTATTAATAAGTTTCAGAAATCCGTGAGTGTCGATGGGAATATTCGGCATAACATATAATCATTTACATCTTAAAACTCCATGGTCGTCTTAAAAATGGCTAGATGGCTTCAAGAGTTTGCCGTCCCGTAATACTTATCCAAATAGGGCAACTTGAACTTAGCGGGAAAAGTTTCCGCCAGTATTTCTTCCGAAAGAGGCGAGACCCCATCCAAACTAAAATCCTCTTCTTGTTCTCTTTAATATCTTTGTATGGCCCGTACTAGCTTCTAATCCATTTCTTTTGAAATCTCATCTGATTTATCTTCAAATTCACACTTACCTTTATGCCGCATTTTAGGTGCTTCCGTCTTAGCTTTGGGGGTGTTTACGGAAGTCTCATCTCTTCTTTCGGAGTCCATCGTAGACGCCTCTTCTCGGGTCTTATACTGCCCAAGAGTGGCCTACAACTTTTGGATATACTGGAGTATATGCTCATTGTTCAAATTATTAAGGTCTACTTCATTGATCACTTGATGCATGTTCTCTCGGTTATTTGGGATAAAGGAAATGATGACCCTCTCATTGGTAATGGTATTGTCAGCAACTTTAAGGTTTCCGGCCATTTTGAGTGAGGAAAGACGATAGGAAACTGGGCCTGATCCAAGAGTGAGTTTAATGGATTTTTCCCGACAATGGAACCAAATGATGTTGCTAAGATTGGATTGATGACGTAGCCGAAATGGAGCTGAGCTATAATTGGTTAGAACCTACAAGAGAGGAAACGTGAGGTGGTGGTAGGTGCCCACGACAGTCTATCCGATGTTGAAGTCAGTGTTTAGAAGAACAGAGAGAATGTGAAGGATTACTTGGAGTTTGAATAGTATTAAAAATAGCATACATTTCCTCTGAAATCATTCTCTTTTTATACTCTAAGGGATGAAGATAAATATAGTGTTTCTTGAAAATCCGACAATAATGTGGCCGACTGCTCGATAATGGACATCGTCAACTAATTAGATTAGTAATCCAACAATCTCTGGCAAAATAGAAATGTGCCTAATAACAGTAACTCTGTGTCAAGACTCGGCCTATTCGGGGAGGACGAGTCTTGAGGATTCTCCTATAGTAAGACAACGTTTTTTACTTGTTAAATTTTACCACGTGATCCCTATTCTACAGTGACAACTTATAATTTTTTTTGGGCTAATGTTATGTAACACCACTATGTTCGCAACCCGTTTACTGATATTGTTGCAAATTTGTGTCTTTGAGAAATATTGCCCTCAGATTATTAGGCCTATTCTCTGAAAGGCCTAATTGCTTAATTGTAATTTTTTTCCCTGTAATGTAAAAAACAAAAAAAAGAAAATTCCATGGAAAAAAATCTTATTTCCCTTTGGAGTAAATCTTCTATGCATGCAATTGTTAACCCTTTATTGGGACAAAATAATAGATCACATGTTTTCAAATTTTGAATTATTACTTGCATGTTGGACCCTATTATAATATACTCAACACACAATAAATATATAAAAATAAATAAAATATATTAATTACGAATTTCCTATGGATGAGACCATTGCAATTAATTGTTATAAAATAATTTGGTCAAAAGTAATATATAACCGCATAAAATTTTAAAATTAACAGCTTAATCCTTACTTTATGCTGTTAAATTTTTTTTTTTAAAAAGTAAATGATTTAATCTCTATTTTTTAATTTTATCAAATTAAAAGACATATAATAATAGAGTTAAAATATAGATATTAAATTATTAAATTCAAAGAGATTAGACTAATTGAGGGATTCAATTATTGAGTGGAGACAATATGATGAGGCAAAAAATTTAATTATATCTCTTCAAATATAATTAATCATACTATCAACAATTGCATTCTAAATTTTGTAAATTGAAAAACTTAGACAAAGAAAATTTAATTAGCAAAATTTATGTTACAGTTAACAATAAATAAGACAATTTTTTATTTTATTATTAAAAATCATCAATATAACATAATTAATTTATATTTAATTCTCATAATTTTTATAAATTTAAATATTTAATAAATTATAATTTTAGTGATTCTTTTGAGGTTCAGTTGTTTGGATTGTGAGATCCGTTTAGCTTGTGATCGGGTAGAGTTATTTAGTGGGCTTTTCTTTTGGACTTTCGTATTATGGGCTTGGGCTGCTTTTCTTTTATTTTTAAATTATATTATTGGACTCGTATTTTTTTTGGGCTGTCTATATTTTTAGAAATTAATTAATATATAATGTCATTTTTTAAATAAATTATTTCAGATTTTAATAATTTTATAACAGGTTAGAAACTTTTTTTTAAAATAAGGTACTTAATTACCTTTAAATTTGACTTAAATTTTTTTTATTAAAAATATTTTTTTAATTTTTCAAATACTAGTAAATGGTGGAATTTTTATAATTAAATCTGCAAACCCTTAAGGTAATTTTTTTAATGCTCTTTTAACTAATATATTAAAAATGATATCAGATAAAAAGTAATTTAAATGATAGTATAGCTCTAAGTATCATTTAAATTTATTAAAGTAATAAGTGATGATTGACGCAATAAAAGATTTGTATTTTTTTTTTGAAATAAAAATTAAATATTTAAATAGTAGAATTCGAGACTTTCAAATTTACTCAAATGTATTTACCATCAAATTAAATATGTGAATATTAATAGATATTTTATTTTTTTATTATAAAATATTAATAATTTTAAAATAAATAAATAGAGTGAAGCGCCTCGAATTCTAAGTCTCTACACTTTATAGGTGAATGATAATTAATAAAGCTACTCTTAATAATTTATTCTTAATTTATTATCCTTTCATAATTTATGTTCTAGAAAACAAGAGTAATTAATTTATAAGTTTTTACCCATACAATTTAATTGTGAGGTGGTGGTGGGTGTAATTGGCTAGAACCTACAAGAGAGGAGATGTGAGGTGATGGTGGGTGCCCAGGACATTCTATCCAATGCTGAAGTTAGTGTTTAGAAGAACAGAAGGAATGTGAAGGATTACTTAGAATTTGAATAATATTAGAAATAGCATATATTTCCTCTAAAATTATTCTCCTTTTATACTGTAAGGGGATGTAAGGGGATGAAGATAAATATAATATTTCCTGAAAATCCGACAATAATGTGATCAACTACTCGATAATGGACATCGTCAGCTAATTAGATTAGTAATCCCACGATCTCTGGCAAAATAGAAATGTGCCTAATAACGATAACCTTGTGTCAAGACTCGGCCTATCTGGAGAGGGCGAGTCTTGACGGTAATCTGTGTTAAAGTATTCGGGTCTCCTCTTGTAATGCGACAACGTTTTCCATTTGTTAAATTTTACCACATAATCCTTATTTTATGATGACAACTTATAACTTATTTTGAGTTAATGTTATGTAACATCACCACGTGCGCAAACACTATTATTCATATCATTACAAATTTGTGTTTTTGAGAAATATTGCCTTCAGATTAATAGGCCTATTCTCAGAAAGGCCTAATTGCTTAATTGTAATTTTATTCCCTGCAATGTTAAAAAAAAAATTCCATGGAAAAAAATCTTATTAATTTCCATTTGGAGTAAATCTTCTATGCATGCAATTATTAACCCTTTATTGGGACAAAATAATAGATCACATTTTTCAAATTTTGAATTATTACTTGCATGTTGGAACCTATTATAATATACTCAACACACAATAAATATATAAAAATAAATAAAATATATTAATTACGAATTTCCTACGGATGAGACCATTGCAATTAATTGTTATAAAATAATTAGGTCAAAATTAATATATAACTGCATAAAATTTTAAAATTAACAGTTTAATCCTTACTTTATGCTGTTAATTTTTTTTTTATAAAAAAAGTAAATGATTTAATCTCTATTTTTTAATTTTATCAAATTAAAAGACATATAATAATAGAGTAACACAAACACATGACATAGATTTTAGGCAAGTTTTTCTGCAACAAAATATCCCAGCCACTTGTGCTTCATTATAGAGCACATAATTATTACACAAAATATCACACGTTACGATCTAACATAATCTATGATAATTTCTTTTGACATTCCACGAGATGAGCATAAACATCTTTACTTAAGTGGATAAATAGTTCCAGTAATGTATTAGGATCTTGTATATTCTCATGGATCCAAACTTCCCTCACCCTTGGGTGTAGCTTAATGATCAACTTGAAACTTTTGTACTCCTTCAATAGATCTCCTTCAATCACTTTGAAGGTGGTTGACAAGTTACATCATCTATGACTTCAATTATTTCTTTAGCTACTTTACGAGATCCATCTGTTTTTCATTTTAATACTTAATTAATAATTTTTAAAAATTAAAAAAATTAAAATAAAAACTAAAAAAAGTTTTACAATGAGAATAATTTCAGCAAACGACGGTGTTTTCCTTATCCATTCACCTTCATGGAGATCACAACCATGAATTTTATCGGGACTCATATTGGATACATGGTGTGGTCTGCAATTAAAGATATCGTGAAATTGGTCTGCTGGAGCATCGATCTCAACATCTGCCTCCAATTTGCCCAATAGCGTCATTTTTGCTTTTCAAGAAAAAGGAGATATGGAGAGAGAGTTTTTGGTAATGCTTATGGTGCTTTGGCATTGCTTTCTTTATATAGAAGTGGCATGAGCTTAGTTGTCATATATGTATTTTTAATATAGTAGAGATCTTTCCTACTCAATTATTAAGCATTGACTATTCTGAGTGATTTCAATTAGGGTTTGTGTTATGGGATGGAAAATGTTACAATGCCTTATATAATTATATATCTCATTCTAATAAAAATAAATTTATATTTTCTTCTTTTATTTTAAACAATATATATATATATATATATATCTGTGCGATTGCTGCATATTTTTATTTTTTTTATATTAATATAAATAATAAATAAAAATTTTCTTAAAATTTATTTTTATTTTCAAAAAATATTTTTCATAATAAATATTTTTAAAAATTTTATTCTTTATAAACAAACAAAGGCTACATCCTCTAAATTATGATATATATCAGTGTGCCTTCATAAGATCATAGTCTTCTAATTTTACGTATCATACTTAATTATTTTTCAATATATCTTGATAAACTTAAAATTGATTGAAAATTCTAGGAAAATTAGATTTGATGCTACTAATCATTGTTTGAAACAAAGAAAATGGCCGGTGAAGAGATTTCTGGATATGAATATCATAATTTATGCCGATAAGTTTTCATGAGTATTTTTCATTGTATGTTAAATTTTAAGTTGTAAGAGTTCGCTTTGAATTTTTAATTTTTTATAATAAAAAATTAAAAAAATAGATTTAAATCAAGTCGAATCAACATCAATCGGACATTAAAAATTTAGATAGATATTAATAAAGGAAGCGTAATCATTAAAAAAAAAAACACAAACATAGTTTTAAGATGTAATACATTGTAGATATAAGTTCATACACAAATATGTTTGCTATTGGTGCTTCATTATAGAGCACTTATTTAATTATTATGCAAATCACATATTAAAGCATAACATGTTCATGATCATTTCTTCGGATATTTCACGAGATGAGCAGAAACATCCTTACTAAATTGGACAATAAACTCTAGCAAGGAGTAAGGATCTCGTATATTCTCATGGATCTTCTCATATTCTAAGGTCCAACGCGCCACACTGCCCTCTCCTTTAGGCGTAGCTTGAATTGTCAACTTGAAACTCTTATATTCCTTCAACACATCTCCTTCGATCACTTTGAAGACGGTTAACAAATACACATTATCTATGGTTTCAATTAGATCCTTAGCCACTGTAACAGACCCATCTGTTTTTCATTTTTATACTTGATTAATAATTTTTTTTTAAAACAAAGAAAATTACAATTGAAAAAGATTAAACGCTTACCATAGAAATATTTCCAGCAGATAATAGCGCCTTCCTTACCCCATTCACCTTCAAGAAGATCAACACCAAGAATTTTGTGAGGGGACATATTGGGTATAAGGTATGGTCGGAAACTGAAGACATCATGAAACTGATCTGCAGGAGCATCGATCCAAAAATGTATCTCTAATTTGCCCCATAGTGTCATTTTTAGTTTTTGAAAAAAAAAGATACAGAGTGAGTTTCTGGTAATGCTTATGATCACTGATGAATCTAATGATGCATGAAGTCCCTTGGCATTGCTTTCTATATATATATAGAAGTGGCATGAGCCTAATTGTCATTTGAGATATTTTCCTACTCAATTATTAAGCTGTGACTATTTTGAGTGATTTCAATTAGAATGTGTATTATGGGATGAAAAATATTGCAAATGCCTAAAATAATTTTCTTTCATTAAAATTATTATTATTATTATTAAGGTAATGTATCCTAAAATATTGGTTAAGGAGATGGGAAAGGCAAAAAGATAGAGGAAAAATAAGATGTAATATAGTTGACATTTCATTAAATAATAAATTAAATTTCATTTGCAATGAAAAATTAATTTTAAAATTATTTAAAAAAGAGAATGATAATAATTTATGTAAGTTTAATAATTTAAATAGTTAAATAATAGAAAATAAATTAAAATGATAATATAAATACTTATAAACTAATTTGAAATTATAAATATTTCAATATTTCAATAAAAATATAAATAAAAATATATTCAAAATAAATTTAATATATGAATAATTAAATCATAAAAATAATTAAATATATAGAGGGATTCCTTTGTCGGGGACAATATTTGTGAAAGTGTATTTTCAAATGTTTGGGGGAAATGTTTTTTGTGATATTTTTTTCTGGATATTATAATATGATAATTATTCATAAAAAAAATTTATAAATATACTTTATATTTTGAGTATAATAAAAATTTAAAGAAAAGGAGCAATAATAATGAGTGATAAGATTTCTTTTAATCTCTTACGATATTTGTAAAAAGTGTTTTAAAATTATTGAATTTTTTTTTTTTTTTTGTGATAAGATTATTTAAAGTCATGGGCAAATATTTATTGTATGGTTTAAATAAAGTAACTTTTCAGTCCTTAAATTAATTAATAAAAATATTTTTTTATTTATAAATCAAATAGTTTAATTCTTGAATTATAATATTTCTTTACCTAAATCTCAAATCCTTCCATATATTTTATTGGTAATTAAATAGAGTTCTTTAACTAAATAAAATAATTTAAAAAAATCCAATTGAAACTCAAATAATAATGAATCTAACATTTTTATATAGTGATTATTTAGTGAGTTTGATTTAAAATCAAATCGAATTTAATAAACTAAAAATTGAAATTTTAGTATTTATAAAAATTGAATTGAATTGATTTTGATCAGAAATCGAATTAAAATGAATCGATCTAATTTGATTTAATTCAGTTCGATTTGATCGGTTTAAACTTTTAATAAATTTTTTATTTTTTACGTTTTATTTTTAATGTTTTAAAGTTTAATTAGAATATTTTAAAATTAATGTGATTTAATTTCTCTATATTATTAAAAATAATATAATATTATCATTAATTGGTTCGGTTAAATTTTTTAATTTTTTTTTATCAAAACCGAATCCAATCAAAATAATTAAAATTTTTAAAATTAAAAATTAAATTAAAATAAATAAAAAATCAAATTAAATTTTCAAATTACTGCAATTCGATTTATATGTTTTGTTTAAACTGAATACTGCTTATCCCTAAATATATGTTTCTCATTCACTATAATTAAGTTTTGTGAAATAAAATAATTACTACAAATAAAAATAATAAGATAAGTTATGAATTTAGATTTATTTTTTTAATGTTAAATTTATTTTAAAATTTAGTTAAAATTTAATTTAAATTATTCAAATTTATATATAACAGTGAGTTAGTCTTAATAATTAAATAAAATATTTATATTAAAGTTTAAGTAAAATATTTATTTTTTATGTAAGATTAGGTATTTCTAGCTACTCGAATAGGGTGCCATAACTCATAGAGGTGTTTAGCATTATTTGATGAAAAATTTCAAAGAAATTTTAATATATAATTTTGATACATAAATAAATAATATGTTATTTTAAATTATAGTAAATCTCGCATTTAATTTATATATATATATATATATATATATATATATATATATATATATATATATATATATATATATATATATCATTAATAAATGAAAATGTGAATATATATGATAATCTAAAAGTGATATGCTACTTCTAGCTTGAATGAATTTCAGAGAGTAAATTATGCTGCGAAAATATCTTTCAATTTTTTATGTTTAGAATATTCAAAAGAAATAATTAATAAAAATTATTTTACTGATAAAAACATTAAATTATTTTTAAACACAATAACTTTTTTTAAAAAACAAAGTAAATAAAAATAAAAATTTAATTATTTTTTTAAAATATTTTTTTATGAAAAATATTTTATAAATATAGTTCTTTTATAAATAAATAGAATCTAAATCCTACCTCCAAATTATGATCTCTATTACAATATGTGTGAATAAGATCATGGTCTCTCATTTTATATATTATAATTAATTATCAACATGATAAATTTAAAATGGATCAATAAACTTTAGAAAAATTAACTAAATTGATAAATAGATACTACTAATTAATTATTTATTATCGATAAAAATTCAAAAAAAATAACTAGATCAATAAATAGATACTACTAATTAATTATTTATTGTCTGAAAAATCAGCAAAGAGATTCTTAGATATGAATATGTGAGGTTAATTTTTCATTCTATGTTAAATTTTAAACTACTAGAGTTGTTTTTTTTACTGTACTCTAATTCTCAATTTTTTATAGTAATAAATAAGAAAAAAATTTACATAGAAAATCAAAGATTTAAATAAATACTAAGAAAAGAAAACATAATTTAATATATTATAAGTATAAGTTCATACATAAAAATGTCGTTCACATTGGTGCTTCATTATAGAGCACTTATTTAATTATTAGGCAAACCACACACCAGAAAGTAATATATTTCATAGTCATTTCTTCTGGCATTCCATGAGATGAGCAGAAATATCCTTACTGCAATGAATAAGAAATTCGAGTAATGTATGGGGATCTGGTATATTTTCATTCAGCTTCTCATATTCCAAGGTCCAACGCACTAAACTGCCTTTTTCTTTGGGTGTAGCTTGAACAGTACCCTTGATACTCTTGTACTCCTTCAATATATCTCCTTCGATCACTTTGTAAGTGGTTGATAAATTCACATCATCTATGTTTTCAATTAACTCCTTTGCCACTTTGCGAGATCCATCTATTTTTTATTTTTATACTTATTAATAAATTTTAGAAAAAGTAAAGGAAAAAAAAAAGTGTGAATGGAAGAAGATTGAAGGTTTACCATGAGAATAATTCCAAAGGACGATGGTGCCTTCTTTACCCCATTCACCTTCATGGAGATCACAACCGTGAATTCTGTCAGGAGTCATATTAGGTACATGATGTGGTCTGCAACTGAAAACATCATGAAACTCAACTGCTGGAGCATCAATCTCAACGACACCCTCTAATTTGCCCACCAGTGTCATTTTTGTTTTTATAAAGAGAAAGAGTTTCTTGTGATGCTTATGGTGACTGAAGAATCTAATGGTGCAAAAAATCCTTTGACATTGCTTTCTTTATATAGAAGTGGCATGAGCCTAATTGAGATATTTTCCTACTCAATTATGAAGCTGTGACTATTCTAATTAATTTCAATTAGAACGTGTATTATGGGATGAAAAATATTGCAAATGCCTTAAATAATTTTCTTTGCAATTAAAATATTTTTGATACCTTATTCTGAGATATTTTAAATATATTTTAATTAATATATATTCTTGATATCTTCTCAATGCATTAGATATCTTGATAATTAAACTAATATCAAATTGGGGGAATATCATTCTCAATATAACTTATCAAATGAATTAAGTATTTTATTCTAATTGAACATTTAAATGCAACTATTTTTATTCTGATAAATCTTCAAAATAAAATTTATTAATTTCAAGCATGTAAATATTTTATTAATTAAATTATTCATTTGCATAATTTAATTAAATTTTAATTTTAACTTTTCTAAACCCTCCAAGCTCTTTCTTTATTATTTTTAAAAATTATATTTTTTTTCCACTTAAAATGTTAATTTCTAAATTGGATGTATGAAGAGAAATATTGACTATGTTAAGTTTTTCTGTATATATTAATAAAATAAAAATTTTGAGGAAAGGGGCAATAATATTGAGTGATAAGATTTCTTTTAATCACTTGTAATAAAAGGTGTTTTTAAATTATTGGGGGAAAATAAATGCGAAATCTCCGCATAGATTTTTTCATGCTAACTTAAGTTAGTATCCACATGATGCATTAAGTTTTTTAATATATTAATAAAATAATTATTTATAAAAAAAAACTTTATAATATACTTTTTATTTTACAAAAAAGACAATAATAGTGAGTGATAAGATTTTTTTATCACATATAATATTTGTAAAAAGGTGTTTCTAAATTATTGGGAGCAAATAAATATGAAATCTCCATATAGAATTTTATTTATTTATTTATTTATTTTTTGTGTTAAGGTGATGTAAGGTTATGAGCAAATATTTATTGTACAGTTTAAAAACTTCCAGTCCTGAAATTAATTAATAAAGAAAATCAAATGTTTTAATTCCTGAATTATAATTCAACATTTAATTTCTATCAACTTTTCATTATCTAATTGTAGAATAACTAACCCTTATTAATATTTCTTTACATAAAATTCAAATCCTTCCATTTATTTTATTGGTAACCAAACAGAATTATTTAACTAAATAAAATCATTAAAAAAATTCAATTGAAATTCAACTAACAATAAATCCAACATTCAAGCAAGCTCCTCCACGCGATATCTTCCACGTGGTTGAGCTTAGTTGGACAAAACAACTACCACGGCTAAAAATAATAGGATAAGTTGTGAAATTTATTCGAATTTCAAAGTGAATTATTATTTTTAGTGTTGAATTAAAATAATCAAATCTGTTTTAAAATCCGGTTACTACGTCTTGAATAATTTACAAACTTAATTTTTTATTTTTTAAATAATAAGATATATAAATTCAATTTTTCATTTATAATTTCTATTTTAAAATTTAATATTCGTATTATTCTATTTTTTTAAATTAGAATATATAAAAAATATTATAGATATTATTAAAAAAAATTTATAATATTTAATTATTTATATAAAAGAATTCAAGTAAATAGTTACTCCATATATAAAACTTAAACATAATCCAACCCTAAACTTATTTTAATTGCTTTCAATCAAATGATTTAGAGATTTAAAAGGTAAAGGAATTTCTTACATAAATAAGGGTACTTTTGGTATTTAGAAGTCATTATGTATATATAAAATCAGTTTTTATTTTATATTATATATTTTAATTTATAAACATAGAGTCTATATTAAAATTTATATATATTTTTTAATTTTATTTTTTTATTATTTTTCTATTTCTAAAAAATATCACCTCAAATTGTTATTTTTTTATTAAATATCTCAACTAAATAATGTATTATTAATTAACTCAAATAAATATTTAATTATTTAATTAAATTAATACAAATAACAATTAATATATTTGAGTGATTTAATTTAAATAATTTATTTATTATTATTAATTAAGTTTTGAATTGTTCTCTTATAATAGATTAATTAATCAAATTTTAATTAGTAAATACGAATTCGATGGATTAATAAATTAAATAATTTATTTATTATTAAAATACGCATAATAATTTATGATGCAATAGATATAAGACTTAAAACATGATCCTTAATAAAATAAAATTTATTTTTAATGTATTTATATATATTTCTATAAAAATAAATAACCATATAATATTTATATGTATTTTATAAGTATATTATTTATTAATATATATTAAAATTTATAATAATAAAAAAATATAATAAATAAATATTAAAAAAAATTAAAATTAAAGTTGATTGAAAAAATCACTTACAAAATATCTATTAATTATCAGTTATTTTTTAGAAGTTTATCGACACATAGATTAATTATTTTGAAACTGATAATTATCAAATAAAAAAAATAAACCAAATATTCACTAAATAAATAATTTAATTATAACTTTGAAACACTAAATCCGTCATATCTATTTATAGAAAAGATAATAATTATTGATGATGATGATAGAGTAACCACATAAAAAGTACAAAAGAATCAGGAAAACAGAAGAAGCTGACGGAAAGCCATGCAAAGCAGCCCTAGGAAATAAAAACCAACAAAGAAACAAATTATGGCGAGGCATAGCTTTCTTGAGAATTTCCTTTCCAACTGGGAAGCTGAATCTTTTTGGCGATGATTCTCCAAGACATGGTCTGTCAGAAGATTTGAATTTGCTAGACTTATTCATGATACCAGGAACACTCCAATATCTGAGTAATTTGTGGATTGACGCTTCGTCCCTTTCTTGCATTACGGATAGAGAGAGACTAGTATTATCGGAAGCGGGACACGTGTAATTTACATGCATATGATCAAATGGTAAAAAGAGGATTGGTTGTGTGGTTGAAAAGAAATTTGTTAATAAATATTATTAAATATTTAGACTCAATTCATAATTTCTTAAAATTTTAAATTTACAAACATCATAATAATTAAATACAACTTAATCACCTTCTAAATTTAAATTTTATAAAATAGATTCTAAATTTGAAAAAGTTAGATGAAGGAAATTTTATTATTTTTATTAAAATTTAAAGTATAATTAATAACAAATGAAATAAATTTTTATTTTTTTTTAAATCATCAATCTGATATAGTTAATTTATATTTAATGATTATAGATTCACACAAAATGAGGAAGACTTTGTAATTTCGTTATAAATATATTTTTAGAATTTAATTATAATATATATTGTCATTTTTAATAAATTGTTTCAGATTTTAATAATTTTCCAAAAGGGTAGAAACATTTTTTAAAATTAAAGTAAATGCCTTTAAATTTGCCTCCAATTTGCCTGATAATGACATTTTTGTTTTTCAACAAAAAGAAAGAGAGAGAAAAGGTTTTTGGAGATGTTATGATCACTGATAAACTATTGGTGCAGAAAGGCTGTTGGCATCGCTTTCCTTATAAAGAAGTGATATGGGCTTAGTTGTCATTTAATATATATATATAATTTATTTATTTTTAATATTGTATAAATTTTTCCCTACTCCATTATGGAGTGAATATGGGAGGAAAAATGTTGCAAATGCCTTTAATGAATGTAAATGTCCTCAAAATACTGTAAAAATGGCTTAGGCTTTTTCTTTTTCTAAAAAAAATCATTCAAGATACCCTTCAGAGATTTGTTCACGACGAATAACATTGACATTTAAGGAGCATCTAATTGTAGAGAGCGCTGTTGTTAGAAAATAATGTTGAAGGAGATAAAAAAATTATATGTAAAAGTCAAGTATAACATATTTGGATATAAAGTGATAATATAAAGATATTTGATGAAATCTATTTTAACTCTAAAGTTTTGTAAAAACATTTTTTATAAGAAGAAGCCATGGAAAAAGAAGAAGGCTTCTGATCGGTGTAAGTGGCTAATATGTAAAACAAGGAAGAGGAAAACAAACAATATAGCAGTACGTCAACCATGTACGGAAGAAATGGCAAGAGGCATGGACCACAAATAAATACAAAGTAAAGTATTCAAAATTTGCCTCAAACTGGATGAATGAGATTGGTGAATCTGGCACCAGAATATCTAAACATAGTTATAGATTTATTTCACACAGTTTATACACAGGTAAAGGATGGTAATTAGTTATTATAATAATGAATTTGATTAATTTAATGATTTTTGTAATTATATTATTTAATAATAATAGTAAACGTTGTGGTAAGCCGAAGATGCTTAGAAAAGAGCCACATTCGCACAAGCTATTTGAAGTCACTCACAAAAAGAAGAAAACATTTTGGCCCATTTTTGGTTATGATGTATGTTATTAAAAACTTATTGCATATTATGAGTCAGCTCGTAGTCCAGCGTGCATAAACTCCTCCACCATGTTCTTCTCAACTTCAAAAGGACCATCATATCCTCCACAGGTACTTCGCATCCTAGAGCTGATAATAATGGTTCACATGATTATCTTGAATCTCTTATTTGATTTTTTTTTATATTTAACATATTAAATACATTTTGGGATATTTGTGTTTTTAGAAGGTTCAGCATAATTGCACATGAGTTATTATAATGAAGTATTTGTTGACTAAATGACTTATTTTATTATTATAATAAAGTATTTGTTGATAGTATTATGTTAAATTTATTATAAGTATAATTTTAAATGTGTATTTTTATTGTTAAATCATCTATTTAATTATGTATTTAATAGGTGTTTTAATGATTATGAATTGATTGATAATTTAATATATGGAAATAGAGAAATTAAAAATAGATTTTAGAAAAAAATTTATTTATAAGGTAAATAATCTTAAACCGAATTTGTCAATCTATTATACAAACATATTATAAATATTTTACAAATAAAAAATATGTTTGTAATATAAATATATTGTAAATATTTTATAAATATAAATTCTATTTGCAATACAAACAAATAACCCGTTTAAGAATTTGATTATAATACAAATAGATACTTACAAATAGATTTTATTTTTTACAAATTATAAAAATTTTTACAAATTATAATTTTTTTAACGTCTAAAAATAGATTGTTGGTTCAGATTACTGTTGAATCTAACTAATTAAAGGAACATAATTGAATTGTTTAATTATAGAAAGTGCATGCTGAGAAAATCAAATCAATTTGATTTTGTTCAATTTAATTTAAAATTGGTTGAGCTGATTTCTTATACTTTATTTAATTACATCTTAATTTTTCTTTATTTCATAAATTTTACTATAATTTAAATTTAAAAACCAATAATTTAAATCTAATGTAGGAGCTCTCTGTTCAGTTTAATTTGTACGAAATATTTTTAGCCAATAATCAAACTAATAAGATCAAAATTATCAAACTGATGAATTAAATCAATAAACCGAACTATTTTTATTTTAAAATCAAATTAAATTTCTAAATTATAACAATTCAATCTGTTTTTTCAATTTCAATTGATCAATTTTCATGTATCTAAAGTTTTTTATCTGAATTTTTATATTTTAAATTTATTTCACATTTTATTATTATTTTAATATTATTGAATTAAAATTAATTAATAAATTTCTATTTTTAGTAATGTTGATACTTCATAATTTGATGATAGAATGATATTATTATATCCCTTTTCTACTTTCTTTCTATCAAAAAGTATTCTTTTTTAAAATTATTATTAATTAAATTTTATTGGTAAACATTAAAATTTCCTCAGTAAATTATATATTTTTTGTTTTTTTTTTCTATTTCTCTTATTTTTTTAATTTCATGTTTCTTATTAATTAATTAATTAATTAGTTATATCTCTTTGTTGTAAAAAAAAAAATTAATTATATCTCTTCAAATATAATTAATCATACTATCAACAATTGCATTCTAAATTTTGTAAATTGAAAAACTTAGACAAAGAAAATTTAATTAGCAAAATTTATGTTACAGTTAACAATAAATAAGACAATTTTTTATTTTATTATTAAAAATCATCAATATAACATAATTAATTTATATTTAATTCTCATAAAGGCCTAATTGCTTAATTGTAATTTTTTTCTCTGCGATGTAAAAAAAAAAAATTAATATGTTCGCATAAAGGCCTAAATTCCTAGATCTGTCATATTAAACGTCTTGAAAATTTTCATCTCATGTGGGAGGTCAAGAACATAGGCATTGTCATTGATCTTATGAATGATCCGGAATAGACCAATCTTCTTGGTGTCAAATTTTTTCTGTCCTCCACCACGCTCCTTGCGTAAATACACCATAATTTGGTCACCGACATTGAAGGACTTGAAACGCTTATGTTTATCAGCTGTAGCTTTATATTTGTCATTGGCTTCTGTAAGACATTGTTGCACCTGTTTGAAACATTCACATGCTGCTTTGCCAAGTTGCTTGCTACAATACTGTTGTGAGAACCTGTGGGAAGGGCAACAAGATCAACTGTATGCGCTGGGACTTTCCTGTACGCAACAGCAAATGGTGACATCTTTGCGGAGCTATGGACAACACTGTTGTTAGCAAATTCCACCAGGTCTTGGAGGATTTCACTCTCCTTTGGACTCATCTTGTAATGAGGCAGATTCAATAGTTTTGATCTAGGAATGAGATCAATTTGATATTGAATATCCCGCAGAGGTGGAAGCTTGGATGATTCCTCCACTATCTTAGAAAACTCCTTCAATAGCTCTTTGACGGGTGGTGTTAAAGATGGTGCATCCTCCATTGTACCTTTTGCTCTCACCAATAAGGCCAGTGTGCCTTCAGATTTCTCAACTATGCCTGATAGCCTCTGTACTCCCGTGGAAACAGCAACAATATTCTTGCCTTCCATTTTAGAATGTTTAACAGAACCGGAAGGCAAGATAGTAATCTTCTTTTGATTCCACGTGAACATGTATGAATTCTTTTTTCCTTTGTGCAATGCATCAACATCGAACTGCTAAGGGCAACCTAGCAAAATTCCACAGCAATCCATATCCACAACATCACAATTAACAAGTTCAGCATAAGATTTACCGATCGAGATAGGCACGCTGCAGATTTTATTGATCTCAATTATCGGACCTTCCTTAATTATCCGACTTTGTATGGCGAAGGGTGCGGCTGTGTAGGCAACTGCAATTTCTCCACCAATTGCTTAGCTATCAGATTCACACAACTGCAGCTATCTATGATTAGCCTGCAAATTGCCTCTCCTACTCGACACTTTGCCTGGAAAATCTTCCTCCTTTGCGTCTCATCCTCCTGTTTTTTTGAACATAAGATTTTCTTCACCACATAGGTGACCTCAGGATTGGAGGCCACAGGATTGGCGACTGGCTGAGGGTGTGCGGCGGCGGCGGGTTGGTGGATTCCCTGCTGTAGGGTCAATTGTCTGATCATCTCCCTTAATTCTGCCAAAGATGCCTCAATCGCAACAAGCCGCACCTCTTGGTTATCTACCATGGTCGAACTTTGCTCTGATACCAATCTGATAAAGGACTATTTAGACTCCGTCAGGAGTTTCAGCAAGAAATTATGAAGAAGTGAATAATATAATATTAAATGTAGCTCCAATCCTACAATGAGCTATAATACACTGCTTTAAATAAAATAATAATAACAACTGCTGTAGCAACTAAATAAGAGAAAGCGAAGAAAGTGGAGAAAATGACTAAGCTATTTCAGGTAATCAAACCCATTACCCGTGGGATCCTAACCACTAAGACTTATTCAAACTAAACATATTTACAATAATACACCTTATCTCTCCACAGCTCTAGCACATGGCATCCAGCCTTATAACTCCAGAGGGATATTTGCATCCTTATAACCCCTTAAGTCATTATCCCCCCTCAAACTTTGTCGGGGCTGCAGACAAAGTTTGTGACAAAATTGAGCCAGGCGAGCCTTTGTCATGGGCTTTATAAAAATGTCAGCCAGTTGTAATGACGACGGAATATGCTTAGTAGTTAAAACCCCTTGAGCAACGCGTTCTCTTACATAATGATAGTCTAGAGCAATGTGTTTGCTACAAGCATGTAGTACAGGATTAACAAAAAGATACAAGGCACTTAAGTTGTCACCATGAAGAACCGGAGGATGATGGATGGAAACTCGTAAATCAGCCAATAAATAGCCCAACCATGTGAGCTCGGCGGCAGCATGAGCCATAGCTCGATACTCCGCCTCGGTGCTGGAACGAGCCACTGTATTCTGTTTCTTGGCACACCATGAAATTATATGTGAACCTAGAAAAGTACAATAGCCGGTGGTGGATCTCCGAGTAGTTTGTAATACCCGGCTAGACTCCGGTATCGGAATTCCTACCGTCCGGTGGAATTTCGGATGTTGGAGACCTCTAGAAGGGTAAAACTATGTTTTCATGAAATGTTTTAATGTTTTTGATCATTTTAAGTAAAGAGGAAATGAGTTTTTAGAATAAAAACACCCTAGGAGGAAACTCAGGTTCGGCCGCCGAAACTCAAGTTCGGCCGCCGAACATGCATGCGTTGCGGGTGTGCTTTAGGCCTCCGAAAGCATAAGTGAGGAAAGTCCAGGTTCGGCCGCTGATAGGCGGTTGTCGAAGCCGTCAAAAATAAACCTATTAAACAATCAACAATAAACTTGTAGATAGTGGCAATAGGGTCGAACCACAGGGAATTGACACTAAAGATCTTCCTAATAATAACCAAGATGAGTAAATAACAAATAATTAAAAGATGGGGGTTTGATTTGATGATTAAAATTAAATAGCAAAAGAAAGCAATAATTTAAATAGATGAGAATTTCAATGAGAAAGAGATTCTAGCTGAAGTGTGAGTCTAATTCAGTTTGTTCAGAATTGATCATTGATTATTAAAGACTCCTATTTGATTTCAATAAATCAGTTTTGGTTGTGGAAGACGCTTCTCACAATCCAAATTCTTCCTTAGTTCTAGTTTGATTAGGAAACGTTCGCTAATCAAACACTAATCAACAAGTTGCCAAGGAATGTCCTTGGGGCATTGTAGCATCGAACAACTGTTGATTGCATTAAGACTTAGAAAAACCCAATTCTATCCTTGCCAACCGCGTGGTCAAGTTTAGATTATGCAACTTGATTAAATGTGTATTTGAACAACCTAAGCAATTACGGACCTAAATCATTCAAACAATATTACTTAAGCAATTTAAAAGCAATGGGCCCTTATTGATTCTAAAAGCAAAGTAATAATTATGGAAAAGATCAGTTTGCATAAATATTGAAACAAACAAGAGTTCAACAATGGAGTATTAAACCTCCCAATTCATCACAAATCTGAATATTCTCAACTTCAGCTAGAAAATAATGAATTTAGCCACTCATGGTGACTAAAATACACAAAAAGATTAAAAGAAGAGAAAAGGGAAAAGTTGCAGAGCTTCTGGCGAAGGGGAGAGTATGCTGAATTGCTATCTCGATCATGCCTTTGCTGGTTTTGAGACTACCCTTTTATAGCTGAAGAATTGTCTAGGGTTTTGAAATCCCTTTTTGATTTGATGTTGGACTACTCTTTTGATGTTGAATTTGATTGCAATTGGATTTCCTTGGATGAGAAGTTCTTTCGTGGCTCTTGGATAAGTGTTGGTAGTGATTGGATTGGATTTGGACTTCTGAAAATTCGGATTTCTGTTTGCTGTCCATTTTCCCGCTCTGCTGTAATTTTCTGCTATCAAAGTGATTTGCCCGGCGATTTGACCAGTTTCTTGGGCAAATCACTGGGCAAATCGCTTCTCTGTGAGTCAGTCCTCTATGCCTCTGCGAGTGATTTGGCCAGTGATTCTCGATTGTCTTGGTCAAATCGCTTGCCCATGTCACTGCTGTCTGTTGCCTCTGGGTATCTGTTTTAGCTTGATCTGGGCAGTGACTGGAGCAGATTTTTGGGCAAATCACTGGGCAAATCATCCTTTTGCAAATTTTCTGCACTTTTTCTCCCATTTTCTAGATTCTTCCTTTTCTGTAAAAACAAGATAAAAACCATAAATTAAGCTAGAAAATGTGTAAATAAGCAATAAAAGAGATAATAAAAATGTGGCTAAATTGTGCTTGATCAAATACCCCCACACCTAGCTTTTTGCTTGTCCTCAAGCAACAAATAACTTAGCCAATCAAGCCCCTTTTCCTTAGAGCCTAAGTACCACTTAATCAGCTCCCCCTAGACTCCTAATCTGAATTATCACAGTATAGAGTACATGCACTAAGGTCATCCTCTCCTTTCCTTGTTTCCTTTCACCTACCATGGTCAAGAGAAAGGTTTTTGAATCAATCATGCTTATTCCTTTATGTTAGTTTTAATGCAACCCCTAGGAGTGACCTGCCACCTTCTCTCTTTCTCCTTTTTATTTATATTTTTATTTTCAGCAGCACTTATTCTTATTCTTGCCTGAAAAAGTCACTAACCTTTTTACGCGATTGTGTACATGGGTGATACACCCCCGGTTACTCAGTTAGTCACTTGTTCAAGTGGCTACTAGCTCTGTTCATAGTCTAGACCATCGAAACTTATTTGCTTGAAAAAATTACTGACCTTTTTACGCGATTGTGTACATGGGTGATACACCCCCGGTTACTCAGTCAGTTACTTCTCCAAGTGGCTATTAGGCTCAGTTCATAGTCTTAGACCATTGGAACAAGTTTGTGATTTGTGCTTTGTGCTGGTTTTTCATGATAATTTGGGCAAATCAGCTCATAGGGAGTTACACTCACTTTGTGTTTGCATGTATTTGTATTTTAATTTCCCTTGACCACAACAAGTTTAAGGGTTCAATTCAAGTAAAGAACTTCCTAAGTGAAGGTAGCATACTGTGAGTAATTCAACTAAGGCTTAGAGGGGTGGCCAATCAATGGGGTCATGAGATAAGGGCACTCTTTCAACCTTGTTATTTATGTTGAGTAAAGCAACTAGCTACAAAATTCTGTGTGTGTGTGATAGGAGTGTGAAAAAAAATTCTGGTGTGTGCAAAAAGGGGTAAAAAAAAACAAAAAGAAACAAAAAGAAATCAAAAGGATTGACAGATCAAAAGAATGGAATAAAGACTCTCCAGTACCCCCACACCTATCCCACATATTGTCCTCAATGTGTAAGTATATATATAAAAGAATGAAAAAGGAAAGGGAAAGATATTTCCTGGCCTGAGGGTGATTTGACCAGTGACTTGAGCAAGTACTGGGCAAATGACTGGGCAGATCGCTATCAGTGACGGTGCTGGGGCAGAAAGTGGTCCACCAGCAGGTTCAACAAGTGCTCCATCCTCTGCATTTGGTCCTCAATCCTACTGAGATGAGCCTCGACTGTCTGGTTGGGGGCTTCGTCTTCGTGTGGCTGAGGAGCATCCTGCTGAGGGGCTGCTGGTGGTGGCTCATTTGCTGGTCCTTGGCCTATTGCCTGGGTTGCCTCATTTACTGGTTCTGCGGTGGAGGCTGGCTGCTGTGTGCTGGTGCTTATGGTGACTTTCTTCCTTCTGAAAACACGCTCATGGCGTGGCGTTACTGGACCTGCAGGTGCAATAGAAAAAACATCCCCCACCTTACAAAGCAACCCCATATCATCCAATGTGCGTAAGTCCAAGGGGGTTGTTTTGGGGGTGGGGGAGAGGTCAGTATATGCGGGGTGCAATAGCTTGAGATTCACTGCAATGGCAGTGATCAAAGGACCAAAAATCAAGGGCCTATTATATTGTATAATGCTGGATAGTTGGGTGGCAACCCAATATCCAAGATGTATTTTCCTGCCCCTGTGCATGCACCAAAGGAAATACAACTCAGTTCTGGTCAGGATGTTGGAGGCATCCTTCCTCCCAGAGAATGTGTAGGCCAGGTATCTGTGAAGGTATTTCAGACTGGGGTTGCTGAGGTATAGGTCCTTGGACCTAGTGGGTGAGTATGAGTCAGGTGGATTATCACTGAGTTCCAAGTACGCAGAGTTTTGATCAAACTCAGCAGGGAAGTCCCAGGTTGACTGTGGGCATTCACAGCCCATGGCTATGGCGAACTCCTGCAGGGATAAGCGAAATCGCTTCCCCAACAATCTAAATCTAATGGTGCCAGGTGTGTGTATGTTGTGCATGGCAGGTTTATCAAAATAAAATGTGGTGAAAAACTCCTGTGTGAGTTCCAGGAAGGATGGCATGCGCAGGAGGAAGAAAGTGTCCCAGCCAATAGCAGAAATTAGAGAACGTACCTGGGAATGTAGTTTCAGTGCTCCAAGGGTGGCATGATGGATATACTTACCTGGATGATATGGTAAGGATGAAATTTTAAGCAGCCTGGTGCGTTCAGAAATTTTGTTGAATGTCAGTGCTTTGACGATGTGATCTGGGTGTGTTGGCCTGGGCAAATCGCTGGGCAAATTGCTGGGCATATCACTGAGTGTGTCTGTGGGCACATCGCTAGGCACATCACTTGGTAAGTCCCTGGGCGCATCGCTGAGCATAGCGCTGGTGAAGTCAGTAGGCGCATCGCTAGGCACATTGCTTGGCATATGGCTGGGCACAGCGTTGGGCACATCGCTGGTGGAATCAGTTGGCGCATCAGTGTCTTTGGCGATGGTAGGTTCCGGTTCTGGCTCGAACCTCGGTGGCGATTGAGTTCTTGGCCGTTTCTGGCTGTGGCCGGTGGGAGTGGTGGTTTCGGGGAACTTTTTGCCCTCAGGGCCTGCCGTCGGGGCTAATGTGGATGGCGGCGTTCTTGGCCGTTTCTTTTGCCGGCGATATATCTGGACGGCCGGTGAATCGGTGCGTCCTGTTCCTGTGCTTGTGGCCGGTGGTGTTTCGGCGCTGGCGGTGGCTGGTGGAGGGGCATCTTGCGCCTCGTCATCGCTGTCGGAAGGGACGGGTCTCGGAAGCCCTAATTTCTTCCACATGAACGGTCCGCCGGTGGCCTTCATCTTGATCCTTACCATGGTGCCGGTGGGTGAGTGGTGGTCGGAGAGGAAAGGAGAAATCTTGAAGAAGAAGAAGAGATAAAACAGTAGTTTAGCTTAAAGAGTAAAAATAAAAGAAAAGACTACTTAAAGTGATTAGGGAATGTGATATGCCCTGATCATTAAATGCTGGCCCTCTGGATTTATGACAGGGTGATTTGCCCAGTGATTTGGGTAAGCAGTGGGCAAATCACTTGGCCAGACCGCTTCTCCTTTGCAGTTGCTGGGTTGGTACTGTTCACGCCCTTTTCTGATGATGTGCTTGATTTTGCGATTGGACCGGTGATCTTGGTCAAATTATCTGGGCAATTGGGCAAATCACTGCCCCGATCACTTGTGACTATGGTACATTCAGTCGATTTGCCCGGCGATTTGAGCAAGTATTGGGCAAATCACTGCATCTGGGCTGCCTCCCAGTAGCGCCCTGTTTTCTGTCTTGGGCTGGACTTCAGTGTCTTGCTCAGCAGTCTTGGGAAGGGGGATCCAAGGGAACCTCCTCCACAACATGGACAGTAAAACTTTCATAGAATCTCTTCAAACGATGCCCATTAACTTTGAAAACTTTGCTTGTTTGTGGGCTTCTAATGTCAACAGCTCCATGTGGATAAACATGCTCAACCAAAAATGGCCCAATCCACCTAGACCGAAGCTTTCCAGGGAATAATTTGAACCTGGAATCAAAGAGCAAAACCTTATCACCAACCTGGAAGTGTTTTCTGGAGATGTTCTTGTCATGGAAAGCTTTGGTCCTTGCTTTATAATCCCATGAAGCTTCATATGCATCACGCCTAATCTCCTCAAGCTCTTGAATCTGTAATTTTCTGTGAACTCCAGCCTCTTTTTCATCAAGATTGCAGCTCTTCACAGCCCAATAGGCTTTGTGTTCAAGTTCCACAGGTAGGTGGCATGCTTTCCCATAAATCAGCCTATATGGGGACATCCCAATTGGAGTCTTATATGCTGTTCTATATGCCCATAATGCATCATTGAGGCGTGTACTCCAGTCCTTTCGATTTGGGCAGACCGTTTTCTCCAAGATGGACTTTATCTCCCTGTTTGATACTTCAGCCAGCCCATTTGTTTGAGGATGATAGGCAGTAGATGTTCTATGGATGACATGGTGCTTCTTGAGGAGAGATTCTACTACCTTGTTGCAAAAATGGGTGCCTCGGTCACTGATTATGGCTTTGGGCAGTCCAAATCTTGAGAAAATGTGGGATTTTACAAAATCGCACACTGTTTTTGCATCATCAGCTCTTGTTGCTTTGGCCTCAATCCACTTGGACACATAATCCACAGCAAGTAGTATGTAGGTGTTGCCAAAGGAAGGTGGGAATGGTCCTATGAAGTCAATGCCCCATATGTCAAAGATTTCACACACCATGATGGGTGCTTGAGGCATTTCACTTCTTTTGCCAATGTTTCCTGTGTGTTGGCATCTGGCACATGACCTACAAAATAAATAAGCATCTCTAAATATGTTAGGCCAAAATAATCCACTTTCAAGGACTTTCAAGGCTGTCTTGCGTGGCCCAAAGTGTCCTCCACAGCTGTAAGAGTGGCAGAAAGTTAGGACAGATGTAATCTCATGGTTTGGGATGCATCTCCTTATGACTTGGTCTGCACAATGCTTCCATAGGTAAGGCTCATCCCACACAAAATACCTTGCATCTTTCTTGATCTTGTCTCTCATGTGTTTGGGCAAACCAGTAGGTAAAACACCTGTGGCAAGGAAATTAGCAATATCAGCATACCATGGTTCTTCTTCTTGGACAGCAAAGAGGTGCTCATCGGGGAAGGTTTCATTGATGGGGCATGGTTCCTCTTTTGAAAGAATTCTGCTGAGGTGGTCAGCCACAAGGTTCTCCTTGCCTTTCTTGTCTCGGATCTCCAAGTCAAACTCTTGTAACAGCAATATCCATCTCACCAGCCTAGGTTTGGACTCCTTTTTCTTGATTAAATACCTTAGTGCAGCATGATCTGAGTATATAATCACCTTTGTACCAAGTAGGTAGGGTCTAAACTTCTCTAATGCAAACACAACAGCCAGCAACTCTTTTTCCGTGGTGGAATAATTGCATTGTGCAGTATCTAGGGTGCGTGAGGCATAATGAATGACATGAGGAGAGTTACCTATGCGCTGTCCCAATACTGCACCTATAGCAAAGTTGCTGGCATCACACATGATCTCAAATGGAAGGGTCCAATCAGGTGGCTGGATGACTGGGGCAGAAATGAGGAGTGATTTGATCAAATCAAAGGCTGATTTGCAGCTGTCATCAAAGTTGAATGGTACATCCTGCTGTAACAATCTGCAAAGAGGCTGAGTTATTTTAGAAAAATCCTTGATAAACCTCCTGTAAAAACCAGCATGTCCAAGGAATGATCGAATCTCCCTAATGCTGGTTGGGTAGGGCAGATTTTTGATGGTGTCAATTTTAGCTTTGTCCACCTCAATTCCTTTTGCTGAGACAATATGGCCTAAGATTAAGCCATGGCTGACCATAAAGTGGCACTTCTCATAGTTGAGAACCAAGTTTGTCTCCAAACACCTTTGAAGTATCTTTTCCAAGTTGGCTAGGCATTCATGAAATGAGTTGCCATACACAGTAAAGTCATCCATGAAGACTTCAATGATCTTCTCCACATAATCAGAAAAAATACTCATCATGCACCTTTGGAAAGTGGCTGGTGCATTGCAAAGACCGAAGGGCATCCTCCTAAATGCGAATGTGCCAAATGGGCATGTGAAAGTGGTCTTCTCTTGGTCTTCTGGTGCAACGGGGATTTGATAAAATCCAGAATATCCATCAAGGAGGCAGTAATGGCTTTTTCCAGCAAGTCTCTCAAGCATTTGGTCCATGAAGGGCAAGGGAAAGTGATCCTTCCTTGTGGCTGTGTTGAGCTTCCTGTAGTCCATGCAAACTCTCCACCCATTTTGTACACGAGTGGGTACTAGCTCTCCTTCAGAATTAGGGACAATGGTAATCCCAGTCTTCTTCGGTACCACATGGATGGGACTTACCCACTTACTGTCAGAAATGGGGTAGATTACCCCAATGTCTAGGAGCTTCACAATCTCCTTCTTAACAACCTCCATCATAGGTGGATTCAGCCTTCTTTGCGCCTCACGAATAGGTTTGCATTCATCCTCCATGAGAATTCTATGCATGCATGTTGCTGGTGAGATACCCTTTATGTCCTCCAATGTCCACCCAATTGCCTTCTTGTGCTTCCTCAATACATCCAGGAGCTTTTCCTCTTCTTCTTGGTTGAGCTGGTTGGAGATGATTACTGGAAGTGTATTTCCAGCTCCTAAGTAGGCATATTTGAGGTGGTTAGGCAGGGGTTTCAGATCTGGTGCATTTTCTGTCTGCTGGTTTTCAGTCTGCATGCTGTCTGATTTGAGCTGTGATTTGAGCAGATTTTTGGGCAAATCACTGGGCAAATCACCCACATCCAGCAAGTTACAACAGTCTGCTGTTTTGTCTTCTTCAGAGATGTTGCTGTCCACTTTTCCTTTCCTGCAAAGACCTTCATAAAGTAAGTTTTCCTGATCAAAATCAAAAATTTCTTGACTTAAATCATCAATAACATCAAGGCCATAAACATGAGAAACATCATTGGGGAATTTCATGGCATCATAAACATTAAATTTGATAACTTCCCCTTCAAACTCCATAGTCAATGTGCCATCATGCACATCAATTTTTGTTCTTGCTGTGCTTAAGAATGGTCTCCCGAGTAGGATATCAGAGGTAGTGTTGCTCTTGTCTTCCTCCATGTCAATAACATAAAAATCTGCTGGAAAGACTAATTGGTCCACTTGCACTAACACATCTTCTAGCACTCCCTTGGGATAGACAATGGATCGGTCAGCTAATTGGATCACAATGCTGGTGCCCTTGAGTGTACCTGCATTCAATAAGTTAAAAATAGACAGAGGCATGACATTTATTGAAGCTCCAAGGTCACACATGGCCTTCTTTATTCCCACATTGCCTATTTTGCATGAAACCGCAAACATTCCTCTATCTTTGCATTTGACTGGTAGTTTCCTTTGGATGACAGCTGAAACACACTCCCCCACACTTACCTTCTCACGTTCAGCAAGTTTCCTTCGGTTGGTGCATAGCTCTTTGAGAAATTTGGCATACCTTGGAATTTGCTTCACAGCATCAAGTAGGGGAATGTTGATTTCCACCTTGCGGAGTGTCTCCAATATCTCTTTTTCCTCTTTCTCCTTTTGGGACCTTGCAAATCTCTTTGGGAAGGGAGGAGGTGCCTTGAATTTCTCCATAGGTTGCTGTTTCTGCCTTTGACTGGATTCTGCCTGGTCTGTTGATTTGGGCAAAGCACTGTCTGCCTTCTCTGGAGAATTGGGCAAATCACTGCTGGACAGCTTAGTTTGCCCAGCGATCGGGTCAGTTTCTACAAGCAAACTGGGCAAATCACTGCCCTGATCACTTTCTGGCAGAATTTCTTCCATGCCCTGTTTTTGCACTTTTTCAGCCCTATTGTCTTGCAACTCCTTTCCACTCCTCAATGTGATGGCACTAGCATTTTGCCTTGGATTTATCTCAGTTTGGGAAGGTAGCTTTCCTTGTGATTCAATTTTGTTTAAGGATGAAGCCATTTGCCCCATTTGTTTCTCAAGATTCTGCACAGTATTTGCCAAATTTTTCACAATCTCTTCATCAAGGGATGCATTAGAATTTTGAGGTGCAGCTTGAGCTTGGTTCCTTTGCTGGTAGCTTGGATATTGCTGTCCCCTTGCATAACTGAAATTTGGATGGTCCCTCCAACCTGGATTATAAGTATTTGCATAGGGATCATACCTTCTTTGCCCATTAAAGCCTCCAACCGCATTGACTTGCTGGTCCTCCTCTTGAAGGGAAGGACATAGATCAGTTGGGTGGTTGTTGGCACATATTCCACATGTCTTGGGCTGCTGAATCTGCTGGACTTATTGGGTTTGACTCACAACAAGGCTACGGACAGCATTGGTGAGTTCAGAAAGTTGGGATGATAAAATGGAATTACTCACCTCATTCACATTCCTTGTTGGCAGCTCTTGGTCTCCAAATTGTTGAGAAGCTGCAGCCATGGAGGAAATCAAGTCCCTCATCTCTCGAGGTGATTTTTTTTCAATTGTTCCTCCACAGGCTGCGTCAATAAATTTTCTCTCCGAGGGTAGCAAACCTCCATAGAAGTACTCAATGAGAGATTGGTCAGAAATATCATGCCGAGGGCAGCTTGTGCACAACTTTTTGAACCTCTCCCAGTACTCATACAAACCTTCAGAGTGCTTTTGCTTTATGCCACTTATTTCTCGACGGATGCCTATGGCTTTTGAGGTTGGAAAGAATTTTCTCAAGAATGCTCTTACCATATCAGCCCATGATGTGATGGATCCCGGTGGCAAGTAGAATAGCCATTCTTTGGCATAGTCTTCAAGGGAAAAAGGGAAAGCTCTAAGCTTGATATCATCTTCTGGAATGCCTTGAGGTCTCATAGTTGAGCACACAACGTGGAATGCCTTCAAATGCTTGTGAGGATCTTCATTTTCTAGGCCTCTGAATTTAGGAAGGAGATGAATCAGACCTGTCCTTAGCTCGAATGGTGCTGTCAATAGGGGATATTCAATGCATAAGGGTGCTTGATCTCCTGCTGGTTCAGCCAACTCTCCGAGAGTTCTTTCCCGTGGCTGAGGTGCTTGAATGGGCACGTTTCCAGCTTGAATTTCAGCTTCTACATGTGCAGCAGGTGGTGCTGCCATTGCTGGATTTTCTGCCATGACCAGAAATTCAGTTTCTGGGAAAAATTCTGTTGTAGCAGGTGCGGTGATGGAAGTTTCTGCTGGTGCAGAAATTTCTTCAGCAGGGGCAGTAGGTGGTCTGTGAGGTGGAGTTGTTGATGAAGATGGTTTTGAGGCTTGGTTCCTCAAATTTGCTTGCTTCCTTAAGCTCTTGGCAGTCTTTTCAATCTCCGGGTCGTAAAGAAGAGTGTCTTTACGGCCAGACCTGGTCATAAAGGGAAAATACGTTAGTTTAAATCAAGTCCCCGGCAACGGCGCCAATTTTTGATAGGCGGTTGTCGAAGCCGTCAAAAATAAACCTATTAAACAATCAACAATAAACTTGTAGATAGTGGCAATAGGGTCGAACCACAGGGAATTGACACTAAAGATCTTCCTAATAATAACCAAGATGAGTAAATAACAAATAATTAAAAGATGGGGGTTTGATTTGATGATTAAAATTAAATAGCAAAAGAAAGCAATAATTTAAATAGATGAGAATTTCAATGAGAAAGAGATTCTAGCTGAAGTGTGAGTCTAATTCAGTTTGTTCAGAATTGATCATTGATTATTAAAGACTCCTATTTGATTTCAATAAATCAGTTTTGGTTGTGGAAGACGCTTCTCACAATCCAAATTCTTCCTTAGTTCTAGTTTGATTAGGAAACGTTCGCTAATCAAACACTAATCAACAAGTTGCCAAGGAACGTCCTTGGGGCATTGTAGCATCGAACAACTGTTGATTGCATTAAGACTTAGAAAAACCCAATTCTATCCTTGCACGTGGTCAAGTTTAGATTATGCAACTTGATTAAATGTGTATTTGAACAACCTAAGCAATTACGGACCTAAATCATTCAAACAATATTACTTAAGCAATTTAAAAGCAATGGGCCCTTATTGATTCTAAAAGCAAAGTAATAATTATGGAAAAGATCAGTTTGCATAAATATTGAAACAAACAAGAGTTCAACAATGGAGTATTAAACCTCCCAATTCATCACAAATCTGAATATTCTCAACTTCAGCTAGAAAATAATGAATTTAGCCACTCATGGTGACTAAAATACACAAAAAGATTAAAAGAAGAGAAAAGGGAAAAGTTGCAGAGCTTCTGGCGAAGGGGAGAGTATGCTGAATTGCTATCTCGATCATGCCTTTGCTGGTTTTGAGACTACCCTTTTATAGCTGAAGAATTGTCTAGGGTTTTGAAATCCCTTTTTGATTTGATGTTGGACTACTCTTTTGATGTTGAATTTGATTGCAATTGGATTTCCTTGGATGAGAAGTTCTTTCGTGGCTCTTGGATAAGTGTTGGTAGTGATTGGATTGGATTTGGACTTCTGAAAATTCGGATTTCTGTTTGCTGTCCATTTTCCCGCTCTGCTGTAATTTTCTGCTATCAAAGTGATTTGCCCGGCGATTTGACCAGTTTCTTGGGCAAATCACTGGGCAAATCGCTTCTCTGTGAGTCAGTCCTCTATGCCTCTGCGAGTGATTTGGCCAGTGATTCTCGATTGTCTTGGTCAAATCGCTTGCCCATGTCACTGCTGTCTGTTGCCTCTGGGTATCTGTTTTAGCTTGATCTGGGCAGTGATTGGAGCAGATTTTTGGGCAAATCACTGGGCAAATCATCCTTTTGCAAATTTTCTGCACTTTTTCTCCCATTTTCCAGATTCTTCCTTTTCTGTAAAAACAAGATAAAAACCATAAATTAAGCTAGAAAATGTGTAAATAAGTAATAAAAGAGATAATAAAAATGTGGCTAAATTGTGCTTGATCAGCCGCCGAACCTCAAGTTCGACCGCCGAACATGGCATGCATGCGGGGGCACGTTCGGCTCCCGAATGTGGCCTGGCCAGCCACTATGAAAGAGCCCCTTAGCCGAAATGGGCGAGCTTTCTCCCCATTTTCGGCCAAGGTGAGCCCTTCCGCCGTTCCTCACCATTCTTGAGTTCTTTCCTTCAAATCTTTCAAGATTTTCACAAGTTTTTACGTTGTTTTGAAGATTTTCGAGTTTAAAGCAAGTTTTGGAGCTTTGAGGTTCAAGAACTCAAAATCTCCCACCTCCGAGTTTAGGACGTCTCTCTCTCGATCTTCAAGAGGTAAGAGCCGATCTTAAGCTCATTTCATGTTTAAAGTAAGTTTTATGCAAGAGCCGATCTTAAGCTCATTTCATGTTTAAAGTAAGTTTTATGCAAGATCTATGGGGTAGAATGCATGTTTAGCTCATAGTTAGGTTTTTGAGTTAATGTTATGTTTTGAGCAATGTATGTTGGATTTTGTTGTTGTTGTGTGTTGTAGTTGGGGTTTAAGTTAGTTTGAAGCCCCTAGGAGCCAATGTATGTATATTTGCATGGTTTGGATGAGTTATATGCATGTTGGAATGAAAAGGAGAAGTTTTGTGCAAGGGAGCCAAGTTTCTGCCCTTTGGCAGAAACCAGGTTCGGCAGCCGAAGGAACTTTCGGCCGCCGAACATGGCTTAGGAGGCAGGCCTTTCGGCTGCCGAAGTTGCCCCCGAAAAGAGACTTTCGTCTCTGTCTGGGACTTTTGGCCGCCGAAGGTGCCGCCGAACCTGCCTGGGTTTCGGCTCTGGAGGGATTTCGGCCGCCGAAGGTGCCGCCGAACCTGCCCTGTCCAGCCTTCCTTTGCATGTTTTTACATGATTGTTTTGAGGTGTTTTAGGGGGTTTTTTGGGAGATGTTTTTAGAGTTATGTTCTAGTTGTTTGGTCCCTCATTTGAGTCCACCTGTGTAGGTTCGGACTCGAGGAACCGAGGACCTCAGCAGTGAGTCAGCTGCTTCAGTCAGTGTCTGAGCTAGCCGAGGTGAGTGGAATGACTCTTATGCTTTTAAATAAATAAATAAATCAGTTTTGAGCATGTTCATGCATCACGGATACCATGTGATATTTTAGGATGCTTGCATTAGAAATCACGAATATGTTGCATTGCATAATATGTTGTTGATGTGGATGAATGTTGAATGATCCATTAGCCCTCATATGTTATGACATGATGATATGATATGGAAGTCCAGGTGTGGCCTGCACTACGCCCCTGGCACTATGTAAGAGAAAGACCGGACGTGGCCTGCACTACGCCCCCGGCACCATGGAATACGTATGTTATGTTATGTTATGTATAAGGGAAAGACCAGGTGTGGCCTGCACTACGCCCCTGGCATGATTGGATTATGTAGAGGGCTAGATGGTGACAAGTTCATCCTTGATATGATTAGTTGTGATGTGATGCATTCCATGATAGCATGTGTTTTAAATGCTTTATGATTCTGCTCACTGGGCTCTAGTAGCTCACCCCTCTCCCAAATTCCCCAGGTTTGCAGGTACGGGCTAGACTGAGAAGTCAAGAAGAGTAAAGTCTTGTAATTGTAATAGTTAGAAAGTGGACATGACAAATTGTAAGATGATGTATAACTGCATAGTTATGTTATGTATAATGATATTGAGGATTAGAAGTTGTGCTTGACCCTATAGAGATTGTAATCCCATTTTGTTACATGATCTTAACGTCTATTGATGTTTATGTTTAACCAACTCAACTTATAATGTATCGCCCATTGGGGCATTGATGAGAATCCCACTGAGGGATCAATGTTTATAGTTATGATCATGTTTAGTGCATGCACAGGTTGAGTTTGGTGTATGAGAAACGAATGAAAGAAAAGTTTTAATTTTTATGTATGATTGTTGATCATGTATGGGATTAAACAGGTTTACAGGTAACATGTCAGGCTTGCTACGGGTCCCGGCGGCCTTAAGCCGATCTGGATCCTAGCGCCGGTAGCAGTTCGATTTTCGGGTCATTACAGAATGGTATCAGAGCCCTAGGTTCACATGGTCGGACCTAGAGTGTCGGGCTCATAGAGGTTATAGAAGGTCAAGCACAATAGGAAAGGTCATGTCCACTAGGATAGGATGTGGAGTCCTGTCTTACATGATGTTGTGAAATGCCATGATTATATGCATGTGCATTAATGATATGCTATGATGTGTGATGCGGGTTCATGTGTGCCCACATGAACCATATGATGCTAATATTTATGTGATGTGTGCTTGTTTTCAGAAATCAGGATGAGAGGAACTCGTCGATCAGCAAGATTAACTGGAGTACCACTTGAGGATGAGGGCACGAGCGCCCATCCTCCAGCATTGCCTAGGGCAATGTCTAGTAGGTCTAGCAGAGAAAGAGCAGTAAGAGACCCTAGAAGGTCTTTGGATCTGGATAGAAGCATATCAGTCAGAGGAACAGTTCAGGGAGAAGCGTCAGAGGATATGGGGGATGATATGGATGTAGAGCAGAGGAAGGATGGCAGTCTGGGAGTTAGCATGTCAGAAGAAGGAATGGGAGAATCCCAAGGAGGCACTCAGGCCTCGGGATTTGTTCAGCCACCTTACTACCCACCCTTCTCACAAAACCCTGGGTATTCGATGGGAGGCACATCGGATTACCATAGCTTTAGCCCTTATCCCACACAGATGCCATACCCACCCTACTACCCACCATATTCACAGTACCCAATGTATCCACCTCCACCTTACTATCCAAATCCAGCAAACCCTACCTCAGAAAATGTTGCACCACCTCCACCACCAGCAAAACCAGCAGCCCCAGCTACCCAACCTCCTAGACCTAGCTCAGCCAGTGGGAGCAAGGTCAAGATGACCGACTACATGAAGTTGGATGCTCCCCAGTATGAAAAAGGGGATGACCCATTTGTGTATCTTGAGAGGGTCAAGGTGATCACAGATGAGATTGGGGCTGATGATAGTAGAGCCATTTAGATGGCTGGGTTCACACTTAAGTGCAAAAAGGCACGAGAGTGGTTCAAGAATTATGTGAACCCGAGGGTGGACAGCATGTCTTGGGAGGAATTTGCAAACGAGTTTGCAGGATGGGCTTTCCCTGACAGCTCAAGGGAGCTGAAGATGATAGAGTTTGAGCAGTTGAGGCAGACTGACGAGATGGGTGTAGAGGAGTTCACAGACAGATTTTTGGAGCTGTTGCCATTTGCAGGGCAAAGCCTTGACTCAGATCAGAAAAGTTCAAGGAGGTATATCATGAAACTCCACTCCAGATATTCCTCCTTGATCCAGTCAGCAGATAGGGAGAGCTTCCATGCCATAGTGGATATGGCCCGGAAAATGGAGGCCAGTGCCATCGTTCAGGGGTCAGTTAAGCAGTCAGTGGCACAGCCTTCTGGTTCTAAGACCCCAGGCTCTTCTTCAATGAGTGCAGCAACTTCAGGTAGCAAGAAGTGGGATAGAGGTCCCAGGAAGTCTAAGAAGAACAAGTTCTGGAACAAGGTTAAGTCCAGTCTGGGACTAGGGAGTGGCTCAAGCTCTGGCGCGGATAATGCAGTTTGTGCAAAGTGTGGTAGGCTACACAGGGGAGTTTGCCGAGCTGGGACAGCAGCCTGCTTCAGATGCGGGCAGGAGGGACACATGGCTCGGGAGTGTCCCAGGGCAGCTTTTGGAGCACAGTCTCAGCAGACAGCTTCTGGTAGTGTGGCTCAGCCAGCAGCTCCAGCCATGACTCAGGCCAATGGCAGAGGCAGAGGGAGAGGGGCAGCCTCTTCTTCAGCGGGTTTCAGAGGTGAAGGTCCATCAGCTCCAGCACGGATCTTCACGATGACTCAGCAGGAGGCAGATGCATCTAACACTGTGGTGGCAGGTAATTTAGTCATTGGTTGTTCAGATGTGTATGCCTTGATGGACCCTGGTGCATCTCATTCTTTTATTGCTCCGAGAGCCGTCCAGAGGTTAGGGTTGATGATCTCTGAGTTAGAGTGTCCTCTCTGGGTCAGTGGACCCAAGTGTGATCCATCAGTGGCAGAGTCAGTCTGCCAGTGTAGTCCTGTGTTTATTGAGGGAAGACGCTTGTCCGCCAACCTTGTGGTTCTAGACTTGACAGATTTTGACGTTGTTCTAGGGATGGACTGGTTATCTACCCATGGTGCTACCTTGGACTGCAGGGACAAGGTAGTCAAGTTCAGAGGTCAGGATGGATCAGAGGTTGTCTTCAGGGGAGACAGGAGGGGTACACCTAGAGGTCTGATATCAGCTCTTCAGGCTCGTAGGTTGCTTAGGAGGGGATGTCAAGGGTATTTGGCTCATGTGAGAGAGCTTAGCATTCACGTTAGAGAGCCCGCCTCAGTGCCAGTGGTTAGAGAGTTTTTAGACGTCTTCCCAGACGAGCTGCCAGGTATACCACCTGCTAGGGAGATAGAGTTCGAGATAGAATTGATGCCTGGAACCCGACCGATCTCTATCCCTCCCTACAGGATGGCTCCATCCGAGTTGAAGGAATTGAAAGAACAGTTGCAAGAGCTGGTAGACAAGGGCTTCATCCGACCGAGTACCTCACCCTGGGGTGCTCCAGTCTTGTTTGTCAGAAAGAAAGATGGATCCCTTAGACTTTGTATCGACTACAGGCAGTTGAACAAAGTCACTACCAAGAACAAGTACCCTTTGCCAAGGATCGACGATCTATTCGACCAGCTAGCAGGAGCGGGTTGTTTCTCCAAAATAGATCTGAGATATGGGTACCATCAGCTGAGGATCAGAGATGAGGATGTGCCAAAGACAGCTTTCAGGACCAGATATGGGCATTTTGAGTTCCTTGTAATGCCGTTCGGGTTAACTAACGCCCCTGCAGCATTCATGGACCTCATGAACCGAGTGTTTAGCCAGTACCTGGATCACTTTGTTATTGTCTTCATAGATGATATCTTGGTGTATTCCAGGAATGCAGAGGAGCATGCCCATCATCTGCGGTTGGTTTTGCAGACCTTGAGAGAACATGGCTTGTATGCCAAGTTCTCTAAGTGTGAGTTCTGGCTGAGGAGCATCTCTTTCTTGGGGCATGTGGTGTCAGAAAATGGGATAGAAGTGGACCCCAAGAAGACAGAAACTGTGGCTAACTGGCCTAGACCCACTTCAGTGACGGAAATCAGGAGTTTCTTGGGTTTGGCAGGTTACTACAGGAGGTTCGTTCAGGACTTCTCGAAAATAGCAGCTCCTCTGACCAGACTAACCAGGAAGAATCAGAAGTTTCTGTGGACCGACCAATGCGAAGAGAGTTTCGAAGAGCTTAAGAAGAGGTTGACTTCAGCACCAGTTTTAGCTCTGCCATCTAGTGATGAGGACTTTGCAGTCTTTTGTGATGCGTTCCGTGTGGGACTGGGTTGTGTACTGATGCAGAATGAGAGGGTGATTGCTTATGCTTCTAGGCAGCTAAAGAAGCATGAGTTGAATTACCCCACACATGACCTTGAGATGGCAGCAGTAATCTTTGCACTCAAGATGTGGAGGCACTACCTCTATGGGGTAAAATGTGAGATCTTTACAGATCATAAGAGCCTGCAGTACATCCTGAGTCAAAGAGATTTAAACTTGAGACAGAGGAGATGGGTAGAGCTGCTGAGTGACTATGATTGCAAGATTCAGTATCATCCGGGTAAGGCGAATGTCGTGGCAGACGCCCTAAGCCGGAAGTCACTAGGCAGTCTATCCCACATCACGGCAGAGAGGAGACCAGTGGTGAAGGAGTTTTACAAGCTCATTGATGAAGGTCTACAGTTGGAGTTATCTGGTACCGGTGCTTTAGTTGCCCAGATGAGAGTGACACCTGTGTTTCTGGAGCAAGTGGCTCAGAAACAGCATGAGGACCCAGAGTTAGTGAAGATTGCCAGGACTGTTCAGTCATGCAAGGACAGTGAGTTCAAATTTGACAGTAAGGGGATCCTCCGCTATGGGAGTCGATTGTGCGTACCAGATGACATAGGGCTAAAAGGAGACATTATGAGGGAGGCTCATAATGCAAGATACAGCGTTCACCCTGGAGCCACCAAAATGTATCAAGATCTGAAGAAGGTTTATTGGTGGCCAGCGATGAAGAAAGAAGTGGCACAGTTTGTGTCAGCCTGCGAAGTGTGTCAGAGGGTGAAGCTGGAACATCAGAAGCCGGCTGGAATGCTTAACCCGCTACCTATTCCATAGTGGAAATGGGAGAATATAGCTATGGACTTCGTAGTGGGGTTACCGGCAGCGTCCAACAGATTGGACTCCATATGGGTGATTGTGGACAGACTCACCAAATCTGCTCACTTCATCCCTGTCAGGAGTGGCTACTCTGTGGACAAGTTGGCGCAGGTATATGTGGATGAAATCGTCAGGCTGCATGGGGTTCCGGTTTTGATAGTGTCGGATAGAGGGCCCCAGTTCACCTCCAGGTTTTGGCGGAGTCTGCAGAATGCCATGGGTACTAGATTAGATTTCAGTACTGCCTTCCACCCCCAGACGGACGAACAGTCCGAAAGGACCATCCAGACTATCGAGGATATGCTTAGAATGTGTGTGCTGGACTTTGGCGATTCTTGGAGGCAGCATCTACCTTTGGTGGAGTTTGCCTACAATAACAGCCATCATGCTAGCATCGGGATGGCTCCATATGAAGCTTTATACGGGAGGAAGTGCAGGTCACCTGTTTGCTGGGAGGAAGTTGGAGAAAAGGCCTTGGCAGGGCCTGAGCTAGTAGAGATCACCAGCAGGGTGGTACCTATAATCAGAGAGAGAATCAAGACTGCTGCAAGCAGACAGAAGAGTTATGCAGACATCCGCAGAAGACAAGTAAAGTTTCAGGAGGGGGATCTGGTATTGCTCAAGGTGTCTCCAATGAAAGGAGTGGTTCGCTTTGGGAAGAAAGGTAAACTAGCCCCACGATACATCGGACCCTTTGAAATCTTGCAGAAGATTGGGAATGTGTCGTACAAGCTAGATTTGCCTGCTTCAATGGCAAGAATCCATCCGGTTTTCCATGTTTCAATGTTGAGGAAATTTGTGTCAGATCCGGGCAAGGTTCTTAGTGAGCCTGATGTGGAGATCCAAGAGGATCTCACCTATGTTGAGCAGCCAGTACGGATCCTAGACACCCAGATCAGAAAGCTAAGGAACAAGGAAATCCCGATGGTGAAAGTCCTTTGGAACCACCACAATATTGAGGAATGCACTTGGGAGACACGGGAGTCCATGCTCCGGCAATATCCCCATCTCTTTTAAGGTTAGTTTCTATGTGTTTAGTATGTGTGTTACGTTTTATGCTATGCATGTACTAGGTGAGGAACATTCGGGGACGAATGTTCTTAAGGGGGGGAGAATGTAATACCCGGCTAGACTCCGGTATCGGAATTCCTACCGTGCGGTGGAACCTCGGATGTCGGAGACCTCTAGAAGGGTAGAATCATATTTGTATGAAATGTTTTTCATGTATTTCATGTTTTTAAGTAAGAAATTAAATGAGTTTTTGCATGAAAATAGCATTGGAGGAAAACCCAGGTTCGGCCGCCGAAAGTCAAGTTCGGCCGCCGAACATGCATGCGTTTTGGAGGCACGTTAGGCCCCCGAAAGCATGAGTGAGGGAAGTCCAGGTTCGGCCGCCGAAAATCAAGTTCGGCCGCCGAACATTGCATGGATGCGGAGGCACATTCGGCCCCCGAACGTGGCCTGGCCAGCCACCTATAAAAGGGTCCCTTAGCCGAAAATGGGCGAGCTTTTTCTTCCCATTTCGGCCAAGGTGAGCATTCCGCCTTCCTTCCCCAATCTTGAGTTTTTCCTTCCTTTTTCCATGATCTTTACAAGTTTATAACTTTGGTTTTGAAGATCTTTGAGCTTAGAACGAGTTTTGGAGCTTGGAGACCAAAAGTTGGAACTTCTCCCATCTCCGAGTTTAGATCTCCTCAACCCTCGATCTTCAAGAGGTAAGAGCCGATCTTAAGCTCAATGTATGATTTAAACAAGTTTTATGAAGTTTTAAGGGATAGAATGCATGTTAGGGCATATGTTGAACCTATGGGTCTATATTGATGTTTTGAACAATGTAGCTTGATTGTGTGTGATTGAAGTGTTGTAGATGGGGTATATGCATGTTTGAGGCCCCTAGGAACTTGTACGCATGCTTTGGTTGAAAAATATGCATGTTTGGAAGGTTTGGAGGCGAAATGCGCAAAGGAGCCAAGTTTCTGCCCTTTGGCAGAAACCAGGTTCGGCAGCCTAAGGCACTTTCGGCCGCCGAACATGGCTGGGGAGGCAGGCCTTTCGGCTGCCGAAGTTGCCCCCGAAAAGAGACTTTCGTCTCTGTCTGGGACTTTCGGCCGCCGAAGGTGCCGCCGAACCTACCTGAGTTTCGTCTCTGTCCAGGACTTTCGGCCGCCGAAGGTGCCGCCGAAAGTGCCCTGTTCAGCCATTTCATGCATATCTCTATGTGATATTTTCAGGATGTTTTAGGGGGTTTTTGGGGAATATTTTAGAGTTATGTTCAGGTATGTTTGGTCCCTCATTTGAGTCCACCTGTGTAGGTTCGGACCCGAGGAACCGAGGACCCCAGCAGTGAGTTCAGCTGCTTCGGTATTGTCAGAGTCAGCCAGAGGTGAGTGGAACTAAACTTAATCTTTTAAATTAAATGTTTTTATCATGTATCATGCATCATGATTATGCAATAGGATGATTGCATTAGTTTTCACGAATATGCCGCATCGCATAAATTGTTGTTGATGTGGGTGAATGTTGGATGACCCAATTAGTCCAAGACAGGAAGACCAGGACCCCATGCTACGGCCTGGCACAGAGTAAGAAAGACCAGGCCCCAGTCTACAGGCCTGGCACAGAGTAAGGCACGGTTATGGGACTCGAAGACCAGGAGCCCAGAGGAGGCCCTGGAAATTGGTAAGTAATGTATGTATGACAGGAAGACCAGGACCCCATGCTACGGCCTAGCACAGAGTTAACTTGGACTATTTGGTGACAAGTTCACCCAACCCTTATGTGAATTGTCTGTGTTATGATGCATTCCATTTGAGCATAGTGTTAATGTGTTTTACTAGCTCTACTCACTGGGCTTTTAGCTCACCCCTCTCCCTTTACCCCCAGGCTTGCAGGTACAGGATAGAGCAGGAGTCCGGATAGGATAATGAAGTCTTGTTTATGTAATAGCTAGCAATGGACATGATCAAATTGTAATGTAAAAGTACAGTATAGTTATGTAATGAGGTTTAAGGATGTTAGTGGTGTGCTTGACCATAGATTGTTGTATCCCTTTTATACATGATCTTAGAGATTTTGTTGATGTTTATGTAAACCAACTCAACAGATGTATGTTACCCATTGAGGGCACAGATGAGATCCCACAGAGGGATCAAAGTTATGTTAATGTTATGCACAGGTTGAGTTTGGTTGATGTTCAATGGAAAGAAAAGTTTTAATTTTTATGCATATTGTTGATCATGTATGGGATTATACAGGTTTACAGGTTTTATGTCAGGCTTGCTACGGGTCCCGGCGGCCTTAAGTCGACCCGGATCCTAGCGCCGGTAGCGGTCCGATTTTCGGGTCGTTACACAGTATATGTATGTATCTTTTCTTGTTGATGTATATGAGAAAACCAGGCTTAACATTATGAGTTTATCCGCTTAGAGACGGATAAGAGAGAGCAGAAATAGTGCATGCACAGGTTAAGCCCTGGAGGAAAGAACAGTTTTAATGGTTTGACAGAAAAAGTATGATCATGTATGGGATTTCACAGGTACACAGACAGGATAGCAGGCTTACTACGGGTCCCGGCGACCTTAAGTCGATCTGGATCCTAGTGCTGGTAGCAGTTCGGTTTTCGGGTTGTTACACATGTGGAGTCTAATCTGTTGGACACTGCCGGTAAGCCCACTACAAAATCCATAGCTATGTTTTCCCATTTCCTCTCTGGAATCGGCAGTGGGTTAAGCATTCCAGCCGGCTTCTGATGTTCCAGTTTCACCCTCTGGCAAACCTCACAGGCGGACACAAACTGTGCCACTTCTTTCTTCATAGCTGGCCACCAATATACTCTCTTCAGATCCTGATACATCTTGGTGGCTCCAGGGTGAAACTGTACCTGGCATTATGAGCTTCCCTCATAATGCCTCCCTTCAGACTTATGTCATCTGGTACACATAGGCGATTCCCATAGCGGAGGATCCCTTTGCTGTCAAATCTGAACTCTGCACTGTTACCCGACTGAACAGTCCTGGCAATTTGCACTAACTCAGGGTCCTCATGCTGTTTCTGAGCTACCTGCTCCAGAAACACAAGTGTCACTCTCATCTGTGCTATCAACATACCCGTACTAGACAACTCAAGCTGTAGCCCTTCGTCGATGAGCTTATAAAACTCCATCACCACTAGTCTTCTCTCTGCTGTTATGTGGGACAAACTGCCAAGTGATTTCCGGCTTAGGGCTTCTGCCACAACATTCGCCTTACCCGGATGATACTGGATCCTGCAATCATAGTCACTGAGCAGTTCTACCATCTTCTCTGCCTCAAATTCAGCTCTTTCTGACTCAAGATGTACTGTAAACTCTTATGATCAGTGAAGATCTCGCATTTAACCCCATAAAGGTAATGCCTCCACATCTTGAGTGCAAAGATAACTGCCGCCATCTCTAGGTCATGGGTGGGGTAATTCAACTCATGCTTCTTCAGCTGTCTAGAAGCATAAGCAATCACCCTGTCGTTCTGCATCAAAACACAACCCAATCCCACTCGAGACGCATCACAGAACACTGTGAAGTCCTCATTACTGACAGGCAGAGCTAACACCGGTGCTGATGTTAATCTTCTCTTTAACTCTTCAAAGATCTCTTCACATGGGTCCGACCACTCGAACCGCTGATTCTTCTTAGTCAGTTTGGTCATAGGAGCAGCTATCTTTGAGAAGTCCTGAACGAACCTCCTGTAGTAACCTGCCAAACCCAAAAAGCTTTTAATGTCTGTCACAGAAGTGGGTCTAGGCCAGTTAGCTACAGCCTCTGTCTTCTTGGGGTCTACCTCAATACCTTCTGCTGATATTACATGCCCCAAGAAGGAAATGCTCCTCAACCAAAACTCACACTTCGAGAACTTAGCATATAAACCATGCTCTCTCAGTGTCTGTAGAACCGTCCTCAGATGCTGAGCATGCTCCTCTGCATCTCTGGAGTACACTAAGATATCGTCGATGAAGACAATAACAAAGTGATCCAGATACTCGCTGAAAACTCTATTCATGAGGTCCATGAATGCTGCAGGGGTGTTAGTCAACCCGAACGGCATCACTAAGAACTCATAATGCCCATATCTGGTCCTGAAAGCTGTCTTTGGCACATCTGCCTCTTTGACTTGCAACTGGTGATGCCCGGACCTCAGATCTATTTTAGAGAAACAACATGCTCCAGCTAGCTGGTCAAATAGATCATCAATCCTAGGTAGGGGATATTTATTCTTGGTAGTGACCTTGTTCAACTGCCTATAGTCGATACAAAGTCTGAGGGATCCATCCTTCTTTCTGACAAACAATACTGGAGCACCCCAAGGTGAGGTACTAGGGCAGATGAAACCCTTATCTACCAACTCCTGCAACTGCTCTTTCAACTCTTTTAACTCTGCTGGCGCCATCCTGTAGGGAGGAATAGAGATAGGTCTGGTACCAGGCAACAATTCTATTTCAAACTCTATCTCCCTATCAGGTGGTAGTCCTGAAAGCTCATCTAGGAAGACGTCTAGAAATTCTCGGACTACAGGATCTGATGCTGGTTCCCTAACCTGTCTATCTAGCTCTCTCACATGAGCTAGAAACCCCTGACAACCCTGCCTAAGCAACCGACGAGCCTGAAGGGCTGAGATCATACCTCTAGGTGTCCCCCTCCTGTCTCCTCTGAAGACACACTCTGACCCATCCTGGTCTCTGAGACTAACTACCTTGTCTCTACAGTCCAAGGTAGCACCATATGTAGATAGCCAATCCATCCCTAGAATGACATCAAAATCTGTCAAATCTAGAACCACTAGGTCAGCTGGAAGGCATCTACCCTCTATGAACACTAGACAGAAACGACAGACTGACTCTGTCACTGAGGGGTCACATTTGGGTCCACTGACCCAGAGAGGACACTCTAACTCAGAGATCATCAGACCCAATCTCTCCACGGCTCTCGAAGCAATAAAAGAGTGAGAAGCACCGGGGTCCATCACAGCATACACATCAGAACACCCAATGATGAGATTACCTGACACCACTGTGTTCAACGTGTTTGCCTCCTCCTGAGTCACAGTGAAGATCCGTGCTAGGGCTACAGGACCTCCACCTCGGGAACCTACTGCTGAAGAAGAGGCTGACCCTCTCCCTCGACCTCTGCCACTACTCTGAGGCATGGCTGGAGCTGCTGGCTGTGCTACACTGCCTGAGCTCATCTGCTGGGATGGTGCCATAAAGGTCACCTGAGGACATTCCCGTGAAAAATGTCCCTCCTGCCCACACTTATAACAGGCTGTTGATCCCAACCGACAAACTCCTTGGTGCGGTCTCCCACATCTCCCACATACTGGACTGCTTGCGCCAGAGCTTGAGCCACTGCCCATTCCCAGACCAAACTTGATCTTGGTCTAGAACTTATTCTTTGTACCTTTTGCCTTTCCCCATTTCTTGCTGCCTGAAGCTGTTGCACTGGGGGTCTTAGAACCCGAAGGCTGTGCCACTTGCTGTTTTACTGCACCCTGAATGATGGCAGGAAGAATCAAGGAGGAATACCTGGGATGAAGTCTCATGGTATATCTCCTTGCCTTCTTCTTGTCAGTATCATAAGCTTGACCCACGTACTGAAGCAGATCCAGGAACTTATCTGTGTATGCATCTACACTCATCTCCTCGGTCTGCCTCAACTGCTCAAATTCTATCACTTTCATCTCTCTGGAACTGTCCGGAAAAGCTCACCCTGCAAACTCATTGGCTAACTCTTCCCATGACATGCTGTCCAACCTGGGGTCCACATAATTCTTGAACTACTCTCGAGCTTTCTTACATTTAAGTGTGAACCTTGCCATCTCAATGGCTCTACCATCATCAGCACCCAACTCATCGGTTATCATCTTAACCGTTCTGAGGTACTCAAATGGATCATCTCCCGTATTGAATTTGGGAGCATCCAATTTTAGGTACTCTGTCATCTTTACTTTACTTTCCCCAGCTGAGCTAGGTTGAGGTGCTTGGACAACAGGGGCTACTAGTTCTGGTTCTGGTGGTGGAGGAGGTGCTGAACTTGGATCTGGGTATGCTGAACTAGGATGGAAAGGTGTGGGTGGATACATAGGATATGGTGGGTAAAAAGGAGGATAAGGCATGTAAGGCATGTAGGTAGGATATGGGGTAAAACCAGAGAAATCCGACGTACCCCCCATCGGATACCTCGGGCCCTGTGGAAAGGGTGGATAGTGGGGTGGATAACCAACTCCCGAGGCCTGAGCGCCTCCTTGAGACTCTCCCATACCCTCTTCCGACCTGTCCATACCCATGCTTTCCTCTCTGCCCTGATCCACATCCATAGCCTCCCTCACTTCATCTGACCTTCCTCCTCTATCTGTTCCTCTTCTGCTCTCGTCAAAAGACCTTCTAGGGTCTCTTGACGTACCATCCCTGCTTGATCTCTGAGATCTCACCCTTGGCAACGTAGGAGGACGAGCAACTGTACTCTCACTTTCTGGTGGGACTCCAGTCAATCGTGCAGATCGACGAGTTCCTCTCACCTTAACTTACTGGAAAAAAACACATAACATTACATATCAGCATATAAACAATGCACATGCATAACTCATGGCATTTCACATCAACAAATAGACAGGACTCAACATCCTATCTTAGTGGACATGATTTCCTATTGTGCTTGACCTACTATAATCTCTATGAGCCCAACACTCTCTCTATAGGTCCGACCATATGAACCTAGGGCTCTGATACCAATCTATAACGACCCGAAAATCGGACCGCTACCGGAGCTAGGATCCAGGTCGACTTAAGGTCGCCGGAACCCGTAGCAAGCCTGCTAGACTCTCTGTGTACCTGTAAAATCCCATACATGATCATACATTTTCCTGTACAAATTAAAACTTTACTCTGCACCAAGGTTCAACCTGTGCATGCACTGACTCTGAACTCTGTGCACAGACCCCCTTACTAGAGCCCTCATCAAAATACTCTAGTTGGAAACACAATATCAATTAAACCTGGTTTTCATTCTCATGAACAAACATTTATATAACTAAACCATGTATACAAAAAGGGATTTACCGAACATATGGGTCAAGCACAATACTAAACAATACTCTATACAGTACTAAAACATCTCTTTACACTATGACATGTCCACACTATGCTATTACAAAACTCTTTACTCTTTCTGTCCTCAGCTGACTTTCCCTGAACTTTGACCCTGCAAGACTGGGGTTAAGGGAGTAGGGTGAGCTATACTAGCCCAGTGAGTAGAACAGATAAAACATGTTAATAAAACATGCTCTCATGGAATGCATCACAGCACAGACAATTCACATCATCTCATGGTGAACATGTCACCAATAGTCCCGACATCCTAAACTCGTGCCAGGGCGTAGAATGGGCACCTGGTCTTCCTATCATATCACATCATCTCATAACTTACCATATACCGTGCCAGGGCATATAATGGGCACCTGGTCTTTCTACTAAATCGTGCCAGGGCATAGAATGGGCACCTGGTCTTTCTCAGGGACTAATGGATCATCCACTATCACCCACATCAACAAGAATATAAAATGCAATGCAACATATTCGTGATGTCTGCTAAAAAGCATTTACTTACTCATAGTAAAAAGATTTAGTTTAGTTCCACTCACCTCTGGCTGACTCTGAACTGACTCTGGAAACTCTGAAGCAGTGCTCACTGCTGATCTTTTTGGTTCCTCTGGTCCGTTCCTACACAGGTGGACTCAAATGAGGGACCAAACTAACTCAAGAATACTTCTATAATATTCCCCAAAAACCCCCCTAAATCATCCTAAAACAATCAAGGAAAACATGCAAAAGAAGACTGGACAGGGCACTTTCGGCGGCAGGTTCGGCGGCCGAAAGTCCTCTTCAGAGCCGAAACTTAGCTACTTTCGGCGGCACCTTCGGCAGCCGAAAGTCCTTCCAGAGACGAAACTCATGCATGTTCGGCGGCACTTTCGGCGGCCGAACCTCCCTCCAGAGCCGAAAGTCCAAACTTTCAGGGGCAAGCTTAGGCAGCCGAAACCACCTCCTTAGCATGTTCAGCGGCCGAACCTTCCTTCGGCGGCCGAAACTGGGTTCTCCAGTAAGGCAGAACCCTGCTCTGCTTCATGCCAACCTCTCCCAACTTCATTCAAACATGCAACCAACAACTTACCAACAAGCATATACCTAAATACATGCTCAAAGGGGTCCAAAACTCACTTAAAACCCCAACAACAACCACTACACATCACATAAACATATTATGCACCAAAAACTCACATAACCCTACTCATGCATTTCTACCCATAAACCTCCATAAAACCTTCATAAAACATCAAAGAATCTAAGGATTTACACTTACCTCTTGAAGATCGAGAGGATAGGTGATCCTAACGTGGAGATATGGAGAATCAAGCTCTCAAAGTCTCCAAACTTCAAAACTTTGGTCTTTTGCTCAAAACCTTCAAAACAACATAAAAATCTCTCAAAACTTGGAAAGATTTGAAGAAATCATGAAATTCACCCAAGGAAGAGCATGGTCTCACCTCTGTCTGTGAAAATGGAAGAAACTTATCCATTTCACCGACCTAGGGCCTTTTATAGGTGGCTGGCCAGACCACCTTCGGCGGCCAAATGTGATCCCAAATGCCATGCATGTTCGGCGGCCGAAACTCACCTTCAGCGGCCGAACCTTGCATTTCTTCCTTGGTGCTTTTCTTTCAAAAACTAGTTCTTTTATACTTAAAACTAGTAAAACATGCTAAAACACAGTAGAAAACATCACTAGTACCTTTCTAGAGAATTCCAACATTCGAGATTTCCGCCGGACGGCAGGAATTCCGATGCCGGACTCTAGCCGGGTATTACAAACCCCGAACTAAAGCAACAGTTAAAACTAAACGGATGGTACCAGGTTTTATAACGGGTGAAAAAGTTTCAGTGTAATCGACACCGTCAAGTTGATGGAAACCCTTAGCAACTAAACGAGCTTTCAACCGTTCTAACGTGCCATCGGGTTTTAACTTAGCTTTATAGACCCACTTACACCCTATAACATTTAAATCAGCAGTGCGAGGAACTAATGTCCAAGTCTCATTCTTAATTAAGGCATTAAACTCATCAAGCATAGCATTTTTCCACCCACTATGAGCAAGGGCATGTTTGACACTCTTAGGTTCAAGAGGAATAGACGGAGACATGGTAACATTCAAAGCATATTTGGGGTTGGGTTTAACAATCCCTGACTTCGACCGAGTAATCATAGTATGTGAAGAAGGTAAATTCAAAGCATGTTCATCAAACATAGTATCATCAAGAGAAGCAGAATTACCTTGTGCAATTAATGATAATTTTTCAAATTGAGAAACGAGAGACTCACTTACTGAACAGTCCAATGAATGTGTTTCTGTGGGCTGCTCTGGAAGGTCATTGTCCAATGAATGTGTCTCTGTGGGCTGCTCTGGAAGGTCATTCGAGACAAACAATTGCTGGTCTGGTATTGTTGAACATTGTTGCACCTGGTCTGCAATCTGAAGCTCCTCTGGACCTTGATAGGAACTTTGTGCAGGAGCAGACGATTCTGCCACCACCACCACTTGGTTTAAAACTGACGAACTAGTCTCCGGAACATCCGTTGGCACTGGAATAGTAACATGTGACAGAACTGGGGACTGAACAGCAGTGAAATCAGCTGCTGTTTGCTGCAGAACTGAGGATGTAGATGAGGGCTGCAACACCACCGCAGAAGGCACAACTGCGGCAGGCTGTTGGACCTGTGTGGCTTCACATTCAGACGGCAGAATACTTGTGTTATGAGCATGAGAAGAGTCTGGCGAGGTAGCAATCTCAGAAGGCACACTCCCCTGTAAAGAAGGAAAAACAGTCTCATTTTGATTACTTTCATCAGAGTCGGTACATAAACTAGAAGAAGCAGGCAATCACGAATTCATAACTTGAAGAGCAAAAGATGGATCAGCAGAAGTAGATTTGAAAGGAAAAATAGCCTCATCAAAAGACACATGACGACTTATAATAAATTTCTTAGATCTAGGATTAAAACATTTATACCCTTTGTGTTTCTCACTATAACCAACAAAAACACATAAGCAAGACTTTGGATCAAACTTATGTGCCTTAGAGTCCCAAATGTACGGAAAACATTTGGAACCAAAGACACGCAACGAACTGTAATCAAAATGAAAACCATGAAGCATATAAAAAGGAGTCTCATTTCCTAAAATAGTAGTAGGTAATCTATTTAAAAGAAAGACAGCTGTTTGAAATGCTTCAACCCACATATATAAAGGTACATGACTATGATACATCATAGTTAATCCTAATTCATGAATTACTCTATGTCGCCGTTCAACGGCACCTGTTTGCTCAGGAGTATATGGACAAGAAATGTGATGCTTAATACCATGTGTGAGAAAATGAGAAGACAAAGCATTATTAACAAACTTACCTCCTCCATCTGAATGAAAAACTTTAATTTGCTTTCCGTATTGACGCAATATAAATTGTTCAAATGCCAAGTAAGTAGCAAAGAAATCAGATTTCCGTTTTAGAGGAATAATCCAGGTATATTTTGAGAAATCATCAACAAAACAAGCATAGAACTTAAACTTAGCAAAAGAAATAACAGGCGCTGGTCCCCACAAATCGCAATGAATTTTATCAAAAACAGAAGAACTAGTATGTTCAGAAGCACTAAAAGGCATTTTACTTAATTTGCCTAACTGACAGCTATCACACAAAAACTTAGAACGCAAAGAACCTGTTACATTAACTAGATTTTTATTGAATAAAATAGAAACAGCCGAAGCTTGTGGGTGTCCTAATCTCTGATGCCAAAGCTCAGCAGTACCAGCCTTAAACCGATTGAGAAGTAGGCCTTAGGAATTCCAGATAATGTATACAGATTAAGCCTCCTTGGCCCTTTCAGAAGTACCTGCCCTGTTTCCCGATCCTTAACACAAACAGAAATATTAGAGAACTCACAGTTTACTGGATACTCATCAGTTAGTTGACTAATTGACAACAGGTTTTGTTTTAAATCAGGTAGAGACAACATATTAGAAAGAGGCAGATTATACTTTTGTTTCAAAAAAGATGTACCAATACCATCAATTGGCAAGAACGCACCATTTCCGATTGTGATAGAATCAGACCTAAGATAACTACTAATATTTTTTAACAAATGTTTGTTACCTGTCATGTGATTGGACGCACCTGAATCAGCTACCCAGTCGACATCGTGAACTCCATTGTCGAGTGTGAGAGCTGCAAGAGCTTGTGGAGAGCTTTCACGTTGTCCTTTAGAAACCCACCAGCAAATTTTAGCAATATGTCCTTCTCTGCCACAGTATTGACAAATTTCATCCCTATAAAGTTCCCGTTCAGCCGGTGTCATTCGCCTCTGGCCTGGTGGTGGTGGACGGCGTTGGGCAGAATACCCCCCTTTGTTCTGATTCTGACCTCGGGTCTGCTGGGCTCAAAATCCTCGTCCTTGCGAATCGAAACTGGAGCGTCGATCTGAGCTGGGATTTGTGTGTTTCTGTTGATTCCCATAGAAAGCTACATGTGACGCGATCTGTTCCAGCGAAATATTGGTCTGACTTGAGAACCAATTCCGCCGTTGATCATGATTTTTCAATTGTGACACTAACTCATTATAGTTAGGTCGTGGTGGCTTGAGCATAGTAGTGGTGAAGGTCTCATATTATGGACCTAAGCTAGTGAGAAGACAGAAGACTTTCTCACCATTGGGCACTTTTTTACCAATTGCAGTCAAATTGTCACAAATCTCTTTAAACAAGCGTAAGTGCTCTGTTATAGAGTTGTTGTCGTCTTTTCGAAAATACGTTAACTGTTGTCGAAGGGTAAACTCTCTCTCTTGTGAGTCTTGAGTATAGGCTTCTTTCAAAGCACTCCACGCATCTCTCACAGTTTCTAATCCGATGACAAGTCCCAGAGATTCTTCACTGAGAGTCCCGTAGATCCACCCTCGAAGCAATCGATCGGACTTTTGCCAAGTTTTAAAAGCATCTGACTGTTGTGGTTGATAATTTTCTGGAACTGGATTTGGAGAAGGGTCGAACTTCTGATCTTCTGGAAAATCCCTCACAAGGTGATCGGATAATTCCTTACTCTCAGCTAAACTCAGGACCTGTTCTCTCCAAAGTGGATAATTTGTCTGTTTAAGTTTTAGAGTTACGAAATTAGCTACATTCAAAGTAGGAGAAGCCATGGGAGCGGACAGAACCTGCTCTGATACCAAGCAAGAAATTATGAAGAAGTGAATAATATAATATTGAATGTAGCTCCAATCCTACAATGAGCTATAATACACTGCTTTAAATAAAATAATAATAACAACTGCTGTAGCAACTAAATAGGAGAAAGCGGAGAAAGTGGAGAAAATGACTGAGCTATTTCAGGTAATCAAACCCATTACCCGTGGGATCCTAACCACTAAAACTTATTCAAACTAAACATATTTACAATAATACACCTTATCTCTCCACAGCTCTAGCACATGGCATCCAGCCTTATAACTCCAGAGGGATATTTGCATCCTTATAACCCCTTAAGTTATTAGTTTCAAAGAATATCGTTTGGTTAAGACGAAATAAGAGAAAAGATAGGATGAAAGACTAAAAGTCTTATTGAAATTTTTCAAAGATTGAAAAGTATCTTTCTAATAGCTAAGGGAGGCTATTTATAATAGAAACAAAACTCTAATGTGCAAAATTATGAAAATATCCAAAATATCCAAAAATAATAATTAAAATATAAAAGTTAGCCCCGGTCCAAGTCTACCATAAAATCCAAGGCTAGTTGCTCCATGTCAGAAGGTGTGGAGAAGAGTTCTCTTGCTTGTTTGTGATCCTTTTATAGCTGAAAGTGTTGCCCTAGATTTCCTTATTGAGGTGGAGCCTCTTTTAAATTTTAAATTTTAAATTTTGAATTCTTGGGAGGCAAGTGCATCTTCTTGAAATTTGGTTTTCTGAATAGACTGAATTGAATGCTAAGGTATCTTCACATTTTTAATAAAGGAAAGACTTTTGTAAGATTTAAAATTTGAATTTCAAATTACTCTGCTGGTTGTACTTTCCTTATTTATCTTCACTTCAGCTGCAATTAGGTTTGGGCAAACCATGCTTGTTCTTAGGTGTGAGCAGTATTCGGTTCAAACCGAAAAAACTGACCAAACCGAATCGATTTGAAAATTTGGTTCGGTTTTTATACATTTCGGTTCGGTTCGGTTCGGTTTTCAATTTCAGAAATTTTGGTTATTTCGGTTCGGTTCGGTTCGGTTTTGATAAAAAAAAACTGAAAAAACCGAACCGAACCGATTAGTGATAATAATATATTTTTTTCAATAATATAGAGAAATTAAATTATATTAAGATTAAAATATTTTAATTAAATTTTAAAATATTAAAAATAAAATGTAAAAAATAAAAAAATTATTAAAAATCAAAACCGATCAAACCGAACCGAATCGAACTGAATCAGACCGGTTCGGTTCGATTCTGTTTCTGACCAAAATCGGTTCAGTTTTCATAAACACTAAAATTTCAGTTTTCGGTTTATTCGGTTCGGTTCGGTTTTGAACCGAACCGACCGAATGCTCACCCCTACTTGTTCTCCTTTATCCTCTTTTATGCAGTTTTAAGAACATTTTCACCAAATTACATTTTTACACTGTTTTCTGCAATATAAAATCAAAACCACAAAATTAGACAGAAAATGTGCAAATTAACATTAATAACAACATGATAAATGGATCTAAATTTAGTCTGATTAATCAACTTGAAACTTTTATACTCCTTTAATAGATCTCCTTCAATCACTTTTGAAGGTGGTTGACAAGTTCACATCATCTATGGCTTCAATTATCTCTTTGGCTACTTTGCGAGATCCGTCTGTTTTTCATTTTAATACTTGATTAACAATTTTCAGAAGTAAGAAAAAAGAAACCCTAAATAGAAACCAAAGAAAGTTTCAATTGAAAAAGATTTAAGGCTTACCAAAGTGTCTTCCTTACCCATTCACCTTCATGGAGATCACAACCATGAATTTTATCAGGACTCATATTGGATACATGGTGTGGTCTGCAACAACTAAAGACATCGTGAAATTGTTCTGCTGGAGCATCGATCACAATATCTGCCTCCAATTTGCCCAATAGCGTCATTTTTGCTTTTCAAGAAAAAGGAGATATGGAGAGAGAGTTTTTGTTAATGCTTATGCAGCTTTGGCATTGCTTTCCTTATATAGAAGTGGCATGAGCTTAGTTGTCGTATATGTATTTTTAATATAGTAGAGATCTTTCCTACTCAATTATGAAGCATTGACTATTGTGAGTGATTTCAATTAGGGTTTGTGTTATGGGATTGAAAATGTTACAATGCCTTAAATAATTATATATCTCATTCTAATAAAAATAAATTTATGTTTTCTTCTTTTATTTTAAACAATATATATATATATCTGCGCAATTGCTGCATATTTTTATTTTTTATATTAATATAAATAATAAATAGAAAATTTTATATAAAAATATATTGTAATACTATTTATTTGATATACACAAATATGGATATATATGATAGCTTAAGTGAATTTCAAAGAGGAAATTAAGTGGTTTGTTTGAATGAACATGTTTTTAAATTTTTTGATATTTGAAATATTGAGAAAAATTAATTAATAAAAAATATTTTTTATAATAAATATTTTTAAAATATTTATTCTTTATAAATAAAAGGAGGCTAAATCCTCTAAAATATACATCAGTGTGCTTTGATAATATTATAGTCTTCTAATTTTACGTATCATAGTTGATTATTTTTCAACACACCTCAATAAATTTAAAATTGATTAAAAATCCTAGAAAAATTAGATTTGATCGATGCTACTAATTATTGTTTGAAACAGAAGAAACGATCGGTGAAGAAATTCTTGAATATGAATATCATAATTTATATTGGTAAGTTTTTATGAGTATTTTTCATTCTATGTTAAATTTTAAGTTGCTAGAGTTCACTCTTGTATATGATATATTTCTTACTTGTGAAAATTTAAATTTTTAATTTTTTATAATAAAAAATTAAAAAAATAAATTTAAATCAAGTCGATAACCATCTATTGGATATTAAAATTTTAAATAGATATCGATAGAAGAAGCGTAATTATTAAATTGATACAAGTTCATATGTAAAGATGCATTGTCATTGGTGCTTCATTATAGAGCACTTATTTAATTATTACGTAAATCACATATTAGAGCGTAGCATGTTCTATGATCATTTCTTCTGGCCTTTCACGAGATGAGCAGAAACATCCTTACTAAAGTTGACAATCAACTCTAGCAAGGAGTAAGGATCTCGTATATTCTCATGGATCTTCTTGTATTCTAAAGTCCAGCGCACCACGCTGCCCTTTCCCTTAGGCGTAACTTGAACAGTCAACTTAAAACTCTTATATTCCTTCAACAAATCTCCTCCGAACACTTTGAAGACGGTTAATAAATTCACATCATCTATGGTTTCAACTATCTCTTTTGCCACTTTGGCAGACCCATCTGTTTTTCATTTTTATAGTTGATTAATAATTTTTTTAAAGAAAAAAGAATATTACAATTGAAAAAGATTAAACGCTTACCATGCAAATATTTCCAGCAGACAATAGCACCTTCCTTACCCCATTCACCTTCAAGAAGATCATAACCCTGAACTTTGTGAGGGGACATATTGGATATATGGTGTGGTCGGCAACTGAAGACATCATGAAACTGATCTGCAGGAGCATCGATTTCAAACTGTGCCTCTAATTTGCCCCATAGTGTCATTTTTAGTTTTTGAAAAAAGAAAGATACAGAGTGAGTTTTTGGTAATGCTTATGATCACCAATGAATCTAATGATGCATCAAGTCCTTTGGCATTGCTTTCTATATATACAAGTGGCATGAGCCTAATTTTCATTTATATATATATTTATTTATTTTAATATTATAGAAATATTTTCGTACTCAATTATGCAGATGCGACTATTTTGAGTAATTTCAATTAGAATGTGTATTATGGGATGAAAAATATTGTAAATGCCTTAAATAATTTTCATTCATTAAAATATTGTTGGTCCCTTATCATCACAGATTTTAAATATATTTTAATATATCAGCTTTCCATCAAAATAAATTTATATTTATTATATTAATATAATAATAAATAAATAAAGTTTACATAAAAATATATTTAATTTTGTTCTATAATAATAATATAAAATATTATACTTATACATTATAAACAAAATTATTATTTATTAGTAATCATTTATTTAAATATTTAATTAAAATAAAATTTTATTAAAATTGATTAATCTAACTTATAAGAAGGGTAAACAAATGGATCCTTAAATTTATAGTGAAGAATTTCGATAAAATAATTAATAAAGTTATTTTTAAAATATGATGATATGAGAATAATAAAATAAAGTATTATGTCTGAAAAGGCAAATATATAAGATAAGATTTTTTTTTTTTTTTTTAATCAGATACAATATTTGTGAAAGTGTATTTTCAAATGTTTGAGGGCAAATAAAGGTGAAATGTTTTTTGTGATAATTGATGACCGTTGGATTTCACTACCTGATCTAAGGTTAGGCCCACAATGACAGCTCAAAGATTTCTGAGTCTCCCGCATGGGACAGGTTTAGCCCGTCCAGTTTTAAGACCGGACCTCATTTAGATTCCTCAATCAAGCCGGTCCAACCTTATCTGCCCAGAGACCAGACCTCCCTGGGGCACCAGTCCTACTCTCATCTTCCGATCCAGTCCGGAGAAGGAAACGCAGCCAGCCCATCCGCCTGGTAGGTCAGAGGAGAATTAAATGGCAGGTATGCATGAGACAGAGATTTGATACTCTCGTAGTATGGCAGAGACAGGTGGCCCAATGAAAATAAGGTCATTACACGTCACTGACAGGCAGAGGAAAGGAATAAAAGGGGAAGAACACCCTCCTCTCAGACTAAACTTACAGAACGCATTGTAAACCCTATTTTTTAGATTTTTGATTATCAATAATTTTTTCCTGAATATATTAATATGAGAATTATTTATAAAAAAATTTATAATATACTTTTTATTTTGAAGAGTACAATAAAAATTTTAAAAAAAGGGCAATAATAATGAGTGATAATTAAGATTTCTTTTAATCTCTTACAATATTTGTAAGAAGGTGTTTTTAAATTATTGGGGACAAATAAATGTGAAAGTCATGGGTAGATATTTATTTTATGGTTTAAATAAAGTAACTTTTCAGTCCTGAACTGAAATTAATTAATAAAAATAATTGTTTATTTATAAATCAAATAGTTTAATTCCTGAATTATAATTCAACATTCGATTTCTCCCCTTCAAATTCCTATCAACCTTCCATTATGGAATTGTAAAATAACTAACGCTTAATAATATTTCTTTACCTAAATCTCAAATCCTTCCATATATTTTATTGGTAATTAAATAGACTTATTTAACTAAATAAAATAATTAAAAAAATTCAATTGAAATTCAAGTAATAATGCATTAGATCGGTTTGATTTAAAATCAAATCAAACCGAATAAATTGAAAATTGAAATTTTGGTATTTATAAAAATCGAACTGAATCGATTTTAGTCAGAAATTAAACTGAAACGAACTGATCTAATTTGATTTGATTCAATTCATTTGATCGGTTTGAAATTTTAATAAATTTTTTATTTTTTATATTTTATTTTTAATATTTTAAAATTTAATTAGAATATTTTACTATAATATAATCTTTCTATATTATCGAAAATAATATACTGCTATCACTAATCGGTTAAATTCGATTTTTTTAATTTTTTTTTCATTAAAACCAAAACGAACTGAAATAACAAAATTTTTAAAATTAAAAATCAAATCGAATTGAAATAAATAAAAAATTGAATTAAAATTTTAAATTAATTCAGTTCGATTAATTTTTTTGATTTGAATTAAATATTACTCAATTCTAAATATATATTTCTTGATCACAGTACTTAAATTTAGCGAGATAAAACAATTACTACGAATAGAAATAATAAGATAAATTATGAATTTAGATTTTATCTCTTTTTTAGTGTTAAATTTATTTTAAAATTTAGTTAAAATTTAATTTAAATTATTTAAATTCATATATAAAAGCCAGTTAGTCTTGATAATTAAATAAAAAAATTTATATTAAAGTTTAAGTAAAATATTTATTTTTTATATAAGATTAGGTATTTCTAGCTACTCAAAGAGGGTGCCATAACTCATAGAGGAGTTGAGCATTATTTGATGAAAAATTCTAAGGAAATTTTAATATATAAATCTGATACATAAATAAATAATATATTATTTTAAATTATAGTAAATCTCACATTTAATTTATATATATATAATTAATAAATGAAAATGTGAATATATATTATAATCTAAAAGTGCTATGCTACTTCTAGCTTGAATGAATTTCACAGAGGAAATTAAGCGGCGAAAATATCTTTCAATTTTTTATGTTTAGAATATTCAAAAGAAATAATTAATAAAAACTATTTTACTGATAAAAACATTAAATTATTTTTAAAGATAATAAATTTTTTTAAAAAAAATAAAAATAAAAATTAAATTATTTTTCTAAATATTTTTCATGAAAAATATTTTATAAATATAATTATTTTTTATAAATAAATAGAATCTAAATCCTGCCTCAAATTATGATGTCTATCACAATATGTATGAATAAGATCATGGTTTCTGATTTTATTTATCATAATTAATTATCAGACACACTTGAATAAACTTAAAATCGATCAAAAATTTCATAAAAATTAACTAGATCGATTGATAGATACTACTAATTAATTATTTATTGTCTAAAAAACAGCAAAGAGATTCTTAGATATGGATATATTTGAGGTTAATTTTTCATTCTATGTTAAATTTTAAGCTACTGGAGTTTGTTTTTGCCCTGTGATGTGCTCCTTACCCATTAGAATTTGAATTCTCAATTTCTTTTAGTAATAAGTGAGAAAAAAAAGCTTACATAAGTAGGAGAGCAATGATCGGAAATCAAAATTTTAAATAGATACTAAGAAAAAGAAACATAATCATTAACAAATACATAAATATAGACTTAAAATTTAGTACGTTGTAAATATAAGTTTATATATAAAGATGTCGCTGACATTGGTGCTTCATTATAGAGCACTTATTTAATTATTAAGCAAATCACACATCAGAACATAACATATTCTATAATCATTTCTTCTATAAAGAAGTCGCTGACATTGGTGCTTCATTATAGAGAACTTATTTAATTATTAAGCAAATCATACATCAGAACCTAACATATTCTATAATCATTTCTTCTGGTATTTCATGAGATGAGCAGAAATATCTTAAGTGCAATGGATAAGAAATTCCATTAATGTATGAGGATCTGGTATATTTTCATTTAGCTTCTCATATTTTAAGGTCCAATACACCAAACTGCCATTTCCTTTGGATGTAGCTTGAACGGTAGCCTTGTAACTCTTGTACTCCTTCATTATATCTCCGTCAATCATTTATAAGTGGTTGATAAGTTCACATCATCTATGGTTTTAATTAATTCCTTTACCACTTTGCGAGATCCATCTTTTTTTTTATATATATACTTATTAATAATTTTCAGGAGAAAATAGAAAAAATAAAAGTTTGAATTGAAGAAGATTGAAGGTTTACCATGAGAATAATACCAAAGATGGTGCCTTCTTTACCCATTCACCTTCATGGAGATCACAACCGTGAATTCTGTCAGGACTCATATTAGATACATGATGTGGTCTGCAACCGAAAACGTCATGAAACTCAACTGCTGGAACATCAATCTCAACATCAGCCTCTAATTTGCCCACCAGTGTCATTTTTGTTTTTATAAAAAGAAAGAGTTTCTTGTGATACTTACGATAACCGAAGAATCTAATGGTGCAAAAAATCATTTGATATTGCTTTCTTTATATAGAAGTGGCATGAGACTAATTGTCATTTGAGATATTTAATTTTCTACTCAATTATATTAATATAAATAATAAATAGAAAAAATTTATATAAAAATATATTTAATTTTGTTTTATAATAATATAAAATATTATATCTATTAGTAATTATTTATTTAAATATTCAATTAAAATAAATTTTTAGTTGTTCGCTTTAACTAATTAGTTTAAATCAACCTTATTATTTACTTATTAAAATATTAGAAGACTCACTTATTTTTTATAATAAACTGCTTATAAATTTATTATATTGTTATAAATAAATAATTCATTTAACTTTTAGAATTTATAAATTAATTTGATCAGTTTATAATATAAGTCAAAATGCTTGATAATTAAACTAATATCAAATTGGGGGAATATCATTCTCAATATAACTTATCAAATGAATTAAGTATTTTATTCTAATTGAACATTTAAATGCAACTATTTTTATTCTGATAAATCTTCAAAATAAAATTTATTAATTTCAAGCATGTAAATAATTCAATTATTCATTTGCATAATTTAATTAAATTTTAATTTTAACTTTTGTAGACCCTCCAAGCTCTTTCTGTATTATTTTTAAAAATTATATATTTTTTTTCCACTTAAAATGTTAATTTCTAAATTGGATGTATGAAGAGAAATATTGACTATGTTAAGTTTTTCTGCATATATTAATAAAATAAAAATTTTGAGGAAAGGGGCAATAATATCAGATAAGATTTTCTTTTTTAATCACATACAATATTTGTGAAAGTGTATTTTTTATTTGGAGGAATTAAATAAAAATTAAGAAAAAAGGGCAATAATATATATATATTTTTTTTTGAAATAACAAGAAAACTTCATTAATTCAAAGAGAACAAAGAAACAATATGAGGAGGAGGGATATCAATCCAAACTCCTTGACCTGACTCAGAATAAGCCGATGTTGCTAGAACATGAGCGACATCATTCGCAGATCTATGAACAAAAATACACTTTGCTTCCTCATAACTAGATAAAAGCAGTTTACAATCTTGAACCAAAAGGCCAAAAGACGATAAATCATCTAACAAAACACAATTAACTGACATCACAAGTACCTGAGCATCCAATTCGAAAAGAACTCGATCCCATCCACACTCTTTAATCCAGCTCAATGCTCCCCGGAATGCTATAGCTTCAGCACACTTTGCATCCATCTGGCTATAAAAAGAGCATGCTCTAGCAGCCACAAAACTCCCATCATCCTTCCGGATTACACAACCGAAACCTACCGAACCTCGTTGCAAGCTTAAAGAGGCGTCAATGTTTGCCTTGATCCAACCGTGCGGCGGAGGAGACCAGATCGAGCGAGCCGGGTCGACAATGATGCTTACTGAGGACACGACCCGGGCTGCTTTCTATTGCTGCAAAAAATTCAGAGCCATGAAGAACACACCACTCGCAGTCTGACCCTGGCCCTTCCATACAACATTGTTCCTATTTTGCCACAAAGCCCATAAGATCATTAGCATAAGGGAGGCATTTTCCACAGAAGCAGAAGAGAAGGCTAAAGAAAACCACTCATTTAAAGAAGATGCAGAAGGCGCATGCCAACCCAACGGCGAGCTTAACCAGCAGCTGCGAGCAAAAGGGCACTGAATCAGAATATGCAAGACATTCTCAGGGGCTACATGACACAACGGGCATGAAGGATCAACTGGGACTCTCTTGGACTGAAGTGACGAGAGGCAAGGGACAACATTAACTAGAGCCCGCCAGCAGAAATTGAGCACTTTTGGGGGAACTTTAGCTTTCCAGAACCTTTTCCATATCTCGCTCCCTTCCCTATGTTGAAAGCCATCAACCAGGAACCTATATGCACTCTTAACCGAATAGTGACCTTTGGACTCGAATTTCCAGCACCATGTATCAGAACACGATGAAAGACTAAGAGGGATGTTCAAAATACAACTTCTATCTCTTTCGTTGAACATTTGTGCAATTAAACTCTCATTCCATCTGTGGTTAATTATGAGATCTGAAACAACAACTCTAGCATAGTTCAAAGGAGGGGTTGTGGAAACCAGGGACTCAGGCAGCTCTCTCAACCAGGGTTGCCCCCAGACTGAAACTGACTGACCATTCCCAATCCTCCAGTAAGCCCCAGCTCAAATCAGACCCCGAGTTTCCCATATGCTGCGCCACAAAAAACTAGGGTTACTTTCCAAAGGAGCTTCAAAGAAAGATTGTGTCGAAAAATAGCGGGCCTTAAGTACACGAGCCACTAAGGACTGAGGCCTGTTGATAATGTGCCAGCCCTGCTTCCCAAGCATGGCCAAGTTAAACTTATGAAGAATTTTGAAACCTAGCCCGCCATCAGATTTGTGCTTTGCCATTCTGTGCCAACCCAGCCAATGAATACCCCGATTTTGATCCGCCCCCTTACTCCACCAATATCTAGTCATCATGCGTTGCAGTTCATCACAAAGAGTCTGAGGAAGTAAAAATAAGCTCATCACATAGTTTGGCAAAGCTTGGAGGACTATTTTCAAGAGAACCTCCTTACCTGCTTGAGACAGTGCCCGATGCTTCCAAGAATTCAGCAAAAGGGCAATAATATTGAGTGATAAGATTTCTTTTAATCACTTGTAATAAAAGCATATATTTTATTAATAATAAGATTTTAAATTGGATGCATGCGAAAAAGCATGCTAACTTAAGTTAGTATCAACATGGTGCATTAAGTTTTTTCTGAATATATTAATAAAATAATTATTTATAAAAAAAACTTTATAATATACTTTTTATTTAAAAAAAAGGCAATAATAGTGAGTGATAAGATTTTTCATCGCATATAATATTTGTAAAAAGGTGTTTCTGAATTATTGAGGTTAAATAAATATGAAATCTCCATATAGATTTTATTTTATTTTATTTTTTGTGTTAAGGTGATGTAAGGTTATGACCAAATATTTATTGTACGGTTTAAAAACTTCCAGTCCTGAAATTAATTAATAAAGATATTTTTTTATTCATAAATAAAATGTTTTTTTATTTAGTAAATAAAATAAATTTTTAATGTTATTTTAAATCATCAATATCATATAGTTAATTTATATTTAATGATCATAGATTCACACAAAATGAGGAAGACTTTGTAATTTCGTTATAAATATATTTTTAGAAATTAATTATAATATATATTGTCATTTTTAATAAATTGTTTCAGATTTTAATAATTTTCCAAAAGGGTAGAAACATTTTTTAAAATTAAAGTAAATGCCTTTAAATTTGACTTAAATTGTTTTTTATTAAAAATATTTTTAATCAATACTTTTAAAAATTTTCGATTACTAATAAATAGTGGAAAATATTTTCTAATCTTAACATAACCCCACTTATGAGCTGCAACATGCTGACCCAAAAACTAAAATAAAAATAAAAATTGCACATTATAATACAATTTATTCCTTATATACATATCAACGCTTTAATTGTTCTGCTGCATTTGCTAAAAAAGGAAAAAAAAACGTTTAATTGTTCTGCTGCATTTCCAAAAAAAGAAATATTTAATTGTTCTACTCAATTTCGTCCAATGAAAATCTTGACTCGCCGAATATCAATGGAGGAAGAGTGGGTGATTGATTGACCGTCCTTTGAGAGTCATAAAGAGGGTGACGTTCGGCTGCAACGTGATCATAGAAAAAAGAAAATAATAAAATTAAGAATAAAAAATATAAAAAGTAAAAGTAAGATTAAAAATAATAATAATAAAAGAAAAAATAATGAAATAAACTCATGCACTAAAATATATTATTTTGAGTATGATATAAGAGTTCGAACCTAAAAAAAATTTTAAAATTACAAATAATAATGTATCAGATCAAATTATTTGAAAAAAAGGTTTAATTATAAAATAAAATAGAAATGAAATAAAATGAAAAATTGAGCAGAGATGGTTTGGTTTAAAATAATTTTATTTGTCATCTTACTCTTTATCATGAGATATTATAAATATATTTTAATATATTTCTTTTTTATAAAAAATAAACTTTTATTTTTATCTATTATGGTTGCAGATTCTTAATTTAAAATCAATTAATAATAATTAATATTATAACACTTATTATTTACTTCTTATAATATATTAAACAAAATATAATTGATAGAGGGACAATGTTTTATAATAGAAAGTTGGAGAAATAAGTTCATATCAGTTCGAATGAGCAATGATTGATTGGAAATCAAAAATTTAAATTGATGTATAAATAGTACTATTAAAACACACAAACATAGATTTAAGATTTGATACGTTGTAAGTAAAAATTCATATGTAAAGATGCCGTAATCACGGGTGCTTCATTATAGAGCACTTATTTAATTGCTACGCAGATCATACATCATAGCATATATAGCATGATTCATGATTATTCCTTCTACATTCCACCAGATGAGCATAAATATCGTTGGTGCAATGGATAAGAAATTCCATTAATGTATTAGGATTTGATATATTTTCATGGATCTTCTCATATTCCATAGTCCAGTGCACCAAGCTACCCTTCCCCTTTGGTATAGCTTGAACAATAAACTTGAAGTTTTTGTACTCCTTCAACGGATCTCCTGCAATCACTTTGTAAGTGATTGACAAGTTCACATCATCTATGGTTTCAATTATCTCCTTGGCCACCTTGCGATATCCATCTGTTTTTCATTTTTATACTTGATTAACAATTTTCAAAATAATAAAAAGAAAACCCACAATTGAAATAGATTTAAGACTTACCATCAAAATAATGCCAACAGACAACAGTGCCTTCCTTGCCCCATTCACCTTCATGGAGATCACAAGCATGAATTTTGCCAGGACTCATATTGCATGTATGGTGTGGCCTGCAACTGAAGACATTGTGAAACTGGTCTGCTGCAGCATCAATCTCAACATTTGCCTCCAATTTGCCTGATAATGACATTTTTGTTTTTCAACAAAAAGAAAGAGAGAGAAAAGGTTTTTGGAGATGTTATGATCACTGACAAACTATTGGTGCAGAAAGGCTGTTGGCATCGCTTTCCTTATAAAGAAGTGATATGGGCTTAGTTGTCATTTAATATATATATAATTTGTTTATTTTTAATATTGTATAAATTTCTTCCTACTCCATTATGAAGGAGTGAATATGGGATGAAAAATGTTGCAAATGCCTTTAATAAATGTAAATGTCCTCAAACTACTGAGAAAATGGCTTAAGCTTTTTTTTTTCTAAAAAAATTATCCAAAATACTCATAAAAGATCTGTTCACAATGGATAATATTGACATTTAAGGAGCGTCTAATTGTAAAAAGCTATTATTAGAAGACAGTGCTAGAGGAGATAAAGAAATTATATTAGTAAGAGTTCAAGTATAACATATTTGGATATAGAATGATAATATAAAAATATTTGATGAAATCTATATTAACTTTAAAGTTTTGTAAAAATATTTTTTACGAGATGAAGTCATGGAAAAAGGAAGAAGGTTTTTGATCGGTATAAAGGGCTAATATGTGAAGTAAAGAAAAGGAAAACAAAAAATATACCAGTACTTTGACTATGTACGGAAGAAATGGCAAAAGGCATGGAGCACAAATGAATACAAAGTGTTCAAAATTTGTCTCGAATTGAATGAGTGAGATTGGTGGATCTGGCACCAGGATATCTAAATGAAATAATAGTAAACATTATGGTAAGCCACAGATAGCTCGGAAGAAAGCCAGATCCGCACAAGTTATTTGAGGTCACTCATAAAAAGAAGGGAATAAATGAATTTCTAGAGAGACATAATAGAGCTAGTCATGTAAGCAATATATTATTAATGCATTATAAACATTTTAGTCAACTTTTATCTATCATGTAGGTAATTTACAAGTATGTTATTAAAAACTTATTGCATATTATGTTAACGAGAGCGTTATTTGTAATTGAAGTCAAATGCATCACAATCAATAGAGGAATAAAATGATCCAACACAAGTGAATGAAGCTCATTTGTATTGTGAGGCAGTAGCAGATAGAAGAAGCAACGAATATATGGCTTAGAATTATGGACATTGGTATTTTTTTCTATTAGTCACAGTCGCATATTTCTAAATCGGTATCATCTGTATCACCAATTTCAAATAAAGTTAATGAATTAAAACAAGAGTTGGCACATATAAAAACTGGAAATGAGATAATGTAGAGTGAAACGCAATAACTGAACAATATTATGAGTCAGCTCGTGGTCGAGCGTGCATTAGCTCCTCTACCATGTTTTTATCAACCTCAACACAAACCATCGTATCCTCCATCAGGTCCTTCGTATCTTAGAACTGATGATCATGGTTCAGATGATGACGAATCTCTTATTTGATTTTTTTTATGTTTAATATATTAAATATACTTTGAAATATTGGTGTTTTTAGAAGGTTCAGCATAATTACACATAAGTTATTATAATGAAGTATTTGTTGATAGTTCAACACATTATACTTAACAACTTATTTTATTATTATAATAAAGTATTTATTGATAATATTATGTTAAATTTATTATTCAGTATAATTTTAAATGTGTATTTTTATTGTAAAATCATCTATTTAATTATGTATTTAATAGGTGGTTTAATGGATTATGAATTAATTGATAATTTAATATATGGAAATAGAGAAATTAAAAATAAATTTTAAAAAAATATATTTATAATGTAAATAATCATAAATCGACTCGCAAATAGATTTGTAAATCCATTTATAATACAAACGTATTATAAATATTTTATAAATAAAAAATATATTTATAATAAATCTATTTGTAATATCAACATATTATAAATATTTTATAAATAAAAAATATATTTATAATATAAATATATTGTAAATATTTTATAAATATAAATTCTATTTGCAATACAAACAAATAAAATAATTCGTTTAAGAATTTGTTTATAATACATATTAAATCTATTTATAACAAAATTATAAATAAAACTTAAAGAAATATATTTAATCTGTTTATAAAAATAATTACAAATATATTTTATTTTTTACAAATTATAATTTTTTAACGTCTAGAAATAGATTGTTGGTTCAGATGACTGTTGAATCTAATTAATTAAAGGGAAATAATTGAATTGTTTAATTATGGAAAGTGCATGGCTGAGAAAATTAAATCAATTTGATTTTGTTCAATTTAATTTAAAATTGGTTGAGCTGATTTCTTATACTTTATTTAATTACATCTTAAGTTTTCTTTATTTCATAAATTTTACTATAATTTAAATTTAAAAACCAATAATTTAAATCTAATATAAGAGCTCTCTATTCAGTTTAGTTTAGACGAAATATTTTTAGCCAACGAATCAAACTAATATGATCAAAATTATCAAACTAATGAATTAAATTAATGAATCGAACTATTTTTATTTTAAAATTAAATTAAAATTTTAAATTATAACAATTCAATCTAGTTTTTCAATTTGAATTGATCAGTTTTCATCTATCTAAAATTTTTTATCTGAATTTTTATATTTTAAATTTATTTCACATTTTATTATTATTTTAATATTATTGAATTAAAATTAATTAATAAATTTATATTTTTAGTAATGTTGATACTTAATAATTTGATGATAGAATGCTATTATTATATCCCTTTTCTACTTTCTTTCTATCGAAAAGTATTCTTTTTTAAAATTATTATTAATTAAATTTTATTGGTAAACATTAAAATTTCCTCAGTAAATTATATATTTTTTTGTTTTTTTTTTCTATTTCTCTTGATTTTTTAATTTCATATTTCTTATTAATTAATTAATTAATTAGTTATATCTCTTTGTTCTAAAAAATATATATATTGATGAATTATAAATAATAAAAAAAATGGATAACCATGAGAATGTCAATATCTAGGATGATCTTAACTACTCAAAGATGACGCCACTGCCTTACCATATAAGATGATAGCCAATTTATTGCGTGCTGACAAAATGATAGTTGAGTAAAAGAGGATGCATTTAGGCAAATTTATTATGAAAAAATTATTAATTAATTTTTTTATTTTAAAAAATATATTAAAATATTTTAAATATTTTTTAAAATTTATAATCTTTTTCGGTACTTAATAGATAAAATTAATATATGAATTAATTAATAAATTTTTTATTATGAATATATATTTTAAAATTGGCTAATAAGTTCACATCAACTATTACTTTAATTACATCTTTGATCACTCTAGGAAACCCATTTATTTTTCATTTTATATTTTTTAATAAACAAAATATTTACTAAAATCATTTAAATTTGATTAATAATTTTCAAAAAAAAAAATCATATGAGAAGAAAAAGAAAGTTTCAATTGAAAAATAAAAATTTACTACATTACTATATTTTAAGATTCAGATAACAGTATTTTAGTAGCAATTTTAAAATTATTATTTTAATATTATTAAATCAACGGTTCAAAAGATATTTAAAATAGTTATAAGAAAATTAATTTTTTATATATAATAATATATTTTAATAAAAATATTATTTTATATTCAATAAAATTATAATTTTAATTATATTTTTTATTTATTAAAAAAATAAGTGTTTTAAACATATATTGGAAGCTGAATATATGTGTAATTTACCTGCATATGATAAAATGGTAAAAAAGATGATTGGTTGTGTGATTAAAAAAGAAATTGGTTGAATATATATTTATGTTAACTTATTAAATATTTAAATTAAAATTATAATTTATTAAATATCTAAATTTATAAAAATAATAATAATAATTAAATATAACGTAATCATACTATCAACAATTGGATTCTAAATTTTTATAAATCGAAAAACTTAGACAAAGAAAATTTAATATTTCATTAAAATTTAATTAGCAAAATTTATGTTACAGTTAACAATAAATAAGATAATTTTTTATTTTATTATTAAAAATCATCAACATGATTAATTTATATTTAATTCTCATCATTTTTATAAATTTAAATATTTAATAAATTATAATTTTATTTCAATATTTAATTGGCCAAAAAATTTGTGATTCTTTTGAGGTTGAGTTGTTTGGATTGTGAGATCGGGTAGAGTTATTTAGTGGGCTTTTCTTTTGGACTTTGTTTTATGGGCTTGGGCAACTTTTCTTTTATTTTTAACTTGTATTATTGGACTCATATTGTTTTTGGGCTGCCTTTATTTTTAGAAATTAATTAATATATAATGTCATTTTTTAATAAATTCTTTCAGATTTTAATAATTTTATAAAAGGGTAGAAACTTTTTTTAAAATAAGGTACTTAATTACCTTTAAATTTGACTTAAAATTTTTTTATTAAAAATAGTTTTTTAATTTTTCAAATACGGTGAAATTTTTATAATTAAATCTGCAAACTCTTAAGGTAATTTTTTTAATGATCTTTAACTAATATATTGAAAATGACATTGACGCAACAAAAACATATGTAGATGTTTTTAAAATGGAAATTAAAAGAATAGAATATAAACATGTCAGATTTATTCAAATGCATTTATTATCAAACTAAACCTATGAATTCTAAAAAATAAATACTTTATCTTTTTATTATAAAATATTAATAATTTTTAAAATAAATAAATAGAGTGAAGAGGCTCGAATTCTAAGTCTCTACACTATATAGGTGAATGATAATTAATAAAGCTACTCTTAATAGTTTATTCTTAGTTTATTATCGTTTCATAATTTATATTCTAGAAAACAAGAGTAATTAATTTATAAGTTTTTATCAATAGATTTTAATCGTTCACATTTTTAAATTTAAATACTTGTAGAGCTATATATATTTCAAGAATTTTTTTTCTACTAATTTATTTTAAATACTAGTAGAATTTAAATACTAGTAGAGCTATATATAGATTTTAATCGTTTCACAATTTATGCATTTACAGTGTTTTAGCTATACTAGACTGTCAAATTGAGGAAACTAATATGAGGATCAATCCATGAATCCATATTACACGGTGAAGGAAGAGTATCCCGGATCATGTTTGTCGCAGTCCGGTGATCAGCCGCCGAGAACTATCCTGCCACAGCCGATGGAAGAGCCGCATGATACAGGGCCACCACTGTTTCCGAACAAGACTTTTGAGATGGTGGATGATCCAATTGCCAATCGTGTAGACTTTTATAGTGTCCCATTCTTTATCTCCTCTTCTCTTTCTCTAAGGGTATTGCTTAATTAATAAATTAATTAATGGTAAATTGTTTTTTTTATACTAATAATCTAACGGTGTAAAATTTAAGGATTTAATTTTTATGCAAACCTTAAATAGAAACTACTTTTTTTGGGCTAAAACTCAGGAACTTAGTAATAAATTATCTAAAAAATTAAATATCCTTTTTTATTTATTTTCTTTTCAATTTTGGAGTGGACTTAGCTTATTTTCTTCACTTTTTAAAGGGTGAAAATTTTATATACTTTTCACCCTTTTTCCTTCCCTTCTTATTTTCTTTTTATCCAAACAAGATATAAAGGTCGAATATTTGTTTTCTTTAACTATTCCCGTGGACCAAAGTTTAGTTCTAATATGATTGAGGGTTGAGGATAGAGATTGAACTTCATCCCTTAGGACCTTGATTTGATTTAAATTAACCCATTATTTTGATTAAATTTGATCGTGTAGCCCAACAATTAGACTTCAATGAAGAATTAAGGGGTAAAAAACTGAGTTGATTTTGGACAAAGAGTGTGGTTAAGCCTTTATTTACAAGGACGTGTTTATAAAGGACAATAAAGTTTTTTTCAAGATTTAAAAAACTTAAATTTGTGTAGAATATTGAAGTTTTTAAAATAAAGTTGTTGAAAGTTCTTTAAAACTTCAAAAACCTCCATTTACTATTTATCAAGTTGCCATGGATTGAGAAGATTTTTTCCTTAAAAATATGAAACAGATGACTGAATTGACTGTAGAGCTCTCCCTTTTTCACATTCTTTATTGTATAAACAAGTATTATGCACAAATGTTACATGGTGATGTTATGGCTTTGGGCCTCTAGGATTTTTCAAAACTAAGACCCATTTCTGATGCTATATTGTTACAAATTGAAAAAAAAAAAAAAAAAAAGTTCTGATAATCAATTTAAAGAAGAAAGGGCCTTACTTTTTCAATGTATTAATTAGATCCTTGCTAGAACTGATTGGAACTGGAGAGGTAGAGAAACCATTTTGCTTATTTGAAACCATAAGGCGATCAACTTTTTTATTTCTCTCTTCATCTTCGTTTGACCCACCGGGGGATGATGATCCGAATATTTGTACCGTAAGGCTTCCAACTGCAAGCATATTTCATTTTATTAATAGACATCATAAATCAAGGAATCAGATGTGAAGCGAGATTTCAATAACTAGGTAACTGGGTAGTTTGTTTATTAATAGACATCATAAATCAAGGAATCAGATGTGAAGAGAGATTTCAATAACTAGGTAACTGGGTAGTTTGTCCTTTGATGTAGCTGTAGCTGAACAATGACAAGAACACACTTCTTCAAGGTTTCTTGCTTTTCCTGTTTTGTTTTCTATTACAACTCTAGCCAGCTAGCCACATGCAAAACTTTGAAGAAACATGTTTCAATACCACAAAAAAAAAACTTGAATGCATTGAATTAGAAAGAAGTAAACACACCCTCTTCCTCCTCTCCTTTCCTGCTTGACAACAAGCATATATTTATATATACAACTCTATGCCTTCTTATTCTTGCAATAATACTAATGAAATAGCCAAGAAATCTAAATTCCAAAATGTGATAACTTAGGTATATAGAAATTCAATGAAATTTGATTATTCCTGAAAATGTCTAGGCCATAATCTGATTAAGAACTTCATTTCCTACAAGTTAGATCATGATCTTCCTAAACTAAATTAAAACTAAAATGAAATAAAATAAACTATAGAATCTTCAGTGCATGAGATTCCGCATTGTCCATTACTCTTGCACGGTCTTGTAAATAAATACGCATTTAGATGAGAAGTGCACAAACCAATTTATGCAAACACATCATGCTTTTGGTTATGCATTTCTTGTGACAAAAGTGTGAAAGCAATTTTTTTTCTTGGGATGGAAGATGGAGATCAGGAGATGGGTAGTATGCATCCACATGCTGTTCCTAGTAAGATAATAATTGAAGGGAGGGCAGTTGGTAGGGTTTCATCTAAATGCTGAGAGCAGCAGCGAAAAAAGGAGGCAGAGTCGAAGAATGCAAGGATAAAAAGAACAGAGACATGACTGTTGAAAGAAATTTGGCTAAATGCATTAAACACAACTTTGCCAAATCTACGGTTTTAAAGTTGTGTTTAAAAGTAATTTTTCAAATCCATAGTTTTAAAATTATATTTAAAAGTAATTTTTTTTTAAAGTTTAGGTGTTTAAAATAATGTTTTTTTAAAGGTTAGATATTTAAAAGTAATGTTTTTTAAAATTTAGATATTTATTAAATCACGATTAAAGTTGAGATGTCTATCAGGCTAAAATACGAGTGTGCAAGTTTGTATTTGACCAAAGAAATTCCAACAAAAAGAATAAAATAAAAGAATAATACTGTTTCTCAGATAGATCATTTGCTGACATTTGTTTCCAGCAATATTAATTAAAACACTCTTTCCTTTCATGGTTTCTAATCATATAATAGAAACTATAAGAATAATAACCAGAGATAGAAATTTATTTACCAAGTACAAGAGCGGCACCAATCCAACCAGCAGCACCCCACCTTTCACCAAGGAGAAACCACGCAAAACCAGCACCCCACACTGGTTCCAGCCCATATATTATTGCAGTTTCTGTCGCAGATACATCACGCATGGCAGCCATCTGTATAATCAACCAATTATGTTGTTTTAGATGCAATTTCCTAAGAAAAGGGTATCCTTTATCTGAGACGAGAATTTAAACAGGAAAATCTCCCAAAGTTCTATTGAAACCTTCTGCCCATATGATGACTAGTCATCCCATAGGCTAAGCTCATAAACATTTCAAAAACTGTTAGCGAATTTAAGAGACCCACAAAGGCCAACGACAAGTACGTTTATCCTAGTTGTAAGATCTCACGTAGCACTCTCAACAACACTTTCACAAACTACAAGTTAAAAAAGAAAAAGGAAAAAAGAACAATACAAAAATGTCTCAAGTCTTAAACATTAGAAACAACTGCTGGTATTTGATTGATAAGACACCAGCATTGCCATAATCAAATTCTCAACTATAAGCATCACAGAATTATAATATCAAATTGAAGAAATAAACATTCATAAACCATAAAGTTGATTGAGAATGCATGGCCCAAAAAACAATGGATCCTAACTTAAACAGCACATTATGATAAATGAATGTCGTTTAAGGTAATTTACCAGTTGTCTATTAATTTTAGAGGTTACACTTCAATACTTTAGTTGTCGTCTATAGTTTTGTTACCACAAATTCTCCCATCTTTAAAAATATTACATAAGTATCCCTCATCCTTAAAAACTATACACAAAAAATTTCTTATCTATACAAGTGATATATAAAAAAAATCACTCAGGGCAATTTTCCATTCATTTGTCTGATAGAACTGATATGTGGTAGTACTATAGTGTAAAAATAAGAAATTAAAGAATCAAAAGTGCAACATAAAATATTAAAACATTCTCTCATCACCCACCTTATCTCTCTCTCTATCTTAATGTGTGTGAGGAGATAAAATGTTACTTGTAAATTCTTTACTTTCTTATTTTTACACAGTGGCACTGTTACTTATTAGTTCTGCAGGAGAAATTAATAGAAAATGGGCAAAAGGATTTTTGTACAACATTTTTATAGGTTAGAGATTTTGCAGTAACAAATTAAAAATGAGGGAGTAAAGTATAACATCCTCCAAAGTTGACGGACAAATAATATAGATTACCCATCATTTAAAAGGAGGGCAAATAATTGAAAGGAACTTCAAGAAACTAGCCTAGAAGGATAAAGAGAGGATTGTAGAGTTTATTAGGCCACATCTACCATTACCCTAAAAGAATAAATAATGGTTGGTAAGCCACTAGGCACTATGCGGGTGATTAACAAAACCTACAAATGTTAGGGGGAATGATAGAATTCATTAGAATATAAGAAGATAGAAAGGCCAAAAGAACCTAATTTGAAATGTTATAACGGCTGCCAAAATGGTTAAGAGCCAAATCAGACTTAATGCAAATGATATTACTTGAAACACTCCCCTCCCCTCCCCTCCCTCCACTCTTTTAGCGACCTTTTGCTTTCAAGTTTTTTTCCATTAATAATTAATTATTTATTAATTTGGACATGAATATGACATTTTTCCTATGAAAGTAAGACAATTATAGTAGCAGCAGTAAAAAAATAATAAATCAAAGTAAAAAAAAAAATCATATTTTGAATGAAGATCATTAAAATTCATTACAAAAAAGAAATTCAATTGCACTGGTCCCTACATAATGTTAAATCATGTTTCTATGACACGAAGCAATCATGACCAAGATTGAAAACCATATTGCTCACATTGATGTCTCTCTTCTGTTATTTGAAGAACGTCAAGTGGCAGAAATAACATAGGAAGAAAACAAAAGCAACAAATCAAGAAAAGCTAAAAAGTATAAATTTTTGAAATTTTAAGTTTTTCTTCAGAATGTTGACAATATATGAGATTACCTCTATCCATAAGCATAATCCAGTTGAAAACACTCCTGTATACAGTGCAGGTATCCAAGGAAAAGTTACCATCCAATGCCAAACCATTGTCCACGTCCAGGATGATGGATCACAAGCTTGGATGCCATCAGAACAGCCTCCAACAAAATACCATATTGTTGAGCAGAGAGCAACAACACATACCTAAAAGTAAAAAATCAAGATTATTCAAACCAATCATGAAGATAACTGTGCTGCATTTCTGCCCTGCAATAAATATGAATAAGACATGCCTCATATCCAAGGAGAGATACGAAGTCCTTTTTATTTGTGCTTCTTGCTATATGTTCAGTTCTAAGCATATGGACACCAAAAAACACCGCACTTAAGAAGTTCAAGAGATCTCCAACCTGAAAGCAATTAAGTAACATCAACACGCTAAGAATCCTTCATCATTGATCAGCATCAAATATCATACCACTAACAGATCATGTAAGAAACAACTAGCAAAACACAAATTCAAGACTTACTCTAGGAGGAGATCCACTGGATTCCAGCATTGCAACTCCTATGATGGACATGAGAGCTCCAAACCAGGTGCGGGCAGGAACTACTGCTCCTAACATACCATCAAGCAATGGAACCACAATTACCTGACAAATTCACCCAAAATATGCCAAATATTGTACCTTCAGGTACTGTCACAGGTCCAGAAACTATTCTTGATACACCTAGACATTGAAAGAAACTTACAGTGAACATGGATATAAAGGATGCACGCCCAGCATCTGATGTCATCAATCCAAGTGCCTGCATCAGGTATCCTAAACTAACCCAGAAGCCCAACTCTATCCCTGCATTACGGGTTTTAACATTGCCTCGTGCTTGCAATACAAATGGGATGAATGGAATAGCAGATACAGCAAATCGTACAACAGTGAAGGTTGCTGGATCCATGATTGATTCAACTTCTTTGACAACTGGAATGTTGCTAGCTACAATATAAAAAGTGACCATTTTAAAAAGTTAAAATTGTGAAGTAGATATGGTTCTAACAGTAAAAAATGAATTGACTGATAAGAAGATATGGCCTAATAATAACCAATTTGCCAGTGATATTAATGTGCAAATGGATGAAGGATCCAACTTGACAAGCTATGAATCCATAAACTCTCACATGTGCATCAAAACCAGCCAAACAACCAACCTCTGGGCCACAATTCTTGTAAGCATTGTAAATTTAAATGTAGAATTAGCCTAACTCTCATTATATTTTGACCTGATTTTTACAAAAGTATAAGATCATGTATGAGAAAATAAAATAAAATAAAAAAGAATAAACTCAACTCAACGGCATCCAAATTTCATTCTAGTAGGTGTCTGCCTTATGAGTATTTTTTACATTCCAAACTTTATCAGGTTATAACAATACAAAAATCTAGAGCAGCTAAAGTCCTTATTTGTTCCCTCATTCCATATCATTCTAGGTATACCCTTCTCTTCTTCAATCAGTACCAAATTTCTCCCTTTTCTTTTCGCAATTCGGTGTTACGAGGCCTGTTAGAATGCATAACAAGGTAACCCTCCCCTTATGTAAAAACCCACCACATCCCACCAAATAAACTAGAACAACAACTATCATTATTCATTATCCACAGATGAGTTGTTAATATTGAAATCCAATTCCAATATCCAATTGCACTATATGATGAAAATGTCAAACCCATCTCAATCTCCGCTCTATCCTCAATGGTTGCTAACTTGCTATGGATATACTTATTTCTTATTTGGTGTTTTGATGTTTTCTTGAGTTATCACTTGTCCATATCAACATTCACACCTCTCATTTCCCATCTCTCACCCTAATATTTTTGTAGAAATATTATTTGTTAACCGCTGCAATAAATCTGTTCAATCAAACAGAAGTCTCACTAATTTTTTAGCTCAGGATTGGGCAAAAAGATTTCTCACATTTAATTATTCTTGGAATGAAACGGAGAAATTGAAAATTTTTTTAAACACAAAGGAGAGAAAGGAATTAACTTACCATAAACAACAGAGATGACGTTGAGCAAAATGATGCTCCTGACTTTCGTCGACGCAAACACTATCCTCCTCCACGAAGATTTCCTCCCAAACAAGGCCTTAAAAATGAAGGTCCGTAGCTCCTTTTGAGATCCATTTGGATTCCGCTTCGAGGAAACGGAATTGACGAAAGCGACCTCGTTGTTTGCAGCATTACCAAATCCAACCCGTTTTCTCGAAGTCGAATTACGCAAATTTATTGATTTTGTTAATTCAGAATCCGAATTAGAGCTCGAAGATGAAGATGAAGATGAAGACGAGGCAGAGGAGGAGGATGAAGAATCGTACAAAGAGAGTATGTTCACACGACGTCGTTTGACAGAACACAAACGAAATGAGGAAGGAGGAGATTTATTAACAGTATAAAGAGAGTAAGAGGGTGTTGTGTTTAATGACCATTTACATGGCGGTAGAGAAGCCATAAACAGAACGCTTAAGCTTCAATACGAATCTCCGCGTTCTGTCTGTGGCTGCCTATTCGAATCTCGTTGCCTGATTTCTCCCAGCACCAGCAATTCAGAGCATCAATTATCAGTCAAAATCGCGGTCGTTTTATGCTGTTTTGTCTTCGTCGTAAAAAACACGTGACGAATCTGTGGTTGGCTACCGTGATGTTATTTATATCTTCTGGTTGTGGCTGATCTTTGTGGACTTTCCATTGGTGATTAAAAAAAATAATCCTTTTATTTTAAAGAAACTCAATTAAAACGTTTTTAAATTTTAATTTTATTAAACATTTTGATTTTTTATGTTTTATTTTATGTATATTGCATAGAATTTTATAAATAAAATTTTGATTAAATAACTAAATAATCCTTACATTATGTTGTTATTAATATCTTCATCCATTTATTTTAAAAAAGATATAACAGTGTAAATAGAATCGAATAAATTAAAATTTTAAATTTAATTTTTTAAAATTAAATTAAATTAAATTAGAAGAGATATTATTTAAATTAAATTAATCTGATTTAATTTAATTTTTATTCAATTGATTAAAATTTTAATGGACTTTTTAATTTTTTTATTCTATTTTTAGTGTTTTAACATTCAGAATTTCAATTTTAAATAAAATTTAATCTTTTTATATTATCAAATGACATAATATTATTAATTAATTGATTTGATTGGATTTTATTGAATTTTTTTTATAAAAAATGAATTAAAATAATTTTAAATTAAAACTTAACTGCATAAAAATAAATATAAAATTGAGTTAAATTTTTTAATTAATTCAATTCCATTGGTTATTTAGATTAAATATTGAATGACAAAAAAATTATTTAACAGAATTAAAATTTAAAGGTATTTTAATGAGTTTTTAAAAATTTGAGGATCAAATTATTAATAATGCATTATTTAGGGATGATTTTGTAATTTAGTCTTTTAATTCCATTTTCATGCGATCTGAACTTTCAAATCTGTCAGATAGTTAATGGGCTACCATAATTTATATTGGGCCTTCTATGTGGGCTAAAAATACTCTTTGCCCATTAAGACAACTCTTCTTGAGGCCCAACTAAATATTTAAATGGGTCTTTAGTATAGACGTAGGTCCTGATCTTTTCTCCTTTATAATCATGCTAGTTGATTTTTTTTTTCAATATTCTGTTTATTTATGAGAAATAATTTGTACTTTAAAAGTATTTTTTATATTTTTAAAAGATCTACTTAAAAATATTAATTTAGAAAAGTAATATATATATATACACTATAGAATTAATCAATTAATTTTAAATTTTATAAATATTTTAATATATATTTTTTTAAAAAAAATTCATTGATGAGATTTTTTTATATTAATTAAATAATAATTTTCTCTTTCTAATTTTTTATTTTTTAAAATTTCAGATTTACTCATATATACTTATCACCAGATTAATCCTATAAATACAATTTTACGATTTAAATATCATTATCGTATCCGTCAATATTAATTACATGATGTAATAGGTGAAAAAATGAAAAATGAGATACGATTATTCCCTTTGTTCCACGAAAGATGGCTTATTTTGTTTTTTCATGTCTTAATTAAATTATTAGTCATTTTTCTTTCTAAAATAATGGCTATTTATTAATTTTCTAATTTTCCGTTATTTGATATGTGTTAAAAAATAAAGTTTATTAGTTTTAAAAATGATTTAATAACATTGATTATTTTTCTTATAATATGGATTGCTTAATTTTTAAAACATTAGTAGATGATGATATATTAGGAAAACTAACAAAGTTTAACTTTTTAACTATATTAATTATTTTTTATCAATAAATAAATAAAAGTAAGTCTATAGTTATAGGCCAGGGCGAACATTAAACCTTTTTTCTAATATTTATATATGAAAGAAAATTAATTCAGATCTAGCTATGTCAAAATCTTGTTGGCTATAAAGTTTGAGGGAAAAAAAAAAAAAAAGGAATTTAGCTATAAAGGAGAAGTACATGTAAGCTAAAGTTATGGTCCAACCAAGGCAGAGCTAACTAGCCTGCAAATGGAACTTATTTCAAGACCAATTTGTTGCTGACTCATTAACTCATTCATATTAGAATTATTTTTAAAATAGTAAAATTTGAATTTGGATTTTGATAACCGGAGATCTAGACAATGGACTATGATTGATAGGATGAGGAGTAAGGGTAGATTTCGTATAGGTCCCTCTATATTTAACATTAAAAAAGGATTTACAAAATATGATAAAATAGTTAGGTGTCTATCGAGAATATCTTCAATGGAGACTCTTCAACACTCAAATTAGATTTGATATATTTTAAATGTGCAAAGAGAAATAAAACAAATAGAAAAAGATAAGAAAAAACTTCATAATGGTGTTTGTGAGAGAAGACGAAAGAGAATTCGATATGGTTGGTTTAGAAGTATTTATACACCGATTATTTTAGTGTTTTCTAACTTATGTCCTATAAGAGTGAATGGGGACGTCATGTGGCAGGTATGTCAGGTGGTTTATTTATATGGAGCAGGTTTAACTCATACTTTGTATATTGTCTATCATGTATGTCTTGTTAGTCAATCTTTCGTGTATTTATAACTCCAATGATATATTCAGGAGATGACCAATATGTTGGAGGTCGACTTCTTATCTCAATTCCATTAAGTTGTATTATGCACACCTAATCTGTATGGAGAAGGGTTCTCTCAATCACTAAAATTGAAAATTTCCATATTTAATTTCCGAGATATAAGTTTTAAAGTAATTAGATTGTCCGCTCCAAATTTTGGCAAGATCAGGAGTATTGATAATTTGATTCTCGTATTTTATAGATCATATTTTTTATTGTTTGATCGGATCAATTGAAAAGATTTACATTATCCTTCTAAATTTTATATAAAGTATCATAATTTACACGAGTTCTATTTTTCATTTGTTATTATATTTGAATTCCAATTTTAACTATTTATACAAAAAAATACACAAAAATAAAATTTTATTTTAATCGCAATTTCGGACTCATTTGCAGTTAAATTAATTATATTCACATTTGGATGGCCCTTAAAGGGTCTTGTCTTTGATGCATTAAAGTGGGGGCATCTTCAATCAGCAGAGATAAGGCACTCATTGCTTAACTTCTGATGAACCGTACACCTTCCATTCTAACAATCTTCCACATTATCTTGCAGTCAAACTCTAATGAAGTTGATGATGCTCAAATTTTGACTACCACTACCTCTCTTATGCATCTCCCACCAACTCTCCATTGAATCATATGATTTTATTAAATTGCATTGAATCATATGATTTTATTCCCCATTCAAAAGTATTAAACTTTGGCAATACATCGTATTGTGAAATTAGGTCAAATGTATAATTTAATTTTTAATTTTTATATAAAAAAATTTCTTTGTACTTTATTTTTTTTTATTTTTAATATGTTCTTTAAAAAATATAATATTTTAAATTATAATATAATATCTCTCGTTATATATTCAGCGATCATTTTGCATTTTAGTATTGAGTTCTACATCAATTAATAATTAAAAATTAATTAAAAATTACTGATAAATTTTATTATCAGTAATTCTGTTGGATCTATTTTTATCAATTGTGATATGTGATTAATTAGGTGATGATTTCCACTTTCATGTTGTGATTTGTCTTTTCCGCCATTGATGTTTTGGTCTTTCCCTCAGTCATGGCAATTGAGTTATTCAGAACTCATTAATTCCTCGATTTCAGCAGGAAAAAAAGAAAAAGAAACCAAACAGCAATGGATAGAAAATTGATTGTAGGTAGTTCAAAAATTAAACACACCTGATCACAGTTGGAGAATCTAATTGCTTAGACCCACACTCACTGTACTTCTCCATTTCTTCTGAATTCTCAAGCCACTGCCATGAGATGAGTCCTCAAATTTATTATTATTTTTTTTAAAAAAAAAAGAAATTATTTCACTCGTGCCACTGATTTATTTTCCATAACCACCAAGCCATGATTACTTGATAGCGAACCACTACAACTTGTCTATTTTTGCCAGTTGGCCACATCTAATTAGTTGTTTATTTTTTTGAAAAAAATATTGGAATTTGAATTTATTGTTACAGAAAATATAGATTTGAATAATTATGCTGTGAGATGAATTCCATGGAAGATGTTTGTCAGAAGTACATGCAAATATAGATTTCTGGTTTTAAAGACCTGGCCAGCTATGGGTGGTGCTGCTTGTGAGGTAAATGCTTCTTTGAGTAAAATAAAAGGTGAAGATCAACAGCAACACTACTCTGTTACCTATACTTAGCCCTAAATCTTCGGGTCAGGTGATAACAGAATTGAATTTAATTGCGCAGCAGACATTAATATAAAGGTAAAATTAATATCCGATGCTTATGAAAATATTTATTAATTAATTTAATTTATAAAAATATTTACTAATTATTTTATTTGTATTAAAGTATTTTTTAATATTTAAAAATTAAAATCAATAAATAGATTAATTGATAAATTATTTAAAATTTTAAAAATATTTTAATATATTTTAAAATTAAAAGATTAATTAATAAATTTTTTTTATATTATATGGACTAAATATTAAGTTTTTATAATATATATTAAAATCAATACAATGACTATAATGTTAGTATTCCTTAATTGGATATAGCTTAAATCTAATAATTAGTTTTTTTATTAATTTTAATAGTTAATTATTTTATTTTTTATAATATAAAAAACACATTAATTAATCTTTTAATTTTATAAAAATATTTATTAATTAATTTTTAATTCTTTTATAATATTTAATGGCTAAAATTAATAAAATAGTCAATTAATAGATTTTTTTAAAAAATATTAAAGACATTTTAATATATTTTTTAAAATTGAGGGATTAATTACTAAATTTTTTATAATAAAAGGACCAAATAAAAATTTTTTCAAATTTATATTTGTCCTTTTTAACGTTAAATCTGAAGTCTAATAATTCATCTTCACGTGAAATGAGAATATTCTCACCCAACAACTAGATTTAACAAGGAAAAATCATAGCCTGAAGGTTAAAATCAACCACTTTCACGTACACATACATACATTTGAGTTTGCATGCATGAAGGCGACCCACATTTATTAGCATTAACGTGACCTCTCAGTTGGTTGATATAATACACGCAAAGATAAGGTCCGTGGTCTCTATTATTCGATCATAAATTAATCGAATTGAATTAATAAAATTTAATTATTTTCATAAATATTTTAAAATATAATAAAATTTCGATTTAATTCGATTAATTAAATGGTAAATTATGAATAAAAAAATAAACTCATATAATTAATACATATTAAATTAAATATTTTTATATTATAAAGTAAGTGATTAGTGAACTCGTACACGTATTCTAGTGATAAATATATTAAATTAAATTTGAGTATGAAAAACAAATGTGATTATTGCATGTTAAAATGTGTAATTATGAATGCAATGAAATGAAAGTCTAGTGAGCTTAGCTATAGGCAGCCAGCAAGCAAAGAGCTGTTCATTATTTGGTGGGTGGAAGCAATAAACAAAACTTTTTATTTATGGAAGTTGACACAGAGGGAGAGAGAAGAAGAGGTGGTTGCAATCTCATAACACCCTCTTAACTCTCACATTTAAATGCTCTTAATGGCTCCCAAGCAAACATTCATTTCATGGGGTGGGGGAAAAAAATTGAAAACCCTCTCTCTTCTCTTAATTTTTTATGTTTTAAAAAATATTTAAATATTTATTAATTAGTTAATTATTACTCCTCCATTTCCACACACAGAATCTTTTGAACTTATCAAAACTTACAGTAGAAGAAAAAAATCTTCACTTTCTGGCACATCTCATAGTTTCAATTTGGACAAAACTTATTCCAAGGAAGTTTCTACAAATTCTTATATTAGGTCTCACCTTGAGAGAACGAACATCTGCTTTCTCTATAGGTGACATTGAGATTAGCAAATAATATACTATATACAATGAGAAGGAGGGATATTATTGTCATTTAAGGCAAATGACAGGGGTATTATTGTCAAATTGAGGGGGGTGTGAGGTATTTTTTAAAAACATGGAGTGCACCCAAAGGATTTTATTTAAAATATCTATTATTAAATAATTGACCGTTAATTGTTGAAATTTCCTATTAATTTCTTTTTTTTTATAGTGAATAATACTTTGTGAATTATTTTAGTAATTACGAGATTAAATATCAGTTTAAATTTATATACTAATTATACAAATCTTAAAATAAATATTTATTATAGAATCTATTAGAGTTTATTTAATGCACTTGTAATAAATTAAACAATACTAATATTTTATACATAAAATTAAATAAATGTACAGAGTCCCAAGTTTCTTGAGAATGCGTGTTGGCCCAGCAAGACAGGCATCCTCTTTGAGAAAAATGGATGCATTTAAGTCAAAAAAACAAGATGGAACTTCTAGGAATAATCAATCAAATAAGTCTGTTACCTCCATTACTTGATTATTGTGCCTTGCTGTCTCAGCATAGTGATCATATGGACGACTTGTTCACCGTCCATTTTATCCGATTGAGATTTCCCTAGCTGATCAACGGTGATGAGGCATGCCTGCTGGTTAATTAATTTATACATCGCATGCAGATCACATAATTTATTAAATTGCCATCTTCATCGTTCACGGAAATCTATATCCAGTTAATTAATTAGTAATCTTAGTGGCCCGTTTGGAAATAATTAATTGGAACAAAAGCTAGCTAGAAATTAACCTTGATGATTAGCTAACTCCATGCAAATAATGCCTTAATTTCACCACGTTCGAGTTCTTGTCTTGTCTTTTTGGAGACTGATCAAGTTGATAGCCGAAAAATCAGAGAGCTTTTTCCTCCTTTTCTGATATTATTAAAAACTCGAGTGGAAAACTTGATTTAAGTACTAGGTTGAAGAAGTTTTACGAAGAAAGAATCACAAAATCAAGTAGAATTTAGAACCCAGAAAAATAATATAGCAGAGAATTGCCCCATATTTTTGCATGAAGAATTCAAAGTTGAAGGGCGGTGATATAATTAAGTAGATGAATGACAGTAACTACAGCAATTAAATTCAGAAGGGTACGGCAGAAGAACACTGCAAAGGAAACAAGAGCATTAACACTAGCCCTTTCTCATTAGCCATTTCCATTTTTTCTTCTCTAATTCTCACGCCATTGCTGCACTGCTCCATAGTACATACACCTCATTAAACATGACTGAAAAGGCTAAAGCCAATGCTCTCTTCTCTCTCTCTCTCTCTCTCTCTCTCTAATATTCATCAGAACGAAAACAAAACAGCAAAAAGCTGATACCCAGAAAATAAAAGCATCCATTAGCATACACAAAGTTACTAGAAACCTACCAACTGTTTCATAAATTCGCTCCTAGCTAGTTGTGAAGAGGATTTGGACCTGTGTGAATTATTCTCTTGTCGTCTCCATACACAGTGTCTGGATCTCCTTCAATATCCATAGATGACTGAACTTTGCTTGGAGGAGCATCAAACGATTGTGTCTCCAAAAGCCTTACTTTTCTCGGCAGAGACTTCACCAACTTGCCAGTTTCTTCATGAACAGCATAAAACAAACCTAACTGCGCAAGAATTAACAGAACCCACAAGAGGAAGACGATTGCAGCTCTACCTCCGGCGACATTTCTCCTTCTTCCTGTACATTCAATACTTCCTTTATCAAGTTTCATTGCAAACAATGCTGTAATAATTTGTGCAGCAACCAAATAGTGATAAGATAGAGTACAGAAGTTGGGTTTTGGATAATTCTGTGAATCTCAGTGTGGAAATTTTCAGAAGAAAGTTTAAGTTAGAGCAAGAGAATGATCCTACAGGCTAGAAAGAGAAAAGAGGAAGAAGAAAAAAAGAAAGCCTTTGAAGTTTGAGTACTCCTTATCTTATGGGTCTAGGCACATGATATCTTGACCCTTGATTCCTGGAACCTTCTTATATATTTCTTATTTCACTCACTGAATCTTTGGACTCTGCACCATCTTCTATCTAATAACACAACACACTCACACTTCCTCATTTGTTTTTCTTTTTTCTTTTTCTTTTGCTTTTTGGCTTCTGTTTTTTTCCTTTTGTTCTAATTCTTTTTTTATTATTTATTTATTTAATCTTCTCTCTCATGTTGCTTGAAGATGGAGTTGTGGGTCTGTCCAGTATTAATAGCCGCTGTCTCCGGAGTTTTTATTCAATTTTTTTTCTGCATTTGTATTCAAATATTTGAAAATATTTTTTACATTTTTCTTAAAATATTTCTGAATTCATATCATTTAAATTTAACACTAATAATATATATATACAGCAAGTTCTAGTCATTTTTTATTTATTTTTACATAATAATAATGACAAAAATCGCCTCTTCCATTCTCTAAATATATATATAAATGTATATCTCAGTCAAATCTGCCTAGTAATCTATGATTTGACTTTCTGTGCATCAATTCTGCAAGTTGTATTCCATGTCCACGATACAACAAACAAGCCCCCGTAAGGCCACTCCCAATATTTGACTATTTATAACTCTTTTTTATAGTGTAAATTAAATTTAAATTAAATATTTATAATAGATTAAAACTTATAAAACAAATATACAAATTTTAAATTTAAATATAAATATAACAATTATATACTAAACATTTCATTATTTAAACATAACAATTAAAAATAAATAATTAAAATATTATTCTCTTACTTGGTTGTCAAGTTTTTCACTGTGGTTCGATATTATCGTCTTTTTCTTTTCTTTAAATTTGATTTTTTATTTTTTTTTTCTCAAAAAAGATGATTTGTGTCAATTGACTATTGAAACAGCTCATCCCGTTAAAGATCAAGATAACCGAAAGCAATGATTGTTCTGTGTTGGAACCGCCGAGGACTCGACAATCATCGGACAGTTAATGCATTGAAGAATTTGGTTACTAGTTATAAGTCAGACATTTTATTTTTTATGGAAACATAATCTTTTAGTTATCGTATGAAATTTTTTTGTAGTTTTTTTACACTTTGATGGTTGTTTCTCAGTTAATAGACAAGGATTGAGAGGAGGCCTTTTGTTAATGTGGAAGAGTCATGTGTCTGTTTCTGTGGTTGGTTTTTCTTTAAATTTTATTGATTCGGTTGTTTTAAAAGGTAATGTTCAATGGAGGTTTACTGGTTATTATGGATTTCCGGAATCACAATGACGACGTCAATTTTGGAATCTTATTCGAGTTTTATCTCGTAGAAGCTCTCTTCCGTGACTTTGTTCGGGAGACTTTAATGATTTATGCTTGAGAGATGATAAAGAAGGAGGAGCAACTTTGCCAAATTATCTTATGCAAGGGTTTAGATAGGCACTTGAGGACAATAATCTTGTTCAAATAGCCACTGTTTGCTCTTTCTTCACATGGAAGAAGGGCAGGGGGTCGAATGAACCTAAATACAAAATTTTTTCATGCACAAATTAATGCTAGACGAAGAATGAATCGTTTTACTAAATTAAAGGAGTCGTCGGGTACCTGGATTGAGGATGAGCAGGAAATTAAAAATCATGTTCTGCATTATTTCCAATTTATTTTTTATGGTAATTTTGTGGATTGTGAACAGGTTTTTGAGTTGGTGCCGCCCTTGATTAGTGATGCTGATAATGCTGATCTTTGTGCTCCCTTTTCGAATGAGGAATTTAGAGCTGCTCTTTTTCAGATGCATTCAGACAAGGCACCTAGACCAGATAGATTAAATCCTGCATTTTACCAGAGATTTTGGCACTTGATTAACAATGATGTTTCCGATGGTTGTCGCCTATGGCTTCAACAACCTTCTTCTCTTACTGAAACATTGATTGTTTTGATCCCTAAAGTGGATAGCCCTGAAATAGTTAAAGACTTTCGTCCAATTGCATTATGTAATGTGTTATATAAGATTGTGGCTAAAGCTTTGGTGAATAGATTTAAAAGGGTCCTTCCTATGATTATCTCTGAGAATCAGTCTGCCTTTATCACTCATCGGTTGATTACCGATAATGTTATGGTTGCGTTTGAAATTATTCATAATATGAAAATTAATAAGGGCAGAAATGATGGTAATTGTGTACTTAAAATTGATATTTCTAAGGCTTATGATATGGTAGAGTGGGAGTTTCTAAAAGGCATGCTGGAACAATTTGGTTTTTCTACTCAATGAATTAGGTGGTTGACTATGTGCTTTTCAGAAGTTTCTTACAATATCAATTTTAATGGTGATTGGATTGGTCCTATTGTGCCTGGTAGAGGTCTTCGACAGGGGATCCTATTTCTCTGTATCTCTATTTGGTATGTGTGGAAGGCTTATCGTTACTACTAAAAGATGTTGAATCTAGGGGCTGGTTGCAGGACTGTAGGGTAGGTGCTAGATTCCCAAAGATCTCACATTTATTTTTTGCAGATGATTCTCTGCTATTTTTTAATGCTAGACTGGAGGAAGCAGATAGTATTAAATCTATTCTCAATACCTATACGACTGCTTCTGGACAAGTGGTGAACTTCAACAAATCTGACATTTTCTTCAATAGTAATGTGGTCTCTTCTGTAAGGTCTAATATCAGTAATATCCTAGATATTCATTTACCATTGAGTCATAGTGCCTATCTGGAATTACCTTCTCTTATTGCGAGGAACGAAAAAGCAATTTTTGATTTTCTGAAAGAAAAAATGTGGAAGAAGATTAATTCATGGAGCAGCAGATTCCTATCTAGAGCAGACAAGGAGGTTCTCATAAAATCTGTGTTGCAAGCTATACCTGCATATTGCATAAATATTTTTTTGATTCCCATTACTATTTTGAATGAATTGTATAGAATAGTCAATGGCTTTTGGTGGGGAGGTAAAAGAGAAGGGCGGAGGGGTATTAATTAGCTAGCGTAGGAGAAGATGTGTAGTAGAAAGAAGGAGGGGGGTATGGATGTAACGACCCGAAAATCGGACCGCTACCGGCGCTAGGATTCAAGTCGACTTAAGGTCTCCGGAACCCGTAGCAAGCATACTATGCATCCTGTGTATCTGATAAAATTCCATACATGAACATACATTTTCATAAAAAATTTTAAACTTTTCCATATACCAAGCTCGACCTGTGCATTCAACATAAACTGTATACATAAAACCTACACTAGAGCCCTCATCAAATGCTCTAGTATGGTCAACATCACATACATCAAGCTTGGTTCAACATAACTCATTATAAAAACTTTTACATAAAAACATGTTCACTGGGATTAACAACATAAACTAGGGCCAAACACAAATCTATTCCATTAAAAATTTCATGTCCATTACTATCTATTACATAAACTATACCCGCCTCAAGCCGACTTCCCTAGCTAATCTTGATCCTGCAAACCTGAGGTTAGGGGAAAGGGATAAGCTACAAGAGCCTAGTGAGCAGAACCATAAAAACAGTTTAAATAAACATATGCTCGGATGAAATGCATCACAACACAGACAATTCACATCAAGGATGGACTTGTCACCAGTAACCTTCTACATAATCCAAATAATGTCCGGCCCTCAACGGAGCTCCTCAGGACTTCATCTTAAACATAACATAACATATCCAACTGTGCCAGGGGCGTAGAATGGGCCTCGACCTAGACTTTCTCTTACATCGTGCCAGGGGCGTAGAATGGGCCTCGACCTAGACTTCCATATCATATCATATCATATCGTATCATATCGAGGGCTAGTGGGTCGTCCAATATCCATCCACAACAACAGCAAATTATGCAATGCAAAATATTCATGAATTCTAATGCAATACAACCTATTACATAATATGGCATTTGTGATGCATGAACATGCTTAAAAATTTAGTTACTTTTTAAAAATATAGTTTAGTTCTACTCACCTCTAGCTGACGTTTTACTAACACTGGAGCAGTTTCCTCACTGCTGGCCTCTACGGTCTCCCAGGTCCGATCCTACACAGGTGGACTTAAATGAAGAATCAAACATACTCTAACAAGACTCTAAACATCTCCCTAAAAACCCCCTAAAACATCACAAAATATGTATATAAAACGAGTAAAGGAAGGCTGGGCAGAGGACTTTCGGCCGCAGGTTCGGCGGCCGAAGGTCCTCTACAGATCCGAAAGTCGGGGTCCTTTGGGGGCAGGTTCGGCTGCCGAAAGTCCTCCACAAATCCGAAAGTTAGGGACTTTCGGGGGCAGGTTCGGCGGCCGCAACTCCCTTCCAGGTCCGAAAGTGCATGCTTTCGGGGGCATGTTAGGCGGCCAAAAAACTGCCTCCCATGCAGGTTCGGCGGCCGAACCTAGGTTCGCCAGAATGGCAGAACCCGATTCTGCCACATGCATTTCAACCCCAAACTCTCACATCTTCACACACAACTTCCTAAAACATGCATACTCACTCCAACCTGCATAAGGGGCATAAAAACTAACCTAAACCTCAACAAACAACAACAAAACATAAGAGGGAGCATACATTCATAAAAAACCCAACTCCAACCCTATAGCTCTAGATCCAACCATAATGTGCATCTTTACTCCTTAACCCTTCATAAAACTTAATTAAAAACATAAGAGAGGAAAGAATCTAGGCTTACCTCTTGGAGATCTAGGAGTGACAGCAACCCCAACGTGGAGATGAGTCAAACGGTCTCCAAGACTTCAAAAACTCGGGTTTAAGCTTAGATCTTCAAAGACAAGAGAAAACTCGTGAAAACATTGAAGGATTTGAAAGAAAATCATAAAATCATTAAGGGGAGGGCGTGAACTCACCTTTGTCCAAAAATGGAGAGAAAAGATCACCCATTTTCGGACTGGAGGCCTCTTATAGGTGGCTGGCCAAACCACCTTCAGAGGCCGAAAGAGCTCCCGCGGCAACACCATGTTCGGCGGCTGAACATGAGGTTCGGCGGCCGAACCTGGGCTTATCCCTTAAAAATATTTTCTTTTCATTTTTAAAACTTTAACTCAAAAACTTAGCATTAAAACCATGAAAAATATTTTGTAAAAACATATTTTACCCTTCCAGAGGTTCCGGTATCCGAGATTCCGGATTCCAACGGAGATTCCGTCGGAAGATTGGAATTCCGACGCCGGAGTTTAGCCGGGTATTACAATGAGGTTTTGGGACTTTAGGAGTTTGAATTTGTCTCTACTTAGCCAACAACTGTGGAGGTTCTTAACAAATCCTAATACTCTTTGTTATAGAGTGTTTAAAGCAAAGTACTTCCCAAATGGTGATTTATTTTTCACCAATGTAAGTAATGATGCTAGCTTTGTTTGGAAAAGTGTGATGGCATCAAGGAGTTTATTCGAAGAGGTACAAGGTGGAGGGTGGGTAATGGAGAGAAGATTTTAGTGGTTTCAACTCCCTGGATTCCTAAGGAGGATACCTTTTTTGCGGATGATGGCTCTGATTTTATTGAACCATATTTGTGTGTTTGTGATCTTTTTGAAGGTAATGGGAGGGTTTGAAACATTACTCTTTTAATGGAGTTTTTTTCTTCAAGAGATATTAGGGCTATTATTAGTATTCCTATTAGTATTACCAATAAGGAAGATTCATTCTTGTGGCACTTTGATAAAAAAAGGTATGTATACGGTGAAGTCCGCATACTTTGTGTATATGGACTTGCTAGGAAGATCCTCTTTTAATGTGGAGGGTGAGTTGTGGACTAGTTTGTGGAATATTTCGGTCCATCTAAAAGTGAAGGATTTCTGTTGGAGAGCTTGTAGAAATATATTGCCTACAAAGAATAACTTAAGACAAAAGGGTGTGGGTGTGGATGTGGATGCTAGATGTCTTTGGTGCCATGAAAATGAAAGTGTCAATCATATTTTATTGCATTGTCCTGTATCCAAAGAAGTTTGGAGGTTAGGGGGAGTGGGAGATTTGCAGCCTAATGATAATTTTTTTAATTTTTTACTACAGATTTTGAAGTTCCAAGACAAGATTCGAAAAACCTTTGTAATGGTCTGTGCATGGAGATTATGGTCAGTAAAGAACTCATTATTATGAAATCAGGTGCAAAATTCAGCAGTTCACCTTGTGGAAGACGTCATGCATCATATCTTGGATTGGAAAGCTGCTCAACGTGCTGGTGCTTTGCATGGAAATACCACTGCTACTTTATATCAGAGTAGAAACTTGTTTTATTCCTCCAACCCTGCTCGTGATCTTGAAACCATTCCTCTCCAAATTCATGCGTTATCTTCAAGTTTGGACAGTTTCAGTTGGCTTTGTCAAGTTGATGGGATTTTGTTTCAAGCTCAAGATTTTATTGGCTATGGTTTTGTTGTGGAAAACTCTGAAGGTATATTTTAACGTGGTGTTTCTGGTTTCTCGGAAGGTAATGGTACACCGGTAATTGTTGAAGTTTCAGCTCTCCGTCACTGTTTGCTCTTTGCGACAGAATTTTTGCCTTTTAATGGTTGCATTCTTATGGACTGTTTGCAGGTAGTTTAAGCTATTCAGTCTACACATTTAGACATTTCTGAATTGGGTTTGATTTTGAATGATTGTAAATCTTTATTAGACTCTAGAACTGATATTTCTGTTAGATGGGTTTGTCGTCATGCCACTCTAGCTGCGCATACTTTGGTTAGAGAATCTATTAGACATGATCGTCTCTCTGTTTGGAATGATATCCCTCTCTGTTTCATGAAATTTTATTAATATAAAAAATAGTTTTGCTTTTAAAAAAAATTAAAAGTATTATATATATATTGTAATACCCGGCTAGAGTCCGACATCGGAATTCTACTTTTCGGTGGAATACAGGATGTCAGAATCCTCTAGAATGGTAGGAATTATGTTTTTCTAAAGTATTTAAGTATGTTTTAATGTTTTAAGTAAAAAGGAAATGAGTTTTGAACAAAAAGAACCAAGGAAGAATTGCCAGGTTCGGCCGCCGAAGGTGAAGTTCGACCGCCGAACATGCATGAGTTTGGAATCACGTTAGGCCGCCGAAGGTGGTCTGGCCAGCCACCTATAAAAGGCCCTAGGTCGGTAAATGGATAAGATTTCTTCCATTTTCACAGACAGAGATGAGACCATGCTCTTTCTTGGGTGATCTTCATGTTTTCTTCAAATCTTGCAAAGTTTTGATGGGTTTTATGTTGGTTTGAAGCTTTTGAGCAAATCAACCAAATTTTTGAAGTTGGAGGTATGGGATTTTACAGATACACAGAAAGTATAGCAGGCTTGTTACGGGTTCCGGCGACCTTAAGTCGACCTGGATCCTAGCGCCGGTAGCGGTCCGATTTTTGGGTCGTTATATATATATATATATATTATATAACATTTAGATAATATACTTTATAAATTTTAAATATTATCTACTTAAATATAAAATTTAAAGTAAACATTTAATTAATTAATCAAATTGAAATGAAATTAAAAAAATAAATTTAACTAAAATTGAACTATTTAATGATTATTGATTATAATTAAATTAACCAAAATAAAATTTATATTTTTTAATATTATAATAGGAGTGAGTATTCGGTCAATTCAGTTTAAAATTAAATCAAATCGAAAAAATAATAAATTAAAATTTTAGTATTTATGAAAATCAAAGCGAACCGATTTGATTTAATTCAGTTTCATCAATTTGAATTTTTAATAAATTTTTTAATTTTATACACTTTATTTTTAATATTTTAAAATTTAATTAAAATATTTTAACTTTAATATGATCTGATCTCTATATTATTGAAAATAATATACTATTATGATTCAGTTCGATTTTTTTTCTGATCAAAATTATACCGAACCGAAATAATCGAAATTTTTAAAATTAAAAATCAAATTGAATTGAACCGAAATAAATAAAAAATTAAACCAAAATTTCAAATTAATTCAGTTCGATCGATTTTTTAGGTTTGAATCGATTATTACTCACACTTTGTAAAACTTAGAGAGAATTAGGTTTTCAATGTATTTTGTATTCAATAATCAACTATACTTATACAGTTCTACGTATATAGTAGTTACAGAGGATAACTATGAGAATACCATATTAGTCTTAGAATATAACTAAATACAGCTAATTGAGAATAGATAATATTAGTAGAATAACTTAATATTATCCGTAACAGCCCCCTTTAAGCTGAACTGCAGGTGACTGTAGTCTAAGCTTGCATAAATGAGATGCAAATAATTGTTGTCCCAATGGCTTGGTCAAGATATCTGCGATTTGATCCGCACTTTTGAGAAAATGAATAAAAACAATGCCTAGCCTTATCTGATCTCGAATAAAGTGATAATCTATTTCAATATGCTTTGTGCGAGCATGGAAAACAGGATTTGAAGTAAGATAAATGGCACTGAAATTATCACACCATATTGCCGCAGAATGGTTAGGAGCATATCCAATTTCTCGCAAAAGAGAAGTAACCCACATTAATTCAGCAGTAGCATTCGCGATAGCCTTATATTCACTCTCTGTACTTGATCGTGCTACGGTTGGTTGCTTCTTACTGGACCAGGAGATTAAATTTTCACCAAAATAAACTAGGTAACCACCTGTGGAGCGTCTATCATCGAGGCAACCAGCCCAATCACTGTCCGAATAACATTGAAGTGAGAAAGTTGATGATGGACGAAGCAGAAGACCCTGAGTGGCGGAACCCTTAAGATAACGCAACAATCTCTTGCATGCTTGCCAATGAATATCTGTGGCACAATGTAAAAATTGAGCTAATTTGTTGACAGCAAAGGCAATATCCGGTCTAGTAATAGTCAAATATTGCAAGGCCCCCACTACCTGGCGATATTCTTTCATAGAATCCAATAAAGTACCCATTTCTTTACTGAGATTTAGTGTTGCTGCCATAGGTGTGGCACATGATTTGGAGTCTTCCATGTTTGTTGCTTGTAAGATTTCAGAGAGATACTTACTTTGAGAAAGTAATAAGCCATCTGATGTTCTTGTAGCCTCTACTCCAAGAAAATAATTAATCTCACCAAGATCTCGAATAGGAAATGTAACAGCCAATTTTTGAATAAACCAATCAATGAGTGATGACTTTGTTCCTGTGACAAGAATGTCATCAACATAGACAAGCACAAATATTTTATCAATACCATTAGTATAGATAAATAAAGAGTGATCTGCCTGTGTATGTTGGAATTGAAGAGAGCATAGAAATTTCTTGAGCCTTTCAAACCAGACCCGTGGCGCCTGCTTCAATCCATAAAGAGATTTCTGAAGCTTGCAAACATAATCAGATTTTGTGTTATCAACAAAGCCTTTTGGCTGTTCCATATACAAATCTTCATCTAAAAAACCATTAAGAAAAGCATTTGAAATATCTAACTGACGCATTTCCCATCCTTTCGTTACAGCCAAATACAAAAGAATGCGAACAGTGGTGAACTTGATAACTGGGGAAAAGGTCTCTGTGTAATCAAGACCCTGCTGCTGTGTAAAGCCTTTCGCGACTAAACGAGCTTTGTAGCGCTTAATATGCCCATTAGAGTGTTGTTTAATCCAATAGACCCATTTACTCTGAATAATATTTGCCTTTGCTGATCGTGGTACCAATATCCAAGTTTGATTCTTCAGTAAAGCTGAAATTTCTTCTTGCATAGCATCACGCCACTCCTATTGTTTATGAGCTTGTAAGAAAGTTTTTGGTTCCTGAAATGGCACAAATTGAGTAACAGATGCATATTTTGGATTTGGTTTTGGATTAGTCCTCAAAACCATGGAATGTGTTCGAATGGGAGGAATAAGTGAAGCAAGATCAGAAATAATTGGTAAACCTGTAGATGAGACAGATTGGAACAATGGTTCTGCAGAATGTTGAGAGATTAATGGTGATAAAGACCGAATTGGAGTGCGTGGTGAAGATGGAGTAGAAAAAGGAGATGTACCTGATGAAGGTGACGATGAAGATGGCGTTGTACAAGTAACCTGTAGCCATATTGGATCAGCTTGTGGTTCTTGCATATCAGCTGGTACTGTGAACTTGGCATAGAGAAATTCTCTAGGTACAAATCGAACATGCTTTGCCAAATACACTCGCCCTGTCTTAAAATCTAAACATCTATAGGCAGAATGAAAAGGACTTTGCCCAAGATACACACATTCAGTGGACCGGTAACTAAATTTATATTTATTGTAAGGGCACAACAAAGGAAAAATACTACATCCAAATGGCTGAAATGATAAATAGTTTGGGTCTTTGGAGAATAGCTTAAAAAAGGGTGAAACTTTCTGCAAGACATTAGATGGTAAAGTATTAATCAACATGGCACTCTGTTCTATAGCATAATTCCAGTACTTTAATGGTAAAGAAGCATGAGCTAAGAGGGTAAGACTAGTATCTACAAGATGACGAATTTTTCTCTCTGATGTACCATTTTGCTCATGAGTATATGGGCAAGCAATCCTATAAACAATACCGGTAGCTTTAAAATAATGATTCAAACGTTGATATTCACCCCCCCAATCTGAATGAAAGGCTAATATAGGTTTGCCAAATTGATGTTTGATGAGCTTTTCAAACTGAATAAAAACATCGTACACCTCACTTTTATTTTTCAAGAAGTAAACCCAAGTAAAACGAGTGAAATCATCAATAAATAGAACAAAATAACGATGACCCAAACTAGATTGCACAGAGGCAAGACCCCATACATCTGAAAAAACAATATCAAATGGTTTTTGACTTGTATGTTCCTTAGAAACTAAAGACATCGAGATAATTTGCCTAAGCGACAACTAGAACAGGGACTCATTTCTGTATCAGAAACAATTATCTTATTCTGCCTAACTAAATCAGATAACTTGTGAAAGTTTGGATGCCCCAACCGCCGATGCCAATCATCCATGGAAGAAGCTGCTGAAACTTGATTCGCCATAGGATGTGGCTTGAGTTGAGTTAACTTGTACATGCCATCTTCACTGGGGCCTTGCATTAGTGTTTTCTTGGTGCACTGGTCCTTTATTGCAAAATAATGAGGCCAAAATTCAAAGAAAACATAATTGTCAGTAGTAAATTTTTGGACAGAGAGCAAATTTTTTATAATTGCAGGAACACATAAAACACTATTCAGCTTAAGCTTGCAATTCGAATTAGAAACAAGGCCATTACCACTATGCGAAATGTGCAGCCCTTGTCCATTACCAACCAGTAATTGATCATTACCTGAATACTCATTAATAGTATTTAATTGTTACGGATCCGAGGTAACATGATAATTTGCAGCAGTATCTAGAAACCATGACACAGAAGCAGAATCCGCCATGGAAGGAGCAATCGGGTAAGCCATGGTATGCACCATATTTGCAACAGGAGGTCTATAAGGTCGAGGAGGACGATATCCTGAATAATTGCCATTATTATAACCAGATTGATTACCACCAGTATTGTTTCCAATAGTACCACGATAAAACCTCCGACGGCAATTCAAAGCAGAGTGATTGGGTTTGTTACAGATTTGACAAACCACACGAGCCTTTGAAGAATCTGAAGAAAAATTACCATTAGCAGTAGCAGTTGATTTTGGTGCAGGCAGAAGAGGAGTAGTAGAGGAACTCCCTCGAAGACTAAGATGAGCCATAGGTTGATGAAGATTATTAAGAAGCATTTCATGTGCTACCAAGTGACTATGCAACTCAAAGAACGAAACTGGTGTAGGACGAAGATTAAGATTGGTGATAATCGAATGAAACTCAAAACCAAGTTTACGATAGATTATCGCATTGAACTCAGCTGGAGAAAGAGGTCGTCCAGCCGCACCTAACTCATCAGCTAGGGATTTTGTTTTTTTTAGATAAGCAGAGACTGAGAGATCATTTTTCTTGAGTTGTTGAAGTTCAATATGTAATTGCAGCTGCCGATCTTGAGAGACAGCACCGAATGCATTGGCTAGAGCTTGCCAAACTTCATATGAAGAATTAAGACCATATACAAGAGAATAAACTGCTTCTGTAAGAGAGGCTAGCAACCATGAGTGAAGCATCTGATCTTTGTTGAACCAATCCTTATATACTGGATTTGGTATAGGTGTGGCATCTGTAGCAGATGTGGGTATAGTTTTAGGAGGAGCTGGTTGAGAACCATCAATAAAACCATTGAGATCTTGAAAATTAAGGATTGGACCGAATTGGGTTTTCCAAGCTAGATAATTATTGTCTTTTAATTTGATAGAAAACGAAGATGCAGAGGTAATTGATGGAGAGGAAGAAGAGGTGGAGGAAGATGAGGATAGTGGAACAAGGGCCATTATGGTGGCTCTAATACCATGTAAAACTTAGAGAGAATTAGGTTTTTAATGTATTTTGTATTCAATAATCAACTCTACTTATACAGTTCTACGTATATAGTAGTTACAGAGGATAACTATGAGAGTACAAGATTAGTATTAGAATATAACTAAATACAGCTAATTGAGAAGAGATAATATTAGTAGAATAACTTAATATTATCCGTAATACACTTAAATATTAATTAATTAAACATATAAATAAAAAATATTTAATATTTTTTTATTTATAAAAATAATAAATATAACTTATTTTAATAAAATAATAGTTATAAATTAATAATAGTAATAAACTATAAAATAATGTAAACAATATTTTATTAATAAAATTATAATTAAATATATTATTTAATAAAAAAATCAGTTATTTTAATTACCATATCAAATATAACAATCAAATTGAAAATTAAATTTCTTATAAATTATTAATTATTGAATTGAACTTATAAATACACCTTTCCTAAAATAAGTAAATTTCAACTATTTAATTCGATTGTTCAATTATAACGGAATAATTCACAGAGATGACTGTGAAAAGAGAGATGAATTGTAAGTTAATTTATTTTGGAGCACGGCCGAGTAGAATTATGCTTCAATAAAAAAAAATTGATCAAATTAAATTAATTTAAAATTTTAATTTAATTTTTTATTTATTTTAATTCAATTTGATTCGATTTTTAATTTTAAAAATTTTAATTATTTTAATTTATTTTGATTTTGATCAGAAAAAAATAAAAAAATCGAATCGATTAATTATAATAATATATTTTTTTAAATAATAATGAGAAATTAAATTATATTAAAATTAAAATATTTTAATTAAATTTTAAAATATTAAAAATAAAATATAAAAAATAAAAAATTTATTAAAATTTTAAACTGATCAAATAGAATAGAATCGAACCAATTTAATTTAATTTTTAATTAAAATTAATTTAATTATAAAATTAATTTTTAATTTATTTAATTTAATTTAATTTTAAACTGAATACTAACTCTATTTTAGAGTGCATCATTGAGGAAATTGATTGAGTAGGAAAGCAGCTAAAGAATTTTGGTTAAATAGTAGCAGATAAGATTATATTGGGCTATTGAGGGCATACAATCAATACAGTGGTCCTCCATTAATGATAATGCTTGAGAGCAGCATGTACGCATAACTTTCATCCATCGAAAAATTATAGTGTGAAATGATTATACATGCTTATATAGTATAATAAATAAATAAATAAAATAAGATATTTATATAAAAATTTATAAATTTCAATTATTTATTTTATTTTATTTTATTAATTTATTATATCATATAAATAATATTATAAAATATAACAGTTTTACCGTATAATTTTTCCTCCATCACTGCCTATTGGTCCTTACACTAATATCATTTGTACACAAATGTGTAATCATTTTTTATATTTAAAGAATAGAGAATTTTCCTTCTTTTGTTTTTTTTAAAAAAAAAACTGTAGTGCTTCATTGCAAACCATAGGACAATTATATCAAAAGAACAATGGAAAAAAATTCAATCCATAACCAAATATAGAAAGCCCAGCTACCCCAAATTTGAGAGTTAGGGCAAAATTACTCTCGAAGGACATTGTAATATTTAACTTAAAATTATTAAATAAATTAGATTAATTATTTTAAATAAAATAAAAAATAAATTTAAATATACGAATTTTTTTATAAATAAAAAAAAATTAAATTTTAAAACAATCAGTTCGGACAATCATGGACGGACCGAACCATACCAACAATAGTTTGGACCTTGGGGGATCCATCAATTGTTGCTTATTGTTCATAAGTTACGTAGTTAAATGCTTAAAATCATAAAATAAAATTGAGATAATTATAATTTAGTCTATAATTATTATTGTTATTATTTATTAGTTAATGTTTACGTTAATTAATTCATAATATTTGATTATGTCAATTAGTATGTATTTTTCCTAAAAAGCAGACAAAAAAGGCAAAAACTAAAAGGCAGACAAAAAAAAGGGACACGTTTTCGTTAGACCAGAAGAATATGCGCAGACTCTAACACGAAAAAAATGGAAGATTCGCAATAGTTGGGAGCATCTCTCCTTCTCATATCTTTTTCTCTTAGCAGGGGAAAGAAAAGTAAAGAGAAGAAATTTCCAATTTCATCTCTACTTTCCAACTGAACTCAACAACTTAGTCTCCTCTCTCTCTCTCTCTCTATCTATACAGATATATACACCGTAGGCCTTTTAATTATCCCATCAGATCAACCCAATTGGGGACATCTTTCCAGGTATCCTTCTCTGCTTTGTATCTATGCATTTGCATGTGTTTATGCGTGTGAATATGTATAATTGATGATCCAAAATAATTGTTATGTTCATCTGGTGTTTGTTTGATGTCATTCTCTCAAGACCCAGTTGCCAGTTGTGCGTTATTTGTCTTGATTGTGAATCTCATTTCGAAAGTCGATTTCTTGAATTAAACCAGCTCGATAAGGAGGTTTCTTTCTTTAATTAGATGCTGCAATTTCTGGAACCAGCTTCTTTTTGTGATTAGATTTTTCAAGTTATAGGGGATAAGAGGATTTGCTAGGAGTTTAGCTTCTCTAAATGATTTTCCTGTCTCTTCAGAATTGAATAATATATGAATTTGGATTCAAAGCTCTCCAATATGTATAACATATAATCCTTATTGTTCAAGTCCAGTCCTTGTATGGATTTGGATAATGCAAGATTTCCTGTAGAAGGGACTGATCTAATGATTTTGTTTTTTGGGTTCATATTCATTGATTTACTAAGCATAGGAGTGCCTTAATTTCTTTTTTCTGAAATTGTAAGCATGAGAGTGTTAGATTTTGTAAATCTTACATTTATTAGCTTGGAACTTGTTTATAAGTTGGTTAAAACCGTTCAATCTATGGTTACTTTCCAAGATCAATTTGCTGTGGACTCTACTTATAGTTACATATTTTATGTTTAATTTAGAATCTGTTGGGCTTACAGTGAGTGTTAAGAGTAGATGATTCCCTGCTATTCAAAGAAGGGTCTTCAGATTCTCTTCGTGAATGATAGGCCTACGGAAAAATTTTAGCAGTGAAGCTTCTGCTTTTCAGAAATAGGTAATTACCTTTGAAGGAAGAGTTGCATTAATTATGGATAGGTATGCAAAAATGATATGAGCTGAAGTGAAATCGGATTTAGTAGCCGGGAATCTCTGGTGAACGTGGCCTTGAGTAACAGAATGTAGGGAAAATAGTTATGTAACTGACCCAACTGGTTTGAAATTATAGCTTTATTGACTTCAGTTTAGTTATATAATACTTCTGCTACAAGGACAGGTACCAATACAAAATAAGTTTATCTGTGAAGTCCTTAAACACACTGAAGGCACTAAGGCAGAACTATATTCCTTGGTTTAGTACAACCTACAGAGCCTACCTACAAATTATTTTACTATAACTGCAGGGGTCATTTGCCACAGACTTTCTCTTTGTTTGTATAGTATGCTTAATAACTAAATCATATCTGGGTATAGCTGCTTATGTAGCATAAACAAATTTGAGCTCAGAATTTAATTTATATGGGCATAAGATCATACTAATATTCTCTCTCTTCAATCTTACCTTCTCTGTTTTCATTGGCTCATGAACACGTTCCCTTTTTGCAGCATAACTGTGCTGTTTTATTTGGTGCAGAAGTTGAGCTGAATATTCACAGTTTCCATTTGATGCCAGCAGTCTTGCTGGCAACTGTACTGTTGGACATTATGAACCCTCAGAGCACACTGAATCCTAGTAAAGCCTTGGAAGGTGTGCATGGGATCCATGTTGTGCCTCATTCGCCATTTTCTTTGGAAGAGATTACTCAACAAGGGGACTTCTCTCAATCAACCTCTGGAAGTTTACTTAATCAGGAGAATCAGCGGCTATTGCTGCAGAGAGTGTGGGAACAAAGACCTGGATGTTTGAGGCCCATCAAGTGCTGTATTAATGGTCAAGAGAAATTCCTTTTCTAAGTTTTGGTTGTCTATTCAGGTGTTTGTTGTGAATTCTAATATCTTCTACTTTCATTAGGTGATAGGAATCTTGCAGAAAGAATAGTGAATGTGCTTACATCACTTCCTTTTGTTGCTCTCGGACTCCAGGCTCCAAGGTAATATTTTTCTTCCCTGACAATGTGAACAGTCTTTTATTCTTTTGTATTATAAATTGTCTACTTTGCATGCAGGACGAACCTGAATACTAAGTTGTATGCTAACTCATTAATTGGGGTTGGAGTTGCCTCGAGTTTGTATCATTCTTCAAGTGGCAAAATCAGGAAGTACTTGAGATGGTTTGATTATACAATGATAGCCACAGCAACAATAGTAAGTAGTGTATTTCTTTGTTTTTGGCAATTAAAACATGCTCAAGGTTACTGGTACGTTATATTTGAATACATATGACAAATTTGAACAATGTTTCCAGTCCTCAGTCTTCAGGAGGAAAAATTAGGAGTTCTTGAGATGGTTTGGTTATATAGTAATAAGCCAGCAGCAATAGTAAATTATCTAAAATATATACTTTTTTTTTTGTGAACGAGACTTGCACAAGGTATTGTTATATAACATTTGAAATAAGTGAGCAACTTGAAAAAAATGTGATGCTTCTTTTGCACAAGGCTATCTTCTACTAACATGCATGGCGCATGCAATGATAAATTCATTTTTGGCTTGGATTAAATATAATTTCTGGGATATTGCTGTCAGCAATTTTACCATGTTTTCCATACATATTTTCTTGTTATCATACAATTTTTTACTTCAATTTCTGCAGAAGGTCACTTTCACATGGTAGAATACACAATAAAATAACTTTGCAGGGAAAATGGCTTTGTCAATGTACATAAATCAAGTACCTTTCAGTAGCTGTAGTCAGTTTTTTGCTCTTCTTTTGCCACCACTTAACTTTTGCTTCAACCATTTGCAGTTTGTCATTTAGAATAAATTAATAACTGAGGTTCCTCTTGCAGTGTTTGTCTAGAGCCCTTAGAAATGAGAACCCTAAGTTGCTGATGGCAGCTTCTGCAGCGCTATTGCCTATCCAGCCTTTAATGGTGTCTGCTGTTCACACAGGAATGATGGAGGTAATTGCCTTACTGTTTACCTTTGATTTATATACATGTTAGTTTAAATTGAGTTGTCTTCTTGTTTTTCAATTGTAAATCATTGGTTTTGATCCTGGAAACTAGTGAATATTTGTTGATCACTCTAATTTGCCTAGAGTTGTGCACTTTTCCAAACATCTGCTATTTGCTGTCAGAGTCTCACTTCTGCTGATAGGTGAGAGGTTAATCCTCGTGTCCGAATGACATGATTATTAATAGAAGAATTCAAAATGTTCTATTGTCAAAGCAACCAGAGTTTCTATGAAGATGGAAGTTAACGCCTATCTATGAAATCTCCATGAACCAAATGTCGGAGTTTGGATGGATGTCTTACTTTGCCGAAGTTCATGTCTGTAGCTGCATATATATTCTCTTCATTTTGAACCTCTGATTTAAAATCATGAGTAACTTCAAATTTTGAAGTTGAGGATTGCCTGGTGTTAATGTTTTTATTCTTTTCATTCTAGGTGGCATTTGCAAAGAGAGCAGTAAAAGATCCAGATCTAAGAATGGCACATAATCTGCACAAGATGTCATCTGTATTAGGAGGTGTTCTTTTCATTGCAGATGATATGTTTCCTAGTACTCCTTTCCTTCATGCTGGTTGGCATCTCGCCGCGGCTGTCGGTGTTGGCACCTGTAACAAGCTTCTTGTGTAGCATGCATATGTCTCTGATCTGTTTTGTACAATTCGATTTGTCCACAAGCTGCAGCTTCGACTCGAAAGCCAATACCATCTAGCCATAGTCAAGTACAAGAGGAAGGATTGTTGTTTGGTTTTAGCTTGTTGCAGTTCAATGTGTTGAACCCAGACTGGGTTTCCTAATTAATTCTCTATTCTTCCCTGCATTAGGGAAAAAGGAAAAAGGCTAGCATTAGAACAGCTATCTTATCCGATCCGAAGGATTAATGTTCTTCTGTAGGAGAGTTCTAATATGTATATCAGTAAATTAACAATTCAAAAGAAACCAATCTATTTTCTTCCTTGCTTTTGGTCATTGGGATACTTCATTCAAAGAAATTTATTGCTAAGCCAGCGCTGCACTACCGCCTTCATTTCCACCTGAAAATAATAGAAACAAACAAGCAACACCAGAAATTCAAGATCAAGAGATTCGCAGAAGGAGAACATCAACTCTGAAGAAACAAGAAACACAGAGAGGTGGCGTAGCAATCCTCAGCCGTAAACAAAAAACAAGGAATCTTAATTTTCCTTTATGTTGTAAAAAATACAAAATAATTATTTTTTTTAAAAATTACTTTAATGAAATATATCAAAATGAACATATATATTCAATTTTTTTTTTCAGATTTAATAGTTTAATTCTTATACTTTGACTGCCTCAAAATAGAGGTCCTCCATTTAATTTTCTTTTAATTATTTTTAAAATGACTAAAATATATATCTTTAAATATAAAATATTATTTAATTATTAGATCATTTCAAAATCAATACTTATATTTTAAAATTAAATAGTTTACTTTCTACATTCTAATTTTATTAAATAAAAAAATTAATGATGAGATATTTAACAAAGTCAAAATATAAAAATTAAACTATTAATTTTAAAAAGTAAAAAAGTATATATATTAATTTTGACGTACCTAAAAATTAAAAGTAATTTTTTCTTTTTCAATTAAATCAATTAATAAGTTTAAGTTTCAGGTCTCAGAAAATGAATCCCAGAGAGCATCTCCTTCAAATTCAGTAGATTTTCAAGAAGAGGAAGTTATCCTTTGATCTATATACTATGAGCACCCTCTCCTAAATGCAAGTGCCCTTCAACATGGCCGAGTAGTATTAGTAGTATTCATGTTAAATTAAAAAAATATTGAAAAGAATTAATTTAAAATTTTAATTTCTTTTATTTTTTTATTCGATTTGATTTAATAAAAAAAATCAATAAAATTGAATTAAATCAATTAATAATAATAATATATTATTTTTTATAAAATAATAAAATTAAATTATAATCAATGTTTAAATACTTTTGCTTTTCTATATATCCACCATAGAAAATCTAATTTCTAGTAGATTAACTAGGTGAAGCAGCATCTCGTAATCTGGACCAACATAATAAAGTTTAACCAAACTCTTTTATTTGTGAATTCAATGTGATAATTGCACTAATTGCCTAATTAGGCATAGATGTTGTAGGAGAGAAAGGGGATTAATTATAAATTTCATATTAATTAAAAAATTCCTTCACATATTTTTAAGAAACACAGAGGTTATATTTGATATATTTTAAATTGTACAGAGTTAGTGGACGAAAGTACTATCCATGTGAGATGAGATGAAATCGCCGAAGTATTAGCGAACCACAATATTCAAGGATCCGATCTTAATTTAATAATTATATAAAATTCAGCTGTTTGTTTGTATTGCATTTCACCTTGACAGTTTACAACAAATCAAAATTGTATATAATGATCAACACAAAACTACTATTAAATAAATTGAGTTAATCATTTTAAAATAAATAAAAAATAAATCTAAAATTATTTGAATCAATTTAAGTCCGACTGTATCATTCACCATACCATCTCGTTTTTTGTTTTTAATTTTAAGTGGTATGCTTCCATATTTATTTCACCTTTTGCTATCAAAGTAGTTCATTTATAGTATAGGAGGGTGGGCGGGATTCAGAATACAGAATTAATTAATAGCTAGGGTGGCCCAATATCTAACAATCGATGGTTACATTCATTCTAATTTCCCAGCACTCTTCTATTTAAGGCATGAGATGAAACAGGCGTATTTTTCATTTTATAAAATTTTATGTATAAAATACTTTTAAAAATTTAAAAGATAGTTCTACACTCTCGGTCCTCAATCCCCATTTCAACAAAAAAAATTTAAAAGATAATTTTTTAATTTTCTTTATAAATTTCTCCAAAAAAATCTGATTTAATTGGATGATACCTGCTAGAAAAAACTTCACAGCAATGTATGGACAAGAAGTTGATGAGGCTCCAGAGGAGGAAGTATACTACTGGGAAGACAAAGAAGTGAAAGCCACGAGACAAAGAGAGACAATGTCGTTGAATAATTAGACTATTATTAGGCAGTGGGTTTTATAGTATCTACTGAACCTAGCTAGGTGGTGATTGATCGAGGAGTAGTAACAGTAGAGAATTTATTATACTTATCTTAGCAATTCTTGATTAAATCCTGAGATTTTATTATATTTCTGGATATTATTATATTATTAAATGTTATACTACTTCTGTTATCTTGGGTCCTGACCAAATATTTTTTTCAACCCTATACATATCCACCATTCGTAGTCACGTCGTTTCATCGTTTCTTTCTGCTTCTCGTTTCCCAAAATATTTCCCAGAATTCCACACTTCTTCTAGCCCCTCTGCAATTTGCTCCTCTCTCTGTCTGATCCATCTCTGCAGTGTGGTCTATATATACTGTTTTCTTTCCCTTGATCCCTTTCTCTTAATTATCTTGTAGCCAAAACCAAAACGGTTTTTCACTTCCACTATTTCTCTCTCCGTCTCTCTTCTCTTGTTGCTTGTTCTAGACAGAACTTGGTCATTTTTGTAACCAGAGAAAAGAATAGAGAAGTAGCTGCGGCTGCCGTGTATGTTGTGGATGCGTGATGATGAATACAGGCGACGAAAATGACCTTAACATGAATGATTCAGTCCATTTTGCAGAATTCTTACCTACACTTAGCCCAAAGCCTAAAATAAAAAACACACATATCACAAAAACGCAGCCTTATTCTACTTGCACTCACAGCACCGGCAGTACTCTTCTAGGACTTGATGATCAACTCCTGGGTATGCTGTTTTTAAGCTTATTAGCTCTATGATGCATGTGCATATATATATATACAGCTACTTACATGATATGTATACACGTTTATGAAGATTCAGGCAATCATGCTAATGCATCGGATCAAACTAGGAGAGAAATGTTCATGAACGAACAACCATTAATGGGGATGAGTTCGCGGTGGAATCCGACGCCGGAGCAACTATTAGCACTGGAAGAAATGTACAGACGTGGAACGCGAACCCCAACAGCAGAACAAATCCAACAAATAGCTGCACAGCTTCGTAGGTTTGGGAAGATTGAAGGCAAGAACGTATTCTACTGGTTTCAAAACCATAAAGCAAGAGAAAGACAAAAACGTCGTCGTGAAGTGGAGACTGGTTGTAAAGTACGAAAGCATGATACAACCGAAGCCCTGAATATGAAAGAATCAGCTGCTGGTATAATATTATACAATATATTCAAATATTCCTTCTTCCTCTAGAGTTTTATAAGTGAATTTTCTTGCTGATCTTAATTTAAAATGAAGAAAAAGTTTGGTTGTTTCTTCTTTTTTCTGTGACTTTTGGAGATGTGATTTTGCTTTAGGGTTGAGAAGCACAGTTTATGAAGCTGAACAGAAAAAGACTTTGGTATCTTCTTCAAGCTGCAGTGAGCATTTGCAGGTATGTCTTTCATCCTAATTCTATTTATCATCGTTCATGGGTATCACTTTTTTTACTTAGTTTAATAAAACAAAGATTAATTCATAACCAATTATATATTATTTGACAATTTATCAAAAGGTTAAAAAATGAATTAACTTCATGTGATGAACCCATGCTGCCTTTTCTTGCTCACTGTTGGGACTGTTGTTTATGAAAGAGTTGAAAAATTCTTGGGCTTGTTGGGAATTCAACTATTAGGTTATATTTGTTTGTTCTTTTAAATTATTATTCATTATTATTTGTGTATATTTCAGGGATCTGTTTCAATGCTTAGAGCAGTAACAACAGAAAGCACAACACATGGGTGGCCACAATTTGAAGAGAGGGAATTACACCAACATAAAAGTTACAGTGTAGAGAAGAATGCTACGTGGCAAGCTATGGATTTGTCTCCTTCTTCTTGTCATATCCAGCTCATCAACAACTTCACTACAAGAAGTTCAAGTTCAAGATTCTTAAATTCTCATCAAAAGCAGAATTCATGGTTAATGAAACCCAGAAGGAAATCAGAGAAAGAAACCAATCCTGATGATGATGTTGAAGAAGTTGAAACTCTTGAGCTATTTCCACTTTGCAGCAGTGACGATTGTAACAAAGTTCAAGGTCGCAAGAACGACACAGAAGTACCCATCACAGACATAAATACAAAATTGAATCCAAACCAATTCTTTGAGTTTCTTCCACTGAAGAACTGAAGGAAACAGCAGCTAACCCATGTGTGGTCACAATGCAGCTCTTAAATGTTTTGCCGTGAATGTAATGTGTGTAATATGTTTCAGTTTGTTTTCTAGTTGGAAATTGGGACTGTTCTTTCTGTTCCAATCGCTCATGGGGCAACATCATAGGATAAGGACATGCAATGGTGATGTGGGGATACTTTGCCCTAAAATGCATTAGGACCATGTTGGTTAAACCAAGGTACACCTCCATTATTTTCTATAAAGAAGATGGATGTGGTAATTTTTTGGCAGGGATGTCTATTTTGTAGACCATGTTTGAATAATGGAGAGAGAGAGAGAGAGAGAGAGAGAGTTAATGTTGTGTTTTGGTTTGGCAGATGGATGTGAAAGAGTTGATGTTGAAGTGACCTAGAATTGGACTGACTATATATGGGGGGTTCTTGAAGTATTATGTCTAGAATAATATAGTATTCTTATGTATGTTCAATGATCAATATATTCCAATCTAGTCCAGTCCAAGAGAACAACAAAATGTTGTTTTCTTGGAAAAGAAAACAAGAATGAAAAGAAAAAAAAAAGACTAAGCAGATCAAAGCTTTGATAAGCTTTAACAATTAATTCACTAGCTTGCATGGCTTTAACATGCATATGTAACAGCAAGGAAATGATTACTAATTAATTTAGCTATAGAAAACATATGTAATTTATAACTTACAAAGATTTTAATTATTTAACATTCGATATCTTTTTTAAAATTACAGATATAAGAAATTTAAAAAATTTAAATCCATAATCTTATACAATTTTAATACCGTTATTTTCTTATTAAACTTGTGACTATCAATTCTTTCTTTTTATATTATAACATTTGTAGTATATGATTCATTTTGAAAAGATTGAATATGATTTCTTACTAAAAATACATAGACATTGTGGAATTAAAATTGTATTGGTTTATCTAAATTCTAGAAACCCGATTTGAAATATAGCATTCACTTAATGTTCTTGCCATGTTGAAGTTTGGACAACCCAAAAGTTTATGTAATAACCTAATGTTTAGTTTTTCTCCCTGTTTATAGAGATGGATCGTGTAATTGCAGAAAGGATGTATATTGAAGAGATATTATTTACTGTCCCTTCCAAACAACGTCGCAGAGAACAAAAGCAAAGGACACAGCCAAAGAAAAAAACGACGCCGCAGGGAAGCAAAGGCAGAGTTCATCCAGAAGCAAAACGGCGCCGTATAGACAGAGTCAAAACGGCGCCGTTTCATGAACAGATGTAATTTATTCCAGAGAAATTCAAGAAAATTCTAGAGAGATTAGTTAGTTAGAAATCAGTTTTCCAGATGTGTATATATACAAGAGATTTCTCAGATCAAGAAATATACTCTCTACTTTTTCATCTCAATCTTAGCTAACTTTTACATGGTATCAAAGCACTACTGTCCTGTGTAAACTACCTCAACAAACTCAGATCTAGATCTGAGAGAATTCACCCTTATTTTCCCAAACTACACAGCCTGTTCAACAAGTACAATGGCAGAGATCACTGAGGGAAACATACCAGGAAAAGTAGAGAAAGACGACAAGATGATGAAGTTGCTGAACTCTGATTCTCCCAGCATGATCCTCGTCAGCTCTCCATTAAATGGCAACAACTACCTGACATGGAGCAGATCAATGGGCATCGCTTTGAAAGCAAAGGACAAACTAGGATTCATAAATGGCAAATGCAAGATGCCATATCAAGATGATAAAAACTATGAGGAATGGCAGAAGGCAGATAACATGGTAATGTCCTAGATCTTGAATGCTCTTTCAAAAGAATTAGCTGAGGCTTTTCTATATGCCACAAATGCTTATAAATTATGGGAAGAATTAAAAGAAAGATTTGGAGACAGTAATGGCCCCTTGATGTACCAATTAATGAAAGAAATCAGCAATGCTAGTCAAGCAAACAACAATATCATGATGTATTACACAAAATTAAAAAAATTATGGGATGAATATGCATGTTTAGAGCCAATTCCAGTATGTGAATGTGGTGTAGCAAAGTTATTTGCTGAGATAGAAGGCAAACACAAATTAATGCAATTCTTGATGGGCTTAAATGAGTCTTATGACCATGTGAGAAATCAAATTCTCATAATGGAACCACTGCCTAGTGTAAATAAAGCATATTCCATGATTTTGAGAATTGAAAAACAGAGGGAAACACAAAATGATGAAGCTGGGAACAGTGCAATGACAGCAAACACTTCAGGGATCAACAAAGGCAAAACATGGAAAAATCAATTCAAAAAGAAGGACGACAAAACCTGTTCTTACTGCAAAACCATAAGCCATGTGAGGGAAACCTGCTTTAAGCTCAATGGATATCCAGATTGGTTCAATGAACTCAAATTGAAGAAAAACAAAGGAAAAGAAAATGTTGCAGCTCATGTGTTCGAAACACCTCTAGACTACAATGATGATCACACTCAAGGCAAAGTTGATTGGAATATGGAGTCACTAATGCAGGAGATGATAAAATACATGAAGAATCATGGCCAGAACACAGTCGACAGCAATGATGCAAATTTTGTGAACTATACTGGGTTTGCAGGTATGACATCTTCTTGCTACTCTAAGGTTTATGAAAATAGAACTATAGGAGAGTGGATTATAGACACAGGTGCCACAGTTCACATGTGTAATGACCTATCTCTTTTTTCAAACCACAGAACTCTAAATAGACCAAGTGTAGTGACCCTACCCGATGGTAGCATGAAAAATATCACCAAAATTGGAACAGTACCTTTAAATCAGAATATGCAATTGCTAGATGTGCTGTATATGCCCACATTTAAATACAATTTACTGTCTGTTAGCCAAATCACCCAAACTAACAAAATATCTGTACAATTCTACCATAACCAATACATCTTGCAGGACCTAGTGACTAAACACCTATTGGCTGTTGGGAGAATGCACCAAGGATTATATAGACTAAATAAAGGATCATTTAGCCATCAAGGAAGCAGAATAAAGACAATTGGCACAGCATTGACATCTCAACAACTTCAAGGCAATTATGAAGTATGGCACAGAAGATTAGGTCATGCATCAAAAAACAAGTTATTGCATCTAAATGTAATAAAAGCAAATGACTGTGATTTTCATGTGTGCACCATTTGTCCTATTGCAAAACAACAACGATTGAGTTTTAATAAGAGCAAGATTACATCTACAACGCAATTTGAGTTAATTCATGTGGACCTTTGGGGCCCATATTCAGTAGTTTCAGTCTCAAATGCAAGATATGTATTAACATAGTTGATGATTACACTAGAGCTACATGGACATATTTACTACAGCACAAACAATCTGTATCTGCTGTGTTAAAAGAGTTCATAGCTATGGTGAACAATCAATTTTATAAGTCAGTCAAGAACTTAAGATCAGACAATGGGACAGAGTTTGTGAACCAAGATTGCAGTAAGTGGCTAAAGGAAAAGGGCATTATTCATCAGAAATCATGTCCATACACTCCACAACAGAATGGGGTAGTTGAGAGAAAGCACAAACACCTATTACAAGTTGCAAGAGCTCTAATGTTTCAGTCAAAACTACCAAAAAGATTCTGGGGAGAATCCATACTCACCGCCACCTATATATCAACAGATTACCAAGCCCAGTACTTAATTGGGAAACACCTTATGCTTGCTTGCATAAGGAAAAACCCAATCTAAACTTACTCAAAACCTTTGGATGCCTATGCTTTGCAACCAATACTTTACCCCACAAGACAAAATTTGAAGAAAGAGCCTTTAAGGGAGTATTTCTTGGATATGTTCCAGGAATGAAGGCCTACAAAATCTATGCCCTAGACCTAAACAAAACCATAGTTTCCGGAGATGTCATCTTTCATGAAGACATATTCCCATTCAGATCACAACCTGATACCCATGACCCACATAGAACCGTATTACCAAATACAATACCTGAACCTGACTTAAGCCCAACCATGCCAATGCCACCACATACAGATACCAGCCCTCCCCATGAATCTTTAAGAATAATAGAAGAGACTGAACAGTATACTGAGAATTCTACAACTGAAGATGGAAGAGAAACATCTACTGAAGATGAAGGAGAAACACCTGACAATCTTGAACCAGCCCCAGAACCTTTAGAAGAAGGGGCTTCTACACACACAAGAAAAAGCACAAGGCTACCTACAAGACCAAGATGGCTAAATGACTTTGTGGCAACCTCTATATGTCCTATTAATCCTGGTGCGTTCTCCAACAACACCACAGGTAATTCTCCCTATATCTACCCCTGTTTTACTTCTGAACCTATTTTTACCCCTCATTATTTGAGTTTTGTGGCAAATGTCTCTATAAACCATGAACCTAAGTCCTATTCACAAGCCAAGGAGGACAGCAATTGGGTGTAAGCCATGCAAGATGAACTAACAGCCTTAGATACCAATAATACTTGGTACTTAACAACTTTGCCCAAAGGAAAAAGAGTCATTGCCTCCAAATGGGTTTTCAGAATAAAATACAAGCCAGACGGATCAGTTGACAGGTTCAAGGCCAGGCTAGTGGCCAAGGAATTTAATCAATTACTTGGAATTGATTATACTGACAATTTTTCTCCAGTAGCCAAATTGGTTACTGTAAGAATGTTCATGGCAATTACTACTGCCAAGAACTGGCCTATACATCAACTTGATGTTAACAATGCATACTTACATGGTCATATAGAAGAAGATTTATACATGTTGCCCCCAGAAGGCTATGACAAAGCTCAACCAGGACAAGTGTGCAAACTTATAAAAAGCATCTACGGACTAAAACAAGCAGGAAGAATGTGGAATAAGGAGCTTACCCAATGCTTAAACCAATTTGGTTTCAAACAATCACCTTTTGATCATTGCCTGTTCACAAGAACAAAGGAAGGCAGATTTTTAACATTGCTAGTTTACGTTGATGATATTCTTATAGCAGGTCAATCAGAAAAGGATATAACCAAAATAAAATCTCACCTTGATAAAGCCTTCACAATCAAAGATCTGGGATATGTCAAGTATTTTCTGGGATTACAGATTGCGCGCTCTGAAACTGGACTATTTCTTCACCAAAAGAAATATCTATTAGACATTATTCAAGAAACAGGTTGTATGCAAGCTAAATTTTCTGACAACCCATTACCACAAGGACTCAAACTTGACAACACAACATGACCTCTTTTGACTGAACCAGATAAATACAGGAGGTTAATAGGTAAGTTACTCTACCTCGGAGTTACAAGACTAGACATATCCTACGCGACGCAGCACCTCAGCCAGTTCATGCAACAGCCGCGTTAACCGCACTGGAACGCCGCACTTCATGTACTTCGCTATTTGAAGAGTTGTCCAACAAGAGGGCTATTTTTCCCAGCTCAGAACGATCTCAAGCTCCAAGCTTTCTCCGATGCTGACTGGGCTTCCTGTCCGATGACCCGAAAATCACTTACCGATTTCTGCATATTCCTCGGACCGTCCTTAATATCCTGAAAAACAAAAAAATAGAACACGGTTAGCAAGTCCTCAGCAGAAGCTGAGTACAGAAGCATGGCTCTCATGATGTGCGAGCTCAAGTGGATAACTTACCTGATGAAAGAGTTTCACGCCGATCCACAACTTCCTATACCACTTCACTGCGACAACCAAGTGGCCCAGCACATCGCGGCCAACCCGGTTTTTCATGAACGAACGAAGCACCTGGACATCGACTGTCATATCATCCACGAGCAGATCACCAGAGGCCTCATTTCCACGGTACACGTACCTTCACGGCAACAGATCGCCGATCTCTTCACAAAATCCCTAGGAGCGGTGCAGTTCCAGACTCTTCTATCCAAGATGAGTTTCCCTAAAAATTAGGGCAACTCTATCTTGCGGGGGGCGTGAAGAGATATTATATACTGTCCCTTCCAAACGACGTCGCAGAGAACAAAAGCAAAGGACACAGCCAAAGACAAAAACGACGCAGCAGGGAAGCAAAGGCAGAGTTCATCCAGAAGCAAAACGGCGCCGTATAGACAGAGTCAAAACGGCGCCGTTTCATGAATAGATGTAATTTATTCCAGAGAAATTCAAGAAAATTCTAGAGAGATCAGTTAATTAGAAATCAGTTTTCCAGATGTGTATATATACATGAGATTTCTCAGATCAAGAAATATACTCTCTACTTTTTCATCTCAATCTTAGCTAACTTTTACATATACATTTAATAGTAGCACTAAAAATTGTACACCCTTAGACACGAAAATTCAAATTTCCCATGTTTATAGAGGATAAAATCCATAAATTTACATAAAGGAAGCATGTGCTCCAGCAGTATTAATAATCCATCGTACGTGACACCTCAGGGGAAGATATGGAAACCATTCTACACATCTATGATTTCGCAATTACTAGTTGCCGTATGTAGAGCATAAAGCTTACAAGCTTCGTCCTTGGCAGTCGCAGCTCATAAATTACATCCAACTACAGATCATCAACAACAAATACTTGTCACCAGCAACTGCAATTATTAGAAAACCTGCAAGGAACACATTTTCCTTTTTTTTTTACTTATCTTTGTTTTTTTAAACTTTTCGGCTTGGTGTTCTTGGTTGCCTTTGCCCATTCAGAAGCTCATAATTCACAACTGGAACATGACCCATACGAATCCTCACTAGGCAGCTTTATGACTTGCAAAATCAACCTAAGTCCAATCCCTAACGAAAACAATGAAATGATCATAAAGAAAGTATATTTTTCTTGAAACAAACGCAGAGGACCGAATTCAAATGCACATAAGGTCCACCATCTCCTTCATGGTTTTCTTTTTCGTATGTGTATTATTATGATTATATGCGTGAGTAGGGAGATGGGGTGGTGACCAGAAGTTGTGACTGAAACTTTTTCAGGGCTATCATCACTGAAAGTCTGGTGCATAGGTGAAAAAAGCAAGCAAGAGAGTGAAGGAAAGAGAAAGGAACAGTGGTAATATAGTATTAGTATAACAAGTGAAGTAAAAGTACTGTAGAAAGAAGAGGAGAGAGAGAAAGAAACGCATATTGCCGAGGAAGAGAGAGCGTGATCCAGTGAAAATCTAAGTGGTGGTCTGCAAACAGGTAGCAATTAATTGGCTTTGGCCAAAAATAGGGGAGGCTGCTGCTGTTGCCTCTGCCTGCCTCTCCTGCCTTTTGACTCGAATCTAGTAGCCCTCCTCGTGTCTCTGTTCAAATCACTGTCTCCCTCCCTGTCCCAATAAGACAACTATGATCCCACAGTTGGGAGCTACAATGACTCAACTCCCAGTTTGGTTTATCGTCTACTTTTGTACCACATCACACGGTAGCCCATTCCCTTTCTAAACAACATTTTCTTTATCTTGATAATGTTTTTGCTTCTTCTCTAGTCCACTGCTTTTCAAATTCTATCATGAAAAGTCTCATAGTTCAGAAGGGCTACTTTGGTTTTGTAAGATACAAGTCTCGATGAGCTAATGCCCTAAAGCTATACATTTGTGTTTGATTCAGTTTTGGTTTGACTATTGAGAAGTTAATTACTGACAATGAACTTGGAAAACTGAGATTGATACTTGATTCCCACAAACTCATTCCTTTTGCATTTCTAGTAGTTTATTTTATTGAATGATTTACTATTTCTTGTCTACCTAGAAATTCATAATACAGATGAAAATTAAGATATGTCGACAAAAGTAGAAGAAATTGCAGTAAGAAATTTGCAAAAGTTATGTCTCCCCAAAAGGGAGTTAAAAAGGCTGTTGGACAAGATGATACTTTAGAGCACTGAAAGACAAAAAAGGATACATGCTTTTGAAATAGTTATAAACAATTATTGCAAATATAATATAGAGGAGATTAGACGAGAAAATTTTAATTAATAATGTTTTTAACTAAATGGAGATGACGTACATTAATTACAGGAACAAAAATTTAGAAGAGTTAATCATCACAGGAAAGATGGAACTCTGAACCATTAGCACATTACACAATGCTAAAACAAAACAAAAACAAACAAACATGCCCAATTTCACAAGGTTGCAATTAAGAAAATTCAATGCTGCTTCATCCATTTTCCCAGAAAAAAAGAAAAAAACTGACTGATTTGGATCCATCGGATTAAAACGTGCAGAGAGACGTTCTGGCTCAACTTTTTGTCTAATCCTGGAGAAGATTTGAAGTAAAGATAGTAAGTGTTAGCTAAAAAGCAATTTACATGTTAGGCGATGCTGCTGAAATGCCATATTTCATAGAATTCAAAATCCCTAGAGAAAGCACCAACACTGAATAAAATTAGAAATGCCAAAGGCTAGATGGAAGTGGGAATGGGGTTTCCTCCCTGATTTTTTTATTTATTTCCCCTTCTTTTTCATTATAACATTTTTTCAAGGGAAAATTACTTTGTAGTCCCTGAGGTTTAACATAATTAACACTTCTATCCCTCTATTTTGGCGACCCAACACTTAAGTCCCTCACTTTCTTTTCTGTCCAATTTCGTAGTCCTTCCGTCCAAAATAGCCATTTGGGACACGTAAATTGACAAAATTAACCCTCTTCTTCTTCTTCTTCTTCTTCTTCTTCTTCCCCTATCTGCAACTTCTTCTTCTTCTTCTTTCTTCTTCTTTCTTCTTCTTCTTCTTCTTCTTCTTCTTCTTCTTCTTCTTCTTCTTCTTTCTTCTTTCTTCTTTCTTCTTTCTTCTTTCTTCTTCTTCTTTCTGCAACTTCTTCTTCTTCCTTCTTCTGCAAGTTCTTCCTCTTCTTCTTCTTTCTTCTTTCTTCTTTCTTCTTCTTCTTTCTTCTTCTTCTTCTTCTTTCTTCTTCTTTCTTCTTCCTTCTTCTTCTTTCTTCTTCTTCTTCTGGGATTTCACATGGAGAGAAGGGCATTTTTGGAAAAAATTATCACATCTCACCTTTGACTCTTTGACCAAACGGTTTAAATGGACGGAAGGACTACGAATTTGGACAGAAGATAAAGTGAGGGACTTAAGTGTTGGGTCGCCAAAATAGAGGGACAGAAGTGTTAATTACGTTAAACCTCAGGGACTAAAAAGTAAATTTCCCTTTTTTAATATTAAATACTAAAGTGCAAATAAAAATATTAATATATAATAAATAATAAAAAGAATATATATACGCAAGGAAATAGGTATAGTTTATTTTCTTGGACCTGTAACATATTACGATAACTTCAAAAGGAACAACTTATTTCCATGGAGCATCAGGGAAAGACGAAAGGTGTTTGTTTCTCCATTTTCATTTCAATAGGAACAAAATCTTTTGGTCATATAAGAAGGGAAATACCGATTAAATATACCCCTCATTCACCTCTAAAAAGCCTTCTGATCAAACCATCTAAGAACACCATAAAAAGGATATGTAACAAAATCAAGAGCCTGTTTGGCATTGAGTTTGAATGGTAAAAAAAAACATAAAAAAAGATGGTGTTGAAAAATCAGTTTTAGGAAAAGCTATTTTATTATTTTTTGATGTTTTTATTGCTAAATTATGTCAAAAATAATTTTAAATAATTTTTAATATTTTTTAAATGGTATTTTTAAAAAAGTATTTTTTCAGCTGTAGAAGTAATGCCATACATGCTGTAAGCAATTCTATTAGATTATCCCATTTGCAAAAAAGTTAAACCAAGTAGAAGAAGGTACTCCTACTTCTATCAGACCCACGAATGGGCCAGAGGCAACCATTTTTCTATGGTTGCATCTTTGACAAGGCCAGCCACGGCACTGTGCAAGTTGTTGGTATAGAAAAACGAGTTATCCTGGTTCCTGGTGAACGACTACACCTCCAATCACTGATTGCTGTCAATAAAGATCTCACAGATTAGTGAGATTTCCAGTGGTCCACGTCGCGTTACCGTTGCCGTTGGCGTTGGCTCACGTTAGTTGGGTTAGGGCTCTTAGGAGTGGAATGGGCTTAGGTTATTGGACCTAGTTGGTAAGGCGTAATTTTTTTATGCCTAGGGCCTTATACCTGTACCTAATGGCCTTTTATGCAATAAATATTGAATTCAATAAAAAAAAAAATCTTTGAACACAAATATAAATCTTAATAAAAAAAAAATAAACATATAACTAAGTTTGCCCAAATAAAAAAAAACCCAATTGGTTCAAAATTTTGAATTTAAATCAATTTAATATAATAATTAAGAGTAAGAAATTAATGTACTAAATAAAAAGGTTTAATTCAAAAAGTAAGAAATTGAGCTTTTATTTTTTATCTAAATTAAAAAATCGAAAGTTATATATAGAAATTTTACGCCAATATATAAAAAAAATCCTTCACTGGTAGTTAATTTATTAATTAATTACTTTTGATATTATCTATTTTTTATAAAATAAATAAAAATATAATATTATTAACTGAATGTAATAATTCATACATTTTTTTTGAAATACTCTTATAAATATTATTAAATTTTAGTAAATATTATTTATTTTAATATTATTAATTTACCATTATTATGAAGAACAATTTAAAATTTTTATCTAATTAAATATTATTTAATGTTGATTTTCAAGAATAAAATAATATATAACAAAATAATGAAATGAATTTTTAATGAGATAGATGACATAATTTTCTTCTCCATATTTAATCAATGATTTTGAGTTGAATTTCGAATATAAAACACTTTTAATCGAAAGCGTTTTGTACCCAATTACAAAACTTTCCAACACCCATCTGAATTAATAGATTTAACGAGTAAAAATAATAAAATGACTCATAAAAATTTCATATTTATATAATTTTTTTTATTTGTTTATTGACATTGGGTGAGAGATGAGAGGAGAAAGAAACAATTTCTAATTATGAAATACTTAAACGAAACCTGCTCAGTTGACGTGTTTCATTCTATAATGGCCTAGTTGATTGTTACAACGTCCCGTTTTGGGTCGAAATCGGAGAATCTGGGGTGGATTAAACAATTTCCCTCAATTTAATTAAACATAACAGTTAAATTATTTAAAACAAAATGGAAAGAAAAATTAATTTTAATCTAAATCTGGAAGAAATCCAATGCCACATCTAAAACAAGGGAGCAGATGGGTAGCTCTTCAATCTTGAGCGAGGCAGGAAACATACAAATCATGAAATCTTCGCAAATGTCTATGAAGAAAAGAAAGGTAGCCTTTGCGCCACTAGACAACAATACGAACACTGCACAAATAATTATTATTTGCAGGGATGAATAAGAATGCCATCAAAGGAAAAAAAAAAAAAATCAATACCCTGATTTGCCATGAATTGTACAAAAGTTCCTGTTCCTAAGGTCCTAAAAAGATTGATCAAACCTCAACTGACTTACAAGCAAGAACAAATCAGGGGTAGGAAAGAATCAGAAGTATCATTTTACAGAATTAGATACAGCAGCTGAAGCAGCATGTATGAAAATTATGCCTCAGTTAATGACCGGGTCATTACCTGCAATGAAAGAATGTTGTCTGTATATTCACCAACATCATGTACAAAAGATGCAGATCCCCCTATGTCCAATCCCAGTAATTAATCAGATGACTGCAATCTCCATTGGTCTTTGAAGCCACAAAAATGGAAGCGTATGACCTCTTGTCGAAGGGAAGGGGGTAAAAAAAAAAAAAGAAACGAAAGAATCACACCACAAAAAATGGGGGTCAGCAGCAATATCTGCTAATCAAAATTGGGCCGAAGAATCAACCATCAAAAGCTCTCCAAGCAGATCATGTAGCTAATGATCTTCTATTTGTCTTGTGCAAACGACACATGCAATCCGGGCATGGAAAGGAATATATGGAATCATTTGGCCTTTTGAGTTCAAATCCTTTGGAATCACTGTGAGACCGCATACTCAGCATATGTTGCTTGAAGCTCTTCCATCTGGCAATAAAGAGGAAAGGATAAACATGTTAGCCAATAAATTTTTTTTTTTTCGCCTTGAATGATAAGCATTTTTAAATAAGATATTTGTCCACTCCCTATAATCTTTCTATAGAACACTAAGATTTTAAATGACTCGACATGATTTGGCGCCAATCAAAATGTCAAACACAGGAGTTAGTCCTGTAATGTGTAATTGATTAATAGGGAAGTCATGGTCAGCATCGGTCGATCAATTTAATGTCATCAGCTATCTGACCAGCTTGCAAAAAGTTACGAAAATCTTCTCCAATTTCCAAAAATACCTTGTGTTAAATGAATGCAATGCGACTTATAACAAAGATCAACATACCTTCCTCATGAAGGAGTTCAAAGTTTAATTAATTTTACCTTTCTGCCAATTTTCCACACTTGAGAAATAAAATTGATCATTTGGGAGGAAAACTTAAGACAAACGAATGAATACCCAATATTTGGATCATCAAAGAGCACTGCTAACTTTCGCTTGTCTGGCCTAATTGTCTTCGAATGTCCACCATACAAAACTCTCCTATGGCCCATCAGAAAATGAGGGAAGTTCCCACCTTGAGTTGTCACAAACACTTCACTGTGAAGACAAACAGTGTAATCTATTGCAGCCATCCTGGAAGAATAGTTCTGAAAGCAGCAACTCAAGTCAAATCAATAAGCACTGAATCACACCTCAAAGATGGAAGAAGTAAACCACAAACCATTCACACCTTAAATGGAGCAAGCTCATCCTCAGATGCCAGTTTTTCTTTAGTTAGCAAATTTGGAAACATTTCCAATAGTGGGGCCATATACTTTTCGGCATTGTATATCTTTCCAGATGCTAAAAATATGTGCGTGTTTTTATCAAAACCCATGCCTCTGAGCATCAGGCCTACCTGATAAGGAAATAAAATAAAACACATAAAGAAGCAAAGGTATAGGAGATTAAAGTTATAAAAGCAATCAATGTTCGCAAACTGATTCATCAATTTTAACAGGTATAAAGAAAACAGCAATTCATTTAATGGTTGAGTGGTACAAGATCTCTTTGACAAATATAATGTCCCAGATCAAATATGGCACAATTTCCCAAGGGTAAAACAGTATCTACTGAGGACATCATCCATGCTAATGGTTGAAGGTGGTCAACTACTTGACAGAACAATTAGCTAGTATATTTGCACCTGAAATTTACAATTAAAATAGTTCAAAGAGAACCTCAATTGCACATTCACTGATCACTATACTGATGAAATCACCAGGTTAACAAAGAATTATATTTGCACCTGAAATTAACTAAATGGTTCAAAGAGATCCTCTAATTGCAAATGCACAAATAAGATGTAGCTATTTCACAATAATTAGAATATGTGATGGCTTTCGCAAAAATGTCAAGCATGAACATGCCACACCTGACTGACTAAAAAATTCATAAAAATTTCAAGCAAGAACATGCTACACCTGAAAGATAAAAAAAATTCCTGTAAACGAACAAATGTAATTGATGATTAGGCATTACAGATTAATGAATCAAATGATATAACAGCAATGCAAGTTACCTCTAAAGGAGTAAGGGGGCACTTCCCATCAAGCCTAATTGCTCCAGGACGTATGGTACGACCAGGTCTTGTAAATTTCCCTTTCCAACCTCTTTCTCTTGCTGCTGCCATGTCTTTTTCTTCTTCCTCTCCGCCATCAAATACACAGCAAGAAAAAGCAACCATATCCTGTGCATGAGAGGAATATGCATTTGTTGCAAGACAGAAATTTTTCAAACAAAAATGAAAGTTTTCAGCCTAAAAAAGCAGTAGCAATAAACTTATTATACTAACCTCCTCGAAACGAAGATGTACGGAAACATACTTCCCAGCATGGTTTGCACTGCGTTCTTTCATTCTCGCCACTAAAGCTTCTCCCAGAGTTAATATGGTATTTGAAAACCTCAATGCTTCATAATTTGCCAGGCACCTAAGACGTTGAACAGCTGGAGGGGCATCAAATGATAATCGATTTGCAAAAGGAAAAATCCTTATAACCCTGAGATATTCATTAAAAATAACACTCAAATCAATAGCATCACAAACAAAAAAGTATTCACCAGTCATCAATAACAAGCTTGGTGCAACTTGTGTCCTTGTGTTATCACAAGACCAAGAGAACACTTAAAAACACCTGCAAAAGATTATAATAGAAACAAGCTGACCTAGCTGCTGCTTTCTTGGTAAGAAAAATCTGTTTAAGGATTAGTATACCCATTGAAATTTCTTCACAGAAATTTTTAATCTTTTTTCTTTTAAATTAGTTTACAAATGGTTCAACATCTTAGCACAACTACTTTAAGATTTTCCTAAAAGTTCTGATCAGTGAAAATGGAGCTTTGCTGCCTTGTTTTCAAAAATAGAACCAAGCTCAAGATCATATACAAGTCAAACAAAGTTGAAGACAATCTTAGTTGGAGTTTGGCTTGTTTGTGAATTTAAACTAGCAAAGGTTCACTTATTCTTGGGTCAAAACTGAGCACTTGAGCAGAGCTACCCTTCTAAAATCAGTCAAGTTTGAATTCCTAAAGCACAACTCATAATGGCTCATTAACAGCCCCATCCAGTATTCTAGAGATGCAGACCTCTTCAAGTGCATGTTTTTAGATCATGAAAAGTATGTACTGGAGAAACCAATATAAATTTAGAGTTAAAAGAAATGAATTAGTTAAGATGCAAATGCCCCAGAATTCACATTTGAAGAACTGGAAGAGGGCATTCCGCCATCAAAAATAAAAAGAAAAAAGACAAGATAGCATGTGCATAGTTGATAAAAAAATTCAGATATAGGACCATGTAAAGCTAAGTAATGCAAAGTGACATCATTAATCACATTCAGATATTGAAATATGCATTACGTACGAAGCAATAAATGAGAGGAGGCAGATTAATCTAAAGACGACCAGGGACAAGCAATTCTCAGTTGCCAACTATCTAGAAGGAACAGAAATCAAGCAAGATAAAATTTCCCAACCAAAAAAAATGTCTTGAACCAATTTTTATTGTAGCTCTATAACTCACTTTTCCTCCAATAGTGCTGGAAGTACGACATCCTTGTAGTACTGAATAGATGACCATGCTTTCACTCTGAAGTTAAAGACATTGGTAAAATTATGATCAAAACGCTCCATAAGATGCTCAGGAATCTTATCTACCACTCGTACATCATTTTTCAAGGTACTGATGAAATAATCTTCATCATAGATGTCACTAAATGTGCTGGACAAATAAAACCCAAGTCAGACACTTTGATCAATGTGAAATAATAATAACTGTGTATCAAGCAATGACCAAAAGAGAATCTGCCACCAATCACATATTTAATTATTTACTTATAAACAAGCAGCAATTTTAAGTAAAAATAAAAAATTTAAAAGCAAGAAGAAGAAGAAGCACAAGTCATTAGTAGTTCATAAAGCTTTCAACATCTTAATTTGCTCATTTTCTAGGAAAAAATCCTAGTGAAGATAGAGTTCACATGCAAGTAGCTCTCAATTAAATTCATAAGCTAGTTCAACAGAAATTACAACTGATAGCCAAGAGCACATCTTTCAGGAAGCTAATCCAGATATACAACTGAAAAGGAATCTAAGCAAATGCAAGAGTAATGAAACTTTCATTTTCATCACAAGAATTCAGGTTCAAGCAGCCACATTCCACACATTATACAGCATATTTGGTGGAAGCTGCAAGAAACCATGAGACAAACAAGCTTAAAACATTAACCCCATAAAAATCAATCCACCCATTGAAATGCTTTTTTAAAGACTCAATAAGAACCAAAGCATCCTTAATTTTGTCAAAAAAGCTAACAACGTCAGGGGTTGGATTCTGCATTGATTTCTTCAAATATTAAACCTTGCTGGATGCCAAGGACGAAGGAACGTGAGAATTTTTTTCTTTCTTTACACAATGGGTTGACAGTATATGCCAAACACATGCTATATCTTTACTACAAATCCATTTGGAACTCTAATATATTAGTTTTCATATTAAATTATTGAAACATTTTTGGCTCAAAAAGCGAAGGCAAGATTATTTTTTCCCACACAAGAATATGACCATCATACATAAGCAAAAAAAAAAAAACAGATTAACTACTGGAAGCGAAGAATAGTAAGGTTAATTTATTCATTTATTATCCTCCATTTCATGTGAGATATCCTTTTGAACTCATACAAAATGAAAAGGATGATAAATTGTCAATATGCGATAATGCTATAAGGTTTTCAATTAAAAAGTAACATCAATGAATTTCTTTATTTTTCACTGCTACCAAGCATCAATTTAAATGCATAAGGCACTGATGAACCTGGGATCTTTCCAAATGCTATGATAATGAAAATTTGGGATGAGAAGTGTTGCATTTAGATAGCCTGCCACAGCAACTGCATTGCATATCTACAAAGCATCCAGTTATGTTGAATGTATAGAACAAGTTATTATGCATTAGAAGGGAAATAGAAAGGTAATGTTGCATATATAAATATGAAATGAGCAAAAGCAAGGCATAAAACCAACCGATGTCCTCTGCTGATTCAGGCCACCATTTGCCTCAACATACAAGTAACCGTTTGATTCAGGTAATCCTACCATGATGAATAAACCAAAACAATAAAGTTTGAAAAATATAGAATATTAACAGATTATTATAAAGATGAATAAGTAGGATGTAAGACATGAGAGTAAGTAAATAAAAAAAATATAATAATGTCTTTACAGTGAGAGAACAGAGACTATTTTAACTCTAGTGACTAAGGTAAGAAGCAAGCATTGAGCATGTTATGATACAAAGGATTGGTTAAGTAAAGATTGGGTAACATTAAATGGAGCCGCTCCCAACTGCAACACCTCAAGATTCCAACTAGGAGATGCCAGATAAATCTTACCGAGCTTGGGGTAGGGTATACAAGAGAGCTAATCCATTCTGTAGATTTGGGCCCAGTAATATAGGCCTCCTGATCAATAGTGGTAGGAAATACGCTGGAATTAGTAAAATACCAAGGGTAACCTGGGTCATGTTGCTAGCAGTAATGGTATGGTAGAACAATGGTCATTGTAGGAAAATAAATTACCAATAGTAGCACATAAAAGATCGCACTTACACTATAAGGAAAGTTTAATAGTGGTGGTGGAATCATTCTGTTGGGGAATATGTGATGGAGTTTGGATTAAATAAAGTTTACGTAGATAAGAAGAAAGCAACAGATTTAAACCAAACAAGATTTTGTTAGTGATAGGTTGGGAATTTTTAGCCTCCTGCCATAACTAGGTAGCATCTTAACGTTTGCATAATTGGTGTTCTAACGTTTAGTGTTATTGCAATTTCTTTGATATCCAAACAATAGCACTTCATATAAAATGACATCATATACAATTATAGACTAACAAAACTTCAGACAGAAAGAAATTGATGTGCAATTGCAGAATATAGTTACAGAATGTCTTCACTCAATATAGCCTCAAGAGCACCTAGTTGTCCAATCAAATTTCTTTGCTTAACCATGATCAGAGAGCCAGAAAATTTACAGCTCTATGGGTTGGCAATTTTCGCCTTGCAAACTGCCTTTTATCATCTATATAAAGGATGTAGTCTAGCATTTGTAACAACAGAAACTTTAAGAGAAACTTTGAGAGTGTGGGAGTATTTTGAGAGAAAAAATATCAGAGAGGTTTAGCTCTAACAAGCTAAGTTATCTAGGAGACCAATAATTGCAACTGTGTTCAGCAAAATCCAAGTAAGACTCAGCGCAAAGATACAAGAAGTTGCAGTAAGTAACTTAAATTGCTCAAAGCAATGTTAATTAATGCACCTAGAATAACCTTGTATAGCATGTTGTTAATATATTCACACATTAATCACTAAATAATTCAGACAATTCCCAAAAAATTAAAGGAACTAGAATAACAGTTATACCTCCTGAAGACTTCTTCACACATGATCTCCATTCACCCGCTTTATGTGAGTTTTTCCACAAGGTTGATAGCTACAATAAATTTGGCCGCTTGAGTGAGAACGAGTAATTATGAAGATATAACTTTTTTTTTTCTTTTTTTTTTAAAAAAAGTAAAGATACATTTTTCTATAAAGATGCAATTTTTTTTTTGCTAAAGAAAAGTTAACTAAACCCAACCATTATTAGGCATCAAGAATTACGATTACGCTCTAGTTAAGTATCCCACAATAAAAAGCTGTCACTGTAAATAATGTTATAAAATCCGCATAATTTTCCTCCAGTTGTTTGGTTCTGATTTGCATAAATGCAGTGCAAACAGCCATTCCATTCTATTAAAGAAAAATAAAATTTCTACAACAGCTAGAAGATCCCGATTTCCAAATCACCAAACAAACCAATGAACCCGCCCAAAACAATAGAAAACCGATATCAATAATCCGCCAAAATATATACTCACCGCATCGTCAGAGGAATTATCCGCATCAATTTCAGGTCGGAGTTTTTGGTAAAACTGAGGACTCCGGTAGACAGAACCAGGTGCAGGCCTGTACTTAATGATCGAAACAACATCAAATGAAACCGTTCCCATATACAAAAGCATACCAGATATATAAATAAGCGGGGCAAAGAGTAAAATCCCCTGGCAGCGGATGAGTACAGAAAGAAGACGCCAAGCGAGGCGGTGAGCAGGTGTCCGACCAGGTGGGAGGGACGGCGAGGTAAAGCGCTTGGAGCGGCTACCCCCGTGGCGATACCTCGGGGAACGAAGCGGCGAATGTGGCGGTGACGGAGTCGTGTGTCCGCTGCTCGGTATCCTGTTGAATGCGTGCATTTAGTAACAAACAACTCTGAAATCTGTATGTATCGGTTTCTCGCTTCCACCGCTACGACGTCGTCATGCATAAGCTTTATTCGATTTATGAAGGTTCCCCTGTGTTCGGGTTTAGAATTTATCGCTTGCGTTCCGTGTAGGAACTGTGGATTCTTCTCTCTCCCTGTCCGTGGCAGGTGTACGAGGAACGTTTATAGCAGAGGAGGAAGAAAGCAATGAAATAAAATAGACGCAGCGAGGAAAGAAACGGAGCACGTGCAACTTGTATTTGGATTTTGGAAAATGGGTAATATTTAAATTAATTCAACTATAAAAATTTTTATTTTTAATTATCTTAATTATTATTATTTTTTATATTATAATATCATATATATTAATCATTATAATTTATTTAATTTTATTTTCAAAATAATTTTTCATTTAATTATTTTTTAAATAAATATTTAAAATATTTTTTAATATACATGAAAAACAAAATAAATAAAAATTATAGAATAAAGATATATAAAAAAAATTCATTAATTAATATTTTAATTTTTTAAAATATATTAAAATATTTTTAAAATTTAAAAAAAATACTATTTCATCTTTATATTCATTTAATCATTAAATATTTTTATTATTTAATTCATAATATATAAAAACACTATTAGTTACTCATACAATTTTATAAAAAATATTTATTTATTAATTTTATTACTAACATTTTAAATTTTTATATAATATTTAATCATAATTAATTAATAAATTTTTAAAATTTTATTAATATTTTAATATATTTTTTAAAATTATAGACTAATTAATAAATTTTTATACAATAAAAAAAATTAAATAGTAAATCTTTAAAACATGTAATGATTTATTATATATTTGTATTTGTATATGGAAATGGTAATAATTTATTAAATTAAATATTTAAATAAGTTAAAATATATATATTCAGAAGGATATTAAAAAAATTACGAAAGGAAAATATCCCGCCACTGATGTAGATCTAATATTTAGTTTTTTTTTATTTGCATAAAATAATTTATATTTATAAAATATTTTTTATAAAAAATATTTCTATGTGAAAAATATTAAAAAATATTTTTTATAAAATAATCTATTTTTTATTATCTAAGTTTAATTTTCAAAAAATATAGTAACAAATTTAAAATATAAAATATAATATTTTAAGAGAATATTTTCATTAAAATAATTTATTTTTTTATTTTAATTACAAAAATATTTTCTATTAATTAACAGAGTCTTAAAATATGATTAACAAAAAATATATTAGAAAACAAACACATATATCAACTAAAACTAATGCTAAGAAATTTTCTTTACAAATAAATTTGAAATATTTCCTTAATTTATGAAATTTTCTTGGTATATCTTTGTTCTTTGGAATATATTGTTAATTGTGATTTGGTTTGATTTATTTTTTAAAAAATTAATTTAATTTAAGGACTAAATTTTCATATTTAAACTAAAGAAGTTACTTTTTAACTTTAAAATATTTTAAAAATAAAAATACAATTATGTAAAAATATCATTCCCTTTTCTTAGAATAAATTATTTTAAAAATATTAAATTAAATTCATTGGTCAAAATTTATTTAATACTATATTTGATTTCACGTTATAAATAAAATAATTATAGAATAAACATTTGAATATCAATTAAAACGGACTTTCAATCAAAGTTTACATAGATTTTAGCATTTTTTAATAAAAAAGAAAGAAAATAAAATAAAACACTTGCAATGCAAGCAATAGAATGGAATATTCGCATTATATATATATATTAACTTAAAAAAGAAACGGAAGCACGTGGAGCGATGGGGGTGGCTAGGGAATGGGGCGGGTGGTGGGGGCGACTGCGCTCGTCGATTTGAAACATAAATTCAGATTTTTCCCTTTTTTTTGGGGGAATTTTCTCCACACAACCATCACTTCTTGTCCAAAGGCTAAAGCCTCATCTCTCCCAACCATTTCTCTAGAAGAAAATTACCATTTAATCCTTAAAATATAATAAAATTAATTATTTTTTATATAATAAATAATAGTTGTAGTTTTGGAAAAAATAAAAAAATAATATATCAAAATTTATTAAAAAATTTATTTTTAGACTAACTTCAATTTATATTAAAATAATATTTTATTAGTACATTTTAAATTTATTAAAAAATTTTGATGCATAAATCATATTATGAAATATTATATTCACATAAATTAAATTATATGATTTGAAGTGAGAAATAATAAAATTATAAAGTATTTTTTATAAAATATTAATAATTATATTTTATTTATTATATAAATATTTTTTGATAATATTAAGAAATTATTATTATTTATTAATAAAAATGAATAAAATTATATGGTATATTTTTATAATTATAATTTTAATGATCCTAATAATTAAAAATCATTTCCATGAAAATTTACTGCTATTAAAGCTACTTTCAAAATTATGACTTATAAGAAACTTAGCTTATAACAAAATGGAGGATTCAGAAAGGGAATTATTTTGTATTCAGTCATCCTTGAGGGACAAGCGTACGAGTACAAAATAATGCAAGAAATACTAACACATGACATACACATTTATAATCACAACTTCAAAGAACGTGAAAGAGAAAAGAGAATAGTATAGGGAACGAAGCGACAATTAAGGCAATAAAATTGAAGAAAAATATCTAAGGGTCTGATTTTTCAATCTTCTTTTAGTTACTTCTCTAAATGTTGTTTCGTTCTTAATTTTTATTAAGAGTAAGATTTTTTTTTTTTATCATCTGATCTATCGAGAATGAACAAAATAATATTTTCATCTTTTCTTGTTGTTATTTTAATTTTTAAGTCTTAATATTGAATTTTAAGAGAGAGTTTGCTACGTCGAGATTTATTTATAAAGACTTCAACTCTGACTTTTAGTGGAAAGAATTACTCTATTTATAATGTTGTCAATCCAAAATTACACTAATATATTCGATAGTTAACACTCCTATTTGATATGTGTCGTCTTTTTCCTCAATTCGCTTTCGTCGATAAATGCTACTATTAAAAGCATATTATTTATTTATATGCATTGCATATTGATTGTCTCTGATTTTCTTGCTTGGATGGTGCTGTGTGCTTTTCTGCGACAATATGTTCATGTAATTGGTATTATTATAGTGGTGCTAGTGCATGTAGAGCGCTGCAATGTCTTTTTGCGTGTTTCTTTTTTTGGGTTTGTTTGCTTGCTCCACTCCTAACTTTGGCATTTGAAAATTATAGCGATGAATCAGGTATATATCACTGGACTCGGCGTGATAGGGCATGTGATAGTCCAATTTTGATTTATTATTAATTTTATTTTGATTTTTTTTTATAATTTGAATCTTTATTTCTATATCCCTTGGTATAGCTCTATGAACTTTACACAAATGCAATATATCATTTGTCTTTTTTTTTTTTTCATTTATCGTCATTAATTGTAATATTTATAATTTATATATTTTATAATTTTTATATATTATAATATTATGTTTAATAATCAAACAAATAATTAAGAAAAGTATAAACTATATATTTATTTAATTAAAAAAGGTTGATTCTAAACCATATAACCTAACTTTATTTAAGGAAAAAAAAATTAAATAGATAATGTGCTTGTGAGTGTATATATAAGAAAAATAGTTATGGATCAATCATTATTCTATGATATAATAAATACTCTTATTTTGTAATTATTAAATGACCTATGGTTTGGAGAAAAAAAAACTTATGGTATTTTTTTATTAATCCAATTATTTCACCTCATTTTCTCAATGTAAATTATATATTTTAAAATTTGAGATTTTTTTTTATAATTTTACAATTAGTTTTACTAATAAAAATTATCATCCACTATATATATATATATGTAAGATTATTTAGTTTTAATAATTCTTGAATTGACATGTTATTCTAAAAACAATCCTTTATTAACAATTATTCAAATTTTAACTTATTATTTTAATGCCCACTTGAAAATGGTGAATTTGTTATTTTAGCATTCATTTTTTTTTATATATTTTTTTCATATTATTGATTATTAATTTCAATAATGAAATTTATCGACCACTTCAAAATCTTAAAATAAAATTTTAATTTTAAAATATTATAAATAATACTCAATTTAATGATAAAATTTACTTTATAGTTTTTATATATTTTTCTTTTAAAAAATGAGTTAAGTTTACATCAAGTTTTATACTTTAATTTAATTTTTAAAGTCTACAAAAAGTAAAAGTTTTTTAATTATTTTAGATGATTTCAAAGAAAAACGTTTTTTTTCAAAATCATTTGAATTATAATAAGAAAAATTAAGTAAAAGAATTTAAGCTTAGTTTCAGTTAAGATTTTTAAATCCATATAAATTTTACAATTAATTTAAAATAATTTAACCACCTATTAAATTTGGCCTTTTAGTATAATAATATATTTTTTGAATGGTAATCCCATTATTCTTTGTATAGTATATTTCAATTTTGATATAAAGCGTAGATTATAAATCTTTTTTTTTTCTCTTGTTTTTTATTAATTCATTTTTCATTATTTTATTTTATTCATAAAAGCTAATTCTTTTTATACTTTTTTTCAATAGTTTTATTCTATCTGTTTATTTATTTTTAATTAATGTGGCATTTTATACTAATAATATATATACATTTTCAATAGTTATATACTATTTTTATTTTTTATTTTTTAATGAATTAGATTAAAACTTTGACACTTTATACCAGTAAATTATATAAAAAAAAACAATAAATTGAAGTATATGGTACCATCCAAAAACAAATTACTCATTATTATTATTATTATAAGTAGCCTTTTAATCCAACCATCTAAATCAAACTTTTTGTATACTCAAACCTAAAGTCAAATTTATATGCGTAATTGAATTAAAAAATTATAACAAAATTATATCTATTATAAATTTAGAGTTTGAAGTCATAAGGGATATCCAGTTAATTAAAATAAAGATTTTTTACTCTATAATTTTAAATTTAAAATAAAAATTTTTTTATCCCTTAATAGAATAAAATTTAAATTTAAAACAATAGATTATTATGTTATTTTTCAAGCTAAATGAATTTTTTTAAAAAAACTATGTAATTATCTAACATACTGAAAACGATTTGAAAACAATAGATTATTATGTAACCATCATCTACGAATCTTTTGAGTCATGAGCTTGAATTAGACCCACCACCAAACGCTACCACAAGTGATGCAAATTCAAAAATCCAAAAGAGTTAATCTGATGTTTCTAACGAGTCCAGAGGATACAGACATTCTAGTTTAGCACCATAAAAAATTTCAGGTCCTCCAGTTATCTTCCTTGTTTTACATGATGAAAAGGGAGTGCAAGTGTGCATCAGTAACAGCCACACCCTAGCTCCAGGACCCACCAAAGAATGAGCTGACCATGAAAACGATATCAGCAAAACAGGGAGAGCAAGCAACTAGGGGGCTATTAGCCTTTTAGACTACAATATTAAGACAAACCTGGAGCAAAATATGAAGAGTGGAAAACAATATAAATTCCAAGAGAATTAGAGTTTCAAACAACTCTTAACAAGCACCCTTTTGAATTAATGACCATCTTTGTAGAATACACCTCCTTTTACTAAGTGGAAAAATGCAGAAATATCCAAATGTCTAAGTCTTTGAAGCTACAATCCACAGAGCACATCAAGTTTCTTCGCGGCAGCTTTACCATTCTACAAGTTATTCCTACCTTCAAATTACCTTCACAGCATCTTTTTAAATCATGCCCTTCAATCCCCAAGTAAAAATCTCTTAGAAAAGAGACGGCAGGCATTAAAAGGATCGATCAACATTTGTGCTAAAAATAACAATGGAAGACTTTCTGCATATCAAGGTGTCCAAACCACACTTAGTGGCAACACAAATCATTTCCACTATGACTAAATTGTAGTCCCAATCACGCCTCACCGGACATCAACAATCTTTTAACATCCTCCTAATTAAAGGATTAGATCAATTACATAGCCTATCATTCCATACTAATTAAAGCCATGAACAGTGAAAAGCAACAAAGATACACTTTCTTATTTCAAAGTAGATTAACCTGGTTCAATTCAAAATCTTCAATGTTTATAAGTTACATCCACAGAAAAAATGCTAGATTAAGCTCCAAATGCCAAAAGAAGAACAACAATAATCAATTATCATGCAGAGTACCCAAGATATCCTCATCCCTGTATAAATAAAACCTGCACGACACATAACCAAAAATATTCAATACATAATAAATAAAAATTTCACAAGTGTAAAACAAATGAAAAACAAAAAAAAAATAGAGCCACTACAAACTTAATCTCATACAAAATTCCTCTACCAGTGTATCTGAAAGCAGTGAATAAAAGAGGATAATACCTTAATTCACCGATTTGGTTTTTACAGGTTTTAAACTCTGGAAATTACCTTTGCTCAAAAAAATCATCCTCCCAAATAAGGGCAATTAAAGTACCTCCAAAAACTTAGGACCAAATCAAATATTTAAAAGAAATTTATACACTAGCGAATTGACTTTAAATCTACATAAAAATATTCAGTGTAAACAGTGACAGACCCCATTGACATTTGAGGGGCTAAAGCTTTTAAATTTTCGCAAAAATATTTAACAGGGTAATTTATTAAAAAAAAAAAAGAAGAAGAAAAACTTAAGCACCCTTAGGTCCATGATTGGATGTAAATACAACTAAGTTTTTTTTTTTTTTCAAAAAAATAATAATAAATAAATTCTGGCTTGCCCAAAAACAATTGAAATTAGCTAAAGAGAGTAAAATAAGAGAGTACGCACTCTTTGTCGTCAAGCTTAACTTGGGTACCGCCATAATCGGGCAAAAGAACTGTGTCACCTTCCTTCACGGATGGAGGGATATGTTTCCCTTCAGTACCCCTCAATCCAGGACCAACGGAGATCACCTTTCCCGAATTCAGCTGTACAAACATAATCACAATAATCAGGACCATTATGCATAAATGGAGCACAGAAATAACAAATACAAATTCCAAAAAGAAAGAGAAAATAGAGAAGACAAATACCTTGGTGGATGACTCAGGGAGGAGAATACCAGCAGTGGTCTGGGAAGGAGGAACAATCTTTTCGACTAGAATGCGATTAAAGGTTGGAATCAAGCGTTTCGCCATTGCAGTATATGCTCAACGCACTGAAATTAAAGAATCTTCGTCTGATAATCGAAAGGGACGGAAGGACCTATCTCCCTTATAACCGAGCGTACTCGGCTGGGAAAGGAGACTGGTGCAGCAGGGAGATGAAGTTGGTCTACAGAGGAATAGAAGGTTCTAGGTCTTAGGGTTTTAGTTAAGGGTTTTTTCACGGAAACTATGCGGGCCGTCGGAGTATAGTTGGGTCGAAGGCCATACCATCCACCTCTGCGCACAATGTGAGCCTTCAAAAAGGGGCCCAAATGCAATTGAAACTTCTCCACGTATACCATTACTTTTTCTTAAGAATTATTATTTAATTTATTTAATTGTTTTATTTTAGAAAATACATAACCCTTTATTTTTTAAAATTTTTAATTGTTTTTTTCCTTATCCCTCACGTTAATATGGAAGGGATAAAATAATTATATTTGAAATTGCATAACTATAAGAGATAATGACATTTTAGTCATTTTATAAATGAATAATAATTTAAATGTTAATAGTTAAAAACATACACTAAATAATTAACAGATTGAAAAAATAAAAATAAATTAATATATTTTTGAAATAGAGTTATTAAATAATTAATTTTATTAAACTATAAGATTAAATAATAAATTTTATTTTTCTTATTGACTTGATAGCTTTGAATTTGAAAATTTACCACACTTGATATGATATTACTGAACTAAAGTTGGTTACTTGTGATGTGTTATTTTTGCCTTTTTAGTCCACCTCAATTTTTTTTTTTTTTAATTTTATTTCTCACTTAAAAATTTTAAATTTAAATTTTTATATGCTCAATTTTTAAATAAAAAAAATTTAAATTATATATAAAATAGGAATTCCGTATCCAACAATAATTTGAAAACTGATATATGGAGAGGCTACATGATAAGGATACTTGACACTCACAAACTTAGTCTTATACTACATGTATTTTGAAAGTTTTTATGTTCTACTCCCGTAATTTTTAATTTTTATTTAAAAAAAATAATGCTTGAAATATTTAAAGTATATTTATCGATAAAAAAATGAGGTAGCATTTAAAAAAAAAATTAAGAAAATCGAAAAAAAATTCATAACTACATTGTATCATTTTCTAAATTAAGAATTAAAAAATTAATCTTTTTATTATTCAAACTTTTTAATCTAAATGAGATAAAAAAAAAAATCAAGTATAATTTATATGCAACAAAATATTAGTGATAAAATAATTTTGTAGTTTTTTTTTTTTTTTTTTTTGTGATTAAAGACAAAAACTATACGTCAATATTAAAATTAGGAGAAAAGCAAATGAAAATGAGGTAGATACAAGCAAAAATGCTCGCTGGTGGCCCCTCAAAAAAGGTTGAGGGAAATGAAAAGTAAAAATGATAATAAAGAATGAAGCAATAACAGATATAAGTTTAATTAAGTTCAATTAAATTCCTATATTAATACTTAAGGATCAAATAAGGTTTTATTTAATATAATATTATTTTTAATAATAAAATATTTTTATATGATAAAATTTCATTTTTATAATTTTAAAATTTATTTACATCTGTATATTATTTAAAATTTTTATAATAATTAAAATACTAAATTTTTAATTTTTAAATTATAAAAAATAATATTTTATTATTCAAAAATAATATTTTATAGTTAAATAATAATATTATGTTGTGTTAAAATTTATCTACTCTTTTATTAAGAGTATAGAAGCTTAATCGTCCAAAATTTTGAATTGAATTTTTTTTTTTTTTTTTTGTAAAGAAGAGAGCATTAGCTTTATTTTGAATTAAACTTAATCTTTGAGTAAATTTGAATTCTGCATCTTTAATCTTTAAAGTATTGATGTTATGAGATCTAGAAAGAGTTAGACTCAAAGTATATTTTAGTAAATTTAATTTGGTTTGTCTCTCCCTTACTTTCTTACTTTCTTTTTCTTTTTTATCATCTAGTGACGCGTAACCGTAGTCCTGCATCTTTATCCTCTTGCCACAGCTATGTTGGGCGTACATATGGATGTACTACGACCTGACTATTTAATTCCATCCGGTATCGTGGAGACACGATCTCGAACGTCACAGGATTTGTTATCTCATGTGCCAAAGGGATAAACGGGGTTAGGCCTCTCACGTGTAGACTCGAGCCCGATTCGACTCTTTAAAGTGAGTTCTAGGCTTATCATGAGGCAAGCCTGACTGTTGGGCCTTAATAGAGTTAAAGCTTAGCCTTTCCAACACGGGTCTAGCTTGAACTGGGATGTTCAAAACTCAATTATCATAAAGTGTCCCTTTACCTGCTCACTAATTGTTTCATGATTAATGAGGGGGTAAATCCCAAAACTCCAATTATGATTGCATGGCTCTAAGAGAGTTCTTGTCAAAACGTCTCCTCTTCGCCTTTACCCATTTCAAACTTGTGCTTTTGATTTCACTCGCTGCTCTGCCTCTTGCGCTGCTTCTGCTATCTTGCCCTTTCTCTTCCTTGTGATTCCTACCTTTCTGATTCAAGGTATGTCCTACTCTTCTTATGGCTTCTACTAAGATTCCTGACATAGTGTGTCTAGTGTCCTCTATCACCCCTTTTTCTCTTTCTCATTACTTCTCCAGCGACTATTCTGAAACTACCATCTATAGGATTAGAGCATCCCTTTTGAATGAGAGAATTGTTCTCCCCTACCCATCACCGATAAGTCTGATAGACGCTCAACAAGGGCACAGTCTGGTCTTTTTTATCAAACAGCGAAATTTTGGGCTGACCTTCCCTTTTACCCCTTTATTCATTAAGGTCTTTCATCATTTTAGGGTGACTTATCGGGTGTTGTCCCCCAATGTCATTTTAGGGTGACTTCTCAGTCTTTCGTCATTTTAGGGTGATTTCAGGCTGACCTTTCCTGTGTTAGGGTTTTGCCCCTTCTATTGAGTTGTTCTGCATCTTTTTTAGACTCGGTCATCGGGCTGTGTTGTCTATATTTGCATGGTATAAGGACTCATAAAAGGTTGGACCGAGACTTTCTTTGTCGTCGAGCTAACAAAGGACCGAGACTTTCTAGTTCTTCACTCTCTGACCTTTTCGCTGGTTCAAAGGAATAGCTCTCAATCCCATCATTCTCGATGAGCTCTCTCACTACTTTGCCTCTTGTTCTAGCCATCGGTTCGTTCCTCCAACTGGCCTCTCCATCCCCATCATCTGCTCTCCTACTATTCTGTTGAGGAGCTTGATAGTTTAGTGTGGGCTAAGGTTCATTGACGGTAAACCCTTCAGCGATGGGTGGTATACTCAGTGGAGTATTGAGCCCTCTCTGTTGCAGCATCTGGCCTAGCCAGTGAGCGATGTTCGAGGCATAGTCCCCGTTGAATTCGGCAAAGGGTTAATAATGTGGGTGGCTTGCTTATCGGGGCAATCGGGCTAGAAAATGAGAACTGTGGTTCTTCCTGAATCGAACTTAGGTCGTTTGGGGAGGTTTCGATATGCTTTTCGCCGTGATTGGCCATGTGGATCTTAGTGAGTGAAATAATAATAAGAACTTTGGTGATGAAAAAGATCTCCTTCGTTCCTATAGACTGCGCCAATTGATGTCCTGAGATCCAAAAAGAAATAAGCTCAAGGTATATTTTGGTAAAATTAGTCTGGTTTGTCTCTCTCTTGCTTCCTTTATTCATTTTTCCTTTTATCATCTAGTGACGCGTAACCATTCTCCTGTGTCTATACCCTCTTGCCACAGCCATGTTGGCTGTACTTACGGATGTACTGTGTCATCTTCCATTATCAGACAACTATTTAATCCCATCCAACACTGTGGGGACACGATCCCAGGTATCACAAGATTTGTTATTTCACGGGTCAGAGGGATAAATGGGGTCAAACCTCCTATGCGTAGGCTCGAGCCTGGTCCGACTCCTTAATACGAGTTCTGAGCTTATACATGAGGCAAGCCTGATTGTTGGGTCTTAATAGAGTTAAGATTTGGTCTTTCCAACACGAATCTAGCCTAAATCCTGAGTTTTCGGGTCCGGTCATCATCAAGTATATAAATTTAATTGTATTTATTTTTAAAAATTAATAAGGAGATAAAAGAGAATCCTTGGGACCAATCTAAAAGATAAGATTTTAAAAATGAGACTTATTTCAATAATATTAAAATTATTTTAAGAATTATAAGATTTTAAATTTGAGAACTACATTATCATAAAAGTGAAAAGAAAGAAAAAGAAAAATCGATGCTGAGTAATGGGAATGAACTTTATATACAATCAAATAACTATAATCCACAGGAACCCAAAAGCAACCAAATCACAATCTTTCATAAAAAGGTGATAGTCCTATTACATGAAAAGCAATTGCTTTTGAAGCAGGAAATAGAATGCTTTATGAGTTGGATGGAAAATGGAATATGAAAAATAAAATGTGATCTTTTTTTTTTCACCATGCCAACAATATTTATCCTCTATTTTGAATAGAGAATTTCAAAAATATTTAATTTAATTGATTTTTTTAATAATTTACTTGCTTTGAAAGGAATTAATTCTTTTTAATATATATAATTTTTATTTAAAAAAGATTAAATTCATACATGCATGTATGAGCTCATTTAAATTCTTTTAAAAGCAAATTAAGAATCGGTATAATATCCCTGTTGCCATTGCACTTAATGGCTTTAGATATAAAATACGGTCCTTAATTACAATGTAAAACCATATTTGGAAAAACAACTACAGGAGATGTATTCGGTTCAAATTAAAAAAATTAATCGAACCGAATTAATTTGAAATTTTAGTTCGGTTTTTTATTTATTTTGGTTTGGTTCAATTTGATTTTTAATTTTAAAATTTTCAGTTATTTCAATTCGGTTTAATTTTGATCAGAAAAAAATAAAAAAATCGAACCAATTAGTAATAATAGTATATTATTTTCAATAATATAAAGAGATTAAATCATATTAAAGTTAAAATATTTTAATTAAATTTTAAAATACTAAAAATAAAGTGTAAAAAATAAAAAAATTATTAAAAATTTAAATTAATTAAATCAAATCGAACTGAATCAGACCGGTTCAGTTTGATTAGATTTTTTATCAAAATTGATTCAGTTTGATTTTTATAAATAACAAAATTTTAATTTTTAATTTATTCAATTCGGTTTGATTTTAAACCGAACCGACCGAATGGTCACCCTAAAAGCAACTATATATATATATATATATATATATATATATATATATATATATATATATATATATAGAAAGAGCTAAGTATCTTCTTCCCTTTTATTTTTTATTGGTACAAGGCGCTCGTGGTGATGTTAGTGGAGAAGTTGTATTTCCTGTGTTGTGTGAGCTCCAACAAGTTGGTTGCCATGATTAATGGTCTGAAAATTTTTTTGATTGTTGATAAAGTTTATATATCTAGCTAGTTTTTTTTTTTTATGAATCTTTGAGTGCCTGTCCATATCAGAATATTCAATTTTATTCTCTGGCCCATCTTTCTTTCTCTCTTTTGTGTACAAGATGCTTTAGATCATTTGGTCCATCTCCAGCTAAAGTAGTGCTAGCTAGTGTATGCTCTATTCCCCTTTAAGCTCAAATTCAAAATTTCATTTTATAGATGAAGGAAAACTAATCAAATTGAACCCTAATTAACTTCAAGTATGTAGACTTAGCACTTCAATCACAACTATATCATTATCGATTGACTTTATAACTAGAAGACTCAGTATTTATAATAAAATTTAAATTTTATATCATTAATAAATTTTAATTTTCCAAAATATCACATACATTATTTAGTATTTATTAAAATTTGGAGCATGCATAGTACCATAAAAATGCACAGCTGCAATCATGGATGGTACATAGCTAGCCATTGAAAGGGCATGCACCGACCAGAATCCAATTTTATGCTATTTTGATATATACCAATCAAGATTTTACGGTCCATGCTTCTGTGAATATGACCGAAAAGGCTAGTGGAGTGGCTTTGAATCAAAGGCTATAAATAAAGAAGATAGCTACAAGCATCTCCTCAAATTCATTGTTTACTCTTCTTTTCACTCACTTTCACTTTAGGTCTTATATTGACATGTCCTCAACAACCTTTACCAATTTGAAATAAGGATAACATATTTTTGGATGAGTTGATTTGACTCAAATTTAATAATTTTTAGGTAAACTCATAATTTCTTAGCAATTTTTTTTTTTTTTTTAATTAAGGATAAGTAATTTCATATATAATTTATGTTTTGTAGAAATTAATTAATTTGTAAAAAGTTGGCCAAATTTATTACTCAACTAGTCAATTATTTGAGATTGACTTTCTATAAACACAAGATTTACTAATCAAATAAATTTGGATTCAATGGGATTTAGTAAAACAACTCATTTACATATGCCCATAAAAGTACACCATCTTTCATTAGCGTTGTCTTGTTTGGTTTTAATAGTCTATTTCTCAGAGGTAAATTTTGCAGAAAATAATTTAAATAAATTACTTACTTCTACAATAGAGGAAGTAAGAGATTTAGATTTTCATAAAATCAAAAAAATTGTCAACCAAACCATCAAAATATAGAGTTCATGAATTAAAGTTATCATAACAAAACAAACTCAACTCAACAAACTATATCATTTGACTTTCTTTCTTAAACAATATCACGGTTAATTTCAGTACCATAGTGGCTGCAGCATCCTCAATCAATTTATAGTTGTATATATGTATATTTTGCATATAAGTAACTTATTACGTCTATAAGTTTGTTATTTAATGTTAATGAACTTTATACAATTTATTGATCTGACTAACTTCAACTTTTATTTTTCACAGATGAGGAGACATGGAAATGATGCGTTTAGGGCACGAGAAAGGTTTAAGAAGTCAAGGGGACCAGTTTGACTACCTGATCGTATAAGTCAGGAGGAGCTGATTGCAGTTGAAGTAGCAGATTATGAGTTACAGATACCACAGACATCCACGGGACTTGGTGATACAAAGCTCCAGATATGGGTACCACTTATATTTGGAGTATAGATGTCTCACAGTGATCGAGCATGTCTACCGGTTCCTCCTCGTACCACTGTAGTTCCTCCCCGTTCCACTGCAGCTCCACGATCTTCGGCATCACATTCACAATCATTTCATCTTGCATCCTCTTCTACTACTGCATCAACTAGTGCAGTAGGATCCACATAAGCATCTACACCAGCATCTATATCAGTCGATCCTTATAGGTCATCTACAGGTTTGACCATTGCTGTAGACAGCACACAGTCATTCTGACAGACCATTTCACTCATTAATAATATATAATAATGAATTATTTTTTTATTACTATTAATGTCATTGTTCTCCTTTACACACTAACTGTTGTGAATGTTGGTTACATCTGTCGGAGTTGTGCAGTCGCAGGATCACTATTATAATAAAAGAGAGATTGATCGCTGAAAGTCACTGTTGAAAGACTGTACCAAATGACACGAAAGAGTTTTATTGGCAAGAATTCAAGGTGAGGATAAAATTTTATGTATATTGAACCAAAATATGCAATGTAAAATTACTAACTACTCGTATATTTTAATATTTTTACAGAAATACTTCTTATGGGACCAAACAATTGACTGCTTGGTGAAAATTACATGGTAGAAGAAGGCTGCTGAGAGATATAGGGGGCTTATGTGTAAAATTAGAAAGGGAAAGATAAATAATCTATCTACATTAGATTCTGTTTTGAGGAAGTGGTAGGAAACTTAGAACAGTTCTGAATATAAAAAGAAGTGTGAATATAAAAAGAAGTGTGACAAGTTTTCTGTTAATAGGCGCAGTGAGGCTGGAGGAGTAGGATCTGGCATTTCTAGGCATACTTGTGGATCAGTTTCACAGTATACCCATCAACAGAGAATAGTATTAATAATCACGAAAATATTTATTTTGTTATATATATTTTATTGTTATGCTAATTATTATCCTTCTTATACTTATTAACAGAGAGAAAGATTAGGAAGAGAACCACTTCCTCGTGAGTTTTTTGAGGCTACACATAAGAGAAAAGAGAATTGATACTAGATCCAAAACTATTTATGTAAGTTGATAATATATTTAGTTATATACAATTTTGAGATACTTAAATCTTATCAGATTAATAATAAGTTCATAAAATTTTATAATACAGGACAAATTCATACAACTAAAGGAGTCAGTAACACAACAATAGGAGGGAAGCAGTGAGCCGACAGCCATAAATGAGGCTCAGCTTTACTACGAGGCAGTTGGCGGACATAAAAAGAGTCGAAATTATAGATTAGGGTCCCAGGCTTCTGTATATTTTCATACATCATCACATTGTTTCACCTCATACTCGTCTGCACCCCAAGTGGATCCTCCTTCCATTGAAACAATGAACAGGATGATGAATAAAATTGATCAGTTGGAGACAGAGAATGATCGACTTAACTCAGTGGTGGAGGAGTTGCAGATGTTTTATGCATAGGATGATGGCACAACAGGGTGTCAGGACATCCACTCAGATATCTTCTCCTGCACCTTCAGCTCCAGCTCCACAGCAGTAGCGTGATGATACTTCTGTCATTGGTGATCATCATACAGATAATGATGATGATACAGATGATGAGTTTGCTAATTTAGTTTAATATGTATATTTTGCTTGGATCATTTGATAATTTTACTTAGATATGTTGTATAAATTTGATATATGTATTATAATTATAAAATATTGTAAGTTTTAAGGATATTTTAATAATTATATTAATTGATTTGGTTCTTACATATATAGATGAATAATGTACAGAAATAATGATAAATAATACTGGATATATATGAATAATGTACATGAATTGAAAAAAAAAAATCACTAATGGATTACCAACAGATTTTCCGTTGGTATTCCTAATAGAATAATTTAGTTTTAATGAAAAATAAAATTATTTTTCTTTATTAATAGATCCCAAACGAAAATTTTATTAATGTCAATAACGGATAACTCAATCCGTTAATAAAAGACGAATCTATTACTGATCTATTATTGACATTAACAGATTTTGAAACTATTGATAAATAAATTAATAACAAAGTTTTTTATAACAAATTTGATCCGTTACCGATCTATTAGTAAATTATTTTATTAACGGATTTTCAATGTTTATTAATAAAAAAATCTATTACAAATTGTTAAATTTCTTGTGGCGCTGTGACTAGAGATTTGACCTTACTCTTTCTCCGTATTAAGAGATCGCTTTTGTGGTCCAAGGATTCAAGAATCATCAGCGACATCACTAACTACAATGTAAAAAAGCTCTCTATGAAAGAGAATATTGGTGAAGTAGGGAAAAGTAGAAGGTTGCTTTGAGGATTTGGAACTTATCTCTAACTATAGCAAGAAGAAAAGTAGAAGAGGTCGTTATATTATTCTTTTTCAAAATTGGATCGATTAAAGCGTTCTTCGGATCTAATTTCTCATAAAATAAAATATAAAATAATATTTAATTTTCTTTTTAAGAAAGAGAGAACGTCAAAAATTTTAAAAAAATAGATTAAACTGATAATTTATCTCATTCTTAATTTAAAATATTGAATTATATGAATTCACTGTAGCAAATGTATTAAGTTTAATCTTGAGAGATTTTTAGATTCAACCACTAATTTCTTATCCTTTATTAAAAAAAATGGTCAAATTTAATTTTATATTCTTTAAATGTCATTTTTCACTTTTTTTTTATTTGTGGTTTAAGGTATTTATATAGTAATTAAAAAACTATTAAACCATAGAGATAATAACAAAATACTCTTTAATTTGATTAAATAATCATTTGATTGTCTCATTTAATTACTTCAATGTTATTAATTTTTCTCCATTAATTTATCACTAGAAAAATAATAATTAAGAGAAAAAAAACTATAAGATAATATCATAAAAAATTATTAAAATAATTATTGTATTCGGTAGAGAAAAAAATAAAATTAAAAAAATAATAATTAATAACTTTTAATTTATTTATAAATTTAATTTGATGATAAATATATTTAAATAAAGATAAAAAATTTTAAATTTCTATCTTTCGAATTTCCAATTCTCATTTAAAAAGAAATTCTCGTAATTTTAAGAATAATTTTAAGAATGTCCAATTAGATTGATTGTGACGAGAGACTTCAACTCTCTAAGAAAGAAGTAATTATATAAACTTTGAAAATATTTGATGTTGTCTGTAGTTATAGTAATTAGAGGTTAGCAATTAGAATAAGACTCCTTTCCTAATAATGGTGGTGGTTTTAGAAAACGACAAGCCAATTTTTGGTGGGTCCAAATTGCCAGATTTAAAATTCCATCAATCCAAACTCAATAATACATATTTTATCAAAAATAAATTTATTATTTTATCTTCATTCATTCTAAATTATAAGTTATTCTTTTTAAAAATATTATTTATCATTTTTTCAACATTTTTTAATATGTTTGAAAAGTAAATATATTAATTTTAAGAATATAATAAAAAATTTATAATTTTGGTTTTATTAATTATATTTTTAATTTATATGAAGATAAAAATATTATATAAGCTTTATTTGTTTTTTAAAAAATATTTTTCATATTTTATAATGCTTGGAGTACTAAAAGAGAAAATAAAATCACTTTTAAAAAATTATTTCATCTTTTTAAAAAAGTGAATTATTTTTAAAATTTTCATAATTTTATTCAGACTATTATAAATAAATTTATTAAAATTTTTTATTTTTTAAATTTTTGAAAAAAATTGAACCTCAGTTATAATTTATATAATAATTATTGCCTTTGGTTAGCCTGTTGAATATTTATTGACCAATATGAACGCATCTTGCTTGTTAAGACAAATTAATATGATAAAATGCTTAGGTGTTGTATATATCATGATTAGCGTAAATTTTGGAACATTATTAATAATATGCAATTATTATATCTATATAATCCTTTTAATTTAATTATTAGTTATAGAATTTATTTAACATTATCATTAGATTTAATGTTAATAAAATATTTATTTTAATTATAATATGAACTCTCTAAACTTTTTTTTTAATTAAAAATATATTTATTATACATAATGCTAATGTTACACCTAATAATTAATTATTCTTAATTTACATCGGTAACTGTAAGGGTGAGCATTCGGTCGGTTCGATTTAAAATCGAAACGAATCGAGTAAATTGAAAACTGAATTTTTAGTGTTTATAAAAATCGAATCGAATCGATTTTGATTAGAAATCGAATCGAATTGAACCGGCCTGATTCGGTTCGATTTAATCGGTTTCGATTTTTAATAATTTTTTTATTTTTTACACTTTATTTTTAATATTTTAAAATTTAATTAAAATATTTTAATTTTAATATGATTTAATTTCTCTATATTATTGAAAAAATATATTATTATCACTAATCGATTCGGTTTAATTTTTTCGATTTTTTCTGATCAAAACCGAATTAAATCGAAATAACCGAAATTTTTAAAATTTAAAATCGAACCCAATCGAAATGTATAAAAAATCGAATTAAATTTTTAAATCGATTCAATTCGATCAATTTTTTCGATTTAAACCGAATACTGCTCACTCTAGTAACTTGGGTAATGGCTAAACCTAGTAACTTGGGTAATGGCTAAACCAGCCTCAAATACTTGTATAAAATAAAATAAAATAATGTTGGAATGTACATTCTAGAAATATCTGAAGGTAAAATTTAATTCGGATAAAGAAAAGTTTAGAGAGGATATTCCTAACAGTAAATAAAAGACACGCATACAAGTTGACTCAAAAAATGTAGGATGCTTTGATAAAGTTCTTCAACTTTCCTCACTCTCCTTTATACTCTTTTTATGAGAAGATAGGGTAAACTATAATTTTTAGAGTAAAATGTTCAAAGAGTATGGAAAATTCTTTTAAAGATATTTAAATATTTTTAATTAATGCAATCTGATTTAATGCACTTTACTTTTATTTATAATAAATTCATATTTGATTTTTTGATTCTTTAACTTTCTATTACAAGATTTAATCTCACTCTAGTCGGTTTAATATGGTAATTTAGAGTTCAAAAATACTTTAAAGGGAAAAATTCATTTTAATGTTATTAAAATAGAATTCTATAAAATTTTGATAAAGTTTTTTCTTTCAACAATTAGAAAAATCAATGGCAAAAGATCATTAATGTACTTAAACATAAAAATTTTAAAAACTATAAACTTTTCCAAAAATAAATTCATTCTGTAAAACTTCTAACCCAACAAAAGCTTCAACGATTACTACTTTGTTTGGTAGCGTCCTAGAGAAGTTGATTGATAGGTAGAAAAAGAAAGAATCTGAAATAAAAACAGAAGCTTTGATCAAAAACAAACCACACCGACCGAATAACAGAAACAAACATTTTCTCAACCATGGATCCAAATGCTGGCAGTAACAGTAACATGCATTCTCATTGCTTAGAAATATCACCTATGGAGGTTCACAAAGTAGTCCCACCACCCCATAAGAGCACACTGCACAAGTTCAAGACTAGACTTAAAGAAACTTTCTTCCCTGATGATCCTCTGCGCCAATTCAAAGGACAGCCATTAAACAAGAAATGGATTCTTGCTGCTCAATTTGTTTTTCCTATTCTTCAATGGTCCTAATTATACCCTCAAGCTCTTCAAATCTGATATTGTTTCTGGCCTCACCATTGCCAGTTTAGCCATCCCACAGGTTTGATTTTGTTTAACTTTCTTGATTTCTGTGTACATGCAGCAGAAGAAAACAAAAGGGTTTCTTCATTTTTCCAAGCTTCTTCATTTTACCCATTTTTTTAATGAAAATTTTCAGGGTATCAGTTATGCTAATCTTGCTAGTCTGCCTCCTATAGTGGGCCTCTGTGAGTATTTTCATTTTCTGACATGTTTCTTCTTTTATTTTAGCATATGCAGTTTGTTTTTTCAGGCCATTGAAGCACACTTCATGTTTGATTTAATGTTTCAGACTCGAGCTTTGTTCCTCCTCTCGTTTATGCCGTTCTTGGAAGCTCAAGAGACCTTGCTGTTGGACCTGTTTCTATTGCTTCTCTTATACTTGGATCAATGCTTAGGCAAGAAGTATCTCCAACCAATGACCCTGTCTTGTTTCTTCAATTAGCTTTTTCATCAACTTTTTTTGCTGGTCTCTTCCAAGCTTCCTTAGGATTGTTAAGGTAATTAAGAGTTCCATCCTTCCTTTTTTGTTTTTTAATTTTCTGAAAGTATAAGGTTTCCACTTAACAATTCATGCTTTTTATCAGGCTAGGATTCATTATTGATTTCCTTTCAGAGGCCACTCTGATTGGATTCATGGCTGGAGCTGCAGTTATTGTCTCTCTGCAACAGCTTAAAAGTCTCCTTGGAATCACTCATTTTACAAAACAAATGGGTCTGGTTCCTGTTCTGAGCTCTGTTTTCCACAACACCCATGAGGTAACATCACCTGCCAACACTCATCATTTTTCATTTTACAGAAATTCAAGAGAAAAAAAAAGGAAGACCTTCCAAAGACAACAAGTAAACTAAAAATACCTGATGGGAGTGGCTATAGTTTCTCCATCTTCTTTCTTCAATCATTGCTTGAAGTTATCATTATGATTCACCATTATCTCTAAAATCTTGCAACCAACAGGACTGAAAACTTGAAAGATATAAATTATAATTCTAACTGGATAAATATATCCTCTCTATTGTCCATTTTCTCGCATGCGCAGTGGTCTTGGCAAACAATTCTTATGGGGTTTTGCTTCCTTGTGCTCCTTCTGGTGGCCAGACACGTTGTACGTTTACTTCTTTAATCTCTCCACTCTCCACTCTCCACTCTCCACTTTATGTTAATTCACGCATTCTTTTTATTATTATTATTATTATTATTATTATATGAAGTAATTTTTCTTTTTTTTTTTCTTTACGTTTTATACAAATCAGCATGCATTATTATTATTATTTTTTTTTAAAGTCTAGGTATATCAATAGGAGTAGGGATGCATTATTTGTTTTAAAATTGGAATTGTAAATATATATGGGAAAATTTTAGGTAGAATTCTATTCAACAGGTCATCATAGCATAGCATTACTTTTTGTCTTTTATGGGTTTCGTTCAAGCTTATCTCGTTCTTTTCCATTCCCAGTTCATTTCCGTGTAACCCATCCAACTTTTTCTGTAATTTTTGGTTTGTTCTCTGAGATTCCACAGACATTATTATTAGTATTATTATTATTATGTTTTAATTTTGTACCTTGAATATATAAATTGAATGAGCGAGAAAATGGAATACTCAAAAGTGAAAAATTCCGGAACTCAGGTTTAGGATTTTGCCGGAATTGAAAAGATGTACTTGTCATACGAATGAAGTCTACTGGGTTTATTACTATTATTATTAATAGTACTTTTGTCTATGAATTTGGGCTTTTAGATTGAATGGATTATTATATATAATATCAAAATTTCTCCAATTAAAAATTTTAGAATTTATTTGCCTATTACGTGTTAGAAAAATATTTCTGAATCATTCCCCTACAAGTTTGAACTTGTCTGCTCAATGTTTTCTTGATAGCATTTATTATTACTCTAGTAGCAATTTATTATTATTTAGGATCCATTTCTTTGGCGAAGAAAATATATTTGGGGCATTAAGAAAATTAATTAGCATAAAATATTTTTCTAATTAAAGAAAAATTTTAACTATTTTAAGAGAAATTAATTATTTTTTTAAGAGAAGAAATCATTTTTTTCACTTTGAAAATTTTATTAACATTTATATATAAATTTATTAATATATTTTATTTTTTAAATTAAAATGTAACAAAATTATTTTATTGAAAAATATTTTATATAGAATATATTTTTTACGAAAAATATTTTTCAAATCTAAGTTATTTTTCATAAATAAATAAAGGTTTAGTTCTTATAAACTAATTGCTTAATCTTTTTATTTCCAAAAATATTTTTTAAACAGTTAATTATTTCAGTTCTTCCATCTATTTAAGCATTTAGTATATATGAGATGATTAAAGTGATATTATTTCTAATTAGTGTCTCTAATTTCAGAACTAACTATTTAGTTTTTATAATTTTAAAATTATAATCATTTAATCTGTGGAATTAACCTAAGAGACTAAATAGTTTTTTTAAATAGAAAGACTAAGTAGCTACTTCACTAAACTATAGGGACCAAATACAAATTTTCCCTTATTGGAATGAAACTTCATGCAACTTGGAAATTTGTTCCAGTAGTAATGTACGGTTGGGGACATTTAGTTTCACCATAAAAGATATGAAGGCAAGTTATTATTGGTAAGATTTGATAGTTGATTTCCCATATTGAATGTTCATTATTGGAATGTGTGCCATGCAGAGCATGAGAAAACCAAAGCTGTTTTGGGTTTCGGCCGTAGCCCCTCTTTTCTCTGTGATTCTGTCTACCATCCTGGTTTTCGCATGCAAGGCTCAACATCATGGGATCAGTATTGTGAGTTAATTTCTCATAGTCTACTCATCGTTACTTACAGTATATATTGTGAACTCTGGGAGGAATTAATGGATTATTTAATGATGTGGGCACGAATAATAAAAGTTAATCTTAACCTCGGAATAAATGCTTGATTATATTTGTAAGGGATGACTTTTGGTTTTGTTATCAGATAGGAAAATTACAAGAGGGATTAAATCCTCCTTCATGGAACATGCTGCATTTTCATGGAAGCTATCTTGGACTAGTTGTGAAAACTGGCCTTGTTACTGGCATTATTTCCCTCACTGTGAGTTTCTTCGCCTTTTTCTACAGTTGTATTTTGTATCTGCTAGTCATGCAGCTTAAACTTGGAAGCTGAAGCAGTGAAACAATATTTACAAATGCTGCCCATTGTTGAAAACAGGAAGGGATAGCAGTGGGAAGGACTTTTGCTGCTCTGAAAAACTACCAAGTGGATGGTAACAAGGAAATGATGGCAATTGGGTTAATGAACATAATTGGCTCCTCCACTTCCTGCTATGTTACAACAGGTGCACGTTCTATTATATCGAGAAATACTTAGGCTGGATTCACATGGATCTGTAGTCTAAATATAAAGTGGGATCCAGATAAAATCCCACAGATTACGCTGTGGATCCACATAGACCCGGTTTCTTGTTTCCTTCTAATGCAAATAAGCAAGACAAGGTTGAGGAGTAGTATGTAATAATAAGAATCAGAAGAAACATCTGGAAGTATTTTTAACAGAAATTTGAATTTCAGGTGCTTTTTCGCGGTCTGCTGTTAATCACAATGCAGGAGCTAAAACAGCAGTTTCTAACATTATAATGTCAGTAACAGTGATGGTGACTCTCCTCTTCCTGATGCCTTTATTTCAATACACACCAAATGTTGTATTGGGTGCCATAATAGTAACAGCAGTAGTTGGCCTCATAGATATCCCAACTGCTTACCATATCTGGAAGATTGACAAATATGATTTCATGGTTCTGTTATGCGCATTCTTTGGTGTTATTTTCATATCAGTTCAAGAAGGCCTCGCCATTGCGGTAAGTTCACAGCTATCAATAATCAGCTATCAGCTCTTATACATTGCGATGAATCAGTGGTGATGATCATTTGGTGATCAGGTAGGAATATCAATATTCAAGATCCTCCTGCAAGTTACAAGGCCAAAGACAGTGATCTTGGGGAGCATACCAGGGACAGACATATACCGTGACCTTCATCATTACATGGAAGCTGTGATGGTTCCTGGGTTTCTCATTTTAAGCATTGAAGCCCCTATCAACTTTGCCAATACAACTTACCTCAAAGAAAGGTTGATTCATGCATCAAGTTACTAACTAATTATGCTTGTCCCTAATTAATAAATTGGCTTTGCCTCTGATAGGATTCTGAGATGGATTGAAGAATATGAAACACAAGAAGATGCAAAGCAACAATCAAGTATCCATTTTCTAATCCTTGACCTATCAAGTAAGTTTGTCTGCAGAATTTTGCATCAACTTAACTCTAAAAGCTAACAAAATCTGGAAAGAGAAGCTATTAAAATAGGCATGCAAATTAACTATAATGCATATCTTCCATTTTTCAGCTGTGAATGCCATTGACACAACAGGAGTCTCACTCTTCAAGGATTTAAAGAAAGCAACAGAACATAGGGGAATAGAGGCAAGTACCCAGTATATTTTCTTTCTTTTTATTTTTGTATTAATTTGTTGATAATGTTATGATTGATAATGGGCATCACAGCTTGTACTGGTGAATCCTCTGGGAGAGGTGATGGAGAAGCTGCAAAGGGCCGATGCTGCACATGATATCTTGAAGCCAGATACCCTGTTCTTGACAGTTGGTGAAGCTGTGGCTGCACTCTCATCTACAGTAAAGGGTCAATCATCTAGCCATGGATAAATCAGATTCTTCATTTGATAAAAAGAAGAAAATAGAATATCAAATGTATCACGAATAGTATATAAGCATTATCTGTCCTGCAACTTCCACTGTAACTTCTCAAGTTCACCATATGGGCCTCTCTCAGGCATGTTATCCAACGGATTAATAAGAGGCCTATACTATCAACGGGTTTTAACTCCTTGGTGCTGTAATCATTTCCAGAACTGAGAGGTTTCGATTTCGAAAGTCAGTCGAAACTAATTGTATTAAAAAAAAAAAAAAGAGGTCTATAATAGTTCATTTACTATACCTGTTCTCTTACTCCTGAGATGTATTCATTACAAGAAGAGGTATGTTGGCAAGCTGAGATAATCAAATGCGATTAATTGCTTTAATAGTTGAAGTTAGTAGTAGTTTTATAATTTTGAAAATGACTCCAACTAGATGACATATAGGACCAAATCACCTCTTTATTGTAAGAATTTCATATACATCATTCACTTTTCTCATTATTGATTTTATATGTTGAATTTATGTGATTATATTTATATATTCATTTACTTTTTGTAATTTTATTTTTAAATAATTTAATTAATTTTTTTCTGTTATTTAATCACTTTATATAATCAAAATACATTACAAAATAATAATAAAATTTACTAATTAAATTATAAAAAGTTCTACCGCAACTTTTTCTGATTGTGTTTGATTGGAGTTTGGATGATTATTTTTAGAGCCTCTATTCTTGCATGTTTTCTTTTTTCTGTTTCTAATTATTTTGCTGTGATTACTTTGTGTTTGGCTCTGTTTTGCCTGTCATATTTGGAGCGATTGTGATGATGCGGTGTGCGACGCTGCTGCGGTGATGGAATCAGTGGACTCGGTGGTGATAGTCGGTGTTGGGTTGTTTTCTTTTGGATTGTTGTGTTTGCATGGTTTTGATTTGATTTTATTGTTTTTTTTAATTTGGGTTTGATTCCAATCGAGTCTTCTGATTTGATATTTTTTATTTGTTTGATTTTAATATGGGCCCGAGAACGATTTCTGTACCTCTCTCTTAGCCGTTTTATAAGCTTTATAAAATGCAAAATCTATTGCATTGGTTAAAAAAAAAAACTGAACTTTTTAGAAAAGATAAAAAGATAGTATGAAGATTAAAAATCAAATAAAAATATTAGTGTTTTTATTTTTTTGGCCAGAGAACTATAATATGTAATCAATATTAATAAATAAATAAAAAGACGCCACTTGGAAGTTTGAAGTTTTAATTGTGAGTGCTGAAGTGCATCCAAACGCGTAAGAAGATTCAGTGAACTGATTCGGTCCATCGAAAATATCCAAATTCCGGTCGCTGAGACGGGGCAATGGGAAATAGCAAGAAGCCTGATCCTCCTACCCTGCAAAAATACGGCGTCCCTTTCTACTCTTCTGCTTGGGTTCCCATCAAGGAACTCAGATCCAAGCTTCAATCTCACGATCGTCAACAATCCGAAGACAAAGATGAAGATTCAGGTAAGGAATCCCCTCAGCAGGAGATCTCCGATCAATACTACGTTGTTCTCGCCGGAGGTGGCGGAGAAGGTCGCAGCGGCATCCCCAACGCTATCGTTCTCTCTCATTTCGATTTCGCCTCCAGTTCTCTGTCTGCTCAGCCTGTATGTTGAATTTTTCACTTACTATAAGAATCCAACCCTTGTTCATATTTGTCTCTTATCTGGATAATTTAAATGTAGTTTATTCTAAAATATAACTTTACATATTCAGTTTTGTTGCCGTAGCTTAAACAGAGCTCTTTTCTAAATATGGAAACCGAGTATACACACACACGTATACAGCCTTTTCCAGCTCTGTATTGATTACTATAGCGTAGAGCCACTTTTTTTTTTTTTTTGGCTTACCTAGAAATTTAGATGGCTGTAGTGACAATTATATTTCAAATCCAATGGTTTGTAATTTTGATGCAAATTTTATCTGCTTATTCGAATGGAGTTGATCAACCAAAGAATGTTACAGGTTCCTTTTTAATGTTATTTTCTCTGTTTTTCTTTTTCTTTTTGGTTAGATGTCATGGACAGTGTGACCTTTGTCTTGGAGTGTTGGAGATTTCTGGCAACAGATTTTTTTCCTCGCCTTTCTTTATTTTTTGGTTTCTTTTTTTTTACATTAATATTTCATTGTATGCCATGTCTATTAGAATTAGTTTGCAGGCAATTTTTGCTTATGCTTGGCTGTGAGGCATCTCATTAACTGATTAACATCATTCAACTGTTACATTCTCTTATTTGAGACGACATGATTGTGTATGCTTGTGTTATCTTATGTTTTAGGTAGCTAAGCTCGGACTTGGTTCTGACTTGCCTTATAGAATGGCTGTTCACCCAGGTGGAGATGGCCTGCTTTGTGCATTGCCAAAAAGCTGTCGGTAATTATTTTATTTTGCTTATTTTTTAAGTATTAACAAAACTTTTAGGAGAAATTCTGTGGAGTTAGCTCTTTGGGGAGGGTGGGAAACACAGCTTGTATTATTTAATGGGTGTATGAACTAGACATTCTTATGCTTTTTAAGCTTTCCTGATGCAGTTTGTTCCTTCTTTTCCTTTTGCCCCCTCATTAACACATATTTTTGTTGTATAAGTTTATGATTATGACTCATAAACCATGGACGGCCATTGTTTAAGTTCTGCCCAGTTCATTCTTCAAGGCAACTGGAGTTAATGAATAAATGATATTTTCTTCTGGTTAATGTAATTTTTTGCAGTTACTAAGGAATTACTGTATGCTATACTTCTGGTGTAGATTTTTCAACTGGGATGAAGTGAAGGACAATGATGCCCACAAATTGAGCCTAAAAGAGTCAGTAAAAGTTCTCACCCAACTAGAAGACATTGGACAGCAGTTAGCATTGGCCTTTAACAGTGATGGTTCTGTACTTGCTGTTGGTGGAGAGGTAGAGATATTGTTACAAACATAATTTGTTGTTGGTTTTAATAGATTAGTGGCAAATGGATTTTGTGTGCTTCCTACAATGGTTAGAAATAAAAGTATGATAAGCTCCCTTCTTTTTTTTTTCATTTATTTATTTATTTATGTATTTGGAGAGGGATGGGGGGGATTGCAGTGTGTTGTTTCTTTTCTGTGTCTCATTGATGCAAAAGAGAGGCAGACGATGAAACATTGGTGACTAATTTTTAAGGGAATGCTTACTTGATATCTGTTGATTTGATTCAAAAATTTACATGTTAAGCTTATATGTGAGCCTGCTTGCATGAATATGAAGACATTCACTGCTAAGCTAAATAGTTGAGAAAGTGGAATAAACTTAACTATGTTCTCTAAAAATTTAAATGAAATGAAATTTGACTGAATTGAGTTTTCTATGAAAATACAGGAAGAAAACTGCTACCACAAATACAAATACTAATACTTTATGACCATGGACTGCATGTTTTAAATGAATTATGTGCAAAATAGCTGAAAGGTTCATGAGAAGTAGAATGTTACATCATGCTTTCACATATTTGTGTCATCCATTTCTTTATTGGTGGATTCCTTCTTGCGTGATATATGCACATTCACATGTGTATGTCTTGGAAGGTGCAATTATATTTCCACCTTTCATCCCATGGCAGATCTTAGGACCTGCCTTTTGGACGCTCACCCCTCAGTTGAATTGCTGGTCATCACTCAACTGATAGAATAAACATTATCTTCTCCTTCTAACTTTTTTTAGGTTCACTGATTTATAAGGTAATATTTGTCCCTTTGTTCTGAGGTAGCATGCCGTATGATGCTTTGATTTGTTGCAGTACAGGATGGCCATTTAAGGGTTTTCAAGTGGCCCAGCATGGAAATTGTTCTCAATGAGGCCGAAGCTCATGCATCTTTAAAGGATTTATCTTTCAGGTACTGCTATGGCGAAGAGAGAAGTTAGATCTTTATTTTCTGAGCTGGTAAGCATGAAGAGTTGAGAGGTACTTGTGCTGATATCACTGAATTGTCTTGCAGCCCTGATGGGAAATTTCTTGTTTCCTTGGGAAGTCGTGGCCCTGGAAGGGTTTGGGATGTGACTTCTTCAACAGTTGTTGCTTCTTTATCAAAGGACAATGTAAGCGGTGAATTATAATAATTTCTTTAGCTAACGGTGTTTATCACATTGAGGAATTTGTTTCTTCTTACTGATGTGCATTCATGTTGATTACTGTTTCAGTCTTGAACCTGAGGAAAAAAGTAGTATGGGAATTGCATCCTAGTGGTTCAGTAACTCAGTTGACCTTAGATTATTTGTAGACCACCAGATGTTTTGCATGCACAACATTTGATATATTTTTCATCATTGAATAAATTTTGAGAGCCTTATTTCAGTTGATTTATTTGATCCTCTTTCAAATGAATATTGAGGCATTGAGCTAACTGAATTGTTGCGATGCCTCCAGGATGAGGTGTTTGCGATGTGCAGATTTTCTCAAAGCAGTGATGACACTCATGTTCTTTACATTGCTGCAATAACAGGTTAATATTCGAACTGAGAGTCATTATTTCTAGTTAGGGCCCATTTGGTATCCATATTGCTTTTGGTTCTCTGGTGTTTTCATATGGTTGAACAGAAATTGTATTATTAGCACATGTTTATTTTTGTTGATATGAGAACGGAAGAACAAGTATCTATAGTTTCCCTTTTTCTTGTTTCATTAATTCTTTTTCGCAAGTGCGTTTTTTTTTTTTCAAAATATTGGATGAAAAAACAAAATAATATGCATACCAAATGGAACTAGGAAGCTAAGATTTTTAACATTTCTGTTCTATGAGCTGGTCATCATAAACATGGTTTTAATTAGGCAAAGGTGGAAGTATTCAGACATGGGACACAAGCTCTTGGAGGAGGATTGGCTCAAAGCATATAAGTCGTGATTCAGCTTCTTCTTTCAATGTATCACCTGATGGAAAGTTCCTTGCAATGTACTTATCTTTACTTTGTTACTTTCACTTGCTTGAGCTCATTTAGCAACCACTTTCATCATTGAAATTTATTCCTTTATGATTAATCGACATGCAGGGGGACAATTCAAGGAGACGTGCTGATTATTAATCCAACCAGTATGCAAGTTCAAACAGTGGTTAGGAAAGCACACCTAGGCATGGTAACAGCATTGGCGTTCTCCCATGATTCAAGGTTGGAAATTTAACATGGATGCATGGTCTCCTGCTTTAATCAACGCGGTACACTGGGTGAATTTCCTTCTAATAATATCACTAAAACAAACCATGCTCTAATGCAGGGCTTTGGTGTCTGTATCCATGGACTCAAGTGCAAGGGTGACACCAGTTGAGGACAAGAAAAGTGGTAAGAATTCCAGACTTGGATTTTTGTCAAGTAGCCATGTCCTGCCATTGGCATTAACCTGCAATGGGCTCATAAACCTGGTAACTTGGTGACTGATTAAAACACATCTTGGTCTCTAATAAGATCCATCACTAAAGACAATGTGATTCTGCTCAACTATTCATGACAACCGAGTACTTAGTTGAGGAGGTAACACACACCACTGGGGAAGTACCCGGTCCGCTATGAGTTTGCAGTAACCTACTACTGTTACTGCTTTCATACCGTAAATATGTTTATTTCATTTGTAAATAAAACAAAGTCAAGTGTGATTCTCGTAGCTAGAAACCTAGGGCTGGGGATGGGTGTTTTAATGATAAGGATTCCAAACAGAAATAGAAATATAGAGAAACAAGGGAGATGAAAGTAGAAAGAAGAATCAGTAGAGAGAAGGCCGAGATTGTATTCAGATTCGATGTCATCAACATATCTTTTACAATCATCAATTTCTGTCTAAATACACAGCTATGCCTAGCTGGCTATAACAAACATGACTAAATCTTCAGAAAATGGACCACACGAATACCATGCGGAGAGAGCCTCCCCTTCCTAAAACACCCGGTTTTATTAATAATCAAAACGAATTGCGTCATTTTAAGCGTGAAGAGAGATGATGGGCAGTTGTAGGAAACATGTTGAGAGCATAATAGAGATTGGGAAAACATTTAGGACACATCCCCATTTTCATTGGATTCTGATTCGCATTTCTCTTATTGTTTTCCTTTGCAGGAGGATTAAGTTTGTGGATCATTTTATTCGTAATTTTACTGGCAATTGCTGCATATTTCATGAAGAACGAAGGACTTCTTCCTTTCCTTGGGTAGAATTTACGGACTCTGAACAAATGAAACGTGAAACTTTCTGCCTTATTACGACAAAAAAAAAAAAAAAAGAAAGAAAAGAAAAGAAAAAGCAGATCTTTGAAATTGTGAATGACAAATTGGAACTTGTGGAGGTGCTGTGCTCAATGTCTGGTTCAACCTATCAAGCCACCCTGTCTATTGGCTCAAGTCCCGACAACAGTCAGTTTATATGTGGATTGATCGTTTCTGTGCATACTCGAAACTCTTAGTGGTTAATGGATGACAACTTTTCAGGCATTCCTTTTAAATCTGATTATTTCAACTCTACTAGGAGTGAGGTTTGAGGGCTTTTTACAAAATTAGGGGTTGAAGAAAAATTATTTGTAGATTTAGGGTTAGAAAAAAGTTATTTGCGGATTTGGGGTTTGACTGCTAGGTGGCAGCCGAAAAAGGAGTCTGGCGCCTATTTAATAGGCGCCAGAGCCTGGCGCCATTTAAAATGGCGCCAACCTTTTTTTTTTTCTTTTTAAGAATGGCCTGGCGCCACTTAGAGTGGCGCCAGGCCATTCTTTATTTTTTTTTTTCTTTTTAAGAATGGCCTGGCGCCACTTTGGCCATTTTTTATTTATTTATTTATTTTTATTTATTAAAATGTTAAAATATTATAATTATATTAATTAATTAATATAATAATATATAAATATTTAAAATTATAAAAATTAAATTTACTTTTATTGGACTGCTATTATACAGTCGTACATAATTACATAACAATATTAATATCTTAATATTTTGGAGAGTTATGAAATATATTATTATATAATTTGATAATCGTCGGACTTTTCTCACTCTAGGGGAAGCTAAACCCAAAAAAGTGAAATAGGTCTAAGGTCTCAGAAACTCACTTCATTTAGTCGGTCCAGCATCTTCGGTCTTGATACAGACAGACACGAGGCAGATCGGGCTGTCCGCGAGTTTGAGTTCAGCACGAGAAGTCCAGCTCGGTGATGTGATTTGAAGAAGAACAGTAATTAGATAATATTAGATATTTTTATAATAATAAATATTTTTTATAATTTTAATATATTAATATTTAATAAATTTTATTATTAATTTTTAAATAAAAATTACTGTATTAATTTATTAAAATAATAAAAAATTTTATCAATAAATAAATATAAAGAACATTATTGAATTATTTTTATATATCTAATTACCATCGAATTATTTTTATATATTTAATCATAATATAATATTAATTTTTTATTTAAAAATTAATAATAAAATTTATTAAATATTAATATATTAAAATTATAAAAAATATTTATTATTATAAAAATATCTAATATTATCTAATTACAACCGAGCTTAGATCGCTAGTATGGAAGTATCAGAATCTCTCTTCACGTGACGGCTATTTAATTCTTATAGCGCGCATGCGGGCAGAGCTGCGAATTGACTAGGCTTACTGTTCTTCTTCAAGTCACATCACCGGGCTGGACTTCTCGTGCTGAACTCAGATTCGCGAGCAGCCCGATCTGCCCCGTGTCTGTCTGCATCAAGACCGAAGATGCTGGACCGACTAAATGAAGTGAGTTTCTGAGACCTTAGACCTATTTCACTTTTTCGGGTTTAGCTTCCTCTAGAGTTAGAAAAATCCGGCGGTTATCAAATTATATAATAATATATTTCATAACTCTCCAAAATATTAGGACATTAATATTATTTTGTAATTATGTACGACTGTATAATAGCCGTCCAATAAAAATAATTTTAATTTTTATAATTTTAAATATTTATATACTATTATATTAATTAATTAATATAATTATAATATTTTAATATTTTAATAAATAAAAAAAATAAAGAAGGGCCTGGCACCACTTAGAGTGGCGTCAGGCCATTCTTAAAAAGAAAAAAAAAATAAAGAATGGCCTGGCGCCACTCTAAGTGGCGCCAGGCCATTCTTAAAAAAAAACAAAAAAACTGCTGGCGCCTGTTAAATAGGCGCCAGGCTCTGGCGCCTGTTAAATAGGCGCCAGGCTCATTTTTCGGCTGCCACCTGGCAGTCAAATCCCAAATCCGCAAATAACTTTTTTTTAAACCTAAATTCACAAATAATTTTTCTTCAACCCCTAATTTTGCAAAAAGCCCGAGGTTTGAGCCGAATGTGTTTTGGTGGTTGTGAGAGACAGCCCTCTTCCAACAATTTCACCATTTGATATTTTAAAAAATATATAAAGGGTAATTGACTATATAATTTCTAAAATTTAGTAAAAATTATAATTTAGTCGGAGAGGTTTAGAGCGTGCTTAATTATAAACAAATGTCTTTTTAAAAAAATATTTTTTTGTTTTTCAAAGTTAAAAAGATGTATTAATTTCAACTTTTTTAAATTCTAATTGAAAAATAGAAAATAAATTTTCTGTTTTTTATATTTTATAAATAGAAAATACTGAAATAATTATTTTTTATATTTTTTATTAAATTGAAAAACACAATTTTCTTTAAGTGAAACATGAAATTTCGTGTATGGATAGATTTTATATATTTTATTTAATAATTGTATTTATATATTTAAGTATTTATAAATTTTTTATTTTAAATTAATATAAACTATATGAATTTTTCATTTTATTTTAAATTATATAAAATTTATATAAAAAATAAAGCGGACGGTATTTAGACTGTATATTTTTGGGGGTTTCAAATTGAAAAATCATATCAAATTGAAATAAAAAAATAATAATAATATAGGAGTCAAATGATTTTTTTTATCCATCATCGTATTGAAAAATCAATTTATATATATATATATAATTGTTTTAATAATTTATATTATAATAATATAATTCAATTAGTATATATATGTTATATATATAATTTATTTAAATAGAATAAATTATAATCAACTAATTAAAATTGGCTAAATAATTAAATTGATTAAATAACTAAATTAATTAAATAAAATGGTAAAAAAGTATTTAATAATTAAATAATATTATAATATTGTGAATTTATAATTTGTGGTATGCTTACAAATCAACTCATAAAATATAATATTCAAAATCCCAAATTTGTTACAATTACTACATATTTTTTTGATTAATTAACCATAATGTCTGATAAATATAATAATTTATAGTTTTTATTATTATTAGGAATCCAATTATGTTACTTGAATTATTAACATTTCCAATATTTTGTCAAAATTTTAAGTTTAACTATGTCTTTATTCTTATCATACACCAGCCGACCCCACATGTAGAAGTCCCAAAAACACTATTTGGCAATACTACTCACAAAACTATTAATTGACTCTGGTACTTTACAAAACTATTATTATATAATATAATAAAATTCATTTCACAAATTGAAAAAAAAAAAAAAAAAAAACTCATTCTCAATTGCTAAATAAATTGCTATAGCAGTTAAGAAACTAATCTTTTTATATGATATTATAATTAAAATTTGAAGTTTCTGAAGATGGAGAATATCAAATTACTTTAGAACTAATTAGATGATAGTAAATTAAAAAAAATTAGAAAATCTGTAATTGAAAAAAGTCTGTAGAAATCCGCCAAGCAGTAACTATAGGGTCTGCAGAAATCCACTACTTTTTGTTACGCGAGATTTTTTACCGTTGATGGTTCTTTGTTGATCTTTTATTTATCAAAAAATCTTTAATTTTATATTTTTTTTAGAATTTTTTTAAAATTTAATTAATATAATTTTAAATATTCATTATTATTAAAATAAATTAATTAAAAAAAACTAAATAATTAAGTTACAAAATACAAATAGTGCATTTAGTTGTGTGATTTTATAATAGAATAATAAATTTTCTAAAAACCTAAAACCGCACAATAATTCTCTCAAAATTTAATACATTATGATAAAAAGTTAATAATATTTTATTTAAATCGAAAAAATTAATTAAAATAAAAATTTTAAAAATAAAATTAATTTATTTTTTAATTTAATTTTAATTTATAAAAAATTAATAAAATTAAATTGATTAATAAATAATTATATAAAAGAAATAAATTATAATTAAAATTAAAATATTTTAATTAATTTTTAAAATATTAAAAATAGAGTATAAAAAATAAAAATTTTATTAAAAAATTTAAACGGTTAAACAAAATTAAATCCAAATGAATTAAACTCATTCAAATTTTTATACAAATCAATTGGATTGAATTTTTATAAAAATTAAAATTTATTTGATTCCGTTACCATAATGATGGCCCACCTAAAAGGAAGTCCAAGGTAGGTGATACACTGAGTTAGGGTTGAGCAGTATTCGGTTCAAACTGAAAAAATTAATCGAACCGAATTGATTTAAAAATTTAGTTTGGTTTTTTATATATTTCAGTTCGATTTAATTTTTAATTTCAGAAATTTTAGTTATTTCGATTCGGTTCGGTTTTGATTAAAAAAAACCGAAAAAATCGAACCGAACCGATTAGTGATAATAATATATTTTTTCAATAATATAGAGAAATTAAATTATATTAAAGTTAAAATATTTTAATTAAATGTTAAAATACTAAAAATAAAGTTAAAAAATAAAAAAATTATTAAAATTCGAAACCGATCAAACCGAACCGAATCGAACCGAATCAGACCGGTTCGGTTCGATTCGGTTTCTGACCAAAATCGGTTTGATTCAGTTTTCATAAACAATAAAATTTCGATTTTCGATTTATTCGGTTCGGTTCGATTTTGAACCGAACCGACCGAATGCTCACCCCGGGTGCCATGCAAATTCTGAATTGCGAATTACCTTCTCTCTTTCTCACTTGTAAATAGTCACCCATTTGTCATTGGTCAGCGTCATTATCATAAAACACCTGGTTCTTCTTCTCTCTCTATCTCCCCTGCTCTTGTACTCACTCCTACTGATACATAGATATCGCAGCTTTTACTCTTCCTCTCTATCTCAAACGTTTCTTCTTCTCATCTTCTTTTTCTCTTTCTCTGTGCTCCTTTCTTTTTCTCTCTGTGTTGGGTTCAAGAAGCAACAAATGGATGGCCTGCCCGCTGGTTATCGCCCCAATGCTGGGCGTTTGTCTTATCAACTCTTATAATCAGGTCAGCTGCCAAAACCTCACTCACTCTCTCTAAATTCTTCTTAAATTAATTTGTTTGGATAGATGGGATTCTTACTATTTGTGAATTTGCGATTAGGAAACCGGAAAAACTGGTTACTAGATCCCACCCTAACGAAACTGTTACACCTCATAAAGTGAAGATTAAGCTCTTGGGTCTCAGCGGGGACTGCTAGCCGGTTTTCCGCAATCGCAATAAGTTTCACAGGAGAAAATCATACTCAGAATTCAAAGATGGCAGAACCCAATGCTGTTCCCTCCTCCTCTCAAAATCATAACACTCTTCTTACAGATGATAGATACGAGCATATAATGAACAATCTCAAAGCTTCTGTGTTTTCCAAAATAAGCCCGTCGGGAAACATTGCGCCTCAACTCAAGACCCACATTGAACGACGGCTGCATGAATTCTTCCCCAGTTTCCGCACTCCGTCTCACCCACCTTATGCTTCTGTGAGTAACCAGCATCTTGTACTCTTGTTTGGCTTTCTTTTGATTAAATGCATTGCTGTTTGAAGTAGGTATCTTGCTTGTTTTTCTTTATTCTGATGAGCAAATCTAATGTTTCGGCCACTGCTTAATTTTGAAGCCGAAATTATCAGTAGTTGTTCAAATTGTAAAAGTGAAAATTGCTTTCTATTTGCCTTAAAAAGTCACTTCCCAGTGATTGTGTTTCTGGAATTCATGTGTATGCTTTTAGATATAATCTTTGTGGTTAAATGTTCTCAATAGGCTTTCTGTTTTTTTTTTTTCTTTTTTCCCATTCTAAAGATGATCCAAAGGGGAATTTCAGAGTTGAGTAATGAAGAGGGGTCCACCCAAGAGGAAATATCAGCATTTATTAAAAGAGAGTATGGGCATTTGCCATGGGGCCATGAGAGTTTTTTGAGTCATCATTTGGGGAAGCTTTGTGGGAATATGGAGTTAGCATGTGTAAATAATGAAAGATATATACTTTTAGTTGAAGAAGATTGCGAGTTAAAGGAGATGGCAGGTTCAAGTACGAAAAAGGAGGGCTGCAGAGGTAGGCAAGGCAGGAGGAAAAAAGGCAGAGTGACGAAGAAGAAGAAGAAACAAGGTCAAGCAGAAAAGCAACAAATTGAAGTATTAGAGGTGAGCATCATTATTGCATAGTTTATTAGTAAAAAAGTGTTAATCATCAACTTTTGATGCCACCATCAGCAGCGAAGCTTATATATATATACCTCATGAAAGTAAAAAATATTTTACTTTTGGATTCAAAGATGATACAATACATTGTGTCAAAGTATTGATTTCCAATTTCTACAGACACAACTGGTTTATCATTTTTAGTAATAAATATAATCAAAACTAGATTAGGCACACAGTGGTTTATATAGAACAGAAAATTGCTAAAAATTTTAGTTCTAATTTAATTATCAAGACTTCAAGTCTCTAAGATAATGAAGAGCATTAAATTATGTTATAGGTTATATAGGAAATAAATATTGATAGATAGGTTAGTTACTTAATTTCAGGGATTATATAATCATAGGCTTGATTTTCATTTCTATTTAGATAACGTCTCTCGTGTATAAATAGGTTGTAATCTCTATTGTGAAATATAACAATATTATATTTTTACATGGTATCAGAGTCATTCTAGTAGAGATTTAATTTTTTCTCCCTCATCAAGTTTTAAAATTTTTGGAGACTTAGGGCTCCTGTTCTTTTGTGTTACCCATATAAGATAATATTTGTCTCTCATCGTCCATCTAGAGAGGACGCCGAAGTTGCCTTGCAACCCGCTTGTCAGATCTGTGGTTCGTTTGTCGTTTGGGTGTTGGGTGGAGGCGTTTAGTTGCCTTGCAACCCGCTTGTCAGATATGTGTTTCGTTTGCCGTTTGGGTGTTGAGTTATCTTTCTTTAATTCGTTTGAAGGTAAAGGAGTATAGAGTTTTGGTTGAAATGATTTTTGACAGTAAGACCCATACGGAGACAGGTAAAACGTATCTTATTTTCTCTTCATATAAATAGGTCATTGATTCTAGCGCCACAGATCACATGACAGGTAATCCTCATATTTTTAGGGCTTCTGTTCTTTTGTGTTACCCATATAAGATAATATTTGTCTCTCATCGTCCACCTAGAGAGGACGCCGAAGTTGCCTTGCAACCCGCTTGTCAGATCTGTGGTTCGTTTGTCGTTTGGGTGTTGGGTGGAGGCGTTTAGTTGCCTTGCAACCCGCTTGTCAGATATGTGTTTCGTTTGCCGTTTGGGTATTGGGTTATCTTCCTTTAATTCATTTGAAGGTAAAGGAGTATAGAGTTTTGGTTGAAATGGTTTTTGACAGTAAGACCCATACTGAGACAGGTAAAACATGTTTTATTTCCTCTTCATATAAATAGGTCATTGATTCTGGCGCCACAGATCACATGACAGGTAATCCTCATATTTTTACTAGCTTTCGATCTCATAAAGCACATTCTCCTGTTATTATAGCTGATGAGTCAACCTATAATGTTGAGGGTTCTGAGACTGTAAAACCTACTCCTATTACCCTATCATCTATGCTAAGTTTACCTAATCTTGCCTTTAATTTAATCTCTGTGAATAAACTTACTAAAGACCTAAATTGTTGTGTTTCCTTTTTTCCTGATCATTGTCTCATTCAGAATCTTGTGACGAAGTAGATTATTGGTAAAGGACATGTATCTGGGGGTCTCTACATTTTGGATGCATGGGTGCCTCAGCCTATTGCCTGCTCAAGTGTCGTGTCTCCGTTTAAAGCACATTTGTCGGTTGGGACACCCTTCTTTACCGGTTTTGAAGAAGTTATGCCCTCAATTTCATGAGGCATCTTTACTGGAATGTGAGTCGTGTCATTTTGCAAAACATCATCGAATCTCTTTAAGTCCTAGAGTCAATAAACGAGCTGAATCTACTTTTGAATTAGTTCATTCAAATGTTTATGAATTAGTTCATTCAAATGTTTAGGGCCCATGTCCGGTTGGATCAAAGACTGGATTTAGATATTTTATCACTTTTGTGGATGATTACTCTAGAATGACTTGGATTTATTTTATGAAGCATCTTTCAGAAGTGTTTTCTCATTTTTCTGCCTTTTGCGCTGAAATCAAGACTCAATTTAATGTTTCTGTGAAAATTTTGTGGAGCGACAATGTTAAAGAATACATGTTAGAATCATTTCGGGCCTGTATGACTCAACAAGGTATTCTTCACCAATCGTCATGTGTTGATACACCCGCTCAAAATGGGATAGCTGAAAGGAAGAATCGACATCTTCTTGAGACTGCTAGAGCTCTATTGTTTCAAGTGCAAGTTCCTAAACAATTTTGGGCTGATGTTGTCTCTACTGCATGCTTTCTCATTAATCGCATGCTCTCCGCAGTACTAAACGGTAATATTCCTTATAATATTCTCTTTCCTAACAAGCTATTATTTCCTCTTGAACTACGACTATTTGGCAGTACTTGCTATGTTCGGGATGTTAGACCTCATGTGACTAAATTTGATCCTAAAGCTTTGAAGCGTGTTTTCTTGGGATATTCTCGCCTTCAGAAGGGGTATCGGTGTTACTCTCCAGACCTCAACAAATATCTGGTCTCAACAGATGTAGTCTTTTCCGAAAAAGTTCCTTTTTATCCTGTTGCACAAATATTTTCTGATCAAGAGGATGATGATGAGTGGCTCATCTATAGAATCATATCTGATGATGGAACCTCTTCGAGTATGCCTTCTGCTGCACAATCTGATGGTAACATTCCTCCTAATACTCAGCCTCCTGTTAATCCGTCAGTTGTTCAAGTTTACTATCGGAGACCAGTACCTGATGATACATGTCCTGCACCAGAATCTTCTTCACCATCAGATCCATCACCGACTGACCTTGACCTCTCCATTAGTCTTCGTAAAGGTAAACGACAATGTAAATCTATCTATTCTGTTGCTAATTTTCTGTGTTATAATCACCTGCCTCCTTCTTCTACCTCCATAATTGTCTCTCTAGATTCCATTTCTTTGCCTAAGACAGTTAAAGAAGCCTTAGCTCATTCTGGATGGCGTGATGCAATGTTTGAGGAGATCAAGGCTGTAGATGAAAATCATACTTGGGAACTAGTTGATTTACCCTCTAGCAAGAAGACTGTAGACTGTAAATGGGTTTTTGCCGTCAAAGTCAATCCAGATGCCTCCATAGCGAGGCTTAAGACCCGTCTTGTCACCAAAGGTTATGCCCAAACCTATGGCGTTGACTATTCTGACACTTTTTCTCCTGTGGCAAAAATGACCTCAGTCTGCTTGTTCATCTCCCTAGCTGCTTCTCAGCATTGGTCTTTACATCAATTAGATATCAATGATACATGGTATTATTCTCCTTGTTGTATATGTTGATGATACTGTCATTACAGGGAATGATAGTACAGAGAACTTCTCTCAAAAACTACTTGAATGCGAGTTTTCATACCAAAGACTTGGGTCAGCTTAAATATTTCTTAGGACTCGAAGTCTTGAGGAGTAAAAAGGGAATTTTCCTGTCTCAAAGGAATTTTCTTGTCTCAAAGGAAGTATGTCCTTGACTTGCAGAAATTGGGAAGATGGGAGCTAAACCATGTAGCACACCAATGATTCATAATATATGTTTTACAAAAGATGACGGAGACCCTTATGATGATCTAGAGAGGTACAGGAGGTTGGTTGGAAAGCTGAACTATCTTATGGTAATGACTCGGCCAGATATTGCTTTTGCAGTAAGTGTTGTAAGTCAGTTCATGTCTGCACCTACGGTGAAACATTGGGCCACTCTAGAACAAATTCTATGTTATTTAAAAGGGGCTCTTGGACTTGGTATACTCTACAGATATCATGGGCATACTGCACTTGAGTGTTTTCTGATTCTGACTGGGCGGGATCCAAAAGTGATAGGAGGTTGTGTATTTGTTGGAGGAAACTTAGTGTCTTGGAAAAGTAAGAAGCAAAATGTGGCATCTAGATCCAGTGCCGAGTTAGAATATAGGGCTATGGCTCAATGGACTTGTGAGATTTTGTGGATAAATCATCTACTGAAAAAAGTTTGTATAGATGTTGCATCACCTGCGAAACTTTGGTGTGATAATCAAGCTGCTCTTCACATTGCTTCCAATCCGGTATACCATGAACGGACTAAGCATATTGAAGTTGACTGTCATTTCATCCGTGAGAATATTCAAGAAAATTTAATCTCCACCAATTATGTGAAGACAGGAGAGCAATTGGGTGACCTATTCACCAAAACTTTAAATGGGCCTCACATAGAATATTTTTTTAACAAGTTGGGCATGATAAATATGTATGATCCAACTTGAGGGGTAGTGTTACAGTTATATAGGAAGTAAATATGTGTAGGAAATAAATAAATATTGATAGATGGGTTAGTTATTTAATCTCGGAGATTGTATAATCATAAGCTTGATTTTCCTTCCTATTTAGATATCGTCTCTCGTGTATAAATAGGTTGTAATCTCTATTGTGAAATATAATAAAATATTATATTTCTACACTTTAAATAAAACCTATGTGACTATTTATTTTATGTATTTTTTTTTTACTTAATTTTGTAGTAGTAAATTATAAAGAATTTTAGATATTATATATCTTTTTGCATATGAATATATTATGAACTATATATAATTATATATTATCACGTTTGTTATATACTTGCTTGCCATTGGCTTCATCAAATATTTTAGTCAAGCTCCACTACTGAATATCAGCTTTTTTTTTTCTTTCTTTTTGGTGCTATGTTGCATGTAGTCAATTGTTTTTTCCCTCATGTAGTCAATTTTTTTTTATCTTCTCCTTTATTCTTTCTTGAACCAAAAAAGGAAAAGAAAAAAGAATAGTAAGCTTGCATGAGATGGAAGGAGGATATGAGCATAAGATTTTAATGCACTTGATAGCAAATAGATTCAAACATGTTTTTCCTTGTTCCATTTTTGCATTAGTGCACATAAACAGCAAGTTACTGCAGAATCTAGGTCCATCTTGTGTTGGAAGATGTATAAACAATCAATTTTGCATGGTTGTTTTCTTAGATATGAATAAATTATAAATGATAGCCATGGTGTCAGGATACTCTCCAAGCTATGGAACTGAAGCGGCAAAAGGATCAGATGACCACATTGGAGAGGTAAACAGCCCTTCTCACATTTACTGATCTTATGTGTATGTATGTTACTCAATTATCATCAGAAGAAAGCCAGGGTGTAACCATGTAGTGAAAATGGGAAAGTCTGAGGAGAAGGAAATCAAACTGACTTGGTTTTTTGATTTTTTTTTTTTTTTAAGTATTGATGTTACGATACTATACTAGTGATACAGCTTAAATGTGTCCACTTTTGTTGAGAAAACAGAGGCGTCCAGGTGGGATTTAACAAGCAAGACAAAGTTCAAGCCATTGTTACCCATAACTTGGACCATGATGATATTTTTTTAAAAAAATATTGATGTTACAATACTATACTAGTGATACAGCTTAAATGTGTCCACTTTTGTTGAGAAAACAGAGGCGTCCAGGTGGGATTTAACAAGCAAGACGAAGTTCAAGCCATTGTTACCCATAACTTGGACCATGATGATATTTTTTTTTAAAAAATATTGATGTTACAATACTATACTAGTGATACAGCTTAAATGTGTCCACTTTTGTTGAGAAAACAGAGGCGTCCAGGTGGGATTTAACAAGCAAGACGAAGTTCAAGCCATTGTTACCCATAACTTGGGTGTGGTGGAAGAGGAAAAGCAACTGAATATTACAAGCCCTTGTGAACAGAAGGAACTTATTTGTGATCTATTGTCAGAGCAGCATCCTCAACCACGGATTCTCTCTAATGAACAAATGGAAGCCAAATTACATTCTGTTGAATCACCTGCTTTTCTTGAATGGCACAAAGGTCCAGAGCAGCAGCTTGACCTTTCTAACATGGAAAGATCTCCTAAACCAAAAGCACCTGTGAACAAAGATCCTCAGCATCATCAGGATGAGCAACAGCCATCATCTAAGCCTCGAGGCAGAGGGAGACCCCGTAAACTAAAGTCTTATACTGATATGATTAGGAATAGTTTGTTACCATCCAGTGATCAGGATTACAATGAGCAGCAGCAACAGCAGAGTAAAAGAAGAGGCAGGCCTCCTAAAAGGAAAACAGACTGCTATTAATGTCTAGAATCATGCACCTAAGATGGCAGTTATGGACTATTCAATTTTAAAATTAGCTTTTGTTCTATTTCATGTGAATTTATAGAAATTATGGGTATAGAACTTAGTTATAATGGTGAGCTTTTGGATTTCTGATCCATAAGTGGGTTTGCTTTAACTCTGAGTCATTCGATAAAAAAAAAAACTGTCATGGGATTCATTAGACCACCTTTCCCATTTAGATTTTGGACAATGAGTTCATATATCATTTATCATAGAAATTGAAGCTAAGGTTATTTCTTACAACAAGCTCTCGTTCTATCAAAGAAGAGTTCATTAGACCTAAGCTAGTCCATATTTGTGATTGCTTCTTAGGGGGGTATTGAAGACAATGAGTAGGGTAGATCTGCAGCCATCAGGGAATTACGAGAAGAAACTGGGATAGTGTCTGCTGAAATTATTGCTGAGGTCCAAAAATGATTCTTCCTAAGGAATGAATGATGATTGATGAGAGTGCTGGAAATATAACAATTCCTGAGTAATTTAAGGCTTATAAAATCTAACATTGGATTGGCAGTGTTCATTTGGTATTCCTTGAGTAATTTAAGCCTTATAAGCCTTATTCTTTTTTATTCATTTAGGTTTTGCACATTCTATGAAAGAAAAATGATAACAGTCCATAATATACTTGCAGATTTTTGTGGCTTCTAGATTAAATGTTCCAGGAGTATGGCAGATGCCTCAGGTAGTGCCGTATTGTATATTATTTTTCTTCGTTGAACTTGTTCCAAAATTTAATTGCTTAGAAATGCAGAAAGATAATTCAATTCATAACCATTTATGTTAAGGTTAACTTAGTCCTCCACCATTGTTGCACAGTGGATTATGCATATATGCTTCCTCTATTGAACAATACCTATGGCATGCATCTCGATGATTTGTCTGACAGATCAAACTGTTCATTTGTTTTAATTCCTAACTCTCTTAGTTGTTCTCGATTCAAGGCCTTCCTCCCTTAGCGAAGAAAACCCTTTTTGTTAATGAAATAGCGCACTTTCCTGTGAAACACATCTCACATAGACAGATTATGGGAATCAAGTATCTTGGAAGTCTTTCCATATGATCTTCCATAGATGTATTCTGCACCATCTTTATTTTCATAGGATCCCAAGTCATGTTGTGACCATTGTGGCCTCATGGAGTTTAGTTGAAGTGATAATAGATATTTTTCTTCTTCTTCTATGCTTTTGTTCTATTTCATGTGAATTTATAGAAATTATGGGTACAGAACTTAGTTATAATGGTGAACTTTTGGATTTCTGATCCATAAGTGGGTTTGCTTTAACTCTTTGAGTCATTCAATAAAAAAAAAATCTGTCATTGGGATTCATTAGACCACCTTTCCATTTAAATTTTGGACGATGAGTTCATATATCATTTATCATAGAAATTGAAGCTAAGGTTATTTCTTACATCAAGCTCTCGTTCTATCAAAGAAGAGTTCATTAGACCTAAGCTAGTCCATATTTGTGATTGCTTCTTAGGGGGGTATTGAAGTCAATGAGGAGCCTAGATCTGCAGCCATCAGGGAATTACGAGAAGAAACTGGGATAGTGTCTGCTGAAATTATTGCTGAGGTCCAAAAATGATTCTTCCTAAGGAATGAATGATGATTGATGAGAGTGCTGGAAATATAACAATTCCTTGAGTAATTTAAGTCTTATAAGATCTAACATTGGATTGGCAGTGTTCATTTGGTATTCCATTGGCTGTGCATGACAGGTACCAAGTTGGTTGACTTGTGACTTTCCACCTGCTGTGAAGGCCAAAGTGAATCGTTTGTAGGGAGGTGAATGGCATGGGCAGGCACAGAAGTGGTGCGTCTCTGCCACACACACGTACACTACAAGCATATATTGATTCCATGAAAGTATTTCACATTTTTTTTAACATAGTTTAATTACATGTATATTATGCAATGTGACCAACTGACCATCTACTCCATAGCCTTGAATGCAACATTGGTCTTAAAGACTTAAGATCTGCCTTCAGTGTTATTCTTTTCATCCCACTCTTGTGATCCTAATCTGACCCCTTAGAATACTACTAGAAGGTGCACATAAATATGACAGATATGCACACCTGTGTGTGCTTAACCACCTGGGACTGGCTGATTACACTATTAAATGGAATTTTTCTTTTTAACGCCACCAGAATTTTGCTGCAGACCAAATTATGGTAGAACTAGCTGTTGAATTCAGTTGATAGCGAAGGAAATAGATAAATTTATGATTATGGGTCAGTGGTTTGAAGTTTAATCAAGTCCATTAACTGAGTCAAGAAACTAGGCAAAATGAGCTATCAATCTATTAAAAGCCGTGTAGAGCATATATGCTAACAAATCCACTTCCACTAGGCAAGCAGGCCAATTGAGCTAACAGTTGATTTTGCATGGAATTATGTAAGTAATCCCAAGAAGACGGATGTCCAAGTGACATGTAACATATTAATATTTGAGGATTTCTTCTGGTATGTTTAAAGTCTAATCCAATTCGGGATTCACAGTGGTTCCCTCTGCAGCCTTTTAGCTCTAAACTAATTGCTTCATCCGTTTATATAGTGTTTGGCCAACATTAAATTAGCACAAATGCAACTAGCACACCAATAATTTGTTGCAGAAAAATCAGTTTTTCTGTTTTAGAAAGGGAAGAAAATGGAAATAAAAAGGAAAATATGATTTATTATATACTGTCACTTCCAGCATATAATTTGAGGGGTGAAAATGAGTTCTCTGCGCAATTGACAGGTTCCTCATGAGATTGACAAAAGATGAGAGTGAGATTAAACTGGCAAATAGTGAAGGAGATCCAGAATTTGCAGAATGGAAGTGGGCGAGCCCTGAAGAAGTTGTTGAGCAGGTATGGTGCGTCAAAAAGCTCAAGATGGTCTATGTAATTGATTGCAGGCAGTGGACTACAAGAGGCCAGCCTATGAGGAAGTTGTGAGAACCTTCAGGCCTTAACATCTAAAAAGGTTAGATATTTTGGATGCTCTTTTCTTTTCTTGAGCAATGAACGTTGTTAGTTTAAAAAGCAATTAAGGCTTAATTTGTGTTTCAAAAAATATTTTGGACAAAAATTAATTGATAAAATATTTTAATAAGTAAATAAAAACTTAAATTATTTTAAGAAAAATGATTTATTTTTTAAATGAGTGATTTTTTATATTTTAAAAATTGTATTAAAATTTTTATATATAATTTAACGAATTATAGTTTTCTCTTTTTGTGCTTTTATTATTAGTACTTCTTATAAATAATTTTTCATATTTGTTTTTTTAATAAATTCAGCCTTCTAACATAATCCTCTACAAAATATATACGGAAATCATCCTCCTCTTCAAATATCTTTCCAAAAAAAAAATTATGTCATGGTATAAACATATAATAATTTTTCATAGCACAGATTAGCCCTATAGTAAGTATATTCGATTAAATTTGAGAGATCTCGGGTTTTATTCTTTCAATTTCTAATCTCATTTAAAAAAAATTTCATAAATTAAATAATAATATGAAGTTAACTATCTATATATATATATATAATAAATATAAACTAATATTCACTTGCAAAACCACATAAATTCTATTTAATTAGATTACATAAAATAATAAATTTAATTAAAATATTTTTTAGGAAAATTTCAAGATACGTGGAGCATTAAAAATTCTGCTTTATTTAGGAATAATAGTACTATACGAAAGTGATAAGGAAATTGAAAAAGAAATTCTCATAAAAAAGGACTCTTTCTAGAAAATTAGAGAAATAAAATTTTAAGTGAATAACTAATATAATTATATTGGTGAAATAAATTGATAATATTAAATTTATAATAATAATAATTAGAGAAATTTTTATTTTTATTTTACTAATATTATTTAATTATATGTTTACTGTTAATTAATATATTTTTTCTTTTCTTTTAAATTAAAAAGATTAAATAAAATGTAACATATTTAAATAAAATATTAATTATTATAAATATATGATTATATATAAATAAATATCACTGTCATATAATATAATTTCTCTGGTTTAAATATAAAAATAAATATTTATTTAACATATTAAATTGGGTGCTTAGTACATTATTCCCGGATAACAGATCGAAATTTTAATAGAATGAATTTTAACGATTATAATTAAGTTCGATATAAGTTTGGATTTAAAAAAATAATAATTATTATGAATTCGGATCGAATTTAAATTTTATGTATAACTCATATTTGAATTTATTTATATAAATAATTAATTTAATGTAAAAAATATATTTTATAATAATATTTATAATTTTTTATATTTTTTCATTTAAAAATTTAAATTTAAATATTTGTTAAAGATATTAAATTTTTAAATAAAAATTATTAATGAAAAATATTTTTTATATAAATTATTAATTAAAATATATAAATTTAAATAAATTTAAATTTTATTTAAATAATAATAATTTAAAATTTTAGAATGAATTTAAATATTTTAAACTAATTTTTAATAAGATTGAGACAAATTCAAATATACTGATATAAATTGAATTCAAATTTAAATAGTTTAATTTTGGGAACAAAACTAACGGTTACGTCCCTCCTCGCCAGGACCCGATTATATGAATTGTTGACAAAGTAGGAATAGCACATAAGAGGATTATGAAGAGACCCCACCCTAACGAAACCGTCACAACTCATAAAGTTTAAGGTTAGGCTCGGGCGTCTCAGCGGCCACTGCTAGCGGGTTTTCCACAATAGCAATCAGTTTCACCAGAGAAAATCATACTCAAAATCCAAAGATGGAAGAACCTAACGCTGTCCCCTGCTCCTCTCAAAATCCCAACAATCTTCTTACAGATGATAGATACGAAGATGATAGATACGAGCCTATAATGAACAATCTGAAAGCTCGTGTGTTTTCCAAAATAAGCCCGTCGGGAAACATTGCGCCTCAACTCAAGACCCACATTGAACGACGGCTGCATGAATTCTTCCCCAGTTTCGACACTCCGTCTCACCCACCTTATTCTTCTGTGAGTAACCAGCATCTTGTATTGTTTCGCTTTCTTTTGATTAAATGCGTTGCTGTTTGAAGTACATATCTTGCTTGTCTTTCGATATTCTGATGAGCAAATCGATGAAGAAGCTCATTTTGGATAGTATTTCGGCCGCTGCTTAATTTTTAAGCCTAAAAGTGAAAATTGCTTTCTATTTGCCTTAAAAGTCATTTCGGAGTTATTGTGTTTCTGTATGTTAGATATCATCTTTGTGTTTGTTAAATGTTCTCAATTGGCTTTCTGTTTTTTATTTTTCCATTCTAAAGATGATCCAAAGGGCAATTTCAGAGTTGAATAATGAAGAGGGGTCCACCAAGGAGGAAATATCAGCATTTATTAAAAGAGAGTATGAGCATTTGCCATGGGGCCATGAGAGTTTTTTGAGTCATCATTTGGGGAAGCTTTGTGGGAATATGGAGTTAGCATGTGTAAATAATGAACGATATATACTTTTAGTTGAAGAAGATTGCGAGTTAAAGGAGGTGACAGGTTCAAGTAGGAAAAAGGAGGGCCGCAGAGGTGGGCAAGGCAGGAAAAAAGTCAGAGTGACGAAGAGGAAGAAGAAACAAGGTCAAGCAGAAAAGCAACAAATTGAAGTATTAGAGGTGAGCATCATTATTGCATAGTTTATTAATAAAAAAGTGTTAATCCTCAACTTTTGATGCCACCATCTTATGGATTTCCAATTTTTACGGACACAACTGGTGGATCATTTCAAAACTAGATTAGGCAATAAAATGGAAGTTGAATTTCTTGCAGACAGTAAGGTGGCTGGAAATTGCTAAAAATTTTAGTTCTAATTTAATTATCAAGACTTCAAGTCTCTAATACAACGAAGAGCATTACTTTAAATAAAACCTATGTGACTATTTATTTTATGTATTTTTTTATTTAATTTTGTAGTAGTAAATTATAAAGAATTTTAGATAAATATATTATGAACTATATATAATTATATATTACCACGTTTGTTATATACTTGCTTGCCATCAAATATTTTAGTCAAGCTATATCAGCTTTTTTCTTTCTTTCTTTTTGGTGCTATGTTGCATGTAGTCAATTTTTTTTTTCCCTTCTCCTTTATTCTTTCTTGAACCAAAAAAGGAAAAGAAAAAAGAATAGTAAGCTTGCATGGGATGGAAGGAGGATATGAGCATAAGATTTTAATGCACTTGATAGCAAATAGATTCAAACATGTTTTTCCTTGTTCCATTTTTGCATTAGTGCACATAAACAGCAAGTTACTGCAGAATCTAGGGTCCATCTTGTGTTGGAAGATGTATAAACAATCAATTTTGCATGGTTGTTTTCTTAGATATGAATAAATTATAAATGATAGCCATGGTGTCAGGATACTCTCCAAGCTATGGAACTGAAGCGGCAAAAGGATCAGATGACCACATTGGAGAGGTAAACAGCCCTTCTCACATTTACTGATCTTATGTGTATGTATGTTACTCAATTATCATCAGAAGAAAGCCAGGGTGTAACCATGTAGTGAAAATGGGAAAGTCTGAGGAGAAGGAAATCAAACTGACTTGGTTTTTTGATTTTTTTTTTTTTAAATATTGATGTTACGATACTATACTAGTGATACAGCTTAAATGTGTCCACTTTTGTTGAGAAAACAGAGGCGTCCAGGTGGGATTTAACAAGCAAGACGATGTTCAAGCCATTGTTACCCATAACTTGGGTGTGGTGGAAGAGGAAAAGCAACTGAATATTACAAGCCCTTGTGAACAGAAGGAACTTATTTGTGATCTATTGTCAGAGCAGCATCCTCACCCACAGATTCTCTCTAATCAACAAATGGAAGCCAAATTACATTCTGTTGAATCACCTTCTTTTCTTGAATGGCACAAAGATTCAGAGCAGCAGCTTGACCTTTCTAGCATGGAAAGATCTCCTAAACCAAAAGCACCTGTGAACAAAGATCCTCAGCATCAAGATGAGCAACAGCCATCATCTAAGCCTCGAGGCAGAGGAAGACCCCGTAAACTAAAGTCTAGTACTGATATGATTCTCTCTAATCAACAAATGAAAGCCAAATTACATTCTGTTGAATCACCTGCTTTTCTTGAATGGCACAAAGATCCAGAGCAGCAGCTTGACCTTTCTAGCATGGAAAGATCTCCTAAACCAAAAGCACCTGTGAACAAAGATCCTGAGCAACAGCCATCATCTAAGCCTCGAGGCAGAGGGAGACCCCGTAAACTAAAGTCTGATACTGATATGATTATCTCTAATCAACAAATGGAAGCCAAGTTACATTATGTTGAATCACCTGCTTTTCTTGAATGGCACAAAGATCCAGAGCAGCAGCTTGACCTTTCTAGCATGGAAAGATCTCCTAAACCAAAAGCACCTGTGAACAAAGATCCTCAGCATCAAGATGAGCAACAGCCATCATCTAAGCCTCGAGGCAGAGGGAGACCCCGTAAACTAAAGTCTGATAATATGATTCTCTCTAATCAACAAATGGAAGCCAAATTACATTCTGTTGAATCATCTGCTTTTCTTGAATGGCACAAAGATCCAGAGCAGCAGCTTGACCTTTCTAGCATGGAAAGATCTCCTAAACCAAAAGCACCTGTGAACAAAGATCCTCAGCATCAAGATGAGCAACAGCCATCATCTAAGCCTCGAGGCAGAGGGAGACCCCGAAAACTAAAGTCTGATACTGATATGATTCTCTCTAATCAACAAATGGAAGCCAAGTTACATTCTGTTGAATCACCTGCTTTTCTTGAATGGCACAAAGATCCAGAGCAGCAGCTTGACCTTTCTAGCATGGAAAGATCTCCTAAACCAAAAGCACCTTTGAACAAAGATCCTCAGCATCAAGATGAGCAACAGCCATCATCTAAGCCTCGAGGCAGAGGGAGACCCCCTAAACTAAAGTCTGATACTGATATGATTAGGAATAGTTTGTTGCCATCCAGTGATCAGGATTACAATGAGCAGCAGCAGAGTAAAAGAAGAGGCAGGCCTCCTAAAAGGAAAACAGACTGCTATTGATGTCTAGAATAAGTAATTGATGATGAACATCATTTTCTTAATTTATTTATCACAGATGAGATATGTCAGTTCTTCACAGTAGTTTGTGGTAAACAAACATTGGACAGATGACATTAATGTCATTTGAAATCAGTTCTATTATTTGGTATGAGAAAACTTAAAATATAGAATTTAATTAAATTTCACATAACTCATTTTTTCATTTTCTAAACTATCCTTAAGAGTAAAATAAAAAATTCTATTCTATCAAAAATTTTTATATCTAATAAATTTATAAAAATTAATAAAAATATAAACCCATTAAAAATATATTAATGAATTTAAAATAATTTTTAATTTACATAATAAAATAAATAGTATAGAAAATTAGGTTTCACTTTTATGACTAATAAAATATATGGGATAAATTATTTAGATTAAATTATTTGGGAATGACATTTTAATCCAAAAAATATTGGTATTATAAATTTTGTGAAATTCATTTCAAATTCTATCAAATTTGATTGGAATTGGTTTTGGTTATGACCAATTTCATAGAATTGAATTCCAAGAATTAAATACTAAACTAAATTGCTCTCGGGCATTGAAAGAAAATTAAATTATAAGGGACGGTGAAACCAAAACTAAATTATTTTCGAGCATTTAAAGAAATATATGAATTTTCGGTTCTAAAAAAAGAAAAAGGAGTTGTTATCAAGTACTATTAAAAATGAATTTTAGCAATATAATAAACAGATTGTACCTCACAGTGACCATTTTTTGTGTGATGCCATAACAACTTGTCTTTTTGTCTTCCTTTTTTTATAGTAACAATTGGTAAAGGTGAGCAATATTTGATTTAAATTGAAAAAATTGATCGAATCGAATTAAATTAAAAATTCAGTTCGATGTTTTATTTATTTTAATTCGATTCGATTTTGATCAGAAAAAAATCAAAAAAATTAAATCGAACCGATTAATGATAATAATATATTATTATCAATAATACATAGAGATTAGATCTAAGATTAAAATATTTCAATTAAATTTTAAAATATTAAAAATAAAAGATAAAAAATAAAAAAATTTATTAAAAATTAAAATCAATCAAATTAAACTAAATTAGATTAATTCCATTGGATTTAATTTTAAACTAAACCAAATGTTGACGCTCAGCAATTGGGATGAAAAGGAGGAATGTCATTTGGATGAAAATTTATTCTAACCCAATTCTAATTCCAAGAATAGTGTTGATGGATGGAAAGCCAATTTCTTTAATATATCTCAATCTTGTCCCTCTAAGATTCCAAGAATAAATTGGGTTAGAATAAATTCCAAGAATAGTGTTGATGGATGGAGATTGGCTACAGGAGATTGAGATAGTCCTTAAATCTTAGAGGGACAAGATTGAGATATATTTAAATTTCTTTAATATATTTAAATCTTGTCCCTCCCTGATGCATGCATCTAGTCCTTAAATGGCTTAAATGGCTACAAGAGATTGAGATAGTCAAAAGGAGCTTTGCCTTACTGCCCGAAGACATATTCTATCCCTGCTGCTCTTTGGTCCCTGTTCTGGCTCTAAGCTTTCTGGCTTTTGTCTAATCGAGGCGGTTGTTGTTTCTTTACTGTTTGAGCCATGCGGGAGGTTTACTTGGTTCTTCGAGTGTTGGAAAATGGTGATGACATTCATCAGTTGTGCTCTTTTCTTGGATGTTCTCCTTGGAGGAGGAGATGATGCCGCACGACTTGCTTTAAAGAACGGCTCTTCTTTCCAGATCAATCAACCCAATAGAAAGATTCCTATGTATGGGCTTCTGGCCTTTTTTTTTTCTTGGACCGATGAGTCTAAGGCTTTTTTGCTATGGACTGATTTTTTAGACTCTTCATACTGTTTAATTTTGAATAAAAATGTTATTTATCTCTAGAAAAAAAGACTTAAATGTTATTACTATTAAATTATTTCTAGTATATATATACATACATATATATAACAATCTCCATAAAATTTGCAGCCACTTAGAGTTGGTGATAAAGAGTTGGATTTTTATCTTTTATCTTTTCTTTTTCCTTGTTACATTCATGTTTGGATTGCGTGCAGTCTATCTTAATCCGCACTCATTTAGAATATGAAAAACATTGGATTTAGCCGGTGTATGTGACATAGATCCAACGCAGAGGTTTTTCTTCGGGGAAAAAAAAACGTAAAGGATCTGTTTGAAATTATTTTTTAATGTTTATTTAACCGTAAAATACATGTAAAAAACAATGCAAGTTACAGCTCCATACCATAAAAAAAAAAATAAAAAAAAAAAAAAAAAAAAACCACTCAGATGGCCCAACTAACAAACTCAAGCCCAAAAACTGAAAGCGGATCTAACACTATCACCGATTCAACTCCTTGGAGAAAAAGCAAATCTCACACAACTAGGGGTGTAATCGAGCCGAGCCGAGCCAAACTTTGTAAAACTCAAGCTCGTTTATTAAAAAAGCTTGGAAGCTCGAGCTCTAATATTTGATTCGAGCTCTGCTCGAGAATTAAATATTATAATCGAACTCGATTCGAGCTCAACTCGTGAAAAACTCGTTCGATTTAATAATGAGCCTAATTCGAGCTCGAACTCGAAAAGCTCGATTAAGAAGCTAGTTAATAAAACTCGAGCTCGAACTCGGAAAGCTCGATTAAGAAACTCGTTAAAAAAAACTCGAGACCGAGCTCAAAATTAAAAAGTTTGGTTTGAGCTCAAGTTCAGGTTCGAGCTCGAATTAATAATTACATTTTAATCAGTTTTTAATCATCATTAATTTAAATAATATAAAAAAAGATAGTGTACATAAAAAAAATTACGTAACATAATTTATAACTAAAATAACACAAATAAATATAAATTCAACAACATAATAAAATTAGATTACACACAAAATTTAATATCAAACGAATAAAGTTGATTCCAACTTCCAACAGTTAAAACAAGCTAATATAATTTAATTGTCTTCATAATCATCTTCATGCTTGTTTAATTTGTTAACTTGAATTTCAACTTCAACATCCATATAATCTTAATTAATTATTATTAATATACTTTGATAATTATTATCATCTTTTATATTGTATGCTTAATTATATACAAATTTTTTTTTATAATTATACTTTAATTTTAAAATGTATATAATTTTTACAACTCAATTTATCATGTAGTACTATAATTTTAAAGAATATTTATTATAATAATTAATATTAATTATTTGTAATTATACATTAATTTTATGGAATCTTATTATAATAATTATATACAAAAAAATTTATAATTTAATTTTAAAGAATATTAATTATAATAATTAATCTTAATTATTTGTAATTCTCAATACTATAATTTTCAAGTATTTATAATAGTTTAAATTTTATAACTTTATAGTTATTTTTATTTTTTTAATAATATATGAACTTGTTCATAAATTTATTTAACGAATTGGTTTACCAATTTATTTAAACAATATTACTCACGAGCCTATTTAACGAGCCTGCTCGTGAACCTTTTCAACGAGCCTGTTCGCGAGCCTTCTCAACGAGCCAGCTCGCGAGCTTAAAAACGAGCCAGCTCGCGAGCCTAAAAACGAGCCAGCTCGCGAGTCTTAACGAGCCAGCTCGCGAGTCTTAACGAGCCGAATACTATGGAGCTCAAACTCAGCTTGTTTAAGTGACGAGTCTCAAAATTGAGCTCGAGTCGAACTCGGTCGAGTTTTTATCGAGTCGAGTCTCGAGTAGCTCACGAATAACTTGACTCATTTACAGCCCTACACACAACACCACCAAATAAATCCTACAATAGCTGAAAAAAAAAAAAAAACAAACAAAAAAAAAAACCCAGTCATCGCTCCCTGTACATGTTAAGAAAAGCAACAAACAAAAAGCACCAAAGGAACACAGCAATGACCAGATTCAACCTGGCAACCCTGAAGCACATCTACTAGCGGCAAAGCGATGCACATACATCCACTGCAAGCTAAAGGCCAATGTCGACCTCCATCGAAAAGAAGAACACATAATTTTTAAAAATCTTTATTTTTTATTAAAAAATTTCCATCTTTAAAATCTATAAATAAATAAATAAAAGAATTTCTTTGCTTTAAATAATAAAAATTATAGAGATCCAAAATTATAAAATAAAGTCGTTTAAACAAAATATACTTTAAGACCTCCTACTTTATTCATTTCTTTAAACAAATTATTAAGTTTCAATCGATTATTAAAAATAAAAATTTATTATTTAATTTTTGTGATATGATAAAACCAATTAGTTAATTTTATATTTTAAAAAATACATTAAATAATTTTTATAAAAATTAAAAATAAATATGATTAAATTTTTATATTTTTACTCGAATAAAAAATAAATTTAATTTAATTTTTATATCCAATTACATCATGTGTTTATACACAATATAATATTTTTAATAAAAAATATTATTTTTATAATTTAAAATATTTATTATTTTTATATTAATTAAAATACTAAATTTTACATATTTTAAATTAAAAAAATATTTTATCATATGATATGAACTAAATAACAAATTTTCCTTTTTATTATGTAAGGTGATAATGTTCTAACAGAAAGGAAGAGATATCTATGATAAATTGCTCAAATCTTTGTTGTATTTTATTTGATAAATATTTTTTTTTTTAAAAAAAAGGAGGAAAATACATAAACCACTGGTGGGTGGGCAGTTGTTAGTTGGCCCAAGTTGATATGAACAAGAAGAGAATCCATATCCATTAATTATCTAGTGGAGAGCGCAAAGAAAAAGCCAAACTACACGGCTTAAAATATCCCCCAATTCAGCGTTTCACAACCATAAACTTCTCCTCAGAATCTTTCATTTTTTTCATGGCTCTGATTGATTGTACGTCTCAACACCTTATTTATAGCCATAAAAATAATTATATTTTTCTTCACATTCTTAATTTTCTCATAATTTTTTTTTCATATGTATAAATATTCAATCAATAAAATATTATTATTTTTTCCATTTTATAATTTTTATAAATCGAGTATGATTTTAAAATAAATTTTAATATAATTAGAGGTGAGTAAAAATATTAATAATATTAATAGAATTTTGAATAGAATAATCTCATTTACGTCCCTAAAGTATATCATAATCTCATAATTTTTTAGGTAAATATTCTCATTAAAAATTTTATAATTTTAAAAATAATTTTATTGGCACTCCAAGACTTAGCCTGATGAAAAGTGCATTCTGTAGCCTTGAAAGGTCTAAGGTTCGACTCCCCCAACCCCCTATTTAAAAAAAAAATAATTTCATTGATTTAAAGACGTTAACTGTCTAGTAAGAAAGAAAATGTTAACATATTGGTCATGTTATCATGGAATTATATGGAAAATTTCAGTTACCAATTAAAATTTAAAAATAAATTGACAAATGAAATTTTATATATAAGTGTTATAAAATATGTGGAGATGTCCAATGAGACAGTGGCCTCCATGCAAGTCCACAAAGGATAGTCACTATCTGATTGTGTCTCCTTTGCAGCTCCGTGAATACAGGGAATAACTGATGAGATAAGGTCCGCATTTTTATGACTCATTTTCAATTTTGTTCCTTCTAATTCAAGTATTCCTGCCTGTCGTGTCCCATTCTTCCTCAGGTGAGCCTCCCCTTCTTATTCTTTTTGCAACTAATAAAAAAAAACTCCCCCTCTTATTATAATACTGTTTTCTATTATCATTTTATAAAAAAAAATGCTCAATTTATATTTTTAAAATAAAATGTTTAGTTTATTTTTTACAAGATAATTGAGAAAGTGGTAACTCAAAATTTAAATATGAATTATTAAATTAAACTAGACTAAATTTTATTGCACTTAATTTTCTAAAATTTGATATATTTTTTAGAATTTTATTCTAAATAACACTTGATTTTTGTTTAGAAATTAATTTTCACATGCAATAAAACCATTTATAAAATAATTAAAATATTTTTTATTAATAAGTGTTGAATCAATAATGAAATTAATTAATTTTTTTAAAAAAGAATATTATTAGAAGGTTCAATTATTAACACTGGGGAATTACTTTCTGAGAGACAGTTGATGTCCTTTTAAATATTAAAAAATAAAACAACATAATTTCTTTTACAAATTATAGTTTTATTTAATTATAATAATTATATATATATAATTCTCTGTGGATGTTAAAATTACAAAAAAAAAAATTAAATATTAGTACCTTTGTTTATGATAATATTTTTAAAATAGCTATATAAATTCTATGCAGAACCAGCAAGATTCTAGATTATGAGTAGTGTAAGGGAATTTCCCAATCTATTGGTTGATTTTAATAATTAACCTGATCTTTTAAATTTTTAAATTTTAATCATATGTTATAGATGAAGTATATGATATTTGTTTAATATTTTTTATATAAAATAATTATATATTTTAATAAATTATTGTCATCAAGCAATAAATGGTAAATAAAAATTGAAAATGAGTTCACTTTCCTATTTCACATGTTTTTTTTTTTTGGATATGGTTAATATTACATCGTAATTAGTTCCACAAACAGGAAAGAAAGCTTGGAAATAAAACACTACAAAGTTCCGTATATATAGGAGAAAATTTTGTCAAAATTGGAAGGCAAAAAATGTCATCAAATCAAACGGCCAATACCTCCCCATCTCATGATCTGATTGACTCGTAGCAAAATGCGTACTGTTACTTTCAAAATAGTTGACAAGTTCAAATCTTGTCCCGTTCTCTATATAATCTTTGCCCTTCTTTCTTCCCAAACACACACAGGAAAATCTTCCTAAGATTCCTTCAAATTCACATATATATGTCCTTCGCAGCTCAAATCCATACCTCCAATTGCTTCTCCAGGCGCCATCGTCTTATTGTTCGCCCACAGACAATAAGGTATGGTTTTTTTTTCTAATCTGATTTTTCTTTCATTTCCCCTAATTTTTCTTTGATTTTTGGGATTAATTTAGACAATGCTTGAGAAAGAATTTTTCACGGAGTATGGAGAGGCGAACCAGTACGAGATTCAAGAAGTAATTGGGAAGGGAAGCTATGGAGTGGTGGCCTCCGCCATAGATACTCATACCGGAGAGAAGGTAGCTATAAAGAAGATGACCAATATCTTTGAGCATGTCTCTGATGCTACGCGCATTCTGCGTGAGATCAAGCTCCTCCGCCTCCTCAGACACCCTGATATTGTTGAAATCAAGCACATAATGCTTCCTCCATCGCCTAGAGAGTTCAAGGACATTTATGTCATTTTTGAATTGATGGAATCTGATCTTCACCAGGTTATTAAGTTGAATGATGATCTCACTCCTGAGCATCATCAGTTTTTCCTGTACCAGCTTCTTCGAGCTCTGAAATATATACACTCAGGTTTCTTATATTCTGAGATAGAATTTTAAATTAATTTTGCAATTGCTTGATTATCCTTTTTGCGAAAAAACAATAATTATTTGTTTGTCAGCGGTAATAAAAATATATCTTTAAATCTGTTAGCTAAATATTGAATGATATTAAAAATTAATTTAAAATTAAATTAAAGACCTATTTACAGTTATCGTTTAATCTAATGTTCAAGCTAAATTAAAAACACATTCATAAACTGAGGTTTTGTTTTTTTGCTTAGTTATTTAGTTTTCAATTTACTTCACTTTTAAATTAAATTTTAACAATTAAATTAGTAGTAATAATTAATAAAGTAAAAAATGCTTTAAAAGTTCAACTGATACTCCTTCCGAATATATTATTTAATATTTGTGTTATAAATTCTAAAATAATTGATGATTTGTATGTTAGATAGCATTAAAAATTGATTAAATGAATCAAATTTCATATGTTCTAGTTTTAAGAATATTAAATAAAAATTACAATAAGTAGAATACCAAAATAACTTGTTTAGTGTCCCTTTTCATTAGCACTTAAAGAGTGAAAGTTTGTTTTCCCTGAAAAATACATTTTATCCTAAGATTCAATGTCAAATGAGGCATAAATATTTTTTTTTTTGAACCGTTTTTTTTTTAATTTTAATAGAGGAGTTTAAATAACTTTTTCCAAATTGGCTCTGATGATTCCTCTGTCTTGGATCTTGCAGCGCATGTGTTTCATCGAGATTTGAAGCCAAAAAATATTCTTGCTAATGCAGACTGCAAGCTAAAGCTTTGTGATTTTGGGCTTGCTCGCGTGTCCTTTACCAATGCTCCATCTGCCATTTTTTGGACGGTAAGTGTCTTGTGGAAGCATACTGCAGCATCTTTCAGTATTGTATTATTTATGCCTCCTTTTTTCTAGTGTCAAAGGAAGAAAATAAAATCTGTGGAGGATTCTACTTCTAGCGAGTATATAATAAAAATATCCTATATGTTCCCTGGATTAACTGATAATACCTTATTTGTGAAGGATTATGTGGCAACACGATGGTACCGAGCTCCTGAACTCTGTGGTTCCTTTTCCTCAAAGGTATGCATGTGCAAATTAGTTTTTCCCCATGTCTGGTTTCTGTTCCTTACTCTGAAAAAAGAGATTATATTTTGAAGTGTTTTATCTATAATAAAGTTGATTAAAAATTTTCAGCATAGGCTGCCTCTTGGTATCTTTTTTTGGGTGCTAGATTGTTAGTGTCCTTGTTTTCCCTGGTTATCTGTATGCATTTAAGGACACCAAAGTTGGGTGTTTTAGATTCTCCATACCTGCATTTTGCTTTACTGTACTTGGAAAGAAAAGTACAATAATAGTAATACTTCAGGTGGTCACTTTTCCGCATTTGCACAAATAGCTGAGAATGAATGCTCACAAACGTGTGTAAAATTCAAATATCCTCACGTTATAATGTGTTCAGATATGCCGTGTTGCAGAGTTTCCCGCAGTAATGCTTCCAGATCATTGCTTTTCATTAAAAAAAAAAAAAAGAGAGATTTGTTTCTTGCTGCTTTTATCAGTATCTTCAGACACTACTTGTGTTTCCATGTGCCTAGGAGTTTTAGCCTATTTTAAGTTGTGCTAGTTGATCTTTTTTTCTTGCACTGACTATACTATAATTTTTTTGAGAATTCTCGTAAAGCATTTCTCGAATTTTGTGTTCTGCAGTACACTCCTGCTATTGATACCTGGAGCATAGGATGTATATTTGCCGAGTTGCTAACAGGGAAACCCTTGTTTCCTGGAAAAAATGTGGTGCATCAGCTGGATATCATAACTGATGTGCTTGGCACTCCTTCAGCAGAATCCATTGCACGGGTTTGTTGCCTTTTTCCATCTATCTGTTTTGCTTTTACAGAAGCTTTTCATAATTGTTAAAGGACAGCCTCTTCACATTCTTAATCATGTTTATGCCATCATTTCTCAAAATCTTCGTTCTTTTAAATGATACCTCCAGATTGGGAATGAAAAAGCTAGGAAGTATTTGAATAGCATGAGGAAAAAACGACCGATTCCTTTGTCAAAGAAAATTCCAAATGCTGACCCGATGGCTCTGCGACTGCTTGAGCGTTTGCTGGCATTTGATCCTAAAGACCGTCCTTCTGCTGAAGAGGTAAAATTTAGCATATCAGTAGGTTAACATGAACAAATTGCAGCAATTGTCCCTTAATTTAGGTGGTTCTTTCATTTCAGTCACGTGATTTCAATTTGTTAAAATATATCCTTCTTAATTTTTATTTTAGTTTAAAAAAAAAAGGTCTCTCTGACCATATCTCTGACCATATGAGGAACAAAATTACCCTCTTTTCCTCTCTTTAAAAGAATAAAATTACTATTTTGCTCTATTTCCCTTCTTTTTTCCTTCTTATTTTAATATTAAATTAATCAATAGTTTTTATTAATAAAATTAATTGATTTTTAATGAAATATATTAAGAAAATATTAATTATATGTATGTTGTTTATTATTAATTAAAATTTGACTGTAACATGGAAAACTAATTAATTTGATCAAAAGGGTTTTTCGAGTGCTTAAACTGAAAGGGATGGAGGAATATGTCTGAACATATTTTCTTTCAAGTTTATTTTTTTTCTAAATAATATTAAATTATCATTAATCAAATTATAAAAATAAAGTATTGATAAAATATCATTTATGTCAATAAAAATATTCTTTTAAATTTAAAATTATTCGTTTTTTTTTTAAAGCAAAATTTAAAATTATTCGTTATTTTTTTCAGTTGTTACAATTAAATTTTAATTAATTAATGTATATAAGTTTTTGTTGAGAAATTGATTAAAATAAATTAATTTTATTAAGAAATGGCATAATTAATTTAATCACAAAAATAAAGGAAAAGCGTACAAAATAGTAACTTTATCCTTTTTGAGAGAAAGGGCAAAAGGATAACGTTGGTCCTTTTAACTTAGAAACTTGCTACTGCAGGTCAGTGGATTTTGTGGAAACAAAATTAAAATTAAGAGATTTTATCCTAACAAATTAAAGTTGAGTGATTAAAAAATGAAATAACTATCTCAGTTGAGGATCAGCTTGTACAAATTACCCAGCTTAACGCTGCATTTCACATCACTTTACGGTTCCTTTATATATATTAAACTAAATGTATTCTTCATCCTAGTTTTGTTTCTTCCGCCTTCTACAGGCATTAGCAGATCCATATTTTCATGATCTGGCAAATAAAGAGCATGAACCATCAAGACAACCTATTTCAAAGCTTGAGTTTGAATTTGAGAGGAGGAAGTTGACAGAAGATGACGTAAGAGAGTTAATCTATAGAGAGGTAGGGCTATATTAAAATATGCTTTGCTTTAGCGGTGTTACTTTCTGCTAGTTTAGTGGTTTCCTTCTCCCTGGTGATTCATATTATTTAAGGCAAACAGATTTTGGAGTACCATCCTGAGATGCTGAAAGAGTACCTCCGGGGAACAGATCATACTCACTTCGTGTATCCAAGGTGAGACATCCATGTATCATTTCCTGTATTAAGATAAGAATGAAGAAAATCACATAGAAGGAATAGTAACTCCTACATATGGCTTTCATTGCACCACTGTCAAGTCTCTATGTTCGCATAGCATGATTTGATCCAGTGGTTAAAGGGAATATCACTTGCATGTTAGATTCCAGTCCCATACCCCTATCCTCTAATCGGAAAAAAGAAAAAAGTGTCCTTGTTCTAGATTCCAGTTGAAATTTGTGCTTTATAATTGTATAAAATCATTAGTCGGTGTTCTAAAGATGTTGCTAACTTATTGCACAAAATGGATCTTCATTTGAAACGTCAGCCACGTTACCTATAGAGATGTGCAATATGGGGATCATATTACTACATACATTTTATTCCTTTACTGCACTGCTGTTTGTTGCTGTGTTGTGCTTTCCTCTTCAAGGTGAAGAATGCATTCTTGCATATCTACTTCATTTTGGATCTTTGTAAATAGTGCAGGCAGCTAATTATTCATAATAGAGATGAGAGATTCATGTCACTGCTGGTCTTATCACAGAAAACTTAGCACCAAGCAAGCTAGCGAGATTCTTAGCAGGAAAAAATCTTAAAATATTATAAAAATTTAACTCTGCATGAGAGTGAATGTTATTTTCCTCTCCATGGGAGCTATCCTGTGCAAGCTAATTGGATTGATAAGAGGCGTCTTGCACTGCAACTGATATGGATCTTTTGTTTACCCAGTGGAATTGACCGATTTAAGGAACAATTTGCACATCTTGAGGAAGGAAATGGTAGAAGTGAAAGAAGCAGTCCTTTGCATAGGAAGCATGCCACCTCCTTGCCTAGGTGATTTGATGGAAACATTTCCCCCATTTAGTGCTATATTAGTTATGCTGATTGTTTTATTCATTGCCTTGTTTGCAGGGAGCGGATCTGCACAATCGATGATGAAACTGATATTGTCATAAAGCGTAGTGCAGCATCTTTTACTCGTGCAACTATTCAGAGTCCTCCAAAGTCAGAAACGACTGAAGATCTGCAATCAACTGAAGATCTGCAATCGGCAAACAGAAATGCAGTAGCTATGCAGACCAGCTCTACCAAGCCGAAGTGTGGCGCCCGTAGCCTGTTGAGGAGCGACAGTATCTGTGCTTCAAGGTGCATTGGCATGGTTGGAAATGATCGCGAAGTACATGCTCTCTGATTTTTACGTGCACACCATGGAGCGCCCCCACAAGAAGGGGACGTTTACAATTTAAAAATATATATTTATTCAGCTAGCATACTGCTGAAGATAAAAGATAGGGTACCACTCTGCTATTTCTCTTTTCATGCTAGCTGCTACTGTCTTTTCGACACTTATATTGCTTGCATTCTCACTGTAAAAGCTGAGATGTGAGTGCAAGATTCAGCTACTGGGGTGTAGAAGTGTTCCTAATTCCCACATATGGTATCCTATGAACTAATTATTTGTTTCGTAGCATAGAATTTCAGATGCCCCATTAATTATGGATGGCTTAGTTATTGCTACGGGACTATAAAGAAGCTAAGAGTAGAAGCATTGGCAAGTACATTAAAAATGTAAACACAACACTTCTAAGTGTCACTATCTTCCATAAAAAGCAAATTGGGATCTCTTTGCAACGCAAACCAATTAATAAATCTTGGATTGATTAATAAAATCAGAATGTCATCAAGGTGAAAATTTCCCCATGAAAATTTAAAGCAAGTTGGTTTTTAGATTCACAATAAGAGAAAAACTACCATCTGAATTTTTCAATGACAATTTCAAATCAATAAAGATAAATATCACTGAATGGCCATTCATGACAGGCAATTTGCACAGAAGAAACATATTTATATCAAATGCAATAGAGAAATTTAAGTTCCAAGAACTGTCAAACTTACAGCTTGATAGGCATATGGTGATTTCCCTTGGTGATCAAAGCGCTTTGCCATGATGCAGAAAACTCTATTGCACCCACTACTCAGAGCAATTATACACTGAGTGGTGATATCATGTAGAATTGGTTATATGGTACGACAAATCAATAAAAGACAAACCAATAAGAGGTGGATGACTATATAAATATAGTCTAGTAATAAACAATTAGTCATATGGTACGACAAACCAATAAAAGATAAATAACTATATAAATATAGTCTAATAATGGACAAGTGAACCCTAAAAATATAGTAATTAACTAATAATTTTTTTTTAAAAAATAATTACTTTTACATAATTGTCTATCTTCACTTCTTGTAATATGTAGCTAATACTGCATGGTATCACAGTTTCACTGCATAACTTTTCAACTCCTCTTATTCAAAGGCCAAGTGCTAGCTTTACATAACTACCAGAATTCAACAGAACCCCAAACGTCACAACTAACTATGCGCAAGTATACATACACAGTCACACACACATATTTATATCAACAATAGTCACAGCAGTATCCATTAAAAGTTCAGTTCAGCAGGGTAACATGCACAAAATTGCTCAGCCCTAGAATACCCAGCTCTAGTTCTGAAAGGCAGAATTTTTTAAACAAAGATAAATGATACGAAAAGATTTAGTATTACAATCATAATCCTGTTATACAATTGGTGAAGTCTAGATAGCTTATCTGCAGATAGAAACAACCAAATGTTCATAACTTCATATATAAAAACTAGTTAACACATCAAGTGCCCGTCAGCACTAACCTTTAGCTCAAAAATAGCAATTTAATTAGATCATCCAACCGATAAAACGGCTAAGCAGTAATCATCGAGACATTTAACGGAACAGCTTGCGTGCATAAAGACATTAGATTGTCTCCTAATAACACAGAGAAAAATAGAGGCAATCAAAATTATTAAACCCATTTTACAGATTAACCGGTTAAACGCTTTTGGAGGTGGACCTGATCGTTGATGATAGTGACTTGAAGATATTGTCAGAGTGGAGAGAGAAGAGAAACAATGGTGGCGTGCTGTTGCTGCCGGTGGTAATGAACAACGAAATCGAGATGATGGAGGTGAACGGTGGCGTTTGAGTAGAAGATCGGCGCTGGGTGGTGAGAGATTGACACGCATAGGTGGAGGAAGAAGAATTTGAAATTAAGAAATATGTTTCTTAAAATGGAAATTGCAAATGTAAAATACATTTTCAAAAAAGAAAATTTTGATTTGGTTATTTACTCGAACCTACTTAAGACTGAGTAAGACTATTTTCATAAATAAATAATTAAATATAACATATAAAATTTTACAATAATCTTAATATTTTTTTACTATATTTTAAATAAGTATTACTTAATAAATTTATTATTTTTAAACATAAGTTATTAATTAAAATATGTAAAACTATACTATCAATTTTAAATTATTATTTGAGTAAACTTAAAAAAATTAATTATTTGAGTAATAATAATAGATTCTAAACAAGTTCAAATAATTTATGATATTTTAATTATTAAAAATATTAATTAAATTGATTACAATTATTTTTTAGATATCATACTCATTTTATTATACTTAAAGTTGATTGGTTTTGTGATTTGATCAAATTGTGTATTCAATTTTTAAATTAACCTAAAAATTAACTCAATTTTTTATTTTTTGTATACAATTGACCATGGTTGAATTGGAATGACTCTTAACATCAATGAAGTCAAATCTATTAGTAACTTAAATTTTCACTTTAAAATTAAATCTATTAAATATTAATTATTTTAATAGTTTGTCATCAGTGGTTATTCACTCAATCTTTAAATACTATACTTGTTTGATTGTGATAATTTAACTAAAAAATTTAAATTATCTAATAATATTAAAAATTTATTTATTTAGTTAATATTTTTTTAATTTTTAAAAAAATTAAAAAAATATATACATAGAAGAAAACATTAGCCTCTTTCCCAAATTTCACCTTTTCTCAAACGGAATGCTCTATTCAGCAACACTTTAAAAAAATAATGTTCTAATTCAATCAAAATATTAATATTTATTAGTTTAATTTGATTAAAATATTAATATTTAACTATTAAAGTAACGTCATATGAAAAATTAGTGATAGCGGATGGCAGGGCGAAGGCGGACTCACTCAGTCCTTGAATTGTTAGAGAGAATCAACAGGCCGCAAAAATTTTTGGCTTCACATGCTTCAGCATATTTTCATATCGCAATCGAAAGCCTAAAGCCAGCCCAGATTAGAGTCTCGAGCTACCTTCAGAAGAATGGAGTCAACCACGGCATTAACTTGCTTCTTGCAGCTCCTTATTCTCTTTCTCCTCCGCGAATCTTTGGCTTCGTCAATACTCACCATCGCTAATTCACGCTCTACTTTCCAAGATGAAGCTCTTCCAACCAAATCTGGCTACTTACCCATCAATCCCAATAACAATTCATCCATTTTCTACACCTTCTATGAAGCACAAGATGCAGTTTTACCTCTCTCCCAAACCCCACTTCTTATCTGGCTCCAGGGTGGCCCTGGCTGCTCCTCCATGGTAGGCAACTTCTTTGAGCTCGGTCCATATCGTGTAGTTGATACTCAGAGTGGAAACGTCGAGCACCTTGCTCTTGAACGAAATCCAGGCTCTTGGAATCGCATTTTTGGCCTTGTTTTCATTGATAATCCAATTGGAGTTGGGTTTAGTATAGCTGCTACGGCTGAAGAAATACCCAGAGATCAGCACTCTATTGGTAGGCATCTCTATGCTGCGATCACTGGGTTCATCAATTTGGACCCAGATTTCAAGGATCGTCCACTTTATATTGCTGGTGAGAGTTATGCAGGGAAGTATGTCCCTGCAATTGGGTACTACATTTTGAAGCATAATATGAGGTTGCCGGAGGCGGAACAAGTGAACTTGAAAGGTGTGGCTATAGGTAATGGGTTAACAGATCCAGTGGCACAAGTGAAAACTCATGCTGAAAATGCATATTTTTCTGGTTTGATAAATGAGAGGCAAAAGGCTGAATTGGAGGAAGCCCAGATAAAGGCAGTTGAGTTCGTTAAAATGGGAAAATGGAGGGAGGCAACAAGTGCAAGATTTGAGGCCTTGGATTTGCTGCAAAACATGACAGGGCTGGCCACCTTGTATGACTTCACCAAGAAAGTGCCTTATAAGACCAGCTTAGTCACCAAATTCTTGCAATCAGAGGAGGTGAAGAAGAAATTAGGTGCAAAAGAATCTATAGTTTTCTATGAATGCAGCAGTGTGGTGGGGGAAGCACTTGCAGAGGATTTGATGAAAAGTGTGAAATATATGGTGGAATTATTGGTGAAGATGAGCAAGGTATATACTGTTATACGAAGGGCATTTTGATTTAAGAGTTGGTGTGGTTTCCACTGAGGCTTGGGTCAAGACAATGAAATGGGAAGGGATTGGGAGATTTCTGATGGCTGAAAGGAAAATCTGGAAAGTAAATGGAGAGCTTGCTGGTTATGTGCAGAAATGGGGAAGCCTGAGCCATGCTCTGGTACTAGGGGCAGGCCATCTTGTGCCTGCTGATCAGCCACTAAATTCTCAGGCCATGATAGAGGACTGGGTTTTGGACAGAGGCGTCTTTGCTGTTGAACAAAAGAAGGATTCTGCATTAGACTCCTGAGGGATCACTCTGAAATTTCTTGCTCATTTTGTTGTTGTAGCAGGAGTATGTTGCTGTATGAATTGGTGATTCATTAATAATACACATTATGCTTTTTATTTCAGCCAGCTTTGTTTCATTCATGTGGTGCTTACCAATTAGCATGTGGTGATTCAGTAATTTCTTTCTTATGCATCATAATTATCAATTAGCATTCTCCATGCCACTTGACTTCTTGTGTTCAATCCCCTGTTGTTCCATGGTTGAGCTTGAGGTCCTCTCGAAAAGGTTTTTCAAAGTTAAAAATTTTGAATTTTTGTTTGAGAGATGAGATTTTTTAAAACAAGAACCTCTGAAAATCTTCAATTTTAATTCATTAAATCGGTGAGTGGATAGAATTTTCTCTTAAAAAGTTACAAATACTTTAAAAAATATTTTGTTTCGAACAATAAAAAATTATTACTGTATCTCATACGCCCAAACTTTAAAAAATCTTATTTTATTTTATATTCACATAATGTAAATAAAGCAAACCAACAAAAAACTACCCATGTCTCATGTCTGGGTCGAAACTGGATTGGTTAAATGGGGTTAGAACTTAGAACCACTAATCGATCTAAACTGGGTTGGGCTTTGTCCCACTTTCCATGAACCGTGAATTAAACCGAAAATCGGTTTCGGCCTGCGATTTATATATATAAATTGACGAGATGAGAGGGATAATGAAAAAAAAAAAACACATTTATTTGCAAGTCAGGCAATTGTTTTTGGCGGCACTCGTTTCATTTGTCAACCTGATCTCACAAGTCTTCAAACCGACAATGACCTGGGAGATATTGTTTTGCATTAGTGCTAAGGTGAGTTGGTTTCCTTTATAAGCGTCTGCTGCATTCGCTCTTTATCATGGTTTAATCAAAGATGAAACGTTTCGTAGCTAGTCACTAGCACAAACTTTCATAATGATTAATGATTTTTTTATTTTAAAAATGGCTTCTTCTTCTGCTACTGTATCACCTCTTTAGAATTCTTCTTGCTTCTTGAGGTATGCCCTTCACATCACAATTCCTTTCAATGTAGCTGCTAAGAAAAGAATCCATTGGGTGGATTCTGGTTCTTGAAAATTTGAGCATTTGGTGGTAATTTAACCCTTCTATTGTGGTTGGATTATCGATAAAAGACTAAAAGATGCCAGCTTATCTGGTCCAACGACTCTTTACCATGATGACAAGCAGTAATTGATTTTTGCTATATGAATGCAACTTCAGTTTTCTTTCTGTTTGGAAAATCATCATATCAATGATATAGGTTAAATTTCAGATCAGTCTACGAATACCTATGTGATGGATTAGGCTTTGATCTTATTGGAGATTTAGGGCTAAGAGATAGAAAATTGGGGTTCCTGGATATTCTAGAGTCTAGACTCTATTGAAATTGGTATAATAATGTTTGACCAAAAGTTGGTTCCTTTTATGTTTTAGAATCATAGAACCATGTTGTGGTAATTTATTGGCTACAACTTAAAACTGAGATATAGGATGGGGAGCTTTAATGTGAGAACAGAGTAAGAAATAGAATGGAGTTTTGTTCTAATGAAAGCATGAAGTTTGTGGCTCTATAGATTGAGGAAGAGAAAGGATTTTGTGTCTGTTTACAACAATCTGAATGAAGATGAAACACTGTAGTGGTTAAAAGAGAAAGAGGAAAATATGATCACATGTTAATCACTTTTCTAATAACATTAAACTCTAACTCCCATGAGTTTGTTACTCAAAATCCTGAGAGAATAGTTAGCTTACATAAGAAGACTAAAAGACTCTTCAGCCATAAATTGGGATTGGAAGCTATAAGTTGGGGGGATTATTGATGAATCTAAGTACTAAGAAGATTTCAGAATAAGTGGTAGAAATCCTCAAAGAGAAACAAAGCTCCTAGCTACGAATGGCACTTTCATGCTGTTCGACATACTCCTCTTCTTGGCATAAGTTTAATGGCCAATCTTAGGTTTCAACATCAGATTTTTCCTTTTAGCCATCTAAAAGATACACATCAATCATTCTGTCCAATGTTCTAGCATCTTATATTTTTCATTCTATAGTATGCAAGTTGAAAGAATGTAGCATCTGCCACCAACTATAGAGGAATTCTTACAAAGTTTTATCGGAATTGTTTTTCTTTTGTTTAACTGATGTTATATGGATGAAGCAGAGACAGAAACAATTTTCAAATCAAGGGGAAAAAAGAGGTTAGATTATATGTTTGTTATATAAATTTGACTTGTTAGGGTCCTTTGCATCTTCAATTTTTGTTCCTGCCACAAATGTAGATTTATCATATTAATTGTTCAATCCCTTCATGCAAGAAGTTTAATGCTTCATAGAGGTCCAGCTTCTGCTTTTTTAAACCAATTCTGTTTGTTTCTATAAACTAGACTTTTTAAGGTAACATCATTTTTTTGTTGCCTAAGGTATCCATTTTCAACAATTATCCTCATGCTTAATGATTTCTCAATTTTTCTCTCCACTGATATTATTTCTTAGATCAGTTCAACTTAAAGTCAGTATTGAGGCAATACACATTTTCAGTGGCTCATTTTCCCTTCATAGTCCATGTAGATATTCTATTGTGTAATTGACTCTTCTAGAGGGGTAAATTTTGCTTATATGCAGTATGAAGTACAATTTCTACATATAATTTTTCTTTTTCTCTCATTATGTTATTGCATTTTTATTAATCGTGCTTATGTTATTTATTTTGAGCATTTCAAGACTTGTCGATGGTGTGCTTTTTATTGTAGGTTATGATTGTGAGTACCAAAGAACTCTATGACTTTGTTTGTTTATAAGCGAACCCATTTTCTATACACCCTTCAAAGGGAAGCTTAAAGTCTAATTTTTCTTAAAAACAGTATTGCGAGGATTGTACATCATTTATTTTTGGTATTTTGGGTGCAATACATTACAATAGCTCTCCCCCTTCAAATTTGCTAATTGTTCTTAATTTTTATTTTCTCCTTTGAGAATTTTGTATTAGTAGACAATAAATTTAGCATGACGATATATTTCTCGTCGAAGTCCACTGCTTTTTAGCTCATGTTACTCGATTAAACTTCAGTCTCAAAATTGAGGGGACAGGTTTATGAATTCTTTTTCTTATTTGCTTCGTTTTCTGGACAACTTTTGCTTGGCAGCAATGATATTAGATCTTTTAACATTCAACCATCATCTTTTGTCCACCTCCTTTCTTCTGTACGACCTACCACTTTAGGCCAAGCCATCTGAGATGATATTTCCTGTAACTTGTTCTTAATGCATGTCATACTTCACCGTCTTATTGACTGTATTCTAATCTCATATATGATAAACTGGAAAAAAGAGGGAAATTACTAATTTAGTGCTCTTCTGATAAAGTATAAAGGAATGTGTATACGGGCTCCATATGCACAGTTTGCTGTGTTGGTTTGCTTGGATCTTTAAAATATAAATATAATAACGTTGTATGTTTAGAAATGGTAATGTTGCCAATTACTTCTCTCTCCCCTCTCACTCTCGCTCACATACACAAATCAACTGTGCCAGATGATGCTAGGTGAACTGGAAAAAAGGGGAATACTCTATCTTGCATCAGTCATTGAACATCTGAGCAGGTGGTCCACTTCATGCCGCTTCTGCTGATCTTAAAGCTCTAGCAGATAGGTTCAAAGTTGCAACTGTGGGTTGTTGCATGGTAGAATGAAGATTGATGAAAAATAGGAGGCACGGATGATCTAGAACTGGGAAACATAAATAATCCTTTCCATTCAAATAATGTATAGATATGCCATATGCATTTGTCATGGTTATTATGAATGTGAGCACTTTATCTTTGCAAAAAGAGTTGAATGAGTTGAGCATGTAGGAGAATCCCTTTAAATAACGTATCTCAGTAATTTTTTCCCAAACAGGTCTTTGTCTCTTCTTCTTGAGGTTTGTTATGTCCATAACCTAGTGCATGATATAGTGCATTTGTCGATCAAAAAGTCAGAGTTGGGGATGGACTCTGTTTCCTCGTACTCTAGGTTATGCCCACAACTCTTTCGCTTTCAATACTCAAGACAGGTACGAATGTTTTTACTCAAAATCCAAGTGTTTAAATATTAAAAACTATATAAAATATGCATATCATCATCGAGCTAGGAAGTTCAAATGTGTATTATTAGCATTGACTGCCAGTAGTCTTAACCATTTAAACGTGCTGTAGAAGTCCACAGATGGTTTCCACTTGGCAAATGCTGATCTTCTTTTACACGGACGTGGTAACTTGCTTCGCAAAAAGCAAAAAGGACACTTTCCACAATTTCCTATTGCAAGGTTGGATATCATAGATGAGAATGTTTTGCAAGAAGCACATGCTTCTCAATGGTAAATATATTGTTATTACACATTCTTGTTTGACAAATTTTAATTCTTTTCATATATGCTTAAGGTTCTTGGAATCCTTAGATGGTTAAGGTCTTAAGCCTAAATGTCAGAACATCTATAGAAGGAGAAACATATTCTCCTTTAACAAAATCCTAATTTATTCTCCTTTATCAGAAGTCTAATTTACTATAGATGATACTAAATTTATTGGCAGGCAACAACTTGATTTGGCTCTTAGCAGCCCAATTGTGTGTCGTGATAATATGCGAAAGCATCACGGATTGGCATCTCTATCTGTGAATCAAAGTAATCTGCATGGAACTGGGACAGGCTTGTGTGGATGAAGCGTATGGAATCTGTCATTCTGATGCTATCTATTGATGCAAAACAGCAGTCAATGGTGATAAAATGCTTTACTTTTCTGTTGTCTCTGAAAGCTTGATTCTTATTGTTCATCTAGATAAAAAGCATTAGCTTTATGTGGCATTCATGACATGGCTGCAATTATCTTAGTATAAACTTTAAAATGGATTCTCGAAAATAAAATGCTAAGGTTTTTAGCAAAAAGCTAATTGGCTGGCAAGCTTGTTCATCTCCATGTTCAAGGCAATACTCAGTTGCATGAGGGATTGAGTCAAGCTTTTGCATCCCCTCAAATTTTTTTTTTTTTCTTTTTGCAATAAATCTTGGTCAATTGTGTATAAGAACATGGGTAATTGAAGAGATCTTAATAAATTGGAAAATTTTTCATTGGCTAAAAATATTTAATTTCATCTTTTAATTTAAATTTATTTTTAAATTATTATTAAAATGTGAGATTATCATTTATAATAATTTAAAAATATGAGCTGTTCACTCTTCAATCAATTTGGCTTTATTTGAATTTATTTCACATATCAATAAATAATAATATAATAATTTGCACTTGTAAATGGGGAAATTACGAGAACATCCTGTCGGCGAGATGTGATCCAGTATCAAAAAAAGAATGATTGAAATAGAAAATAACCAAGTCCATCGTAAAGGCATAAATGCCAATCAGCACAGGCTAATACTAACACAATCAACAAAAGAAATTTAATAGTAATAATAAGAAGAAGAAGATTATTGGCCCACACTTGCTCTCCACTAAGATTACAAAGACATAGGAACCTGATCATGGAAGTAACCAATGAGAAGGAAACAGGACAAGTAGACAATGTGGGGTCCAATGATCTGGTTCCCCACCCAATCATCAAGCTGGGGCCCATATTCCATAACTATAAAAAATATAAACTATTTTTATTGATCTATAAATAAAAAAATAAAATTCATTAATTTCAATAATAGTCTAATTATATTATTTGATTCTTGTAAAAAATAGTAATAAAACTATATTTTAAGAGAAAGAGAGTATACATTGATTAAAAAAAAAAACTCTTATGACTCTTTTCTTCCCCAAAAAAAAACACTCCATAAAAAATTGAAGGAAGCAAAAACACATACAGAGAGGCTACAAGGAAGAGTTTCCTTTTCCTTTTATATATGAAAGAATTCATTGAAAAAATTTGTTGATTATCCTAGATTTAATTTGAACAGAAAAATTTAGAATCGGACGAAAATAATTTATTAATTTAAAGCATTTTATTTTTATTAAAAGTTAAGACAATAGTTGTTGATTTATAGTTATTAAAATATGGAGTGAACAGGTAAATATCTTCAAAACACGTACTATAACAAAGCACTAAATAAGACAAAGTGAATCTCAATAACGGAAAGGAACCCACCTTATATAAATCAGGTGAACCGGGCATAACCTGATAAAATCAGGGTAAGGTGCCAACCTCCAACACGTTAGTCATTTCTGTGGTATATCACTAGAATCACATAAATGCGCATACAGTAAAGTAAAATAGACTAACCTGACGAATACGACAGACGAGATATGAATTAACTAATTCTATATTTATTAGCTGATTGTCTACCATTAATTAATCACCTGACACGCCTACAAAAAGACATTCTCATCCAGTCCTATAGGACATGACTTAAGAGTGTCAGAACGATCAACTAGTGTATATATCTCTGATCTAATTCAAAAAGGGATTTCTCGACCGAACTCTCTCTCTTCTCTCATAAGTTCTCTATTCTCTTTTTCTTTTTGTTTTATTTTTCTCTATGTTTAGTCCCAAATCTGACTTGAGTATCAAATGGTCTCTACTGGCGCATCCCCAATAGATCCTAACTATTTTTTCATATTTTGCATATCCCTTCCTAAGACCAAGTATGAAAGAACCCGTATGAAATCTTAAAGGTATTTTTCTCTCAATGAACTAATCGCAATTCATTCATCACCCAATAAATCAAACCACAATTCAGGTGTTCACATCTGATGACCCTATTGAATCTTAGTTCATAATAATTAATACGCTTTACAATGAAATATAGTTTTCTCCATTCTCACCATGGAGATGAATAACCGAAAAATAGGTATATTGAGATATTCTTCATCTTTTCTTTCTTAGTTATTTTAAAATTATTATCTATTATTTTTAACACTATAATAACATATAAATTGATTATTATAAATTTATTTTATTTTATTTTATTTTTAAGAAATTTTTCAAAATATATTTTAATATTTAAAATAATTTAATACTTTTAAAATAAATATAATAAAAAATTATTTTTTTAATATGCGTAAAAAAATAAAATAAAAGTAATAATAAAATGGAGGGAACGAAATACAATTAAGCTGAATTTTATAAACATTTAGACTATGTAATTTATGCTAAATTAAATTTCTCATTTGATGGTATGCATTAAACTCATTAAAAGATATCACATTATTTAAAATAAGACAAGACTCACTATAATTTAATATATTAATTTAAAAATTAATATACATAGATATTAAAATGAAATATTAAAATATTAAATCCAAGCAGGCTAAATCATAGGTAGCTAAAAATATTCTTTTAAGATATGATGAGCAATATAATATTTAGGCAAAAGATTAGAATGCAAGAGAAGATATGAAGATCTACTACAGATTGTATCTTAATTATTGCATCTCCTCTACACTTTGTTTGCTAGTAACCAACCAACCAAAACACACGATTTTCTGGACAAGTCTTGATTTTTCTATGTGGTGAACCGTCAGTGGTTAGAGCGTTTTGGACGAGTCTTGATTTTTCTATGTTGTGAATTGATTTGATTTAATGGTCTGATTAGTTTTAGTTCAGAATTATACTTTCTAAATGTATTTCGGCCACATCTTCTAAATCTGTCCTTGAGCCTTAAAAGAAATACTGTGCATTGGAAAAAAAATTAATTACTATGAAAATATTATAATAAAAAGTGTATAAGTTAGATTAGAAAGATAGTAAATTTATTTTTATGTAAAGAGAAAATATTAATTTACTTTCTGTTTTGTTGAGAATATCAAAAGCAAAGAGAAAAAAAAAAAAGTTGAAAAGTCATGAAAATCAGTTTAGTACACCATGAAATGTGAGAGCACAATATTTAGTAGGAAAATTATTACTAAATCTCTAAAAGTTTTTAAAAAATTTATTAATTTATTTATATGTTAAAAATACTTAAATAAAATACATTTATATTTTATAAAATTAAATTATTTAATAATTCTATTAAAATGTTAATTCATTTATTTTAATTTTACTTAAATAATATAAATATTTAAAATTATAAATGCGGATTATTTTTGGTTACCAATCCATTCAATATGCTGATTGACCAACTACCAACTTTTAAATTAGTGGAACAAATATATTACGGGTCAAATTTTGCCATAATTAAGTATAAATTCAATGGTGCATGACTATTTTTCTTTCGTCTCTTCTCTTCTTTCAATATAATTGGATTAGATTTGTATATTCCTATAACTCAATATTCTAAATTCATTAAATAACAAGAAAAATTCATTATTATAATTTTTTAAAGTCCCTAAATTTTTTCATGCATTTCACTCAAATCAAATCATATGGTGAATATGATTTGAGTTAGGGGTCAAATATTTGCCTCTTTTCCCAGAAATAAAACTTTGTTCCTCATAGCCTAGTTTTTAAATTTTTCAAATAAATATTAACATTTTCCAGATAAAATAAATAAAAATATATGTAGCAGCATTTATTTTGTGAAAACATAATTAAATAATTATTTTATAATATGTTAGCAGAAATATATATAACAAATTTTAAATTATTAACCTGAATTTAAAAATTATAATTTAAATATATATAATAAATAACACTCACACTTAAACAGGTGATAAATGCATTTAAGTAAATCTGATAGATTTCAGACTCTACTTCTTCAATCTCTAATTCTAAGTTCAATATATATATTATATATATATATATATAACACATAATTTATGTTATTGTGTTAACACAATAATAAATTGGATTTTAATACAAAATTATGAGTAATTTTTTTAAAAAGAAAAAGAAAGGAAATTTCCCAAAGTCTATAACTAACAATTAAATATTTATGGTTTGAATGCTTTGAATAATAATTGTTTAGTTCAAACAAGAAGACCTTTCAACAAAAGAAGTTAAAAGGCAGTGACATGAAGAGCTACCTAATTAGTATATTATTAAATATTAAAAAATATTTTAAGAGATTTATTAAAAATAAAATAAGATTATAGTAATTAATTTATATATTATTATAATATAAAAAATAAATAATAATTTTAAAATAATTAAAAAAATAAAAGTGAATAAAAAGTACGGTGGGAGAGGAGTACGGCATTTACACAAATGAACTTAATTCCTACAAAATAAATGAGTCCAAAATCAATATCTGTTGACTTTTATTTGTCCTTTAAACTCTATTATTTTATTTTTATTTTTTATTTAAAAGTTTTTTTATAATTAAAAAAATAATTAAATCATTTTAATTATAGCAAAATAACTCTTAACTTGATTAAATTGCATTTCATCTCTCTAATTTTAGTACTCTTTAATTTGTTTTAAAAACAATAAATATTTTTAGATAAATTAACATTAAATGACAGATAAAATCAGATGTCTTTTCTATCTCTATTTTGCATTAATGTAAACAAAGCGTTAGAATTCCTTCTCTTATACGTACCTGCCAGCAGGTGAAACACCATTAATTTCTTCATTATGTAAACGCAAAATCTGCTCAAAAGTGAACAACCAATGGCCCAGATTAAATCATAAGGGGAACGGTTCATGAAGGGCAATGAATGTCAGATGCTACTCATTAATTAAATCTGCATATCATATTTTTATTAATCAGCTTCAGCTCTGTGATGTCAGATTTTGAAGTTTCAAGTCTAAATTTCAACTGAAATTTTATTCTGAATCTATTTTTTTATTTTTTAAATTAATAGATTTTGTCTAATTAAACAAAATGTATCCATTCAATGTGATTTTTGAAATATTAGTTAATAAGAAATTTGAAAAACTAGGTTTTTTTTTTTATTTTAGTAAAATTCATGTTGAAAAATCAGAATTGGTGTATTTGCAGAGAGGGGCTCAAAGCCCCAGTCTACACTCCCAATCATTTCAAAGCTGACCATTGAACACTCACCTATATCCTTTCTCATCCTCTACCTCAAAAACAGAATACTGCCGCTTGTTCTCCTACCCCCACCATATTCCATTCAAGAGACACGTGTCTTTGATCAGATGGGTCAGTGTCTTTGACGTGACGACCACAGTCAAAAACCCTAGCCCCAAGTAACCAAAACTCAGCGTAACCAAAACCCATCTATCAATTTTCATCTCCTTTTATTTTTCTCTGCTAGTTTTTATTTGACCTTTATTGCTAACTCCCCTTTTCCTCCGTTTCATCATATTCTGCTTCGTCTCTCATTTGTCTCTTATTAATTCTTAATTTTTTTTCTTTTGTTTAATTATATATATATATATATATAACTTTACCTTTTCCCTTGTACAAAGATCAGTCTTTTATCTTCCCTTCTTCATCGTCTTCTTTCTTTGTTACAAGCTGAAGCTATCTGCTTCATGGCTGTTTCACCCACGAGCTCTTCTAGCTTGGAGTTGACCATATCCATGCCTGGCTTCTCTTCATCCCTCTCTCTTCCTTCATCTGGTAACCCACAACCCATTTCTCCCCTACCTCTCTCTCTCTATGTATATATTTACTTATTTATCTGATTGTGATTCTTTATATTTAAAGGATTCTAATATGGCTAATTAGATTTCATATAGATATACTCGATCTCCTATACTTATTTTCTTTCCGTGTTCTTCTTTTCCCTTCTTTATTGAGATCTCGTTTTCTCTTTCCTTCTTGTTTTCCTTTCGATCTAGCTCATGAGTGATGGCCATATATCTATATATTATATTAATTTGTTTGGTGCTAAACATATATATTTACTCTGGCTGAACGTATATACAAATGATGACAGCAGGTGAAGGGGGCTGTGGAGTGAGAGATTTGGACATAAACCAAGTACCATCAACAGCAGTAGAAGAATGGATCACTGCTTCTATGGATGATGACGAGGAAATTACTAACGGAGCACCTCCTCGCAAAAAGCTCCGTCTCTCTAAGGAACAGTCTCGTCTTCTTGAAGAAAGTTTCAGGCATCACCACACCTTAAACCCAGTAAAAAAAATCCCACCCACCTCCAACTTTCTCCAAATATATAAACTTTTTTTTTGGATTCTTTTAAATTATGTTTAACAATCATCGATTACTTTTCTTGTTCTTTCTTGGGTCACTGCAGAGGCAGAAAGAGGCATTGGCTATGCAGTTGAAGCTTAAGCCAAGACAAGTTGAGGTGTGGTTTCAAAACCGTAGGGCCAGGTACTGTACTATACATACTCTCCTTGTGTATATATGCTATTCAGGTGATATTAAATTTTGATGGTGGCCTCGCAAAATTGTTTATGGTGGCTAAGAATTTAGGATAGACTTTAAAGTTGACGGAATTTAAGATAATTTGAATCAGATTCTACCCGTATACATCGTACCTCCATAAAGTAGAAAACGATCTTTTTGGTAGTTATTTTCTTAAAGATTCCCTTTGGTCATTTTTCAAATTTCATAGTTAAAAAAAGAATCAGGCTTGGATGATATATCCAAACAAATATTTGCAGGTTTTATGGAGTTGGCTAGCTAGTTTTTTGGGTCAATACTTTTCGAATTTATATATAAAAAATTGTCATTTATATATAGGCAAATTATTAGATGTTTCTAATAAATATATCGCTTCATCATATTTCTGTTTTATGTCACTTGGGATTTATTGGTTAATTATGAGGAAATTTGACCAGGAATTAGAAAATCTATACTATTTGATAACTAAATTAGATTTTAACATTTCAAAGGATTATGGGTTTACGGGCATTAATTCCTTGGTCAAAAAGGGATGCTAAAAATCTTTATAATCAATAAATATAATATAATTAGTATACATGCAAGATTGTGTAGTAAAATTTCTCCCTAATTTCTGATCGCTGCCGAGATATCCAGGCAATAGCATGCACATCACATTATCAAAATAATTAAGGTTTTTCCTTCTCCTCTCTTGCAATAGAAATAGAATAAGGAGTGGATAAGTGAAAGAAATAAAGAAAGGATTTCCAGTTCCTTTCTGGACACGTTCATGGGGAGCTCCCCTTTGAGAATTATGTTGTGTCTAGGTCATCAATTTAATAAACTAATTCGATTAATCATGTTGGTTTTGAGAAATTGATGTGTTTCTTTCTTGGCCTCGTGTGCTACTCAGATCGTAACCCTAATATCTTTCTTTTACTCATTATTAATTTGGATTAGCTCATGCATAATAACATGCTTTGTTATTACGTGTAATTTCATCGTATAATATTATTTTAAAAAATAAATCTATATGAAAACCCTAATAATAAATTAACTCCTAGTATTAGAATAAATCTTTATTTATGGATTAAGAAAGTTATATTTCTAAAGAATATCTTAATATTATTAAATTAATGAATGATAAAGCAAAGACTTTATTTCATGCATTTAATTATAGCTACCACCTAATAGGTCTGTGTATGCTTGCAATCATTTGTACTTGGAAAAGGAGTGTCACAAAATCAATGATTATTTGAATTATTTTACATATAAAATCTAGCTCTTTTCATATAATTAACTAATTAGAAAATTTCGAGTTTGTATGTTTGAATAATAAGTAAAAATGCTGTGAAAAAAACAGGAGCAAACTGAAGCAGACAGAGATGGAATGCGAGTACTTGAAGAGATGGTTTGGTTCGCTAACAGAGCAGAACAGAAGGCTACAAAGGGAAGTAGAGGAGCTTCGGGCCATGAAAGTAGGGCCTCCCACTGTCATATCTCCTCACAGTTGTGAGCCCCTCCCAGCATCCACCCTCACTATGTGTCCAAGCTGTGAACGTGTCACCACCACCGTCACTATTGATAAGGCCCCCACCAGAACCACCACTACCACCAACGGCACCACTCGTGCCACAGCCGCCACCTTGTCCTCTAAAGTTGGAACACCACTCCTGCAATCTCGTCAATCTTCTGCAGCTTGTTAGTCGCTCTGGTTTGATTAATGATATTATTAATTTACTTTGAAAGAAGAAAAAATAGGTCAAGAGGAATGTTCATAGTAGTTCACACAACAAAGGAAAGAAAATGAATGGGATAGATACTGTATACTCGTACGTATATGGTATCTAATCTACATATGATAATTTGCTTGTTACCACTTTTTTTTTTTCTTTTAACAATTATTTTATTGCTGGAGCCATGCATGTACAAGTAACTAATTGATTGATAGACTGATGTTAGATTTTTCTTTTTTTCTCTTTTTCATATATATATTGAGAGATTAATTTTACGTGTTCGTGGATTTAAACCCTTTTATTTTTTTACATCAACCAGGAAAATAACAAAAAAAAAAAACTAAATTTTATTGAGAAATTTGAATATATCATCAATTAGCTTGGTTGAGTTAGGAATTGCCATTGGTCTATGCACTAAATTTCAAGCCTTTTTTTTTTTCGGCTGCATATGGCAAGGCTTACTTTTTCAAATAGGGCTATTCCAACTTGTGGCATACAAGCCTCTTCAAAGATTATCATAGGGTAAGATTTTAGTATCAAAAGAACAAATCGAACAGTAATCTTATTTTTCAAAGCAAAATTAGCCTTCTGAATTTCTTTTAAAAGAATCAGTAATTTTTGGTTCTTTTTTTAAAATTTTTTCTTATCCAGTTCCCTTTTTCATTTCTGTTTATTGGTGCTAAATATTCTATAATAACTCCAAGTTATGAAACTTGGAAAGGTCAGCCATCTACATAGGGCCCAACCTCAAGCCCAATTTCCCTGAAAGATAGCTCTAGGCTATTATTGGAGGCCCAAATCCTAATCTAGACCCAATACCATTTCTCCTCTTTAAAATTTTAAGGGCTATGCCTTGACTAAGGGTTGAATTTTGATTCATGCAGTGATATGGATATTTAATTTACATATTTTTTTTAAATTTTTATTTAATTATTTAAAAATTTAATTTAATTCAAAAATAAAAAAATTATGAATATAGCCTAATGTAAATAAAATAAAAATAAATGATAAATGGAAGAACATGAAGAAGCTTCAGCTTCGTTTTGTCTGCAAACTTTTTTTATCCAAGAAAACGTCGACAATGTCCAAGAACGCTAGAGATATGTTCATGAATTGTTGTGCCGGAAACTAGAAAATCCTGCAAAATCAAGAGCTGGAGACTTTTGGAGGCACCACAGCTAAGAAAGTATTGGAATCTTGGAGAAGTTTTCCCATTTCTTCACATGACATAAGCCCCAAGGGACATTTCTGGATCCTGCCTCAGACAAAGATCTTGCCCTACAATTAACGTTATTATTGTAGGACATACCCCATAATCTAACTTCTTCAGCTTCATCTTCATCTTCATGCTGTTGAAATTCAACCCTTCTTTTATTAGGTACAGGCTGTGCTCTTGACTACCTATACTTCACTTAATTATTGTCTTTTTTTTTTTTTGCTATGGATTTCCTTTCCTCTTTTTTCTCAACTTACTTTCTTTCCTTACAATATTAAAAATATAGAATTTTTATGAAGAAACACCTTGTCTGGTGAAAACATATTCATGCTTTTTTTTTTTGGTTTCCAATGCAATATGTCTCAAAACATAAACTCAACATGTCTCCAACCTCTCATTAAATATGTTTTCCTTGTCTTTTTCATTCCTCGATTGTAATTAGTGGGTGAAGTCCAAAGAGATAATGTCATTCAGATTGTTTAATTAACAGCTATAGTCCTCTTCAAGAGGCTGATTAGTTTTATATGAAGAGGGTGATTATTGAATAATAAGCATATATAATTTCATTCATTGAATTTGATCATACCCTGTGAAGAACTACATATAAAATTGAAACTAGTAGTGTTTGAGGATGCATGCATGGCCAGTGACACCATCTCAACAGAATGTTCTTCACATGATTCCATTAGAATTAGAATCCATAAATAAATAAATAACATTATAAAATGTATTAGTTAAACAACCAACAAGCTCCAAACTTACTTCTCCAATACTTTAATTTATTGGTTTGTTAAGATAAGCTTATCATCTAGTTTTAGTCACGGCTCAAGATCAAGGAAAATTCAGAAGATAATCACGTGTGAAACCAATAAGTTAAGGTGGTTTAACAGTCCACATTACCATGCATGTGAACTTAATTAGATGATATGATGCCATCAAATCACATTGTTAATTAAGTTTATCATCCATTGTTTAGTTATAATGTCCACTTCAAGGACGATGTTAATTAATTTGAATAATAATTAAGGCATTGTTTGGGAACTCAAATTTCGAATTTAGATTAAAATAATGTCCTAAACGAATTGATAGGATGAGATTCATTACTTTTCTATTATTCTAAGGATAAATACATGCATATAAAAATTCTATTTGACAAGATTTTTGGGCATATGTTCATTTCATGCGCAACCCTACCGCACTGTCTTGTAAGCCTCATTAACAACAGCTCATCTTCACCACCACCTTGGACTGTGCATGGTCCAAGGTTCTCTATTAAGGATGTGCATTGGGTTAGCCAAAAAGATTAACATGGAATGAGAAATCGATGCCTTATCTTCCCTGAAAAAAGTGATAAAGGGGAAGGATAAAGAGAGGAAACTGCTGGCTAGCTAGATAGGTATATACAAAAGGGTGAGGATATGTGATCATTGTGGAATTGACAATTCATCTAATTAATCAAACACTTTTTTTTCTTCAATATTTAAATCGAAATTAGGGTTGAGCCATGATATCCAACAAATGTAATTATGAGGCAAGTGTTGGTCATGTGTAGCGCAGCTATTTTCTTATGCTTAGGAAAAGGAGAGATGGGATTAGTGGGTGGCTCCATCCTCCATGCATGCATGACATTAATTTTGAGGGAATCCTAAGGAGAGAATTAGAGGCATGGAGAGGTGTGTGGTGATGGTGGGAAAGAGGCCCAATGGGCCGACAAGCTAACGTCTTTTTGACTTACGCATGCCCTAAAAACTATGCTTTGTGCAATATGCTAAAAAAGAACACCTTTATTTGGTTGCACAAAAAGATATATGGCCACTTTGAGTAATATGCTTTCTTTCCGTTACCTTTTTTTGTACCCATCACATCTACATCACTATAAATTATTGATATAAATTGATTCAGTGGTTCGAGAGCAATTAGGTTGCTAGCATATTATGGTGCCGTTGAAAAATATATACGGCAGATATACTAAAAAATAAACTAGTTGGCGTCTAATAATAACTATTTCGACACTCAAATTAATAAACTGTGTATAGCAACTTCGAAAAATGAAGAATCCTCAAGATGTAGCAATAGATAAAAGGAAAAGTGTTCAACGCAAACATGTCAAAAATAACAATCCAATAAGTTAGCTACATGATTGGATTGTGGTTAGGTTTTATAGATAATACTGATAAACATATGTAGACATGTAAAAGAAAAAAGCTTTTTTGAAGGGGGAAAAATTGAAGTGATGTGCTTTAGGCTATTTCGAAATATCATATATATGGCATATGCTAGCAACAATGAAAAGGAGACAAAGAGAGATTGATATGAAATCTAATCTGAAATCCATGAAAGCATCTATTATTACCATATTGATGCTCATAAGATTTCCAACAGCACATTTGCAAGAACACTATCTGCCCATCAAACTAAGAAATAATATCAATTAATTTAGTAAATTTAAATAGCAATTAGTTTCTTCAAGAACCTATCATGTCACGTAAGGCAAAATGATCATTAATTTGACCCCTGATTTTTATTTGGAAAATATCCCATTTGAAACATAAACTTAATATAAAAAGTAATTATTTAGACCTAAATTAGTAGCAAAAGTGTAACTATTTAACTATAATTTTCAAATGTATATACACTAATTATAATAATTAAAAAAAATTACATTTATAACTTTGATGAGATAGCACGAGTACACACTATCTTAATTAAATGTTTCAAGTTTAATCTTATGAAACATTTTTAAAATTTAAGAAAAAGTGATTTGTTTCATTTAATATAGACTTGATATTTTGAAATTCAGAATTCAGAGAATAGAGATTTATGTTGTAAGTTTAGATGGAGAGGAAGACATCCCCCTCTTTTTATCCCTTTCCCTTTTGTCTGCTAATGACGTCTAACAACTTTTTTGCTACAGTGTTACCTGTTTCTGTCACTCAGACTCGTATGTACGGACGTGTCAGATCTCCTCTCCACGCCAGACAGCCATTTAATTCCCTTTGGCGCGCATGCGGATATGACTGCGAAATAACTGAACCTGTTATTTCTCCTTACGTCACATCACCGAGTTGGATTTCTTTTCACTGGATCTGAACTCGCAGGTGACCTGGTCTGACCATACTAGGGTGGATGAGACTCAACGATTATCAAACTTATTCGGCGTAGTTGGGCTTTAAATACTGAGTAATTTATATTAAAAAATTACACTTTAATATATAAAAGGGAATTAAAAGCGAAAATTTTAATAAATAAAAAATTAGGATTGTAAAATAATACCTTTACTTGTAACATAATAATGGAAACCACAAATATTTTATGCAGGCAATGCTATTTTTAAATAATTTTGGTTCTTTATGTGTCTTGCTTTTGGTAGCATGAAAGTGGAGCAAGAAATGGGCAAATTTGATGGCTATATTAAAGATCAATACCAAGTTGAGGATTTTTCTGTTTCCAAGCAAATTATTAAAGAAAAGGAAAGTTAAAAAGAGAAGGGCTAAAAAAAAAAGACTAAAGAAGGATGGAAGGTTTTGGGGGAAACAGGAAATTAAGGAGATGATAGGGTTTTGGCGTTTAGAGTCTGCAAGTCTTTCTATAGTTGCAGATGTGCACGTGCGTGGTGGCCCTTATAAAAAAAAAGGTAGTAGTGCATGTGCATTGCCACGTGTCCGGCTAATGGCTTGTGTTCCCCACAAATTTAGGTGCTTTTTGCTTTAGTGGTCAGGTACATGTGGACCCCAAACATTGGATAGAAACCTTTCAATGCTTTTAGTTTATTCGAGGGCACTCTTGGGCTTAAAGGCCCACACTCCTCTTTGGCAGCCGCTGAAGCATATTCTTAAGTACATCGTATGATCAGCAGCATGAATCACTACTTGTGCATTGGTACAACATCGAACTTACTTAAATATTATTTATAAATTTTAACTTACTGATATTGAAATTAACGTTATAAATCACTGCGTACCTGCTTGTTGAGATTTAAGCTAAATTTAAAACTTTTGGTAAAAATACAGATGAATTTACAATTTAATCTTTAAATATTTTTATTATTAATATATTAATTCTTATATTTTTAAAAATATATTAAAATATATTTAATTTTTTTTATTAATAAAATATTTATTCCATTTATTTTTTCCATTAAAAATATAGCAACATATCATATTATCATCTGTTTTTTTCTCCTATCCTTCACCTCTTCTTCTTTGATTTTTTTTTTCTTCTCCTTTAATTTTTCTTTTTAAAAGAAGGAGAAGACGATTTTTTTATTCCTCTTTTTCTTTTTCATCTTCTTCTTCTTTTTTTTCTTTTTATTCTTCTTTATTTTTCTTTTTTTTTCTTCAACATCATCTTCGTCTTCTCCTTCTTCTTTTTCTTTTTTTTTCTTTTTTTTTTTAAATAAGGAGAAACTATTTCATTAACGAGATAAAATAATAAAGGCGTTTTAATAAATTTCTGACTTGTTAATAATAGAAATATCTAAATACTAAATAAGAGGTTTTATTTAAGAGTAAAATTAAACTTTAAAAATTTTCTCTTTCATTCTTTATCTATTTTTAACAAAAAAAAATGAAAAAACTATTTCGTTGAGAGATAAAAAAAATAAAAATATTTTAATAAATTTTTAAAAATGTAAAAACTTGACTTATTAATAATATCAATATTCAGAGAATAAATAGTAAATTTTTTTAAAAAATATTAATTAGTTAACTGTGGATTTCTAGGGCAGCTATAGTCTAACCGACATATCCAACTGAAAATTTTTTTTCTTCAGATTTTTATTATTAAAATTAATTTTATTTTCCAAGGAAAGAATTTTATGGTGGGTATGGTTTGAGTGCTAAAAAGATGTTGCTTTAGCTAGTGTGACATGATATTCAATCATGGAGGAGGAAAAGGGTCTCTGATATTTTAGGTATGTGAATGTGACTGATGTTCCTCACTCGACTCTTTCTCTCTTCCTCTATTGTTTCTTAATTTATATGTAATTATCCAAATCATTAGCTCCACATCTCTTTCCTTTTTAGGATTAATATAATCTCTCAAACTAGTATTTGATTTGTCAAATTATAATCCAAGTATTTGATTTGTCAAATTATAATCCAACTGTGTTGATTTTCATGTTATTTAAGTTTTTTATATGGTGTTAAAAAAAAAATATTATTATTGTATTCACAAACTTAGTCTGATGATAAGTACATAGATTTTAAATTCTACTCCTCCAATTTTCATTTAAAATAAAAAAAGAAAATTATTATTATTATTATTACAATTTGACTCTAATAGAAGAAATAGGAATGCATGAACAATCTTTGTATAAGATTGTCTATATTCTTTTATTTGTTTTTTACCCTAATTTTTTATTCCCTCATGCATGCATACCCATGTCTTTATCGTCTGTCAAGAAAATTCAATGATGGTTATAAAGAATAAACAAGGAATAGCAAGGTGAAATTTTCAAATGGATGTGCATGCATGGACCCATGTCTTTATCATCTTAATTTCAAGAAATTTGAAAGAATCAAATAAGGAATTTGAAGGAGATATACAGAAGTTGAAAAAGACTAAGAGTTTTAAGTAATGATTTATTTTAAAAAAATAATAAAATGAATTCTTATAAAAGATGCATAATGTTATTTTGTTTTGAAATGAAAATTTTTTAAATTAAAATTTTTATTTAAAGTAAGAGAATATTTTTAGTTACAAACAGTGGGTTGGTAATTGATAAACAGTTTACTTTCATATTTTTATGCTTTATATATATGAAATGTCCAAAACAAAGATACAAAACATTTCTTAATAATTGTAGCAAGCTAGCTTTAATCACCAAACGTTTTTCTCAAGGAAGGAATTGCATCTGCAAAGAAAAGTCTAGAGATTACAACCAAAAAAATCACTTCTGTCTTGTGTCTTTTTACCAAGAAAATTTTCTGCTTGTCCCTCATTCTTTCACAGATTCTGGGCAGAATGAAAATATATCACTTAGATTAAAAAAAAAAGGTAAATAAACATTACACTCAAGATCTTGTTGTTATATAATTATCATATGTGCAATTGGGAATCAATCATTATTTTTACTTTTTTCCTGAAAACAAACCAATATTTTCTTGATATGAATATTTTGCAGAAGGTTAAAAAATAGTGAGAAGAAGTTTCCGTTGATCGAAGAAGATGTCTGTCCAGTTGAACCTTATGATCGCTGGGTTTCTTCAATCCAGTCTAGGGCCAGGCCCACTAGGGCAGCTCATAGTCTGAAGGCTACTAAGCCTCCTCCAAGAGTCAGGGCCAATCCATTCAATTTAAAGACTGGGCTCCAGTTCGATTCTTCAAATAGGTCGGTCTAGCTCTTCCGGCCTGATGGACAGATTCCCTCCGGGCCTAGTTTTAATCTCATCCTCCGACCCAGCCCAGAACTAGGAGGGAGTTCAGCCCCTTCGCCTTGTGGGACCATCTGCATACACGTCCGGGAGAATTAAGGGCCGTTATGCATGGGATAGAAATCTGATTCCCTCGCATGTCTGTATCAACGTAGCAGGGACAGGTGGTCCAATAATATACGTTCTATTAACACGTCACTAGCAGACAAAAGGAAACATATAAAAGGAGAAATAATTTCCTCTAGGTCTAAGTTTTTTCAATTTTACAGAACCCATTGTAAAATCATATTTTCTGAATTTCAGATTATCAAAACCAATGCAAATTTCTCAGCAAGTGAAAGGGCTTTCTTCAAAACTTTCAATAATTTAGCATAATCAGTGGTGGAACTAATTAAACATCTGATTAGGAGAAGGGCAAGTGTAACATCTAATGAAAGTCAATTTCAATTCTTCATATAATTAAAATAATAGGTGACAGAAACCATTGACACATAGTAGAATATAATTAAGAAATTATAGGATACCCACCCATATAGAAAACAGAGGTACAATGAGAGCTCATGGGATTGTTTTAAATTAGGCACAGAAGAAGACAGAGAAGAGAGGAGGTTGGAGAAGAAGTTTTTGACCTTCATCAAATTTAAATTTATATTAATTATGAAGGAATCTGCACTTGTGGGTCAAACTCAGGCCTGCATCATATTCAACTACTAACACATCAATTAAATGCATCACATCATTTCACCTAACTCTAACTTATGCATTTTGCAATTTCAAACCATCAAATTACATATACTTTGTAATTTGGTTTCGTGCAGAGCTAAAATAATACCATTCTTTTTTTATTAAAAATTTTAAATTTAAATTTTAAATATGAAATGCATTTAAAATTTTAAAAAAATGTTTTATTTTTTAATAAATTTACATATTACAAATTTAAATTAATCCAACGAATGAGTTAAATAAAAAAAATTGTCATATTGAGTACTGTTTGGACAAATTGTTCCATCAATTAGGGTTTTTTTAAATTTAGTTAAGTACTTAATCTGCATTTAATCATATTTATATAGAGCGAGAGCTTCTCGGGGTGTACCTAATTTGCATTAGAAAATGATAATATGTAATAATTACATTGTTTAATTTATATTTTATAAGAAATATGTTGGGTTTAAATTTTTTTTATATAAATAATTAAATTATTGCACTCACAGCTAAAATTCTTATTTTTCGTCTTTATTTTCTTTTTGTAATTTGACATAAGATACAGAGACATCTTAATTTGAAGGGCCGTCGCTCAACGGATAAAAGTTACTCTAGGGATAACAGACTGATCTTTCCTAAGAGCTCACATCGACGGGAAGGTTTGGCACCTCGATGTCGGCTCTTCGCCACATGGGACTGTAGTATGTTCCAAAGGTTGGGCTGTTCGCCCATTAAAATGGTATATGAAAATTACATTAGTAGGAATATAAGCCGAAACGTCTCCTGATTGAGTTTCAACTATTGGTAAAGCGTCATACTTCTTTCACCTAAACGAGTCGCTACAACTTGACTTTTCCTCCTTGCTCTCAGGCTTCCTAGCTGAGAGTGCATCTCAATAAATTTAAAAAATTTCAAATTTTACTCTCCAATTATTATTTTCTATTTAAAACAAAATAATTAAATTATTAATTTAATATTAAATTATTGGGCACATAAGGAAATTAGCTAAATATTTAATTTAGCTCAGATTTCTAAATTTTGTTTTCTCTGTTTTAAAAGTTTTAATTTAACTTCAATTTATCCTAAAAATAAAGATTTTTTAGTTGATTTATCTCAAAATATAGAAAGCTTAATTCTTAATTTTAATATTAGATTTCTTAATTAATTAATTTATTGTTATTTAAAATTTTGAAGTATGAAATTAGAATATGGATTTATAAAATTTGGATTTATCAACTAAGTAAAATGTCTTTAATGACTCGACCAAACTGGGATAAATAAGTTTCTTATTTTTTAATAAAATTAAAAATTTTAGATTAATTTAAATAAAAAAATTAAAAATAAGTGAAATTAAGCGAAGCATTAAGAAATATATGCATGTCAACTCTCAATGACAAGAGTAAAAAATCATTGTTGGTGTGATACAGTCACCATCAACTGGACCACACTACTCTTTATTATTATTATTATTATTTCTATAGCTTTTCAACTTCAACGTGAAAATTTTTTCACAGAAGGAAAGCAACAGTGTCCACGTAACTACAAAACCCCACACTCACATGACCTGTAATTTTTTTTTTTTATCGAAGAGGTGACCTGTAATTTACCATGTAAAAAAAAAATACTAACAATCTCGTAGTAAACTCAACCACAAAGCCATTCATTCTCATCTGCCAGTATTGAAACGAGCAGTTTAACAGTTTTTCTGGTTAAATGAATGGAAGAAATTATTTTCATAATTGGAGCCAATACTCCTTAAGCTTATTTTATTTTTTTTATAAAGCAAAGCCATACTCTACTTGGCAAAGCTCTAAATGCTACTGTTGCCATACCAACTGGTCCCGTCGCCACCGTTTTGGCGTTTTCCTCCTCGTTAGAAAATAATTACTCACCTTGGCTTCCTCTCTCAATCACTGTATTCACTCCCATATGGCTGTATATATAGCCACTGACCTCTCTCTCTCTCCCCTCTCCCTCTATATATCTCTCTCTTTACTTCTCACTCTCTCTTCATAACATTACTCTGTTCTTCTCTCTCTCTCTCTCTGTCTGTCTGTCTATATAGAGTTATCTGAAGCAGTGCACTGCAGGTGTAGCTTCAGCAGAGTGCAGACTAGTTAGTTAATTAACGGTTTTTGCTTCTCTTTATCCCCATTTTGCCCTTCTTCTTCTACCCACATAGAGCGAAAGAAGACTATTTCATCATGATTAGCTGGAAAGATCTCTACACCGTTTTAACGGCGGTGATTCCTCTTTATGTTGCTATGATCTTGGCCTATGGCTCCGTTCGCTGGTGGAAGATCTTCAGCCCGGACCAGTGCTCAGGTATCAACCGGTTCGTCGCTATTTTCGCTGTGCCGCTATTGTCTTTCCATTTCATCTCCAGCAACGATCCTTACGCTATGAATTTCCGGTTCATTGCCGCCGATACGCTTCAAAAGATTATAATGCTTTTCGCTCTCGGTATTTGGACTAATTTCACTAAAAATGGAAGTTTAGAATGGATGATTACGATTTTCTCCTTATCTACTCTTCCAAACACGCTAGTCATGGGCATTCCTTTGTTGATTGCCATGTACGGCAAGTACTCCGGTAGCCTCATGGTTCAGGTGGTGGTTTTGCAGTGTATCATTTGGTACACTCTTCTCTTGTTTCTTTTTGAGTACAGAGGAGCCAAGATGTTGATCATGGAGCAATTCCCTGAAACTGCAGCTTCCATTGTTTCGTTTAAGGTAGATTCCGATGTTGTTTCTTTAGACGGTAGAGATTTCTTGGAAACAGATGCTGAGATTGGTGATGATGGGAAGCTGCATGTGACGGTGAGGAAATCCAATGCTTCGCGGCGATCTTTGGGGCCTGGTTCTTTCTCTGGATTGACTCCTCGTCCCTCGAATCTTACTGGCGCTGAGATTTATAGCTTGAGTTCATCAAGAAATCCAACCCCAAGAGGATCTAATTTTAACACTTCCGACTTCTATAATATGATGGGTGTGCAGGGATTCCCCGGTGGAAGACTCTCAAATTTTGGTCCGGCGGACTTGTACTCGGTACAATCTTCAAGAGGTCCAACTCCTCGGCCCTCAAACTTTGAAGAAAACTGTGCTCCAATGGCTACAAATTCTTCTCCAAGATTCGGGTTTTATCCGGCGCAAACGGTGCCAACATCTTATCCAGCACCAAATCCGGAATTTTCTTCAACGGTTTCCACAAAAAACACCAAGAATCTTCAGCAGCAGCAACAGGAGCAACAACAGCAGCAGCAGCAGCCTCAGCAACAGAATTCCAAAGCAAACCATGACGCTAAGGAGCTCCACATGTTTGTTTGGAGCTCGAGTGCCTCGCCGGTCTCCGACGTATTTGGAGGGAACGATTTTGGGGCATCCCAGCCATCTGGCCGGTCCGACCAGGGAGCCAAGGAGATCAGGATGTTAGTTGCTGACCACCCACAAAATGGTGAATCCAAAGGTGTAATTTCTATTATTGATAACTTACGCATTTAACAATATAATTTCATTCATGCTTATTCTAATCTAAAAATTGTCTAATTTTATTCTCAAATGTTAAATCCATTGCACATGCAGGAGAATTTCCTGGCGAGGACTTCAGTTTTGCTGGTAAAGTAGAAGGAGAAGATGAAGGGCGAGAAAAAGGGGGACCCACTGGACTTAACAAACTGGGGTCGAGCTCAACCGCAGAGCTCCACCCCAAAACCTCCGGAGCACCAGAGTCTGGAGGCAACAAACAGATGCCTCCAGCAAGTGTGATGACCCGTCTGATATTGATCATGGTATGGCGTAAACTGATTCGGAATCCAAACACATACTCCAGTCTCATTGGCTTGGTTTGGTCTCTAATTTCATTCCGGTGAGTGTATATAATCAAATCAAAATTCTGAAATCTGCAGTGATATTTAAGTTACAGTGATTAATACTTCTGTATATGGATTTAATCTCAGGTGGCATGTGGCTATGCCTAAAATAATAGAGAAATCCATCTCTATACTCTCTGATGCTGGCCTCGGAATGGCTATGTTCAGCTTAGGTGAGTGGTCATAATTATTCCTGTTATTGTTCATTGAAAATTCATCTTTAGCCTTCCTTGGTATCCTCTTCTTCTACCTGCCACCCCCCCCCCCCTCAAAAAAAAAAAAAAGAGAGCTTGATAGTCCATTAACATGGACAACTGTAGAAAGCAATGCCATAAGTTTTTTGGATAAAATTTATAGCAGTACAAGTATTTCAAATGTGGCGAAATTTTGACCACATCATATAGTGTGAAGGGCGGCAGTACGGTGGGGGTTGGCAAGCAGTGATGGTCACATTATCTGAAGTTGAGGTTTTGAATACCCAGCTCGCAGCCATCCAATTGTGTTGTGAGCCTTTGTCCTCACTTAAAGAAATCAAAGAGGTCTTTAAACCACAGCTAGATTCTCCACCCGACACATGGGGCCGGTTTCCCTTTGGTCCGGGGTCGGTGGGAATCAGTTGTGATAGATGCTTGTTTCGGACCGTTTCGGTGAAGGTTGTTGAATTCAGTAAAATTAGAGATATAGATGGTGGACTCCGTGCTTCTTCAACTTTTTTACATGTATGCTTTACTAAGAGTATATGTACTGATTTGGGCTGTTATATTTTGGTGAAAATTAAAGGTCTGTTTATGGCTTTACAACCAAAGATAATTGCCTGTGGGAATTCGGTGGCTGCATTTGCTATGGCTGTTCGCTTCCTTACTGGGCCTGCAGTGATGGCTGCGGCTTCAATTGCTGTTGGCCTGCGTGGTACTCTTCTCCATGTCGCTATTGTTCAGGTCAAACTCACTTTTGGCATCAACCATTTATGTCATTACAATTTTTTTTTATTACTATATCAGTGTTCATCACCTAACATGATTAATTACTGTTACGTGTAATAGGCTGCACTACCACAAGGAATTGTTCCATTTGTGTTTGCCAAAGAGTACAACGTCCATCCAGCCATCCTTAGCACTGCGTAAGAAATTAATTAAAGCTCTATCTATATGTACAGTGATTTATTTTTGTTCCATATACATGACAAATTTATTCTTTTTATATAATAATTTCAGGGTTATCTTCGGAATGTTAATAGCGTTACCAATTACCCTTGTCTACTACATTCTCCTTGGATTGTGATTTTTCTCAGTGGTATCCACAAAATAGAGCAGAAATGAAGAGAATTTTGATTGCTAATGATAGTGGGTCACACTTATTGGCTTGGCATAGCTAGCTAGCTGCATTGACTGCCCTATATGTTGGAAGTAGAGGAGGATTTCCCAAGGAAAGAAGAATTTAATACAAAGAAATTTGCCAAAGGTTCCAAGATTCTTGGAGCTAAAAAAACATTTTAGCTTAGTTGTAAGCCCTGATATAAGGAGAATGCACCCAGTAAGATGAAAAGGAGCAAATTAAAGAATTAATTGAAGGCCGTTCTTTGCATAAGGGAGACATGAAAGAAGAAAACATGGGCAAAAGAGATAATCTATTTCTCTTCATTTCTATCCGTTAGTGCATGTAAAGTCTGATTTCAATATTAATTATTCTCCTTGTGCTACAAAACGACAATAAAAAAGATTGATGAATTGGATTAGAAGATATTAAGAGGAGAAAAGGGTAGTTTTTTTTTTTTTTTTTGCCTTTTTTCGTTTCCTTTTGTTGTATTAGTTTAATTTGTTCTTAGTGTTTGGCTTTTGATTGTCCATAGAACTGGCAATTATTTGTATTTGTCTTTTTCCTCTTATTTGTAATTTATATAAGATGTTTATGATAAAAAAAAAGTCAATTAATCATTTTCACTTGTTAATTCAAAGTTAGGAAAAGTTTATCACGATATCTTTTGACTAATTGATTAGCATTGTTTTTCTTACAAGTTAAAATAATTTCTTTAAGTCACTTCCTAGTTAAATTATTTTTTGAGGTTTGACTTCTTCAAATACATTTGAACTCCATAAATCTTTAAATCAAATCAATCCATATAAAGAAAAAAATTACTATATACCCTCTTTATTATTGAAAAATTTATTAATTGATTTTATTATTTTAAAAAATATATTAAAATATTTTAAATATTATATTAATTAATCGTTTAATTAATTTTAACTGTTAAATATTATAAAAAATTTTAAAATATCTCTAATTTAAAGAGACTAAATAGTAAAAATTTAAAACGTAATGAGTTTTTTAAAATTATAAAAATTAAATAGTAAAATATTTAACGATTAAAATTAATAGAAACTAATTAATATATTTTTTAAAATATTAAAAATATTTTATTGTATTTTTTAAAATCGAGTGATTTTTTTATATTATAAAAATTAAATAATAAATTTTTTAAATAGAAAATTATGGAGGATTTTATTTATTTATTTATTTATTATTATTAGAGAAAAGAGAAGGATCTTTGAAAGCAGAAATTATTTAAAGCTAGTTAGTGGGTTTTGTAGCGATGTTGGGCAGAAATGCCTTTTATAGGGTGGCTTCTAGAGAAGCTAAGCTATATACTTGGGGGGAAAGGGCAAGGAGGATTGAACATGTGAGATACCTAAGTAGAAAGGTGGTGGTCAAAAGCAGCTGTCTTTACTTTTGCTTTTGATGCGCCCACTCTCCTACCCTACCCAACCAAGGACTCTTTAAGCTTCAACCCTAGGCTGCTGGATCACATAGAAAAGTTTTTACACCCATCCGAATATATAAATTAATCGATAAAAAAAATTATAATTTTACATTAATATATAAATTTTATTATGTTTTAAATGATGTGTTAAAATTATATTGAACTAAATTTTCTGAATTTAATTTGAGATTTTATTTGTTTTTTATTTCTTATATACATATTTATAATAATTTATAGTGAAAACAATGTCACGTGACTTCTCAAGTTTACATCTCAGTCATGCATCATATATAATTAGGAGGTATAGAGTCAAAAGGTGTTGATATCCATCTGGCCTCAACAACAAATACCATCTTTTGAACAATCAAAGCATTAGATCAGATCATGAGATGAGTCTTGCATTTTAGGTATTTGGCTGCTCCTAACTTTTTACCATCTCCACATTAATAAAAGATATATCCAAATGCTTTATCATTTAATAAAATATATTAAATGATTTTTATGTCATTAGAAGGAGGTCAAAACAAATTGGCAAAATCTCTCCACATAGCACCAACATTCTCATGAACCAAACAAACAAATTGGCAACCCAAGATTTGAAATTGGTGCATTGTAGCATTAGAAGGAGACATACGCTCCACAAAGTTAGCTTTGAAACTCTACCTTCCCTATGAAACTTCACAATTAGCCACCAAATCAAAGTAAAAGATCTTATCCATTAATTACAATCTCCACTAATTATTATTAATTAAGCCATCAACAATGGCAATTAAAGCAAATGAGACCAACATGCCCCAGAGAGAAACTGATGGGTCTGTCTTAACGTGGAGAGACAACCACTCACTGTGGACGCCGGCTGGCCGGACGGTGCTCTCTCACGTGGGATTGTAGGGAGGTCAAAACAAAATGGCTCTTAGCCCCAAACGTGTGGGAACTTTCTTTCTTGTTGGAGAAATTTGAGCCATCTCTATAAAAATTTGGGCCACGTATGCCTTGTGGATTGCTAAGTTCATTGAAGCATCATTGAAAATTGAAAATTTATTGGGTTTTTGGTTAATTAATTTGTTTTTTTTTTTTAATTAGCATGAGTCAAACATCGATTATGATTCTTGTTGTTTTTGTTTAACACAGCATGAAATTTTAATTGCCCTTAAAACGATACACTTTGTCTCATGTTAATCCTTTTCTAAAAAGATCCGAAAGAACAATGAAGCTTCTCTTTTATTTAAATTTATTTTGCAATAAAAAATTTTATTTAAATTCTTATAAATAATTATCACATATATAATGATTTTATTATTATAAATATTGATTTTATCATTTTCCATATAAATTTTATTATATTATTAATAATTAATATTTAATTAAATAATTTCTGACACTAAAACATAAGGAATCATAACCGATTACGAAAAGCATATCACGTATTAAATAACAAAAGAAGGTAGTTTCTTGTTAGATTCCCAGGAAAAGGCAAGAAAATTCTCTGGGTTTTTAATACTTATCAGAACATTTATACCTTAAGGTCCTTAGCAGAAGATCGTGATGTATAAATAATTAAATCAAATACTTCTTGCTCTCATATGCATGTATACAGCGACGGCTCTATCAAAACTAGACCAACTAAATAAAAACTGAAAACGACCATTAAGAGTTTTATCCAACGGACCACATTTTACGTGATGAGATAAATTATGCACGATAAAATCTAATATACGCAGGATCACATTGAAAAAGATAATTAGGGAATGATCATGGTGCCATGTAGGCACACGTGTCCATAGATAATTAGTGGGACCAGTGTCATGTGGATGGCCACGAGACCATACCTAGTTCATGTGGTGTTAGGGTACTGAAAACAGTGATTGAAGGCAAATAAGCAAAGGCAAAGTTGTGTGAATTATTGCTAAAGGGTGGAAGAGAAAAGAAATTAAAGATAGGATCCAACTAAGGTAGGGCTAAGGACTTTGTGGTTACTTATCCAATTCGTTTTTATTTAATACAAGGACAATGACTTCAGACTATTATATTTTGAATCTTACATTTTAATTAAAATATTATTTAAATTATATAAATCCAAAATAAATAATAATATTATGAGATTTAAAAAATAGGGTGTCGTGTGAATTTGGCTAGAGAAGAAAACGTTTATCCCCTTTATCCATTTTCCTTTTGTCCGCTAGTGATATCTAACCGTTTTTTATTACAGTGTCATATATTTCTATTATTGCGATTTGTATGTACGGATTTCTATGCCATGCGGTTATTTAATTTTTCTGGCGCGTATGTAAGCAGGATTACAAGGTGACTTAACTCACTCTCCTATCTCTTATCACGTTACCGAGCTAGACTTTTCTTGAATGAGTCCATTAGTGTGGTCTGTCCGGCCTGTTTCACGTTTCCGGACTGAAATGCACAACGTAGGACCAATTTGCTTGAATAGATCTGATGGGTCTTGAATCAGTATTCTTTTTTAGGGATTGATCTTGCTTCATATGTAAAAAAATCCGACCATCATTGAAAAATATTGTTTATAATGGCAGCGAAAGGCACAAATTAGCATATGGTGCTGTCCTCGTGTGCGTGGCTTCTTTCTCCTTTCTTAAAGAGGGGGCCATTGCTTTTAATTCGGTAGCTCAACATCAAGAAATCAACTCCTCAACTATTTATTTATTTTTTTTAAGTTTTTTTATATCTACCAATTTTTCACTTCAGTTCATTTTTTTTTGGAAAAAAAAAATTAATCCCTTATTGAACATGTCTCCAATTAGAAATTTGAGGTTTGAAATTGGGTGGTAATTATTATTATTTGGTGAAATGGTATAAAATATTACATAGAAGATTTCACATTTATTCAGGTGAAATATTTCTGGGCTTCAATACCCAACTCATGTTTGAGATAAAATAATTTTTCTTTTTTTTTGGGGTGATTTTAAATAGTGGGGCATGGGCCAAAATTGTTTAAGCAATGGTTGAGATGAGAATAAATACATGCAAACAAAAATTAATCAAGACATTTGATTGAAAGAGAGAAATGTCATTCTCATTGTTGGGCAAACCACAGACACAACCCAAAGAGCTGGTCCAGCCATGGCTGCAGGGACCATTAAGTTCAATTGAGTCTTTGAAATCGACATTACTAAGCATCCCAGGACAATACAGCTTTTAATTTTATATACCAAAAAATAAAGTTTTTAATATATATTTATTTTGCAAGATTTCATCCCCTTGAAGATTATAAAGCCTTTTGCTTTTGAGTTTGTTTTAGCTGGAGTCCTCTTTTGAAGGGCTTTTTTATGGGGGGATGATATTGACAAAACTAATGGGTTTTGGCCTAAAGTTGGTGATTTTTCTTCAAAAAGTGGCTAAACTCTGTTATGAGTAGTTGTCATCCCCATTGCCAGAGTTTATTCAGTTCTTTGCTGCAATTGCTCGAGCACTTATTAGACTATCTTAGCTATCAAATCTCATCAATGATAATGACCTCTCTAATTCTTTCTTTTTTATTAAAAAAAAGACTAATTAAGAAGTCCATTGTTGGACAAAAATGAGTGGTGTAAGCTGTATGGAAAGACTAGACCTTCATTTTCAGTGTCAAGTAGAGGGAAAAGGCTATTAAGGGAGAGAGGGAAATGGACCATTTCTAAAGATTCTTTTTTATTTTTTATTAAAAATTTTAATAAAATGAGTAATAATTACTACATTATTTATTATATATATTTTTTTATTCAAAGGTAATAGAAAATCCCAGTTAGTATCTGGGCCATAAAATAGATTTTTTTTTTTTTTTAAAGGTGATTGAGCCGAGGGTACAGTGCCTTTGAGAGGTCTGTGGATGGATTATTGCCACGAAGCCTTTCAGACTTGAAGGAAATATTCATGAATAATTCAATTTTCAACCATCGTTCTATGCATTTTTTTTTAATAATGATATCAGTTATTTTTCTAAACAATTAATAAATTTATGAAGTTTTAATTGTTAAGTGAACATGTCGTTAATTATTTGCATAGTTTGAGAAACACTCAGTTTAATTTAAAAATTATTATTAATTTAGTAAGGGGTAAGATCTAAATTTTTAACTCTAATTTGAAGAAAAAAAAAGAAATTATCAATTATCTGGAGTGCAGACCAGTATCTGGAGGATCCATGAAACCCTGTCAGAAGCTTAGGGCCTGCAACTTTATATCCATGAACCTGGACTTGTGTACTGGGTCCAATCATCAGAGCCCATATAAACCATCCGGGGGTTTTGATCCACTTAAAATCAAAACCAAACTGGTCCAACTCTAGACCTTTTTTTTTTTTCCTCAAAGACTGGTTAATATGATTTTAGACCAATAAATTTTCATGTAAAAAATAAATTTCTAAGAAAACGCAATTTTAAATTAAATAAAATGAAATGAAGAAGTTAAAATTAAAATCAAACTAAAGGGCACGTTTCAATCTGAGTGGTCCCCGTAGCTTCGAAATCGAAACAGCAGTTTTTAGCCGGAATATGACCGTGGCCAGCCCTTGGTACAACTCTACAGCGACCCACATGGCTGACACCTTTCCATCTTAGAAACGTGTAGGCGGGACCACCACGAAGTGGTCCCACACTCTGATTTGGACGGTGAGGATGCAAGTTCAAAGTTTCTCCATTTGGACTTAGAAGAAGGAGAGAGATCTGATCTGGGTTTTATAATGCCTCGGTGGGCCCATCCTTACCATACATGTGCCGGGGACAGTGAAACTCGCACTGCCCGTGCACTTGCGCGGATAGAATTCAGGTTTGTTCCCATTAATAATTCCACTTGCTTTGACTGAAAGCTTTAGCCAAAATAAGTATCCATCTATCAATCGTGGACCCTTCCTTAATCAGACGGCTCCTAATCATTTCATCAATTAATCCATCATGCAATCCAAAAGTTTTAGGGTCCCACGTGGAAATAGGAGCAGATCAGATCAACCGGCATTTTGTGGGGTCTCACCTTTGTGTTTGGCCAAAAATTAGGTGGTCTATAAGGTGATCCCACTTTACTGTATTGTTGTAATCATCTCATTAACCGAGATGTTGATAACTAATTCCAGTAGAATTTTAATTTAATTTAGTTTATTATTTTGAATAAATTAAATTACCGCTATTATTTGCTAAGAATGTAACGTTACAAAATATTAATTTAACATAAATTAATTAAAAAATTTAATATAAAATAAATAATTTAGTTACTATTTTTTATATTTATCAAACTAGAAAAATTAATCTTTTCTGAATCAAAATATAATGATTGAAATCTTGAATTTTAATAATAAAGAGACGTATTTATTAATTTTAATATAATTCAAGAATATAATTTATCAAAAAAAATTAGACTAATTTTCCCTTAATCTAACATTTTCTTTATTGACATACACAATAAAATAAAGTTGCCTAATCGTCCTTCTGGAAGCATAAGGGAAAGTTAAAAACGAAAAAAAGAAGAAGTTAACTGATCATGGAGCGTAAATCCAAATTAGTCACTGGTAATCCACGTTAAGAAATGGCGAAACCGGAGACTGTCACACAACTGAACTGCTACATTTACAAAGTCAACAGTTTCTAATTGAAATGGGGACCCTACTGCTCCAAAGCAATGCATATCCAATCTGCCGTTTGTTCAGCCACGGCCGTTATTTTGAAGAACCCAATCTCGCAACAGGAGCCGTTGATCCCAAGCTGAGCATGAAACGATTCTGGTGATTAATGACGGACGAAGAAACATGTAGAACAAGATGAAGAAGAAGAGAGAGTTAAAATAGTGTGTGTGATCAAAACAAGACAAAAATAAGACCAGCACCACATGATGCCTTTGATCAACTTTTTTGTTAAGCAATCCCATTTGGATTATCATTTCCTTTGAAGAAAGAGATCTCTGTTAGAGAGAGAGAGAGAGAGAGAGAGAGAAGATCTGTAAGGCAGTGTTTGGTGTTTGGCATTTACTCCTAAACACGCTATTCCTTTAATCGATTCCTAGCATTCTTTCTCTGTTCATAAAATAGGAAACTGTGTTTCTTTCTTTTGCTGAGTGGTATTTGGACTGAGCTGTCCTTTGGATCTCTGCTTGGCTTTTGTGCAATTTACTTCTAAATCCGGGATATTTCTTCGTGTTCTATCTGCTAAACACAGCTGCTCGATTTTGGGTAGTTATAGTTAGAAACTTGAGTATAATACTGTAAATGCCTTTGGTTTAACAGGTCATTAGGGAGTGTTCTAGATCTTGATTTTGGCGACTATGGCGGGAGAATTTGAAGAACCCTATAGCATTAGCTTTCAGGTATGCTTTAATTTTTTAGTGCTTGATTTGGGCAATTGTTCCCCCACTTCCTTTGTTTTTGAGGATCTAGCTGTAATTAGAACACTTATAGCTTATTCATGAACTTTTTTCCCCTCTTATCATATTTTCGTGATCATGTTTTATTGCCGATGCTTGATTTGGTTATCAGTGATTTAGTAGAAGTAAAGAAAAAGTTTATTTTCTTCTGCTTCATAGTTGGATGTATAATTTATTAATGTTGCGTTGCTATAATTAGAATTTAACTTCCTAGGCCGAAATCTAGATGCACAGTTCTTGATCTCGAGTCACATTCGATATGACAAAAACAGTTCTGAGGTTCTACTTGGCCTTGAACTTGTGTTTTTTGCATCCTTGTTGTGGCATCTACTTCAATTATCATATTATAAAATGCTCTTGGTCTTATTTTCTATTGTTAAAGAAATGGCTCAGAAGGACCATGTTTTTTCATATTATTTTTGTGAGTTACCATTATAATTCTTAGAAAGTGCTTTCATGCTAAACTGCATTCACACTGGAGTAGTGAGATATGTGTATTACCGTCTCAATTTGGCGGAGGCAAAAGAATATGAGACATTACATTTTCTTTATTTTTGGATATGATTGGACCTTTGACAGTAATATAATAACTTCCGTATTCCTCTCTATAAACTTTAATGTGATTTATCTGTGATAAAGCAAGATTATACTTATCAAAAGTAGGTGTGTTTCCCGAATTTTGGATTGTGTGAATTTGTTAACTTAATGACTTCCATATGAATAGCAATTTGCTATTAGAATGCGAGATTCTCTAGGCTGCTGTAAAATTTTTCTGCGACGATTTCATCAGTTGAAGTTTGGATGCTTGAAATTGTAGTTGGTCTTGCTCAACAACTATGGATAGCTCATTTTATTGTTAACTTCTAACTCATTCCCTTCTTAACTTCCACTCTTGAATTGGGCAGACAGATTCTTTGCACTCTGGCTCCATATCATTTGGAAGATTTGAAAGTGAAGAATTGTCTTGGGAAAGGAGGTCGTCTTTCTCTCACAATAGATATCTTGACGAGGTTGAGAAATACTCAAAACCAGGTTCAGTTATTGAGAAGAAAGCTTATTTTGAAGCCCATTTCAAGAAAAAGGGTATGCGGCTACCAGGTTCTTTTGAGGGCCAAAATGGGATGGAATATCATAGTGAGAATGCTGTCTTTGAAAATGTGGGCCAAAAAGAAGAAGATGATAATGCAAATGAAAGTAGCAGTTATCCTCGGTCTGAGGAGAGTGCACATGACACTCTGGAATATACAGAATTTAATGATGAATATGCAAGAGGTCAATTTGATCATACAAATAGTTGCAGCAAATATGCTCATTTCAATGAGAGCCCTGAAGGTTCAGAATATCATGGAGAATGTGAGGTGAAGGAATATGGAAAAAAAGATCCTGGTGTTTTAGCTTCTGAATCTCAGATGGAAGCTGCTTTGGCCAATGGTAATGTTTTGGTAGGAGGTGTCTTTGAAGACATTAAACCTCATGTAGCACAGCAAACTGAAACTGGATATGACAATAATGACAGACAAGAAATGGGAATGAAAGGGAACCTTAATGACAATACTGCTAAAGTGGACGGGTCATCTAGGCCTATTGACCCATCCCCTGACTCTGGAACAGTTGGTAGTTCTAAAACTACTTCTGTATATGAGCAAAATCTTTCTCCAGAGGTTTGGATTCTTTTCTATTTACAATTCCATGTTATTCAGGGGCAGAAAAGCAAAACAAATGGAAGATTAAAAACCAAAAAAAACCTTACCATTCAAAGCATGGAAAACAATGCAATGCTATAAATTTGACCCGTTCTTGCTTTTTTATAGGGCCTATGCCTATTTAGTGTCATTCCCCCCCACCCCCCACCCCCAAGTTGGTATTAGACTTTGCGCCATGTCATGTTTAATGGTAACCTGTACTCAGTTATTTTTCTCACTCCAGGTGGGATCTCCAACTGAAAGTAAATGTGGCAAGTCTGGATTGAAGTCTCAGGATAATAGCAGTCAAGTCCAGAGAAGCAACCATAGTGATGCATCAAAAACAACTATGAAGAAGCTAAATAGGAAGGAAAGAGAGAGTCCACAAAAAATGAAATCAGAAAAAAGCTTACCACAAGCCGCCTTTCCAACCAGACAAATGCAGCTCAGAACTCTGAAAAGAGAGGTCAGCCATACTAAGCCAGTATTCTAGATTTTTCAATCATATGTTTCAAAATGCCTTCACGTTCTTATTTGAGATTATTTTTAGAAATTGCTCCATAATTCTTCTCAGGATTCTGAAATTTTTCATTCAAGATCAAACCTTGCAAACAAAAGGTACTTACTGTTTCTTGCCCATTGCAAATCTGCATGTAACATGGATTGCATCCTTTAAAATGCCTCTCTTTTTGTCCAGTGACAGAGAACCAAAGATAAGGAAAAGCACTGAATCTGAAACGTCTGGATCAAAGAAAGTTGAACCTAGAGCACGTCAGAGAGCTAATGGGTTTGTTAGATGCATGATGTCTATCTGAAATATTGATGTTTCAACATTCTGAACTTAATTGTTGAGTGATTATATTGCAGAATTAAGCAGACTGTTAGCTCAACTAATTGGGACACTAGGACAAGTACTGCAGCTTTCAGTTTCAGAAGTGACAAAAGAGCAGAAAGGAGGAAAGAGGCAAGCAACCTTGCTTTTGTTTTGAATATAGCTTTTTAACTTTCCTTAGGCAAACTATTTTGACGCCTATCCCATTCTTCTTGTGACTCAACTGATACAGTTCTATATGAAGTTGGAAGAAAAAATGCATGCGAAGGAGGCTGAGATGAATCATATTCAAGCAAAAACACAAGTAAGCTGAATCTTTCAGAAAGTCTTTTGTTATTATCTCTAAAATTTATTGGAAGTTCTAGTTTAGCCTACTTTATTATGTCTATAGAAAGCTAGTATAAATTTCAAACTCAATACCTATAGAAGTAGTGCCAAAATTACTACTATTCTTATGAAACTTTAATTTTTGGTGCCAAAGGACATGCTAAAGTTGGATAAGGTTATAATGCATTAAATAGGATTCAGTCCAACATCAAATATTTTAGAAAAAATTTTAAATTTATTCTATTATTTAATAAGACTTAATGGAATGTTGTTGTTGAAGGAAAAGACAGAGGCTGAGATTAAACAATTTCGGAAAAGCCTTAATTTCAAAGCAACACCGATGCCTTCTTTCTATCATGCTGCTACACAACCGGGCTTCAATGGAAACAAGGTACGAGTCTTTCAACTGCTCATCTTTGACATAACCATTTTCAAAAGTTTGACATATAAGCACTTCTATCAGTATGTGCAGCCATATGCTAATGTAGTTGCTTAGATAAACTATTTTGTCCCTTTTATGTGGTCCACAACATAGGAGGTTATAATTATTATAGATGAATTGAAATTTTTGTATCTGGCTGAGTATCAAAAGTATAAATGAGGATCAATTCTGACACAAGCTGAGTTAAATGATTATAAGTCGTAATATAAAAATTATCACAATGCAGGAATTTGTTTTCATTATAGAATCATAATGGGAATTGCTAATAAAGCAGTTAATGGTATTATATGTAACTGGCTGCGTTCACATGCTAAAGACTGCCTTTATGATTTTCTACGTAATGATTTCATATTTAGCCTTAAGGCCATAAGAATGTAGTTTACGTGTGATGCCTCTAGTTGATACCTAAAGTAGATATCATTTTTTTTTCTGCCTCAAAAAGGTTGTTTCTTTTTTTTTTTCCCCTTTTACTTTTTGTGCATCCTACATGACATGTTGGATGAAAATAAAGCCAGTTTCTCTGTTTTTCTCAGGCCATATTTTCTAAAGCCAAAGCAGCTAAAATACAACAGAAGTCAACAACTCCAGCTAGCGGAGCTGCTTCAAGATCTCAATTGCTTTCCAAGTCTGGAAATAACCATGATGTCTCAGGTGTCGAATCTGTAAGAACAGCCAATCTACCTGAATCACTGGGGCCAACTGATTGCCATGAAATAGAAATTTCTGAAGCTGGTGAAACTCTATCAGTAAACAGCAGCCACCACCCAGAAGCTCTAGTAAAAAGTAGTAGTGCTGGCAAGGATTCTGAAAAGGTAAAGGATAGTAATTTGCAAAGACAGCATCAGAGAATGGTTAAATGTCAAAGGACCAGAGGGTTGAAGGCAAGCCAAAGAATGGGAAACGGAAGAACTAGCAGTGAGATGGTGAGGAAAGGTGTTGAGAGTGTTGGAATATGCAGCAGTTCTGGAATGGGTAGTGTAGCGGTTGGTGTGACCTCCTGAACCAAATTATGATATCGATTGGCTGAAAGGTGCAATCTCATTTGCCTGTGATGATTTTTGCATGCTAGCTGCTGTGTGAATAGAAGTGCAAAGGGATCGGTGCCACGATCATGTAATGCCCCGCATATGCCACGTGAGCACCACAAAAATCCCAACGATCGCAATTGATTGAGGAGATTACAGTTCCCTTGTGCCCTTGCTTAACAAATGTGCAGGGGATACTCTACTGCGTAGCTGGAATAGGTAAATAATAATGGTGGCTTGATCACCGGGAGTGCTTGAACTTGCAAATAGTCCTTGCTGGAGTCATTGTACTGGGATAGGGTAGCAGTGGGTGTTGGTGTTCGGTAGAAACGGTGACGTAGAGGAAATTCATAAATATAAATAGTCATTGAAATGAAGCAATATTTCGGGCCTTTTAGGTAAAGAAAAAAAAATCTGAAACTCTAGCATGGAAAAAATTTTAGCTCAGACCAAAGCGAATTTGAAATTTATCTCATTCTGAAAGTGCGATAAAACTTACCTTAAGAACTTAAAAAAAAAAAAAAAAAAAACAATTAACCTAGCACACTTTATAACTACGGTAGTTTAATAAACAAAATAAAGTTAAAAAATAAAAAAAAATTACCTTACTGCATATATATATATATATATTAAAAGTTCATTTACACTATAATCCTTAAAAGTTTAATAAAATTTATAATTTAATTCATATGTTTTAAATAATAAATAATTTAATTCTTAAATTTTTATTTCATTAATAAAATATATATTTTTTAAAATTTATTATTGCTCATAAAAAAGTAAAAGAATAAGTAAATTTTAATTTCATAATTTTATTTTTTAATATATATTAATATATTTTATAACAGTTTTATATTAAATATTTTTTTACTATATAAACTTCACATCTTTAATCTCTAAATTTTTTAATCTCTAATTTATATCAATATATTTTATTATAATTTCATATTAAATACTTTTTTAGCTTTATTAAGAAAAGTAAATATTATACAACTCAATAAATTATTTTTTATAAAATTTATATATTTTTTAAAATATATTACAATACACAGATGTATAAAATAAAAACACTTAAATTAAATTATATATATTAACATGATAAAAAATATTTAATAAAGTATTATTATAATATATAAAAAAATTTTATTTTATTTTCATTAAATTTATTATTGGACTATAATAATTTAGTGTTTAAATTTTATTTTTATAACTGATGACCGCTGGATTTCTCCACTCCGGTCTGGAACCAGGCCCACGACACCAGCTCCTCTTTTAGGGGCCTTCAAGCCTCATCACATGCATCAAGTCCGGTCCACTCAGCCTGAAGGTCGGACTCCCATCAATCTCAATCAGGCCGGCCTAACCCTTTGGGCCCGATGAATAAAATCCTCTCCGGATTCAGCCCATATCATATCATTCGGTCCGGCCCAAAATCAGGAAAAAGATCTACCCATCATTCACTTGGGATCACCCGTACGCGTGTCAGGGAGAATCAGAGGCCGTTACGCATGGGGCAGCGATCTGATTTCCTCGTACGTCCATATCAAAATAACAGGGACAAGTGGCCTAATGACACACATTCTGTTACACGTCACTGGCAGACAAAAGGAAACATATAAAAGGAGAAATACTGTCCTCTAGGTCTAAGTTTTTCCAGTTTTACAGAATCCTTGTAAAACCCTATTTTCTGGATCTCAGATCATCAATTGGCGCCGTCTGTGGGAACGAAGGAGATATTTTCATCGCCGGAGTTCCACTCTTACAATACCCACTGAGATCCACAATGGCTAACCACAACGAAAACAACGTCATCCCAAATGACCTAAGCTCTGCCCAAGAGGGGCAGCAGTTCTCCTTTTCTAGTCCTACAACGCCAAACAACCAAACACCAATCCCTTTCAACCCCTCGCCAAGCCTGGTAGGGAATGCTTCCGCCGCTACCTTGTCCAACCAGGACCTCCAAACCATGGCCCTCCAACTACAAAGCACCGCCCACTGGTTGGGGCAGATAATGCAGCAACGGGGCCTTAGCACCCCAGCAAACGTGTCGCCAGTGGTAGAAGAACCCCAGACCAACGAACCTCAGCCTACCTTCAACCACCCCAGAACTGTCCGCCAAGAAACCGAAGACGGGAGGAGGAGAGCCGGAGAAGAGGAAGAGCCGGAAGCTCAAGTTCATGGAAGAAGGGTGAGGGAGCTGATAGAGAATGATGAAGTCGATAGCTACTCTGCCGGAACCACCGGAAGAGTGGGGATCGAGACATGGGAGGAGGAAGGTCGCGCAGAGAAGAGGCCCAGGTAGGAGGAAGAAAGCGTAGACCGAAAGCTGCAAAAGATGAGAGAACAACTTTTGGCCGAGTTAGGGGTAAAAGACCCCAGCCAAACCCTTCTGCCTACCTCTTCACCCTTCTCAACGTGGGTACAGCAAGAAACCGTCCCGAAGAAGTTTATGATGCCACCTATGGCCGTGTACGACGGAGTTGGGAACCCCCGGGAGCACGTCTTGAACTACAAGACCTTCATGGAGTTGCAGACTTTGTCAGATGCCTTGATGTGCAAGGTATTCCTACGACGCTCTCGGAGCCGGCACGGGCGTGGTTCAACAGCCTTGAGGCCGGAAGTATTAGCAGCTTTGGAGATCTGGCCACTCGCTTCATCAGCCGGTTTATCGCCGGGATGCCCGCAGATAGAAAGACGAGCTACCTAGAGACGATCAGGCAGAAGAGAGACGAATTGCTCAGGGAGTACGTCGCTCGTTTCAATACGGAGGCCCTGTAGATTCCCGAGCTCGATGAGGGAAGGGCTGTAGAAGCCATGCAGAAGGGAACGACCTCAGCCGAGTTCTTTGGCTCATTGAGCAGGAAGCCTCCGACCTCACTGGCCGAGCTGATGAAGCGGGCTGAAAAGTACATAAGGCAGGATGATGCCTTGGTGACAAGCAGGTTCGCCAGAGGAGCGACAGATAAGGAGAAGACACCAGAGGGAGGGAGGCCGGAGAGGCACGAGAAAAAGCATGGCAAGAGACCTGAGCCTTACAGACAACCCTGGGATCGAAGGGACCAAAGACCTCACCCTCCTCGGGTCTCAGAACAGAGGTCACTCCCTCCGTGGGTTCCAGAGAAACCGACCCCTCTCAATGCCTCTAAAGCCGAAGTGCTCATGGCCATCCAGGACAAGGAGTTCCTCCAGTGGCCCAGGCTTATGAAAATGGAATCAAACCAGCGAGATCCTGACAAATATTGTCAGTACCACCGCACGCACGGCCACGACACCAATAACTGCTTCCAGTTGATTGCTGAGATCTAGAGGCTAATGAAGAGGGGACACCTCAACAACTTTATAAAGAAACCGGAAGAACAAAGGCCTCAGCCAAACCCAACAGGGCAGACACTCAGGAGAGTGGGAGCAGGGCCAGTGAATGATGGGTCCAGTGGAACTATCAACATGATCGTTGGAGGAACAAAAGGTCGAACAAACTAGAGAGGTACTTTTCTTAGAATATTCGTGAAAAGAAATTCTTGTACTATGAAAACATGAAATAACGTCGTCTTATAAATGCAATGATTACCTCTATTATTGTGAGTATTAACCCTCTCAGGAAAAGAAAAGAAAGATATCAGAATACCTCCTTGAGACAGAGAGACCTACTGGAGGTAGAAGACCAGGATCCCGTAAGATCTCCTGGAGCAAAAACGGCCAGGATCCGAGCCCGTCAGATCTCATGGAGCTAGAATGACCAGGATCCCTGAAACACAGCCCGTATAAGGCTCGTCAAGAAAGCAAGAAATTAAATATTGACTTCACGATGAGGAAGACGAAATTCCGAACTCCTGAGCCCGTCGCACAGGTAGCACAAAAGTCCAAGCAAAAAATAAAAATCCGAGCTCTTTAGTCCGCTAAATGAACGGACTCACGACAAAAGCAAGAGACCCAACCCACAGCTCGGATTTAAAAAAAAAAAACTCCCCATCCCAGTGGAGCATACAGCCCAGACCGCACCTACTGGCCAAGGGTCACTTCAAAGAGGGACCAAATGCCCGAGCTCATAACCAGAAAGAGAGGCCACTTGGTCTCACATGGAATCACGCAGTTGCAAATAAAGCCTAGGGATTTACCCCCTCACCACTCATGTAATAAATGCTGAGGCGGTAAAGGGGCAACCCGAGGAGAAATTCAATGGGCATGAGCAGATGACCCCAGCTTCAGCTCTTGTCAGAACAGAACTAAAAACAAGGAGGCCAATCCTGCTCATCACCTTTAAAGGTACATGATTTGACTTATTGTTATTAAGCAAAGGCTATGTGCCCGAGCTCATAGTAGCAAAGTAATAAAAGGAAATGAGAATGTCCTTACATGAATCATAAAAACTCATAAGTCAAGAGTTCGACCCACTGTTGAAAACAGAGCTCACGGGTACGGCTAGTCCAGCTCGGAAAGAGCTTATAAACGAATGCCTTAGTAAAATAGATAAATTTATAAGTCAGAGACTAAGTCTCTTGCTAAGTTTTCAGCCCTGATTAACTGAGGGGCAAGAAATGAAAGGTAATGTAGTTAATTCCTTATAAGATTCATTAAACACCTCCTAAGTGTTTTATTCGCCAATCTTTAAAATTAAACAAATTAGACTGTTTAGACAGAATAAGTAGTCCAATGAGGAAATAAAAACAGCTCAAGTATGAATAAAGCCAGAGAAATAAATAACAATCAAAATAATTCAAAATACCAAACACAAAAATCAAATATCATTAAAAGAAAAGTAAAATACAACCTACTTTGCAGTCTACTCTACTAAAGGAAAAACAGTCCTTAAAGGACTTACATGTCTAGGGGCATTAACATCTACATTACTTTCTGTACTATCTACATTTACATTATTTACATTACTATCTGTGGGAGGCCCAACACCTTCTGGCTCGGACCCCCCAATGCCCACAAAAGGCACGACCTCCAGCCCCCGAGGCCCAGCATCTCCATCTCCCAGCTCGGCGCCTGCCTCAAAAGGCCCAGCTGCAATACGAGGACCCCCTTTGGGCAAAAGTCTGTTATCCTCCCCATAAAGCACCGCCTCGCCATCAGAGTCTTTCTCTGCAGCTCGGAGTTCAGCCAATGGGGTAGAGGGAGCGTATCTGGCTGTCCTTAGACCCCGATTGTACCCAAAGACGAACATGCGGAAGCCCTTATTCCATATGGCAGTTTTCATTTCCTTAGAGCCTAGAAATTCCGCAAGTCACCTCTCACAGGCCTCAGCTATCTTGGCTTTAAATTCAGAAGAACTTGTATAGTCCTGGAGGTGAGCTTCACAGGCTTGCTGGATCTCCTTCTTCAGCTCAAGGGACTCCTTATACTCCTTTAGACACTTCTCGACCTCCAGCTGGACCCTGTCCTCAGCCAATTTGACCTCTGCAAGCAGAGTTGAGCACCTCATCTCCAAGGATTCGACTTATTGGCAGAGTTGCTGATTCTGAAGTTTGGACTCCTCTGCCACCAAAGTCAAGCCCTTAACACTATCAGCTTGCTTGCTCAGCTCCTGCTTCAGGACCACAACCCGAGCTACGGCTTCACTCTTTTGAGCCAAAACGGCATCAAATTTTACCTTCAGCTGCTCGTACTGGCGCTGGACCTCCTCCTTCTGGCTCACGGCCTCGTCCCTCTCACGTAGAGCATCCACTGCGGAGGACAGCTGCTTCAGGACTTCCTCACAACGGACCTCTGCTGCAGTTGCCCTCTTGTCAGACTCTTTAAGAACCCTTCGGGCGTGAGATAACTCTGCCTCTAGGGACTTGGCGTGCTCATGGGCTGCGGCCAGATTACCCCGGGCGTCACTGGTGGCGGACAGATTTTCCTCTAAACAGGCCTCCTCAACCCGGCGATCCACAGACTCCCGAAGAGAGTGGTCACGAGCGTCCACCTCCATGAAGAGGCCCATCACCTAGCGCAAAAAGAAAAAGCTGTCATAACAAAGAAACAAAGAAAATTAGAATACGAGCAGAAACCAGAACGAACGACTTACCATCAGGAGCATCTCCCTGATCGTATCTCCCAGCTCCCCCCGAGGTCGAGACTGGAACGCTGCCTGCTCCCTGGTAGAACTAGCTAGAAGACCAGTGAGAGCAAGCAAGCGTGGATCTGAAGCCTCTGTGACGCCACCAAACATTCGCTCCTTGATGATTTCAGCAACTATGCTCGCAGGAGACTGATGAGTGATGTCCTCCACGTTCAAAATGTCGTTGTCGGAAGCAGACATCAGGGGCACCGTGGGAACATCCTTTTTCTTCTCAAGAGAAGGGAGAGCTGGAGCCGACCCCTTGGAAGCCCTAGATTTCTTCCGAGCAGGAGCTGGGGCAGACATTTCGGGGGAGGCGGGGCGCTTGTCCCCAGCCTTCTCTATAACACCTCCATCAGTAGCAAGGCCGGATCCAACCTCATCAGGAACAGGGGCATCTCCGGCAGGAGCCTCCTGAACATCTTCATCTATAAGAATAACCTCTTTTCTTTGTCCTGGAGCCTCCTCTTCAGTAATGGAGACCTCAAGTCCCACAGCAGAAGCATCCACAGGAGAAAGAATGGGATCTGCCCTCGCCAGTCTGGTTTCCTCAGCCACTTCAGAAATAACCCCTGGAACCTCTTCCATCCTCTCAGTAGAAGAGCGTCGAGGCCGAGGGGGCTTCATAAGATTGGTGGGTCGAGCTCGATCTGCTGCGGCTAGAGGGCCGAGACGACTTGCTACGTCGAGAACTCGGTCTGGGAGCCTGAGAAGATGCTGGGGGAGGAGGAGGTCGAGTAACCGACCTGGAAGAAATAACCTCGGCTACCCTTTGAGTAGCCTCCTTCACAGATTGCCCAGCCAAGAGAGCATCCAGAGCAGCGTCCATGCTCTCTCGGGACAGTATAAGGTTCTTCGGGGGCTTGATTTGGTCCATCTTCACTTCAGAAGCTGCAAAAGTCCACAATCAACACAAAGTAAGGTAACAAGCCATGCAGATTACAAAGGCAAAACGACACAGCTAAGTGGAGTAAAGTACCCGCGTCTCTAATATCACGAAGATTAGACACAAACATACACTTCTCGACATCATACTTCTTCTTAACAGAAGTCAGTCGAATATACCCGACCTGTTCGGTAAGGCTCAGCTGGGGCAGGTCATTGCAGTTCAGTGAAACATCCTCCCAGGAGAGTTCTAGGTCCCAGATGAGCCCGAACTCCTTCTTGAGCTCCACTACTGCAAAGCCCTCCATCCAGCCCTTTATTGAGTCTTTATGACCCGAAAAGATTGAAATCCCCCCCGAGGGAAAAAATAATAAAAATCCTGGTTTGCCCTAACTAATCGGAAGAAAGAAACAAATAAATGCACTGTGGGTTTGAACCCCCAGCTCAGACATACGGATTCAAAGGAGGACATGAACAAAATGGAATTGGAAACTAGCATCCGAGGAGTTATCCTAAAGTACCGGAAGACCTCGGTAAAGAAAGGAGAAAAGGGGAAAGTTAGGCCAAACTCCCTCTGCTTAGCAAAAAAGACCAGGCTAAGATCCTTTTGGGGATCGATTAGGTCGGAGGGAGGAGGATCAGGAAGAACAATCCTCTCATTCGGGTAGGGGGCCCGAATACGAAAAAGAAGGGTATCTAAATACTCCTTAGAGAAGAAATTTTTTAAGGAAGACGGAGTAACATTAGACTCTACTCTAAGAACGTCGGAAAATCTTGGGCTATCCATGGAAGGACAAAGAGAAGAAGCGTACCTTGAAAGTGGCTGGGGCAGAAGGGCGATGTAGGCAAATCGAGCAGAGGACGGAAGAGGGCAAAGGTTTCAAGAAGACAGAAAGAATTCGAAATTTGAAAAAGTGATGAGACGAGGAGATGTTTTGAGTAGACTTGTCCTTTAGGCGGCGTGGTCATTACTACTCTCGGTATTTACCCCCTCATCAGCCAGACAATAACTGACGAGAAGGTAAAGGGGCAATTGATGATCGCTGGATTTCTCCACCCCGGTCTGGGGTCAGGCCCACGACACCAGCTCCTCTTCTAGGGGCCTTCAAACCTCATCACATGCATCAAGTCCGGCCCACTCAGCCTGAAGGTCGGACTCCCATCAATCTCCTCAATCAGGCCGGCCTAGCCCTTTGGGCCCGATGAATAAAATCATCTCTGGATTCAGCCCATATCATATCATTCGGTCCGGCCCAGAATCAAGAAAAAGACCTACCCATCCTTCACTTGGGACCATCCGTACGCACGTCCGGGAGAATCAGGGGCCGTTACGCATGGGGCAGCAATCTGATTTCCTCGTACGTCCATATCAAAATAACAGGGACAGGTGGCCCAATGACACACATTCTGTTACACGTCACTGGCAGACAAAAGGAAATATATAAAAGGAGAAATACTCTCCTCTAGGTCTAAGTTTTTCCAGTTTTACAGAATCCTTGTAAAACCCTATTTTCTGGATTTTAGATCATAATAACAATTTAGCTTTTATACTTAAAAGAACTATATAAATTTTATAAAAATAATTATTACTTTAATAATGTTGAAAATTTATTAATATAAATTTATAATAAAATATGTTGATATAAATTAAAAATTAATAAATTAGTGGTTAAGAGTTTGAATTTATTTAACGAAGAAAATATTTAATATAAAACTGTTATAAATATTTTGATATAAATTAAAAATTAAAATTTCATGATTTTAAGATTTATGTAATAGTGAAAATATTTAATATAAAATTATTATAAAATATTTAATGTATATTAAAAATTGAGATTAGTAAATTTTAAAAAATATATATTTTATTAATAAAATAAAACTTTAAAAATTAATTTATTTATTATTTAAAAAATATGAATTAAATTATAAATTTTATTAAACTTTCAGAGATGATAATATAACCAACTTTTGATATATATATATATATTACTACACATTATATGTGCGATAAGATATATTCTTTTTATTTTTAATTTTATTTATAAACTACTGCACTTTGACTTTTTTTATTGAAAAAAAAAATTCTTACTGCATAACACTTTTCAAAAGTGCGGTAAGCTTTACTATAATTTTAAAATATAATAAATTTCAAATTTATCTTAATTTAAAAAATATTTATTTTCAGATTATAATTTAAGAGTTTTTTTTTATTTAAAAAAAAAGCCCCAATATTTCTTTGTCAAAGTGTAGTTTGATGTACTAATAGGCTTTCTCAGTCGTTTTCAGGACTATGATCTCAGGTTCTTCGACCAAAAAAAATTTTCTCATGCTCCAATCTCAATCAAGCAAACTGTATTAGGAAAAAAAAAAACAGAAAAAAGAAGCTGGACAAACTTGGGAATGCGAAGTGATCTTTTAACCAATTTTATGAGTTTTGTTTCACCAAGTATCGGAGATTTTTAAAATTCTCTAAACACATAATTAAAACTTTTAAACTTCGGAAAAACTTGTAAATACTTTAAAAAAACTTCATTCCCAAACAAAAGGCAAGAGGAATTATAAGGGAACAAGCCCATTGATTTCCATTTGACATAATCGCCCACGATAAGGCCCATTGATTTCCATTTTACAGTACAGCCTACTAAGAGTCTTGTTCTTCAGTCACCTCACCTGCTTCGCTGTGCGGTTTCTGGTGTCTTTTTCTACTCGAAATTGTTCTTCCCAAACTAGAAAGGCATACCCTTTTCTTTCCAGAACTCTTTGGCAAAAGCAAAGATTTTCACCAACTTAAATAAAAAGAAAGATAGTTTTATTAATAAGAAGAGTTTGATCTCATGCAGTTTCTCAACCATTTAAATATTTCCGCAACTACCACATACGCCAAAATCAACCTATAAAATCTTCTCATAACTACTAAGACATCAAACCATACGATTCCAAAAGCTTCACTTAAAATATCAAAGTGAAACCAAAAACAAAAGTCGTAACTGTGGCTATCATGATTCTTGACTTCGGAACATTCCCCGCCGCCGACGAGGCATCAGTCTTGTGAGGAGGCTTTCTGTAGTAGTATGGGAAATAAGGCAAAATAGGGTCAGGAGGAGGAGGACCATAGTAGTTGTTACCAGAATTTGGTGATGGATTATATGGGAAATTCCCAGTTGGTGTTGGGTAGTTTCCTGGTGGTGAGTATGATCCTGTCTCATACGGCGGCGGTGGAGGTGTCATGCCGATTACGGTGACCGGGCCGGTGCCTGTAGGTGGAGAATAACATGGGTAAGGGCATGGTTCATCGGACATGGTCATGGAGGGAAGATGGAGAAGTATGGAGGTGAAGAAGACGGTGGAGAGGATTAGGGTAATATCAGTAGCCATCTTGTTCGATCTAGAGAGAGTAAGAAAAAAAGGAGGGGGCAAATTATGTTAATGGAGTTTTTGTCCTTTTTAAATTAATTTTTCTTCGTCATGGCCCGCAGAAACAAATAAAGGATAGAAAAGGAAGTTTTCTCTTTTATTATTATTATTATTTTTTAAAAAAAAGCAAGTTGTTTCTACTTCTTGAATAGTATTTTCTCAAGTCTCAACCTCATAAATATAGATTTACTTTTTATTTATCATAAATTATAAATTATAATGAATTCCTCTTTAGTTTGTAGTAAAGGAATAAAATTTATTTATTTTAATAATTAATTAATAATAAAATATTTTATATACTCATTCCATTTCATAATTTTTATTTATTTATTTATTTTAAAATTATTATTAATTTTTTTATACTATAATAACATATAATTAACTATTATAATTTTATTTTATTTTTAAAAAATTTTTAAAATTTTTTTTAATATTTAATAAAATTTAATATATTTAAAATAAATATAATATTCTGAAATTCAAAAAATAAGATTTATCGTATGTGTATAAATTTGATATAGGAGATCACATTCTTTTCTTTTTATTCTTTTTTTCTTTTATCCGCTAATACGTCTAACCGCCCTTTTTGTTATAGAATCACCTGTTTTTATTACTCATATCTATACATATAAATGTGTCAGAATATCTCTTCACGTCATATGACCATTTAATTCCCCCAACGCACATGTTGGCAAGACTGCAATGTGACTAGACTCACTTTCTTTATTTTATATCACATCACCGAGCTAGATTTTTTATGGGTAGAACCGCATATGTAGTTGATCCGGTCCGCCCCTTATCGCTGGACTGGTCACGCGATGTTGGACTGATCTACCTGCGTGTAGCTTAATGGGTTTTGAACTCGTAATCTTCTTTAGGGTCAGACCTTGATAAAAAAACGTTTCGCCATCATAAAATTATAATTTAAAAATTAATGAAAAAGTTTATATTTATTAATATATATGAAAATAAAATGATACGGAAGGAATATATTATATATTCAAAATGGAAAATTCTCACATTTAAAAATATTCAGTATTATTTATTTATTTATTCATTAAAATATTTCTAAGAATACCTATTATGATCTTAAAAATATATATATTCTTAAAGCCCTTACTAGAAATTAGGACTCGTTTGAAAATAATAGCAAATTCCCTCTTACTAATTTCCGCTCTGAAAAACTTTCGGCCATTGCAAAAAAAGAAAGCCAGTACTCTAAATTAACGGACTTGGATTGTTGATAAATAAAGAAGGAAATCTTGTAAAATGGGAGAGAGATGAGAACATAAGAAATAATTACCGAAACTATTGAACTTTGTATTGGATCTATATATCCTCAATCTTGCTTTTGAATATTTAATCAAATGCATCCTTAATATTGAAAAACACATTCATTTTAGTGTTTTTATTATATGCATGATTGTCTTTTACCACGAAATAATCAAAAAATTAAATTCATTTAAAAAAAATAAATATTTTTATAATTGATAAATCTTTTCCTCCTCCTGGTCCATGATAGATCTGGTTTTCTTATGGGTCCCTTCTTGCTGGGCTCCCTGGTGGGTCTCTCCATGTTCTACCTGGTGAAAGGACCTGTAAAATAAGAAAGAATGGTCAGGGGCCTACCGGGGGTGCCCCGGTGGAGGCCCTCCGACGCTCGAGTCAGGTTTCATGCGTAAGAGTAATGTATTTAGGCAAGGGTTGCCGAAAGAATAAAAATGGTGTCCAGGAAGGAGAAGGAAGAAGAAGAGAGAACCCCCTTCTGCGTGGCCTCTACCGTGATATATATATCTGTTTCTCTGCCACAATGCTAGCTGTCTTCTGCCGCCTAGCTCCGTATGTACGGATGTGTCAGGCGCCTGCTCCATGCGTAACGGCCATTAATTCTCCTCTGATACGCATGCGGAAGGACCTACCAGCGGGGCATCTTGGTCATTTTCCCCTTTCCGGGCTGGGTTGAATGGTAGGGCTGAAGTTGAGCCTGGTGAGGACCTGATTACTGGGCCAAGAGGTTTGGGCCGGCTTGATTGAGGAGTCTAGGCAGAGTCCGGCCCTGTGACTGAGCGGGCTGGACCTGACTCTCGAGGGGAATATTGAAGCCTTCGGATCATGGACTATTTTCATGGGCCTGGCCTTTTAGACCGGGGTGAAGAAATCGTGGGCCTGGCCTTTTAGACCGGGGTGAAGAAATCCAGCGATCATCAATTGCCCCTTTATCTCCTCAGCAGTTATTCCATGACTGGTGAGGGGATAAATCTTTAAACTCTATTCATGACCGTGTAGTCTGAGAACTGCTTTTGTCGAAAGTATCCCTTTCTTGCCTTTTTATTATTTTTGTCTGAGCGTTGGACTCTCATGTATGTTTTTTGCCCCTGAGTATTTATGAGTTGTCTTCTCTCGCGCGATTTGCGGGCTCTTTGTTGCCTGGACCTTTCTCTAGGTCAGCTGAGTTGGTTTAATGTGAGCGGTCAATTCTCGAGGTCGGTGCCTCTTATGATTGCCCCTGATTCTCTGTTGGGCTTTGTATTTTAGTATGCAGTTTGCTTAGGAATCGCCTTGCCTTAATTCGGTCTGCCTATTGGGTTTACCAGTACTGCGCTCGTTTTCTTGAGATCGGCATGATGCTTTGGTACTTTTGGCTGTTGTGTGAGATCAAAGTCTCTCTAACTGATGATTCGAGCTCCTTTGGGAGGTCGGAGTTTAGCTTTTTCATTCATGGTCCCGTGCCCCAATCTTTTATGTGAATTCATGGTCCCGTGCCCCAATCTTTTATGTGAGATCAGAACTATGTTCTTATGAGTTGTTTTTGCTTGTAGCACCGGATGATCTTGGGGATTCCGGCCATTTTTGCTCCGGGAGATCTTTGAGATCTTCGCTGGTCTTCTACCTCAGTGAGGTCTTCTACCTCTCAATGAGGTCTTCTACCTCTCAGTGAGGTCTTCTGCCTCAGTGAGGTCTTCTGCCTCAGTGAGGTCTTCCTGCCTCATTGAGGTCTTCTGCCTCCGTGAGGTCTTCTGCCTCAGTGAGGTCTTCTGCCTCATTGAGGTCTTCTGCCTCATTGAGGTCTTCTGCCTCCGTGAGGTCTTCTGCCTCAGTGAGGTCTTCTGCCTCATTGAGGTCTTCTGCCTCAGTGAGGTCTTCTGCCTCATTGAGGTCTTCTTTTGCCAGGACCTCAGTGAGGTCTTCTCATGCCAGGACCTCAGTGAGGTCTTCTTTTGCCAGGACCTCATTGAGGTCTTCTCATGCCAGGACCTCAGTGAGGTCTTCTTTTGCCAGGACCTCATTGAGGTCTTCTCAGGGAGGTCTTCTTTTGCCAGGAGATCTTAGGGATCCTGGTCTTCTTTTGCCAGGACCTCATTGAGGTCTTCTCAGGGAGGTCTTCTTTTTCCAGGAGATCTTAGGGATCCTGGTCTTTGTTGCTCCGGGAGATCTTGGAGATCTTCGCCGGCCGTTTTTATTTTGTTTTCCCGGGAGTTCTAGAGGATCCCGGTCTTCTTTGTTTTTCCGGAAGTTCTAGGGGATCCCGGTCTTCATGCTCCGGGAGGTCTTTTAAGATACTCACCGGCCGTTTTTATTTTGTTTTCCCGGGAGTTCTAGGGGATCCCGGTCTTCTTTGTTTTCCCAGGAGTTCTAGGGGATCCCGGTCTTCATGCTCCAGGAGGTCTTTTAAGACCTTCATCAATCGTTTTTGTTTTGTTTTTTCTGGGAGTTCTAGGGGATTCCAGTCTTCTTTGTTTTTCCGGGAGTTCTAGGGGATCCCGGTCTTCTTTGCTTTTTTCCGGGGTGACCTCGGGGTCCCGCCGGCTGTTTTTGCTCCAGGAGATCTTACGGGATCCTGGCCGTTTTTGTTCCGGGGTGACCTCGGGGCCCCGCCGGCTATTTTTTGTTTTGTTTTCCAAGGAGTTCTAGGGGATCCCGGTCTTCTTTGCTTTTTTCCGGGGTGACCTCGGGGCCCCGCCTGCTGTTTTTGCTCCAGGAGATCTTACGGGATCCTGACCGTTTTTGTTCCGGGGTGACCTCGGGGCCCCGCCGGCTTTTTTTGTTTTGTTTTCCCGGGAGTTCTAGGGGATCCCGGTCTTCTTTGCTTTTTTTCGGGATGACCTCGGGGCCTCGCCGGCTATTTTTGCTCTAGGAGATCTTACGGGATCCTGGCTGTTTTTGTTCCGGGGTGACCTCGGGGCCCCGTCGGTTGTTTTTGCCCCAGGAGATCTTACGGGATCTTGGCTGTTTTTGTTCCGAGGTGACCTCGGGGCCCCGCCGGTTATTTTTGCCCCAGGAGATCTTACGGGATCCTGGCTGTTTTTGTTCCGGGTGACCTCGGGGCCCCGCCGGCTGTTTTTTATTTTGGGAGATCTTTTGAGATCCGCCAGCCTTGTACCTCTGAGGTCTCTATGTCTCAGGGTCTTCTGAGAGATTCAGGATTTTTCTGCAAAATAAGAACTTACACAGAGCACATATAACGAGGATGCTCGTTGTTAATTCAATGATATTCATCAATCAATAATATGTCGCACATGTCACTTAGTTTCATTTTTCAGATACATGCAAGTATTAACTCATGCAATTTTAGAGATGCAATGAACAATATTTTTGCATGTGTAAATTTCTCCAGGATTTTTCAATATATATGAAATATAAGCAATTATCAGGATATCTAAACTCATAGAGGTATATTTTGATTAAATTTAGTCTTACTATTTGCATGTGAAGCATGCCTTCGAATAATCTATGAGATCATTTGTATTTAAGATAAGTAATTAAGGGCTTGTAAATTTCTCCGACAGCAATTATGCTAATGACACATGGTAAGTTATATGTACCTTATTTCAATCATCAACCAATTCTGCATAGGAAAAATCACTATTTGACAGCATGGAGAAGTTTCATAGCATGGAGAAGTTTCGTAGCTTGGACCCGACGGTAGAGCACTATGGATGCATGGTTGATTTACTTGGTCGAGCAGGTTGGCTGAAGAGAGCAACAGATCTGATTGAGCGAATGCCAGTAAAACCAAATGCTGTCATATAGGGAGCACTACTAAATGCCTGTCAGATTCATGGAAATACAGAATTAGATAAGCAGATAGGGAAATTCCTAATTGAATTGGACCCCGATCATGGTGGCCGGCACATCCACTTAGCAAACGTTCATGTTGCTGTTGGGGAATGGAATGAAGCAGCTGAAGCAAGAAGGCATATGAATGAATATGGAGTGTCCAAACTTCCAGGGGGCCATCCATGGATTTTTGGCAGGGGATGGGTCCCATCCTCAAATGAAAGATATTTATTGCATGCGGTACAGCATTGCTGTGCAATTTGGCATTTTCAACACAAACAAAATCTCGTAACGTGCCTCCATCTGTGCGTGTGGGTTCCACAGCACCTTGCCAATTTCTTTTCTTGATGGTTATTACATCACTCAAGCCATTGTCGAGTTGCCGCTTGTCAGGGCATCAAAGTAAATGCAATCTGAGAGTTTTCAACTCGTGTTGCTTCCTCCTTATTTCAATCATCAATCGGCATGCTTATTGCAGGTTCATTTTCTCATTAATTCTGCTCCACCTCCTCTTCCGGCTTATTGAGCCTCCACCCGATCCTCTCTGCGAACTCCATCATTTTATCCTTCTGCTCTTGAGTGAGTTTGGTCCTAAACCTTTTCTTGGATAAAACACATGGTGGTGGTGGTGGCATTTGAAGGACGAACAGATTTCTTTGCGAACTCAGACCAAATTGAGTCTCCCCATCCACCTCGTTCGGTGGAAGTTACGGTGGCAGTCAGGAGCCGCATCTTTTAAAGCTTCGATTGTGCCTTCTTCTCCCCCAGGCACGAACTCACCACAGCCGTCAAAAGCATTGCCGCCGATGCTGGCCGCGGGGTTCCTTAGACATTCTCAATACCTGACATTGGATGTCTTGGAGCCGGATCCTTTTGAAATGGTTGAAAGTCGATCTGGGTTGGGAGATCTTGCTTGGGAAAGTGGGTTTGATTGTAAGCCAGAGATGAATTGCCATTGTGACTCTCATCTTGGGAGTGGCCGGATAACAATTCAGCCGGAGGTTTAGTCTGTGCCGGCGGCGGCAGCGGGGGAAGAGGAGAAGAGAGAGCTTGATGCCTTGATCAAGCGTTCTGGTACTGAATCAGATCTGTTCAATCAGAGGTAGAAGGATTGCCGACCTCTTAACCCTACCGACCTCGTCTTCACGTTAGACGACACACCGAGTTCCGACCTCAATCACAAATCTAATCTCGAGCACGGGTCCAAAGCCTGGCTCTGACCTCAACGTATTTGTCGAGCTCCTTTCAATCCTGCTACTTCAACCGACCGACCAATCTATTTTTCCAAATTCACTCAATTCAGCTTTGTTAATTCGAATCTTCAGGACAGTCCAGCCATCCGACCTGGAATGTGAGCCCGATTTCAAACACGGCTCCGACCTCCTTTTTTCTTACGGGCTCCTCTTCTCTTTCTCTCGCCTTCTTCTTTTCTTTTTCCTTCTTTTATATATATATATATATATATATATACACACACGGCCGACCTCAGAATTTCAACAAATACATAAATTACTCACTTTTTTTTTCCTTTTACAAAAAATATTCACCAGGCTTCAAGGAAAAAATCGGCCGTAATAAAACCTTTGTGCTTCGCCGGCGTTCCTTTCCGCCGCCGGCACATACGAAGTTGAAGGCATCGCAAGGGATCCCGCGACCTCCCACAGTTGTCTTCCCCATCCTTAAGATGATCGAGCTTTCTCTGCTATTACAACGTACGGCTTCGGGCTTCGCCGGTGACACCCATGACTGGACGTGACATTGGATCATCACCTTGTCTTGGAGCTGGATGGCATACCGCGTCGGAGCTTATCCACCTTGCCTGGATATTTGATTATTTCCTATTATCTCCAGGTTGCTCTGATACTCGAGGGGCGTTGCTCTGCAACAGAGTTGGATCGCTATGAATCGTGTATCCTCTGACCTCATGTCCTATCCGACCTGAAATGTTAATCCGACCTTGTCTATTTTTCATTTATTAATTTTTCTCTAACTTGCTAACCTGAAATTTTACAGCCGACCTCACAATTTCAACAAATATATATATATACTTCTCATCCTTTTTTCCTTTTACAGAAAAGATTAAAATCTACATTCAGAGACAAGCATTTCGATATGAAGTTTCACCTCATCAGATCTCAAAGAAAAAGTTAGTAGTAATAAAATTCAATAAATGTTAAAATAAACAACGAGGGTAGGAAAATGAAGATTAAGAGACTGTCAAGATATTCTTAAACCAGCTGGGTCTTTCTTTTCAGCTGGGTTACTGTAAATCTCTAGCTTTCTTTTTCGTATAAGCTTTCATACCTCCATGTGGATCTCAATGGGTGGATTTAGAAACTCCGGTGACGAAAAGGTCCCCTTCGTTCCCACAGACGGCGCCATTTGATAAATCTTTTCCTCCTCCTGGTCCATGATAGATCTGGTTTTCTTCTGGGTCCCTTCTTGCTGGGCTCCCTGGTGGGTCTCTCCATGTTCTACCTGGTGAAAGGACCTGTAAAATAAGAAAGAATGGTCAGGGGCCTACCGAGGGTGCCCCGGTGGAGGCCCTCCGACGCTCGAGTCAGGTTTCATGCGTAAGAGTAATGTATTTAGGCAAAGGTTGCCGAAAGAATAAAAATGGTGTCCAGGAAGGAGAAGGAAGAAGAAGAGAGAACCCCCTTCTGCGTGGCCTCTATCGTGATATATATATCTGTCTCTCTGCCACAATGCTAGCTATCTTCTACCGCCTAGCTCCGTATGTACGGATGTGTCAGGCGCCTGCTCCATGCGTAACGGCCATTAATTCTCCTCTGATACGCATGCGGAAGGACCTACCAGCGGGGCATCTTGGTCATTTTCCCCTTTCCGGGCTGGGTTGAATGGTAGGGCTGAAGTTGAGCCTGGTGAGGGCCTAATTACTGGGCCAAGAGGTTTGGGCCGGCTTGATTGAGGAGTCTAGGCAGAGTCCGGCCCTGTGACTGAGCGGGCTGGACCTGACTCTCAAGGGGAATATTGAAGCCTTCGGATCATGGACTGTTTTCATGGGCCTGGCCTTTTAGACCGGGGTGAAGAAATCGTGAGCCTGGCCTTTTAGACCGGGGTGAAAAAATCCAGCGATCATCAATAATAAATACTTATAATATTTACAGTCTGGAATAATCATATAAACACAACTTATAACAAGAAGTAATATTTTAAATTAAAACTTGGTGATTGTATATAAAAAATTATTTGATTTCACAATTAAAAAAAAGTCTATTGATATTAAAAAAAAATGGTAATGGAGATTAGTGTTGGAGGGGACGTGTCTGAAAAACAAATAAACAAAGTTGAAAAAGGGTCCAACTTATTATTTTGCTGAACTTTCAATCCTCAACAACTGATTCCTTACGCAACGAAAATCATAGTGCACTGCTACAAAGTGACAAATTTTAGTGATTTTGACGTCTTTGCTAAAATCCCACTTCTTTATATTTCATCTCCTCAGTCCCAATAATTTTAAAAATTATCCCATTCTTCTCTTAAAAGTAGAAATTATCTAAACATATTTATCAGTATCATTTTTTGAAATCAAACATTTCGTAAGCATTATTTTTTAATAATTCTCTTGATTGAAATAAAAATAATAATTTTTAATTACAAAAATTATTTTAAAAAATACTTAATTTTTTTTTATAAAATAAATTATGTCAGGATAAGATTAAAATTAAGGATACACAGAGAGAAAGTGAAGTGAATTAGGCAGAATATTTACATTAAATTTCATCTTGTCGGTGGGACGAAAGGGAATCCTGTGTTTTCTTTTTCCACGAACGCTATTTCGAGCCCATATCAAACATTCAAATATTAAATGAGTTGTTTTTTTCTTCTTCAACACTTCATCCAGCGAAATTAATTATTGGGCCGAGACGTCCAGTAATAATAATAGAAATTAAAAAATAAAAACAACAAAATAACATTTTCACAATATTTAATATTATTTCTAATCTTTCTGAGTAAACAAAAAATATTTATAATCTTTTATTATGAAATAGTTATTTGGTTAGCCGTAATATTATGTAATACAATATCAAAGTTTATATTAAGAATTTAATTTATATTCCAATAATATAATCTACTAAAAATAATAATAAAATTCATAAATAAGAGTAAAAGTGATATACTAATGGATAATCACCGAATTTCTGACACCCGTCTTAAAGAAAAATATAAATTCAAAACCCATTAAATTCTCTAAGTAGATCGATCCAATGTCGCGCCATTCAGCATGTAACTAAAGCAAAGCAGATTGGATTGTTCCATGCTCAGATCTACCAGATGAGAGTTTAGTTCAGTGACGTAATGGGAGGTAGGAGAGCATGTCCCACTACCTTGCAGCCCTATCAGTATGCAAGTCGGAAAAAATTAAATAACCGCCTGACAAAGATAGGTACGCTTATACGTCCATATATACTAGCATGAGTGATAGGGACATTTAACACTATAGCAACAACTTTTTTATTTATTTTTATTTTTATGATATTCTCGACTTTAGAACATAAAAATCGCAAGTTTCTTTTTTTTTTTTGGATAAATAATATATCCTTTTTTTCCTTTGCATTAAAAAACATGATCTTTACAAGTTAAACTTATTTTCAAACTGTAAACTCTATTTTCTGAATTTCAGAACATTAATAACACAGGTTAATTTTTACCTTTCCATATTCTCTCTATCTATTTCTCGAATTATAGTGATGCTAATTTTATTTATTTTTTTATTTTTATTTATATATGAATTTATAAAAAAATTAAAAAAAATTAATTTGATAGATTCTCTAATACTTAAATTAGTGTCAATACTGAGTGCATAATAGAATTGATTATTGTGAGAAAAGCTTACAGTATCATGTAGCATTACTTTTGATACCCAATTTCATATCTCCCTTTATTATTGCTTTGCATTTTGGTCCAACTGTAGAGACTGTGTTTGTGACCTATTATTGTCAAAAGGAAAAAAGGTATCTTCTACTTTTCCATGTCTTTTTTTCTCCTACCCCATGAATCTGTTTTCCAATTTTGAATATGTATAGAACCAGATCACTCTCTCTCTCTGTTTTTTTTTTCCTTTTGAAATTTCATCTTGATAAGAAAAGGCTCCATCTTTTTCCAATCCAAATGGCTTCAGTTCAGTTCATTTTACAACCAAGTTTCAAGCTTATCCAGATGGCTACTGCTTCCAGAAAGTGGCATGGATTCCTACAATTCTTTTGGGGCTACCTTTATTAATTTCACCGACAAAAGGGTCCTTAATTTTTCTTTTACGTACTGTGCATGCAACAACAAATTCAATCGTAATGATAATGATTGTTCATCCTTGAGGGTTAATTTTCGAAATTTTTGTTTATAATTGCATCACTCTCATGTAATTTGGAGGATGTCCTCAATGCAAATTTGGATCTATTAATGAAATTATCTCCTCAATTCATCATTACATATATGTTTGTGCATGATTTTTTTTTTTTTTGTCGGAGGCAAAGGTTAAAAATAGAGGATTATCCTGAAATCCCAAAATTTACAGAATGTCTTGCTGGCCATTCAGACTGAAAAGCGGCAGACATGATGAATTAGTTATATACTACACCGTTGAGGTGGGAATTACGTAACCTTCATAGTCATCAATGGCAACCAAACGACTGTTGACTTTGTCAAAAGACCAACTTGCTTAGGAGGCATATTAGGAGAGTGATTATCACTGTAATAATGAATTAGACGGTAGAGGGAGTCTTTAAGGATGTAAGCAGAAGCTGCCAAATTTCCCTTGATGACTCATAACACACATGATCTCAAACCTGCCACGTGTAAGCATTTCTGGTAATTGGGTCCGACAATTTGGTCAAATCGATGTTGATCTCCCTGTGGAAAATGTACCATTCTGACATATTCAGACCATAGTCCATATATTTTTATCACATCAAGCTAGATGATTGGTATCTTCTACTATTAAGCCTTGGACACATGTCATGTGCCCATTGATCTATATTTTATTAACTTTTTTCTCCAGTTGAAAAGTCTAGTCATCCCAATCTCATGTGCATGATCATGATCATGGGCCATTTTTCCATTTTTTTTAAAAAAGTTTAAGACCTTGGCATCTTTTGGTTGGTTTAGCTAATGATCCTTGTCTCCACGTGGCCATCCTTTTATCCAATGGAAGCAGCTAATGCCTTCTTAATTAGTGTATGGACCTAATTGAAGGGTAAAGTTTTTTTTTTTTTTTTTTTCATATTTGTTGAAGATGAAGTTTTCTAATCCAGATGATACAAAATAATACAGAGCAGAACTGAATAGAACAGGAAGAGAACGAGAGTTTCTATCACAAAGTAGATTGTTATTAATGACACTAAGAGAGAGAAAGGGGTGAAGGATTGAAAAAGGAAGTGGAACAAAAGACTGTGAATTGGAATTATTGAACGCTTGATCGATAAAAGTAAAAGTACAAAACAAGATCCTAAAAGCTCCGTTCAACTTCGGAGAAGAAAATATAAAGTTTTTCACCTGTCCTGAAGAATCTTCTTTTTAAACCCCATGTCTCAGCAAAAAGCCTAACAACGCACATCCAATCAGAACCGGCAGCCTCATAGTCGAGGTTCGGCCAGCACCGTTAAAATCATTGTCAATAGTATACAAGTTCCCCGGTGGACCAGGTACGTATATGAATGATGGTGGAGGCGGAGGGCAGTAACTTGAAGGCGGTTTCTTTGGAGATGGAGGTGGCAAAGCTGGAGGAGGCGGTGGTGGTGGTGGTGGTGGAGGGCTTGAAGTACAGGGAATACACTTCTCACCAGTCGAGCCAGGCACGGTGTTCTCATCAAGCTTTCTCGAATCCACGGCTTGAATTGGCGGAGCAGACGCAATAACCAAGAGAAGCAAATTTAGCAGCATCAAGAAATCGAACCATCTCATTTTCAACGATGAATAGATTTTGCAAAGCTGGTGGGGAGCGTCTTGAAAGGGAAGGGGTGTGGCTGCAATTTTTGGTTACTATATTGGGTGCATGTATAATATATGTGCTTAAGAGGTATGGTTTTTAATTTTCTGGGAAGGCAAAAATGGGGAAGGGAGACTTTGTTTATGTGAGTCTTGCTTAATTTTCTTGGCATGCTAGGGTGTGATGCTTAATTCATAAGGGATTGGAATCCCTTTGCATGTGGTTAGTCCATAATTGGGTCCCAGTCCCCACCTTTTTAATTAAAAACCCTTTGATCCTTTATATTTACATTTATTGATGTGTATTTTTAATTAATTAATAATTGTATTCCATTAGAAATTCTTTCTCTATATAACCCAGTTCTCTAAAGGCCAATGTATAATTAACATATTACTCTAATGAGTATATTATAAGTATATCTAAAAATTGAATCCATAATCAATAATATAATGTAAACAAAATTTTTTCTGTTGAAATATAAAAATTCTCATCATAATAACTAAAAAAGGGTGCACTTGCCAGAGACAAAGGATACAACGAAGAAGCTGCGGAGGTGGGCTCGGGGGATTGGACAAAAACAGATGTAAATGCGTATGAGCGAACAACGCAGGCGGTTTTCAAAAGTCATCCACCGACCCATTTTCTTAGAGCCATCTTCTACTTTTTTTTCTTCTCGTTTCAAACTCACATTTCTAATTTATTATAACTTAAGCGTTGCTTATTTTCAAACTCACAAATCTCTAAAACCTAATACATAAAGCGAAATCTTAAAACAAATTCTAGAGACAGCCACCACGAAGACTTTTACAGTGGCTTCAAAGAACTCCATCTACACGCAATAAACCGACTTATGCCTAAGGAGCAAGAGAAGACAGCATGCAACCCATTGTCAAATAGAAAAACTAAATTTAGAGAAGAAGGAGCCTCGCCACCAACGGATCGGAGTTGTTAACAAACACAAAACCTTCATAAACACTCTTAAATAACATCTCCAGCATAGAGATTAAGACACAACCATAGATCGAAAACACTTAAAATGAACAATTAATTAAGGGATACAGTAACCAAGCAGAATCAATCTACCACGTCTAAAATGCCAATTTCGAACAAGGACAACACGTACATTCATAAATCTAAAAGATCCATTTTCACATTTGGCCCATTTCCAGGCCCAGCTACTTGCAGCTCAAATTTTCAGCATTATTGTCCCCACCACAAGTAGGCGCACTTCATATTTGTCCATGGCCAAAACCCAAACACAAAACTACTTCACACAATTGTCATCTTTCTCCAAATTGTCACAACTCAAATATACAGAGTCAATGGCTCCAATCTACAAAAAGATGAGCAAGATCATATATTTTTGCTGCTCTCCATCTTCACAATCATTTGTTTGCCAGTAAGAGCCTCAGCTGCAATAACTGCTTGTTCCATACATCCCCCAGCAGCTTGATACTCCAAAATGCGAGCCACTGGTATCCATAATGGGTTTGGAATCACCACAGGCCCCTTTCGACTGTGCAGGGTCATCAACAACAGAGGATGTAGTGTAGTATGATAAAGAAGATTCAAATCCTTGTGCCATTTCTGTGAACATTGTTTGCAACTCCTCCATGCTATAGCTCTTGTCCTGCATATGTAACAATGGTGCACAAAGAAAATTGAAAAGACTTATTTCACCCATGCTTAAATAATTAGCTCTTGACAATTTTTGTATTCTAGAGATGAATGAGTTCTCCAAAACTTAAAGTATCTTCACTGATGTTCCCTTCAACACACTGCAAAATACAAATTCTATAAAATATTGGCTGTGTAGACATGTATGCATAAGAAACATCATTGCAGAGGATATGTAATTACTTCATGAGGAAAACTATTAATAATTCCAAGTAATAGGCCAAAGCAGAACAACTTTGGCAATGCTGATTTTTCATATATTCATCAGATGGGTATTTTTATAATCTGATGAAATTAGTCCACAAAAGGTGCAACTCATTTTATTGCAAAATTATTTAAAGTCACCTCATCAAACTGAAATGCTAACAAGCAGATTTGATCTCTAACTTAATTTGATGTCTAAAGTAACTAGCAGATTTGGATTTCTCAACCAGAGACAATATAATTTAGACGACTCATTCTACTAACTGTTCCTATTTCTATCAGACCATATTTATATTGACAAGATGAGTCATTGCAAAAGTTTTAACTGATAGGTGGATTGAAGTCATGGCAAGCCAATTGAATCATAAACCCCCCAATTCGATCAGTTCTAAAAAAGAAAAAGCTTACCTCTCTCTTGTTCTGTGCCATGAGAGACAACATTTCTTGCATGAAATCAGAGAATCCCTGAAACATAAGTCAATCATTAATAACCCAAACAGGCAACATTTTAAACCGTTTAAAGGAAGCAGCAGAAGTAGCCACGAAAAAGAAAAGGGGAAAAGAGAAAATTCACCACCTCGTCGTCTTCTTCATCAGGGTCATATAATCCTATATCATACAATGCCCTTTTCTTCTCGTCTGATAACACTGATGCAACAAGAAATGAAATTAGAAAAACAACAATTAGCACACACTTCAAAGACGAACAAAATTCTACATGTAATTTAAACCACTCTTTAAAAGCCTTACCTGAATAAGCCTCCTGAATTTGCTGAAATTTACGTTTAGCTTGACTTAACAGAGAGGGGCTTCTTGTCCACCTATCAGGATGCCATTGCTGCACCAAAAATCCAAATAAAAAAATCCCAGATTCCCTCCTTTCTGTACCACTCGAACTACAAAAGAAAAAGAAGAAGCAAATCCCATATAAAATCCATCAAACACTTACCATCGCAAGCCTACGATACGCTCGTTTTATATCTTCAATGGAAGAATCCGCGCTCACACCAAGAACACTATAATAAGATAGCAACTCCTTCTGTCCGTGCTCTGTCCCCATCATCATCACCACCATGACCGAGCAAAATTTCAAAACATTGATCGATTGTGTAAAAAGTTCCCTAAAGACTGCGACTTTAGTGTTGTTCTTGTATTTGCTGGACGCGGGATGGATGTAACAGGAGTTGTAAAGAGAATACAGAGAAATGAGAAGTGGGCTGTGAATTTTATAGAGCAAAAAGATAGAAAATATCTGAGTGATGAGCAGTCATGTGTTGGTGATACTGGAAAGTTCCGGAGAAAAATGTTTCGTGGGGCGAGTGGGAGATATTTCGAGGTCTTAGATAATTTCGGTAGTTTGGAAAGTTCTGGGCCTTTGGCGGGAAAAAAAGGTGGGACTATTAGTTACGGTGGCGGTTGATAGATTCTTCGGACAGTTATGAGATACAGACACGTGTCCGAAAAATAAGATTAATTAATCGCATGATACGATTGCATGGCACTTTAGAAAATTACCACTGATTTTGTCGTGCACGGATTCTGTATTATATCATTTTAAATAATATAATTTATAAATTTATTTTAAGTTATACTAAAATATTTTTTTTGTTATAAAATTTTAATTAATTATGTTAAATAATTGAAATTCAACTTATTTGAAAAGTTTAAATATTTATATATGATTTTAAAAATCGAATAAATTTGTATTTTGAGTAATTATTAATTATTTTTAGTAAAAGTTTACTAATATAAATAATATGATTTTATATTGGATAAATATTACAAGATATATACTTTTTAATTTTAAATTTTAAAATAAATTGATTAACCAGATATTTTATTATTGTTTAAATTATATTAATATAATCCACTCATAATAAAATTGTGTTAATTTATTACCATTAAATAATAAATGAACTATTTATACCTTCTATGGAAATAAAAAAATATATATTTTTTAAAAAACTTAATAAATTATTATGAAAATATAAAAATAGAATAAATTTTGTGGGCTTTTTTCGAATCACAAAAAAAGTAACGCTCTTAAATGTGTGTGCGTATATATATATATATATATATATATATATATATATTTTGTAATCTCCTTTTCTTTATTTTCTTTCATAGTAAATTAAATTAAGATATATTTATATTGCAAAATAATAAATATTAATCGTTGATTTATTTATAATACAATACATTCTAAGTGATGAAACAATTTTTAATATCGAAGTTATTTTATATATTTGAGATTTCATATTTTTATATTTTTAATGTTTATAAATTATATGATCTTATTTTATAATTATTAAATTATATTAATTAATTAATTTTTCTAATTTTTTTAAAGCAAAATTAGTGATTGTATTAATAAAATTTTATCAAATAAACAGGGATATTATTCCAAATAGAAAGACGATTATACCTAATAGATTTTTTGACCGAAATATGAGTAATTAGAGTAGTATTACGACGAATCCATCTAACAGAAATATCAGTTCTAGAGTCTAACAAAGATTTATAATCATTTAAAATCAAACTCTTATAAGATAATTTGGCAAAAATGCTCATCAAGTGCCATAATTTAATAAAAATACTGCTTATTATTTCTCATCTCTTGAGTATAAATTATTAAAGTCTCTCGAACAAAACCACGGAATCGAGCTTTTATGAGATAAAACTCGAATAAGATTTCAAGACTGACGTTGTCGTTATGATTTTAAAAACTCATAATAACTAGTAAACATCTATTGAACATTACCTTCCGAAACAACCGAATCAATAAAATTTGAAGAAAAGTCAACTACAGAAATAGACTAATGACTCTTCCACATTAACGAAATGTCTCTTCCCAATCCTTATCTATTAATTGAGAAGCAATTATCAAACATGTAAAAAATTACGAAAAAATTTCATACGAGAACTAAAAGTTTTTATTTCCATAAAAAATAAAATATCCAGCTTGTAATTAGAAATCAAATCATTTAATACAATAACTGTTTAAGGATTACCGCCATAAATCTGCAAAAAACGTCTGCATATTCTAAAAATTGATTAGATTGTATGTAAAAAACATCATCATCATATATAAATCATAAATGACAATCGAAATATCTCTAGAACTCTTAATAGAAATAACATCTTTTTTTCATTGATAATCAATTGACGTAGATTTTCTTTCATAGAAAATAGAAAGAAAAATTTAGGTTTCAAGATGAGAAAAATACGAGAGTATCAAGTTATAAGCAGATCACATAGGAAACTTGCATCAATTAATTCTTCAACTTTAAAAAATATATTAAATTATTTTTTATTTAATTTAAAAAGTTATTATTTATTTTTAATAATAAAAAAATTAACTAGCTAATTCTTTAATTTTAAAAAATATATTAAATTGTTGGTGACATTTTAAAAAAAAATTATTATTTAATTTACCTATTAATTTTACTTTAAATATTTTAATATTTAATTTTTATAATTTAAAAAATTTATTAATTAATTTTTTAAATTTTTAAAAATTTTACTAATTAATTTTTTTATTATAAATATTTTAAATTTTTTTTATAATATTTAACTGTTAAAATTTAAAAAAATTAATTATTAAGTTTTTTAAAATATTAAAAATATTTTAATATATTTTTTAAAATTTAAAAATTAACTAATAAATATTTGCAGTAATTTTTTTCTCTATTTTATACTTTAAAGCTCTCATTTTTCCTTTTCATCTCTTAGCGTTATGGGCATGGTTGTGGATATATTCAGTAATTGTATCCTTGCAGTTATCCACTCTTATCCCGCATACCCTCCCTTCAACGCCGCCGCACTCGGAAATGCCTCTTTCTCTCCCTCCTTCCTGACACCGACGCAAGTACTTCCGCCTGCTCCGTTGCAAATGTGTAGCAAATGATATCCATTTTCTCTCGTGGATCGGGATGCAACATTAGCTGATGCAGCGTCAACGGGATTGCTTACGTATGCAAGAGCTATGTTTCTAGTGGTGCTGCAATCCAACGCGGGGGAAATGCTCAAGGTGAATGTGAAGGATGGGACGGCGAGGACGGTCTTGTTGAGCGAAGATTTGTAATTGGCCGATGAGAACTCATCGCGATATAAACACGACATTGTAGTGTCCCAAAACAAGCTTTGTTTTTGAGAAGCAATGATAACTGGGCGAGGGAATGATTGGACAAAATTGACCTTAGTGTGGGTAGATTCCCAACCTCAATTAGTAGTGAGGGGAAAGGCGGTTTGTGTTATAATATAGGAATGTGATGGAGGACAAAAGGGGAAATGTAGGGAGGAAGAGAGTGGTTTCAAATAAAGCCAGTTTTTTTATTATTATTATAAAAATTAAAAGCCTAAGCCTAACAACAAGAAGGACAAGGCATGAGGTTAACAAACTAAATTATGGCTTCGAAGAAACCAGCTAGAAACAAAAGCCCATTACAACCAAGCTCACAATCAACCCAAGTTGGTCAGCAAATGGATCCTCGCGCCTCTAACATATTTATCGCCGCTCAAGAACACAGCATACCGGCAAGCTTCGGGAGTCGCCTGAAAACACAAGGGAACCACCTAAAAGCTCACCACAAATGGATCCTCGCGATTTGTCTTTTCAGAACTACACATTAATTCTCAAATCACATTGCTAGCTAAATAAACCACAATAGTCTTTCATGGCTTATTTGCTTATGCTTTGGTTACAATCCCTTTTAAAAGCTGTTAAATTTTATCGATTACAAAGAGATATCTAAAATCCAACCTTCATATGCAAAGTGATTTCATTATGACAGATTAATCAAAGATGAGTTTCACACGAATTTCATTATAATCTTTATACATACAACTTGTAATTTGAAGAAATTCTACAGTCAACATCAAACATTTCATTTCAAGACAGTTACCGCCTGCTGCCTTCATCAATCATCAAGGAATGATGGCTTCAATAATAGGTCCTTCTTGTGGATTTGGAAGGATTTTCTCTTTAGTAGGGGATCGAGTATTAGTCGTCTGCTCAGTTTTTGTCTTCGATATCCCAGCATTCTCTTCCCTGAGCTTTTCGAGCTTCTGCATTATCTTTTTCTTCATCTCAACTCTCCCAACACGAGCTTCGGCTGGTTCTACAGCAGAAAGAATGGTGAATCCACCTAAAGCTTCAGCTGTAACACATAGCAATGCATCTCTCCGTGAAACATTAAGCGTTTTTGGTGCCTGCAATTTATCCTCTTTCAATCTTACCACCTACAACACAGGCAAAACAAGGAAATAAGCCTTGTAACACCACATCAGCAAGTGAATCTGAAAGTATCAGCTACTTTCTTTCTTTTCTCCCCCCCTCCCCACCCCCAACTCTAAAAATGATTAATGCCACTAATCTTTCTGGTCTGCAAATGGAGAAAGGATTACCTAGACCTAATCTATCTAGCATGAACTTCCCTTGTAAGTAACAACCAAAAGTTGATAATATTATTTTAGTCAAAATCAAATAAAACCCGTTTACATTATGCTCATATATATATAAGGTATTTATTTTAATTGGCTGGGCACATACACTAGAGCTGGGTGCAGATACACCGGGTGCGAGCAATAAATTTCCATATATATCCAGCATCCAACACAGGCTTGAGACTAGCATAAGTTGATCGGTATGCACAACACAGTCCACTGCAAGTCTACAATATCCATATTTTTTTTCTTGACAATTATAATCTAAATTAGGCAAGTTTACTTCCATGAATGCAGCTCAAAGGTATTATGATTCTCATAAAGAAGACAAGTAAACCACATAAGAGGAAAAGGGTACTGAATCTTGACAAGATCACATTTCATAAGTCTTGCAATCAAATGGAATACAACTCCTTACTCAGAACATATATCAAACATAGAATACACGTTCCAACAACCGATCAAACTGGAGGTAAAAGGTCTTCAATCAACAAGTATTTACAGCCAAAAGGTAATCAACTTAAGCAATCCAAATATTTTGAACACCCAAAACAAAAACAACCTGAGCAATGCAAATATGGCATATTCTATCTCTAGAGATGGGTTTCGAAGTGAAAACAAAATAACCTGAATCACAGACCGCTTGATGGCTGGTAAGCTTCTTTCTGCAGTTATGTAGTGAAGTGGGTTCCCTAAGACCTTCGAATTTGAGAATGCCATTGAATTACTGCCGAAATCGCTGGAAAAAGCACCTGAGCTGAGTTTCTTGCACTCGGATTAGAAACAAAGAGCACCTTACGAAACGTGGCGAAAGGATGGAGGAGCACTAGAAATATCATATCCACCGTTGATTTTCCTTGGTGGGTTTGGCTTGGAGAGATCACATCGACAGAACCCACAAATAATTTGGACTTCAGAGATCGAATTTGGGCTACGAAGGGCCGGGCTTGGACCGATATTTCTTTTTAATGAATTTCATCTTGACATGTTAATTGGGACTTGTGGCGTGAGAAGAAGCCGAGCCACCGAAAATCATGCATGGAATTAATGGCAATCAACCCAAAATGATGACTGGAAACTTGCAAGTATTCAAGAAAAGGAAAGAAAAAGGAAAAGACAGAATTTCATAACTTACCTGAAAGTCATCCAAACATACTTTTGTTCTTATGTCCCATGTTGATAAAATTTCACAGGCGACAAAGGACGCTTCTTCTGGCAATGAATTGGATGTATATGCAGACATTTAGGTGTTGAATTCCATGCAAAGGCCTTGTCAAATTAGTAGTCCTTTGCTTAATATCTCGCATTCGCTGCCTGTTCGACCTTCAAAACTTTTATTAGAACTACCCTTTCTATGTTTACATTATCTATTATCAGAAAAAAGTATTAAAATTGTTTATAATTAAAGCATGTTAATTTAATTTTAAATCACTTTCTTATACATTTTAATGAATATATTTTTTTAATAAGGTACCTTTTTTCTACATCCACTACACTGCGACAGTGAAGAGACCCTTCATTTCGTACTTGGCTACTCGTCAACGATGCTCCGCGCGGAAAAAAAAAAAAAGAAAGAAAGAAGGGTTATGGCCCTAAGTGCGTTTGGTGTAAAAATATGGTCAAGTTATGAAACTCCTCACCGGCGCCAGAAGGAAGGACCGGTGCAAGCTTTACCAAATTGATAAGAAAATAAAAATGTCTTCTTCTTCTTCTTCTCTTCTTCATGTGAAAACTAAAAGAAGATGACGTGATTAATTGAACTTCGTATCAAGTATATCTAAACTGTTTCAGTTCCTTTTACGCTACGGCCATGGATCATGAATCATGATTGTACTGTCCAAGGCATTTATTGTGCAATGGACTCTTTTTAAGTTCTCTCATGTAAAGGAAAACTTCTACAGAGGATATACCGGGCCTTGATGAGATCATAAGAAACAATCTCCATTAGCTACTCCAAAGAATAGAATTTTTCTTATTGCATTTACTTGATCCCAACTTCAAATCTACTTTCACAGCTTCAGCAAACATACTAATGAAGCTCTCTGAGGCTCCTCGAACTTAGTATATATTTCATCTAGCTAACAAGTTATAGCCTTCTAGGAAATCCATTAAGAATTTTCAGAGATAAATGGTTCTTCCTCTACACTATCTATAAAATTTGGTACTTAACTAATATATATTTCATCACAGACATGCAAATCTAAGTTATTATATGTCAAAACGCTTAATCAGTATTGCCTTTCCTTCCTACAGTAATTTTATTATTTCAGTACACCTGCAAGAAACAAAAGTTTATATAGAAATCACAAAACTACCTAACTTATTCCTCATAAGATACATGGGTTTTGGTGCATATATATATATGCATGGAATATCGATGGAGGAGGCACAAAAACTAAGAGCTTATGGTTTGAGATCTTGATGTTATTTTCATTACATCGTAATCATTGATGTTAAACACAATCTAAATTAGAGTTTTGATAGTTCTAAACATGTATGTTTTTGAACAAGGTCGAACAGACAACGAAAACAAGACTTGCTTGCAAAGGACTGCTCACTTGACAAGCATAGCAAGGAAAACCACTCACCCGGATGATGAACATATCATGTGATTGATAGTTTGTTTAAATTAGGATAAAAAGAAAAAGAAAAGGGTTCTCATCCACCTGAAATAACCAAAAACAAATAGAGGTTAAAAGCCCATAATCATATCCCCCTTAAAAACACACAAAGAATCATAAAGCTGGCGAGAAAATGCTACAAAGCTGAAGGCGGCGGAGAACGGAAGAAGTACCTGGCATGGATTTTGGACGGAAGCCCCGTCTCGTTTTGATGTGTGTGTTGTGCAATGAGGGCTTGGAGTTTTATAGAGGTTGAGGTTAAAAAGAAAAAGTTGAAAAAAAAAATGACAGAGGGTATTTTTTAATTATTATCGAAGGATAGAGGGGGTTGAAATGTGTGGATATTTTGTTGTTCGTGTATATCTGCTAGTTTGACACGTGGGAAATGTTTGACCAACCGGTGAGGCATGGTTTGTGAAGAGAGCCTATATTAAAAGAGTAATATATATATATTTCATATTAAAAGAGTAAAGATCGACTGTTCATCCACTCAAATGTATTTGTATTTCATATTTTTTATTATATATATATATATATATATATATATCATTATAACCGCGAGTTTCGTGCATTTCAAATTGAACCGAATCTTAAAAAGATAAAACTGACTTCAAACTCTTAAAAATCCGTTTCATTAGACCAATTTAACACCTTCAAACTTAATTCAGATTCAAAAAATAAGTTGGGCCATTTGCGGGTTCGGGTTTCATAAACTTAATTTAGATTCAAGAAATAAATCGGGCCATCTACAGGTTTGAATTTCATAAGAACGAATCCAGTCTGTGACGTGACAGTAGAAGGACATTAGATTTAGTCACTTCGTAGCTCCGTCTGCACGTATACTAAAAAAAATTAAATGGTTATTTAGTGTGGAGGGAACACTTTTCGTACGTATAAACTTGCGGAATAAAGACAAATGACATTATAACAGAAAGTCTGTTAAGTACCATTAGCAAATAAAAGGGAAGGAATAAAAAAAGAAAAACTCACTCCTCTCCGATTAAACTTACATAATTATTATAAATCCTATTTAAATATCATAACATCATATCAAATTTACTGTTGCCATGTTATTTTTACAAATCACTAAATCAATCGATTAATCAAGTGGATTGATTAAGGAATAAATTTGTGGTGGATTGAAAGAAACTTTCCTAATAACAACGGAAGAAAATTCGTTTTTAAAGGTGAAATATAATTTTATAAAATGGTTTTGAAGAATTTTAAAACTTTAAAAATTTATCACATTTTAACTTATAGTGAGTGTTGAATTTTCCATTACAACTTATTACTTTAAAAAATAGTAAGTTGAAAGAGTCTGCAAAATATTTAAAGTTTCCTATATATTTAGGTTGGGACGGCTAGTTGAAAGAGTGTGGGGAATACATGAATTGTGGACCATCAACCTCCAGAAACCCCAAAACTACCTAATATCCCTCCCTCCGCTTTTAACGCTGCGTTGGGTCTCCATCTCAGAAACCAGAAAGCTCCAACCGTACCTGTCTTTCTATTTGCAAGAAATCACAGGAAAATTCAACTCAGCTACCTCGCTTTCTCTCCAGTTTTTTTTTTTTTTTTTTATAAAGTTATATGTACATTGTTCCCTCTCATAAAAGAAGAAATTAAAAAAATGAGTAATCTTTAATTAATGAATGAATTTCATAAAATTTCATATCTAAGAGATTTTATTAGATAAGTGGAGAAATACAGTAGCTTGTTTATTAATAATAGGTAGAAAAACAAGGTCCACAACTTTAGGAATATGAATTATGTGAACCGTAGGCAGCACCTACCCCTTTTCACGGAAATTTCATTGGCAAAAACCAAACCATAAACTCAACCTACTTACCTTTCCTTTTCATTCATCCAACCAACAACACTTTGGTCCCTTCATTTATTTTCCTTTTTCAAAAGAAAAAAAAAAATGCTGTGGACGTCCAAGAATCTAAGATTCACAAAAAAAAAAAAAAATTATTGTTGTGTCCCACCCACAATTGTACACTTTTGTACGAATCCCATCACTGATGGTTCGTTTCAGTAACAGTCGGCAATCAAATTTTTTTATTTTATTTCAATAAGGAAATATGGTAATAAAAGATAAACCTCAATTATTCAAATATGAGACATATCTCTTCCTACGAATACACACTGAAAAGTCAAAATGTCTGCATTTGTCAAAAACAGTTGATGTAGTGAGCCACTTTTAATATATGGTTGGCATTTGGCTGGTTGGCTGTATATAGAGGTGGTGGTGATTGGAAATTGTCTCAATAATTGTTTCATGACACTGAAATGAGAATTATCCTTTTAATCCTAAACCAAGATAACAAAATATTATCCACTTACCTAATTGATTTTTCTTTTTCATCCATACATATCAGCTCTTAAGAAGTGATTGAAGATTTAGTGAGTACCCATCTCGTACAAAGCCATTGAATTTTTATTATGAAATTAGACTTTTCAATATTTAGTTTACATTTTTTAAGGAAAAAAAAATACTAAATTAATGTTTTGGTTGGTTCTTCTTACCAACTATTTTTGAAAACTTAAAGTAAAAAATAAGATTAGACGTTACATGATATTGAATTAAATATTTTTTTTGGTAGGGTTATTATATAGTGGTAGGTTGGTAAATTAATATTTCCAATATATATAATTGACTCTCCACTAATTATATTTATCTAAAATTTTATTAGATAAAAATAAATAATGAAGTACAGAGAAGAAGATTTGATTGAATTCTCTTATGAGATTTCTTTCCAAAAAAACTATATATATATATATATAAAAAATCCTATACATATTATGGGCATATCACATAATCGGCGGTATAAAGTGTATGGCTTTGGCTGAACTTGTTATGGCAATGAGACGATCCTGAAGGCGGCACTGGCCCTCGTGGAAGGCGGTTTTCGAGCAAGAAACTCAGCTCTGCAACCTTCAAAGGCCTAGCAGAAACTCCCATGGAAGCCACTGTGAAAACTAGAAGAAGAAGAAGATGAAATCTCTCCATAAATGTCAAGATGTGGAAGTTCTGTTGGTGTTGTAAATGATAAAGCAGTAGCTATATAATTGGAAGAGAGAGAGGGAAGACTCAGATGGCGGTTGAATTGAAATGCTGAAAGAAAGTAAAAATTTTAAATTGTCCTATAATTTTCACTTGGCACATTAGCAAATTGGATTAAGTTATTAGTTTTAACTTATAGCAGACACGATCTGAAAAAAAGTCAAGAAGTTAGTGCTAATTGTATTAGAGAGATAGCTACCAAATTAAATATATTTATGTTGAAAATCAGCTGTTTCAAACCCTAATATTTGATAAGCTGACTTTGAATTCTTGCATTTGGTCAAAAATTAAAATCATTCAGCTGTGATTATGAGATGGACTTCAATTTGGGCTTTGGCTTTGGTTGGACCAAGTTTACCAATTGAAAATAAAGTTGGGCTTTCTCTCTATGTTTCTTTCTTTTATTAGTATTTCCTAGAGGACCAATATAAAGAAAGCCAGTAGATGGGCAAATAACTTATCCATTACATTGTTTACTGTTATAAATAAGTTTAAGGAATTGATATAAATTCGAATTCAATCTTAACCATGAATAAATTTAAAAAAAAATGAAAATTAAAAAAATAAAATATAAATTTTTTTAAATTTATTTAAATATACGTACTATCGGTACACCATCACAAATAAATTTTAAAATTAAATTTATTTTAAATCGATTATATACTATCAAAATATGTTATATTAAAATTCAAATAAAAATATTTAATCATAGTCATCCTTAATTTCAATAGTAATAATCTCTTTTTTAATTTAAAATTAAATTTAAATTATTATTAAAATATTAAATAAAATTAAATATATTAAATGAAATATAATTTGTATTTTAAAATAATAATAAATAATAATTTTATTTGATATTTTAATAATAATTTAAATTTAAATTTAGATTAAAAATTAAAATTTAGTGTATGGATAAACTTAATCTTCCAGCTAAATGTATTTCCCATCGGGTCAAGACTTTCGTGCAAGGTAGTGCGACCGTGGCATGGATGGGACTTGAGAAGGGAAGTGGTGAGTTTTGCCGTACAGTAGTTGGGGAACTATTTGATTCTTTGACTTTCTGATGAGGTCCGTGACGGGATCTTCCAGCTGTTTTATTCCCCTCTCTCACACGTTTTAATAGCAGATTTTTAATATTAATTTATTATATTCAATAATTTTATTACTCTTTAAATCTTCTTATCAATTAAATTAATCATAATGAATCTGATTTAATTTTATTTCATATTGATTTTTTATTCTACGTTATAAATAAACAGCTACAGAATATAACACAATAGGCAAGAAATTGTACTACTTCAGACAAAGTACCACGCATTTTTGCTTCCGTGTAACAATTTTATAATGTCTAAAACATCACGGGTGTCTAAATAATTAAGATAAAAAATAAATATATATTAAATAATATCTCCACAGTCAATTGTATATTGTTAATTGTCATGAATCTTATGTATTGTATGTGGTGAGATTCACATCAATTAATTATTTAAATTATGTAAATGCGTTACTCATGATTATGCAAAGTAAATTTATTTGTATTCAAACTTTTGGTGAATGGTAGGTTTAGAAAAAAGTTGGTGGTGCTAATGTCATATTAACCTCTTTTGATGTGTAACGGAGGGAGAGCATATTTTAATTTAAATTAAAAAATTGAATCGAATTGATCGATTTTGATTTATCGATTTGGTTAATATTTTTAAAATTATTCGATTTTCAGTTTAGTTTGATTTAAATGTGTTAAATAATCGATCAAACTGAAATAACCGATTTTATTAGCTAAGTCTAAGTTCAAGTCTAAGCCCTCCACCTCTCGGATTCAACCCAGCAGCCCAAGCCCTCCCCTTTGGCCCTTCTCTACTTTTAGCCTTTAAGAATCAGACGTTCTCCTTCTCCCCATTCCCCCCGAACCCCCTATTCACACTTGCTAAAAATTAAAATCCCTAACGAATAGTCGAATCCATCAATATTCTTCCTGTCGATTGTCAATCTCTTTTCCGTCGATCGTCAATCTCTTTTCCATTGACCGTCAACCTCTTTCTCATCGATCATCAACCTTTTTCCCATCGATCTGCTGAACGAACCGCTCCCTATCAATCTCTTTCCTTCCCTCCCTATCGATTTGCTGAGTATCGCTGTCGAATCTCTTTCCCGGCGACCGTCTATTCTCTTTCAATGATCTCATCTATTGGAGTGGAGGAGTGCTTTACTTTGACCCCTTTCATCAACAACAGTACCAGCAAAGGAATTTGGATTCCTCAAAGGGGAGACCACGATGATACTCAAGTTTGTTTACACCAGAGATTCGTATAATCTTTTGCTGCAATTTTGTGAATTATTGATTTGATATTTTGAGATAATCTATTGTATGCTTGATTAAGTTTAAGAAACTTGTAATTTCAATTTTTGCTTTAGGAGCTACTTATTGTTGTTAAAAAAAATTATAAATTTCGATTTGGAGTAATTAATTTTTGGGTAAACTGTAATTTAGTCCCTCTGATTTAGTGAAATGCAACCTTTCGTCTCTCTGTTTTAAAAAATCTTCAATTTAGTCACTGTGATTTTTAAAAACTATGTCATTAGTTCCTCCTGTTAGATTTTCAGTTAAATCACCGTTAATTTTAGTTAAAAAGACTAAAATACCCATTCTCTCTCCTTTCTCTTCCTCTTCTTCTTCTTCTTCTTCTTCTTCTTCTTCTTCTTCTTCTTCTTCTTCTTCTTCTTCTTCTTCTTCTTCTTCTTCTTCTTCTTCTTCTTCTTCTTCTTCTTCTTCTTCTTCTTCTTCTTCTCTTTTCCGATCTCCTCCTCCTTCTTCTTCTTCTTCTTTCTTTTCAGCTTCCGCTTTCGAAATCCATTTTCCTTCATAACGAGTCCAGTCTGAGTCATTAGAATGTGGAACAACCAGTACTTGTGTTGTTGCAGACTCTATTGCTGAATCTCCACTTGTTGTCTGTGCCTGCATAATCACCATCTTGAAGCATGAAAGCTAGAACCCACAAAAATATGGTGGATACGTGTAAATTAGTGAGTTTAAAACACGCATGATACGATATAATCGAGGTTGAACACCCTGGTTTAGAAGGCTAGCAATTCAAACCCATAATCCATCTCCTGCTAAAAATGTCCATACAGAAAAAAAAGGGGAAAGAAAAAATACTCTTATAGATTGTTAATTAGTAACTCATGCAAATTACTCTTATGGATAAGATTATGACTCCAGAAAATAGGGAAAATCAATATGAATAGATTTTAGTTTTGAGTCTACGTCCATGGGCTCAGGTTTCTGCATCTAATCTAAAGGAGAAATATCATTTTCTATGAAGCCAAACATTTTTCTTTAACATAAGGAAATGCTTCCTATAATTAATACTGCTCTAAGCAAACAAATCTATCCTAAGTGATCCTGCTATTTTGTAAGTTACCAAGTATATGTACCTCAAATTTGGCGTGAACAAAAGCATCTCTTGCAGCAGTAAAGATCGTTGTCATCTCAAGACATGTTTTCACCTTTTAACACTTCCAGAGGAGGAGGAGGGGATATTTTAGTCTTTTTAACTAAAATTAACGGTGATTTAACTGAAAATTTAACGGGAGGGACTAATAGCATAGTTTTTAAAAATCACAGTAACTAAATTGAAGATTTTTTAAAACAGAGGGACAAAAAGTTGTATTTCACTAAATCAGATGGACTAAATTACAGTTTACCCTTAATTTTTTAATTTTTAAAATTTTTATAATTTTGTTATCGGTTTTTTCAGTTCGATTCAGTTCAATTAGAAATCAAACCGACCGATTACATAAATCTAGCGTCATTAGTAAGCCAAGGCAAAAAAATTAAATTATCAAACTTTCAAAACATAAAGCCTTGTTATTTAAGAAAAAAAAACTTTTGCTTTAGTAAAATTCATACCTTGACGGAGATATTTATCAGCTGATTCATGCTGAAAATCAAAAAACTGATTAGACAATTGATGAAGCTAAATGGATAGAGTTTATTCCTTGTGTATACTTGATGGAGATATTTACCAGCTGAAAATCAAAAAACTGATTACACAATTGATGAAGCTAAATGGATAAAGTTTATTCCATGTGTATTATATCATATGCCAAAATTCATAAAAAAATTTTAATTTATTTTTTATGAATGAATGATTAAATTTGAATCTCTTAATACGAAGATTTTAAATTTAAAAAAACTTAAAATTTGAGAAGAATATTCTGAATCAAATTTTAATTAATTGCGTCAGTAAATTTTAAATATCAAATTATTTATAAAAAAAATAACAAACATTTCTTGAACTTTTAGCATTCCTTCGTACCATTGAGAGATACGTTGAAACAAACCCATTACTGATAAACATCTTTTTTTTTTTTTTTTTTTTTTTTAATTTGGTTTAATGGGTAATTATTTTTAGATAAAAAAAGTGGATGCTGACTCAATATAACATCATGGTTAAACAAGTTTCCAATTCACTAGGCACAGGAATCTCAGATGGGCTGTATTTTGTCCAAGCCTTAGACATCTGAGTTTCCTTCATTACATTAATGACGAATTTGACTATAGGCATGACTAAGATTCTCGAGAGACAAATTATTTTTATCTTAAATTTACTGTTTACCTCATAATTATTAATTAATTTTTTAATTTTATTTTTTTTCAATTGAATTTATAAAATGGAACAAATGGGTAGTCTTATATTTTAATGGTTTTAGTGGGGTCACTTGTACCCTAAATTTGACAAGAGTTAATTAATTTAATTATCATATAATAAGAAAAAAGAAAAAAAGAGAGAGAGGCCATTGATTCTTGAAAAACCATCCAAAAGCAATTCAACAAAACAAAACCTTCTCACATGGAGATGAGTCATTGATGATGATGATGATGGGAATTTGTGTATTGAGGTCGGCGGCTCATCCTACTACTCTCATCCCCTTTGTGACTGTAGTTGGCCAGCAATGATGTGATTTTCTTTTTGATTTGGGTGTCTCTCTTATCTTATGCTTCATGATTTGAGAAACTTTTTCTGATTTCAATTTGGTCATAATCCAAGAAAATAAGGGAAAAGAAATTGAGACACACAATTAGAGAATTGGGAAATAATAATAATTTTATTATTATTTTCCATGGCCAAGAAAAAGTCAAGGAGAAAAAAGCATTTGGAGAAGGAAAAGCTCCCACTTTCGGTTCTTCATTGGCTGCACACTCACCTTTGCTTTTGCAGACGTCTTCTCACCAAACCAAATTTCCCATCATTGCCATCAAACCTCCTTACCTGTTTTTCTATTCTACACCTCATCCCTCCTTTTTCCTCCTGTTATTAATTAATTTATTACATATGAAAAATGAAAAATTATTATTAAATTATTAAAATTTTAGAAATTTTATTAACTCTTTTCTATTTCAAAACAATTCTATTAAAATATTTTATAGTTTATAAAATTAAATTCTTTAATCTTTCTGTTAGTGAATATTAATTTATTATAATTTGATTTTAAATATTTTTTTAAAAAATACATATAAGTGGTCTAAATTAATTTAAAGTTAATGTAGAAATTGATCTTCATAATATTAAATTAAATTGTGAAATAATTAAATTAATAAAATATAAATTGAAATTAAAATTAATTTAGGTAAAATTAAAAATAAACTAAATAAAAATTTCTTAATAGATATATGGTGAATTACATTAAGCAATTTTATTTATTATCTGAATTAATTATATATTATCATTTTTAAAAAAGATATTGAAATGGTATTAATCATTTGATTGAATATTCTCCAAGGGGAAAAAGATGAAAAAGCAGAGGAACGGTCTAGAGTGTGGAGAGTGCCGGACCCACCCCTAAGTTCTATATCTAGAAGTTGTCAACGGAGCGTGAATGACACGCTCATCATAAAATGCTTGTTTTCTTTTTGGTAATTATGGGATTATCCATCCGCAGCTCTTAATCTATTAAAAAATAAAATATTTTTAAAAAATATTTATTTATAAATAATAATTATATTTTTTTAAAAACATTAAATTGTTATTTAAAATTAATTATTAATAATAATTATAATTATTTAATGAGGATCACAAAATATTTAATTAACAATCAATGTGTAATTATTTTTTAATTAAATTTGAAATTTATAGAGATTTTTTAAGATTTTTACTAAAATTAACTAAACAATTTTTACTAAAATTACAATCTGAACATAATTAATTTAATTAACAAGAACAAAAATGAAGTTTAATCATTAGAGATGAGCAATTTTTTTTTATAAATTTTTTACTTTAAATAATTATATTTGTATTTATTAATATTATCCCACACGTGAAAACAAAATCCATTACCTAATCCAAAAAAAAAAAAAAATAGAAAGGTTAATAAAAAAAATTAAAGCATTTATTACAGAGATAGCTGACCAATGAACAGAGGATGCTTACACAGCAAACAGAATTAAAGAAAACTTTAAAAAATTATAAAATAATAACTTTATTATTATAATTAATAAAAGAAGCCATTCTCTCAATAAAAAAAATAATAAAAAGCAGCCAATGAATGAAGAGAGAGAATAAAAACCCTAATCCAAATGGAAGACAAGGACTGTGTGAAGAAGAGAAAGATCATAAAATATTAATATTAATAAAAGAAGAGAGAATTAGAAATGAAAGTAAAGAAACCGGCAAAGATGGTGGAGGGAATAGTTATAGTAGAATTAGAAGAAGAAGAAGAGGAAGAAGGAGTGCAGAAGAAGAGAAGAGATTTAGAGATGCGTGCAAATTCCGGACGAAAGGGAACCCTCTCCGTATTTCTCCTCATTTTCCCTCGTATTTAATCCTATCTTTACTTCTTTTTTACTTTTCTTTCTTCCTCGTATGATTCTGTCGATCTGGTTATGCATTCTTGATGATTCGGGGACTGGTTAGATTTTAGGGAGGGTTTTCTTTCTTTCTTTTTTCGTTTTTTTTTTTTTTTTTTTTCTTCTTTGAACTCTATTGCTTTGTTGTCGTTGGATAATCTTGTGACTTTATTGAAATAGATTTAGGTGTAAATAGTGCTAGATTTGCGGTATCATTTGAATCTATTTAGTTCCAGGGCTTTCCTCCGAGAATATATTTTGCAATTTTTGGAGGATTTTCTTTCCCTTTCTTACATTAAGTCTCATCAATACACTAAACCCACCAAAAAAAAAAAATACAGCCCTTGATCACCCACCCCTTTTATTGTGGGTTCCCATTTTACCAATCTATTATCCCTTTCACTATACCAGAATATCTGATCAATTTGTCAACTGTTGTTGTTGGATTTTTGCTGTTTGTATTCTTTTTATCATACTCAAACTCAATTTACAAGAAGAAGAAGAGGAAGAATAAATTGGGGTTTATACTGGGTTATAATTCTTGTTGGGGTTTTCTGCATTCTATGGGAATACCTGATACTTCACTAACAGATCTACTAGACAAGGTTAAGTCTTGGATTTCGTGGGGAACAAACGGTCTATCACCATCTTCTTTACCTGGTGAGTTTCAGATAGGCTATAGCAGTCTCAGAATGTGTTGCGAGTGTGATACAAGCTTCACTGGCCTTTCCAGTGGACACCACTGTCTAAGTTGCGGTAGGTGGCTGTGCATCAAATGTGCTCGGGCCTATGAAGCTCCAGCTGTTATTGAATCCAGTGATGTGAAAAGCAATGGTGATTTCAGGGATAGTATCAAGTCCTGCAAGTTCTGTATTGGGCTTCATGTGAAACATGAAGGTGGGAGGAAGAATAGTGAAAAAGTGCATCCCTCAGAGTCTCCCCGAGAGAGCCCTGAGCCTCCATCTCCTTCTTTTAGTGGTGAATCAATCCGGAGTGATAACCTTTCTCCCTATCTTGAATCAAGGGATAGTGTTTATTCTCCCCTTGCAGTAACCACCAGGAGTATGACCTCATTTAGTGCTCACCCATCTCTGTTGTCTCATCGAAACTCTCCTAGCAGGTAAACATCTCTCTAGATTATCATGTTAATATATGGGTACTCATAGCTTATTGTTTTTTTTCGTTCTTATCTTCATGTATCTTATGCCTATATTTACTAATGTAGGAGTGATGAAGAAGAAGCAGAAGATTCAGAGAAGCACTTTTACAGCCCATCAAGTGAATATTGTCATGATGTATCAGATATAGATGCAAGTAGTATTAGTGCTAGACTTGAGTTCTACAGTTGTAAGTCAGTAGGATCAAGTCCTTTAGGCAGCCCTTCTAGGATTGATTTTAATTCCCACCGAGTTTGGCGTCCTGTACAGCAGGAGCAAGAGGGAAGCTCGTTCTCTCAATTTGATGGTTCCTTTGATCAAGAAGCTGTGGCTATTTTAAGCAGGCCTGACAAAGGGATTGGGGATTTCAAAAATACTGATGATTACTCTAATCTGTCATTTCTGCCAAAACAATGTGACAAGTCTAGAAAACCATTGGATTTTGAAAGTAATGGTTGTATCTGGTTTCCTCCACCTCCTGAGGATGAAAATGATGAGGCAGAGAGTAGTTTCTTCACATATGATGATGACGATGATGATATTGGGGAATCAGGTGCATTGTTCTCATCCACCAGTAGCCTCTCTAATATGTTTCCATCAAAGGAGAAACAGAATGAGGGTAACAAGGAGCCTATCAGAGCTGTGATACAAGGGCATTTTAGGGCTCTTGTGTCCCAGCTTCTACATGGGGATGGTATCGAAGTCAGCAAAGCAGATGGTGGTAAGGACTGGCTTGACATAGTCACAGCAATAGCATGGCAAGCTGCAAATTTTGTGAAACCGGATACTAGCAGAGGAGGCAGTATGGATCCTGGTAATTATGTAAAGGTTAAATGTATAGCATCAGGACATCCAAGGGATAGGTATAATTTGCATAACCTCTTGCATGTGCCCCATGCCATTGTCAAATAATTTTCTTCTCAATTTTATGTCATAAATTTTAACTTTCATGTTCTTTTATGCTTGCAGCGCCCTTGTGAAGGGAGTAGTTTGTACAAAAAATATAAAGCATAAGCGCATGACTACACAATACAAAAATCCCAGATTACTTCTTTTAGGAGGCTCACTTGAATATCAGAGTGTTGTGAATCAGTTGGCATCTTTTAATACATTGGTTCAACAGGTATCTTTCATTAATTGAGTGCTGATCTCATTCTTGGCCCTCGGGTAGACGACAACTGAAACTTTTTTCCTTTTGCATAGGAAAATGATCATCTGAAGATGATTATGTCAAAAATAGAGGCTCTTCGTCCAAATGTTCTGCTTGTAGAGAAGAGTGTATCTCCATATGCCCAAGAATATCTATTGGCAAAAGAAATTTCTTTGGTGCTCAATGTGAAAAGGCCACTACTGGAGCGGATAGCTCGATGCATGGGTGCTTTTATTAGTCCTTCAATTGACAATATTTCTACAACACGATTGGGGCACTGTGAACTGTTCCGAGTAGAGAGAGTATCTGAAGAACATGAGAGTGCCAATCAGTTCAACAAAAAGCCTTCTAAAACATTGATGTTTTTTGAAGGATGTCCAAGGCGTCTAGGATGCACGGTAGTGTATAACATTCTAAGTCATTATCCAATTTAGAGGGGATGATATTATAAAACATATACTCAGATATCTCCTCATTTATGTTCTTGTTGTGGTGTGATTTTGTCTTTGGTGTTTTGGAACGTCAGTTATTTATGTTTTTGGACGCATCTGAACTGTGTAATAATGCATCCATTTGCACAGAGTCAATATTGTCCATATTTGATTAAATTTTATGTCAATGCTCATTAATTTTATTTTATTTTTTTATTTTTTATTTTTTATTTTAAGGGTGTTCCAGTAAAGCATGTTATAGAGTGATCTGTAATAGATACATATAGTACATTCTCAGTTCTCCTTTTGTTGAAGATATTCTCATATAACTCTTATCTTAGCCATGTAAAAGTAATTTTATGTGAAGTTGCTTCTTTTGTTTTTATTTCGTTTTAGGTGCCAATGAAAGGGCAGGTGATTTAACAACCATAGTAATGATAATAAAGAATTGCAACCACATTCAAACCTAATGTTTGCCCCAAGTCCTTTATATTTTGCAACCTGGAGATGTTTCTTTATTTTGGTTAGTCTTTCAACTCATAACATACGAGATCACACTTGTCGCTGACTTGTACTTCAGTTTCACACACACTTCTTCTATAGTTATGGGCAATTTGCTGTTTTGGCATTTTACTTCAAATTGATCTTTAAGGCACCCAATTATTCTTCATTACACGTCACTTTTGGTATTCTCTCCTAATAGCTTACCTCATGTGTAAAATTTTCACTAGCGAAATGAGAAAAACTTGTTTAGGTGATGGGTTCTTTGTGGGTTAATAGGGTAGTAGATTCTAAATATAGTTTCTAGAACATAATGTGTATGGTAAGTTACTGGTTTATTATGATTAAAAAAAAAAGAAGAAAACTTGATGTGTGTTTAGAATGTTGTAAATGTTGCTTGTTGATACTTGTAATGATTCTCCTATTTTAGATAAGCTACGTTCCCTTCTCATCATTGAAATTTTACTGCTGTTAATCTCATGAGCATTTCTATCTTTGAATTTTGATGGTGAACTTTCTGAATTTGGTATCTCTCTGTGATCACTACATCATTGATTTGTAGGTCCTGCTGAGAGGTGCATGCCGTGAAGAACTAAAGAAGGTTAAGCGTGTTGTGCAGTATGCAGTTTTTGCAGCTTATCATTTGTCCCTTGAGACTTCCTTTCTTGCTGATGAGGGTGCAAGTCTTCCTAAGATGACACCTAAACGATCATTTGCTATACCAGAGAGTACAACAACTGATAGTGCCATTTCACTTATCCCTTCAACTGATTGCCATGCCACTGCTAGTGCCTTAGCCAGGGATGAGGAGCCTCTGTATCTCAAACCAGAGGTTGTAGGTTTAGAATCATCAATATCCCTTGGTACTAGCAATATTCTTCCTTTATTTGCCAGTACTCAGGATTGTAGGTTTGTAAGTGCACCATCTGATGCATACCATGATAATTTAGAGTCCAAAATGGGATTGGACTCACTTGATACAAGTAAATTTGAGGATCAGAAGATGCTTATGATGCCTCCTTCAGATGTTAAAAATGTTTCACGACCAGAATTGCAAGATACCATTGCTCAAGAGGAAAGGCAGCTTGGGGAGGCTTGCAAATCAACAAAACTGGAGGGGATTGATGAAGATAAAGTCTCTAGTGAATACTTCTCAACCGCCGATGCACACCAGAGCATATTAGTATCTTTTTCAAGTCGTTGTGTGGTGAAAGGAACTGTATGTGAACGCTCTCGTCTCCTGCGCATAAAGTTCTATGGATCTTTTGACAAACCACTTGGAAGATATCTGCGTGATGACCTGTTTGATCAGGTGATTCATTTACAGTTTTCACTTATGTGCTGTTCCATACTATGCATTTCAAGCTCAAATATTAATAGACTTGTTGTCAGACATCCTACTGTAGGTCTTGTAAGGAGCTAGCTGAAGCACATGTCCTATGTTACACTCACCAGCAGGGAAATCTTACTATCAATGTTAGATCCCTTTCCTCAGTTAAACTACCTGGGGAAAGAGATGGTAAGATATGGATGTGGCATCGGTGTCTAAGATGTAATCATATAGATGGAGTCCCACCAACAACTTCTAGAGTGGTTATGTCAGATGCTGCATGGGGACTTTCTTTTGGAAAATTTTTGGAGCTGAGCTTTTCAAACCATGCAACTGCTAATCGTGTGGCTCCCTGTGGCCATTCATTGCAGAGGGACTGCCTTCGTTTCTATGGGTAAATTCTAGTGGTTTGATATTAATGAAGTATTTACTTTGTTTACCAGTTGAGTGTAGTTATCAGTAATTAATGGAAAATATCATCTGCAGGTTTGGGAACATGGTTGCATTCTTCCGCTATTCCCCCATTGATATACTCAATATTCATTTGCCCCCATCAGTGCTTGAATTCAATGTCCATATTCAGCAAGAGTGGATAAGAAAAGAGGCAGCTGAGGTGCATATGAGAATATAAGCTTATTGCATGATCATATTTGACAGATTTTTAAAATGGAAGAAATTCAGGAATTCGTTCATTGTTTTCAAGTTGATTATTGCTGTTTCTGAAACTTGTTTTCCTATGCAGCTTTTGGGCAACATAGAAGCCTTCTATGCTAAGATATCTGATGCACTTGACAGCATGGAACAGAAAAGTAAGTATTTTGGAAATGAGCTGTCAGATATGACTGAACTACAGAATCACATCATGGAGCTGAAAGATCAACTTAGAAAGGAAAGAAATGATTACACTGTAAGTGCACATAAGAATTCCTCTTGGATCCATCAGTATGACAAATTTATTGCATGCAATATATATGATGAATCTTCTAATAAGATCCTCTTTAAATAGGGCAAGTTACAAGTGGCCGCTGTGGAGGACTCACAATTTCAGGGAATTTCAGACATTCTAGAACTTAATCACCTGAGACGTGCTCTTCTAATTGATTCACATGTTTGGGATCGTCAGCTTTATTCATTGCATTCTCTCTTGAAGACACATTTTGTTGTCAACGTGGTACATGGGGGAACATCAAATTCACAGCTGAAAGAGTTGAGAGGTGATATATCTTGTGATGGCTCCAAGCTTGACTATGGTCATGTAGAAAATGTCCCTGGCTATTCAAAAACACCAGATTCTGTTGGGAATGAATCTCTGTCAGAGCAGAATAAGAATAGCCAGTCCTTCCAACATTTGGTCAATGAAGATTCTATGTTGGCTTTATATCATCATCACAGTGAGGAGGAAGTACATTCAGATGGGGAAATTACTTTAGGCAACACATCCTTTGATGATATCCCCTCCAGCCCATCCAATCTGTCTGATAGAATTGATTCTGCATGGACAGGTACTGATCAACTTCTGACAAAAATTCAACCTCCTCATGTGTCCCAGACAGATGATTTGCAATTCGGGTCAGTTAGACAGATAATTGTGTGTGATAATCCTCCTTTTAAAAGGGTGCTGGCACCAATAAGAGGTCATTCTTTTGACTCTGCTTTGAGAGTCCGAGAAAGAGTCCAGAAAGGATTGCCTCCATCATCATTGTATTTGTCAAATCTCAAGTCTTTCCATGCATCTGGGGATTACAGGAGGATGGTGAGAGATCCTATTTCAAATTCAATGATGACTTATTCTCCAAAATTGTCATTGGAGACACAAAAATTGAATTTAATGCCCAGTGCTGCACCCACAGTTGTCTCATCTGGATCTAATATGGCTGGAGGAGCTCGGTTGTTGCTTCCTCAAAGGAGCCACAATGATATTGTTATTGGTGTGTATGACGATGATCCTGCCAGCATGATATCACATGCCCTTAGTTCCAAGGAATATGAGGATTGGGTTGCTGACAAGTCTAATGAGAATGAAGGAAGCTGGAGTATGAATGAGCATTGCAAGGAAAATTCTGCAACTTCCACATTTTCAGCCTGGCAGTCTTTTGGTTCTGTGGACATGGATTATATCCATCATGGAAGTTATGGGTCAGAAGATCCTTCAACATCCCTTGGTACACTGTTCATGGATTCCAAAAGATCTCCACATTTAACAATAACTTATGCTGATGATTCTTCAACTGCTCTTGGCAAAGTAAAGTTCTCTGTCACTTGTTATTTTGCTAAGCATTTCGACTCTCTCCGGAAGAAATGCTGCCCCAATGAAGTTGATTTTCTGCGTTCATTAAGTCGCAGCCATAGATGGAGTGCACAAGGGGGAAAAAGCAATGTATATTTTGCCAAGTCATTGGATGAGAGATTTATTATAAAACAAGTCAAAAAGACTGAGCTGGACTCTTTTGAAGAATTTGCATCAGAATACTTCAAATACTTGACAGATTCTCTTAGTTCAGGAAGTCCAACTTGCCTTGCGAAAGTTCTTGGTGTTTATCAGGTTAGGCTTCATTCCTTGCGCTTTATGCTTAACATGCATGGTTTTGTGACTGGAAGTGGTGCTAACTAGTAAACTTTTCTTGTTATTCTAATATATTTTTTTGCAGGTTTCTGTAAAGCACTTGAAAGGTGGCAGGGACATGAAAATGGATCTAATGGTGATGGAAAATCTGTTTTTTAGGAGAAATATTGCAAGGGTCTATGATCTCAAGGGTTCAGCCCGATCACGCTATAATCCAGATGCAACTGGGAAGAACAAAGTACTTTTAGACACAAACCTGGTAGAAACACTACGAACGGAGCCCATATTTCTTGGAAGCAAGGCAAAGAGAAGCCTGGAGAGAGCTATATGGAACGATACATCTTTTTTGGCAGTAAGTTTTATGTTTAGTCTCTTACAAAAGTTCCAGACATCAGGTTTTCATCCTCTAAGCTGTCCATATTTCTTGAGAGTTTTAGATATTTGTTCCTTCCACTGCAAATGAAAAAATTTATTAGCATTTGATAATTGGAGAATGTTAACATTTAACTCTTAAAAGGTTTTAAAAGCCTAAATAACTTCACTGTGGTTTATATCAATAGTCCTTTTTCTCTTTTTTCACTCATGATAATTTGGTATCAGTTAGTATTATCTGCAAACCAAAAACTTAGCCGCTTGAACTGAAGGTCTTTCAAGTGTTTTTAAACATTTTAATGTTAAAATTTCCATAAATGTATGATTATATATATTTTTTCCTAGGGAGACGACGGTATGTCGAGAGATGGTAAGAAAAGTCTCCAACATCATATTCAATTGAGTAAATAATGATATAAGAAGCAACCAAATTGACATTTGTTGTTGAAGTAAATTATGATATAACTGGGTATGTGTTTTGCATTTAATTGCTAGGAATGTCAGCTCTTGAACTATGTAAGGCATAGAAATTGTGATTTCTTGTCTATCAGCTCTTTTGATGCCGTTTATCATCATATTTGTTTATATTTGTTGATCACATATTCTTTGTGGTTGTCCAGTCTGTTGATGTTATGGACTACTCTTTGCTGGTTGGAGTGGACAATGAGAGAAAGGAGCTGGTTGTGGGTATCATTGATTTCATGAGGCAATATACATGGGATAAGCATTTAGAGACATGGGTTAAGGCATCTGGAATACTTGGTGGTCCAAAAAATGCTTCCCCAACTATTATTTCTCCAAAACAATACAAGAAGAGATTTCGAAAAGCAATGACTTCTTATTTTCTCACAGTTCCTGATCAGTGGTCTTCATAATAAGGCAATGGTGTCCAAAGAATCATTTGTTCATAATAAGGCAATAGTGTTCATAGTTAGAGATAAATGGGAAGGGAGACCAATCCATCCCAGTGAAAATTGTAGTCCAGTTTGGGAATAGAAATAGAAATTCTTCGTTGAGGTCTTTGTACATCTTTTTTAATACATGTACAAGAATTACCTCGAAGAATAGAAGGTTTTTTAATCTGATTTTATTCGCAATATACTCTATTGCGGGTAAGGAAAGGCTCCTAGATTGTCTGAAGACAATTTTAACTGATACCCATGTTTTCCTTCCATTACGAAATGAATGAAATTAATGTTTACTTGTTATTATGGTGGAAGACAATAATGATGGAAGTTTATTTACTCATTTGCGACTTTAATTTTTAAGTGAGAATAAATTAAATATGAATTTATTTTTAATAAACCATTAAATTTAATCCCTTTGATAGGGCACTAAGGGTTAATGTTGCGTCGATAGCTAGATGTTACCCAGTAAAGTTGGAGAAGCTGCAAGAAGAAAAATGAAGCCAAATTCATCATTGTACAGTAGATAGTCATTGTGAAAGGTCAAAGGTTACAGGTCTCAGACTTTATCCTCACTCACTCAGAAACTAAACGTTCCTTTCTCCTATGTACAACAAAAGAAACGACACACTCAAGGAACGTTTGATAAATAGATGGATGAATATTCATAGGCTGAAGCTGAGAGATTAATTTTTAATTTATTATAATCTGCAATTAGATTTCGTCATTTCTCTTTATTTTTTTCCTCAATAAGAAGCCACCGCTGTTTGCATCTCTCCTTCACTGATCGTACGGAAATTCACTCGCTTCTGCAAGAGAATAATTAGTCTTCTTCTAAGTAGGAACACAAAATAATAATATAATAACAATAAATTATAAAATATTAAGTTCATATTTTAAATGGGAATAAATCAATTTTTGGGTGAAGAATTGACTATGGACAAACGATGAGTACGATTGACTTTGAGTGAAATAGAAACTTGAAACACACATGGATGTTTAAGTAGGTCAAATAAAAGCAACTACACATCGTTGAATTTGCCACTTTTTCCCTTCCTTCCCCACACCTTCCAAGAAAACCCTCGTTCAACAAGCATTTGAAAATTCCAAAATTTCAAATTCGATGATCAATAAAAAAAAATAAATTAAACCAAGTAAAATATGTCATGTTTAGAGGATTAATATCCAGTAGAAAAACTTACACGTGTCTTGACACTTTCAATCTCTGCTCTGCGATGGCCACCCGTCCAATGCACTTGTTGTTGTGGAGCAATGGAGCTTTTGCCTCCTTTGTTTGCCATGCAAAGATCCATAATCTTAGCAGTTGCCTCTGCCTCGTCCTTGCTTTCTTCCATCAACTTCTCTACTTGTGCCTTTGGCACTCTCATCTTCACTCTCATTGCACCGCTCTCCTTGGGAACAATGCTGTTGCTGGTCGAACTAGGGTTTATTATAGACAGATCAGATGTTGATCTTCTTGCCAGCATTAGGTTCTCGAGCCTGTCTTTAGCACTCATGTGAATCTCCGACCGAACCCTTCTCGTACTTTTCTCTGCTGATGTTTCAGGCAGCTCTACTAGGAAATAAAGCCTCTTGGGCACCAACTCCTGTTGTGGTTCCAGAGGCTTTGCCCTTGTCCCATAATGCTTAACTGCCTCTGATTCTAAAAGAACAAGACCTGGATGGTTCTTAATCACCTCGCCCGCCTTCACCGGCGTCTTTAACTTGAATGTTTCGCCGCTTATCTTCATGATCTTTACGGTTTTTTTCCCACCTAAACTGTTACCCATGGTTGGCGAACTTCTTCTGTTAATTAATTTGATGGTACAGAGAAAAGCAAGAATCAATGGGCAAGAATGAGGATTTCAAGTTGGGTTATGCTCTTCTAGAACTCTTATATAAAAGGATGCAAGAGGTGTAACATATGGGCAGCCTTCGCTGCTTAGGGTCATCAGTCAACAAAGAAGGCAAAATTCTTGAAAATTGATTGTTATTATTATATTCTTTTTTTTTTTAAAAAAAAAAAAAAGAATAATTCAGTACGTAAGCTTTTGCTTTCTGTACAAATTAGCTAATTTTTCTTTTTCTTTTTTTACATTTTTCGTATTATATGATGTTTCTTGTTTAATAAACAGTGATTGATTATATATATATTTTGGTTTATTACTAATTTTAAACGTGCGAATGATGGAGGAAAAAACAATAAAGTCTAAGAGGCTAAGGTTTCTCCAAGAAAGCCGTGACGGGTGGAGAAAAATATGATGTAATAATTAAGACTATTTGATTAATTACAATAAATTTTGTTTTGATTTAGAAGAAATAGAGAAAACGTTGATTCAAACTCATTTACATGTGTGAAATTCAATTAAATCATATAAAATCTAAATACTTATATTATTTTTAATATTTAATTTATTCTCTTAAAATTATTCGAATTGGAGATTATAATTAATTTTGTCTGGTAATTAACTTGCTGATAGAAATGTGAAGGTCAGCCATGCTCTGGTTATCAACAAGGAACCAGATGGCTTATTTTATTTTTATTTATTTTTTAATATTCAACTAGGAATATGGATATCATCTATGACAAGGAAATTAATTGTAACGAGCACCCGAATTTGAACCAATATGTTTATAACATTCAATCACATGCCAATTTATATATAATTTTTATAATTTTAAATTAGTATTTATAATTTAGTTAATTATTTATTATTGCGAACAAAGAGATAAGCTTGGGGTAATAAGGTCTTAATTTATTAGTTAACATAAGTTAATACATCATATTTATAATTTATGAAGAAATAATAATTATAATATAGTGTGAAAAATCCCATTTCAAAAAAAAAAAAAAGTGAAAAATCGGAAAACTAAAGGGAAATGGCAAATTAAGCAATTATTTCGAAAACAAACGGTCAGCGGAACGGCATTCCAATTGCCAAATCTGTGATATCACGTTGGTTGACATTTTCTTTTATATAAAAATAATATGATTTTTAAAAGTATTTGTGTGCGGTTTCTTTGTCTTTATAATGGCCTCTTGATAAACTATGGATTTCTTCCTATTCTCCTTATTTTAATAGTGCGGTGTCTATGGATTTCTTCCTATTCTCCTTATTTTAATAGTGCAGTGTCTGTGTATCCTTGCCTAGCTACTACCAACACCACATTTCTTTCTCATGACCCAAAAAAATTCCATTTAGAGGAGGTTGAATTGTTGACACCCCTAATAATTAGCTTTTAGCTTTTTGTTGCTTGTAATTTGAGCCGGAGGCTCTGGTTCCAGAGTCATGGCGCCTTTACCTGCGTTTGGATTAATACGGTTTCGATGGTTATAATTTTTATTTAGTTTTCTCTTTTCAAAGGCCCATTTTAGTCTAATTAACTTCAGTTTCAGTCAATCTGAATTTAATTGGTTTTCTTGCAGTCGAGCAAAGAGTAGCAAGTTAAATTTTAGTCTTATAAAACAGACACGAGGGCCAAGGGCTCTAGATTGCTGAATGGGTCTTGGTGCCATGGCTTTTCATAGTATTTCCCTCAGCTTTCAGTTCCAATTTAACAAATATTTTTGAGTCTCTTTCTTATCTTCAACTTTCTGGCATTGGAGTGCATGGGTGCTCCCTCTCTGCTTGTGCTATAGCAAATAACATCTGATCACTTATTGGCTGTTCCTTGTATAAACTCAATAGAGGGTGGAAATGGCAGATTATTTATATTACTGTAGATGCATTTCTGTAATGTGCTGTATGCAACCTGAACCAAGTAGATGTAATTATCAAGAGATATTTAATGAGTTATTGATTAATTATCAAGAAACTTCCTTTTTTTTAATTATGCCTTTGGGCACTGCCCTACATCTGTGCTTTGAGCAACTTGCTGCCTTCGAGATGCCATCGGACAAACTTCAAGGCAAGGCTCCTTGAGCGTGATATCATCTTCAGGTTGTGGAGGAAGAACCCCAAATTTAAACTTCCACGTAAGGTCAGAAAAAAAAAAAAAGTGGTGAATTTGGGCATCTTCACTTTCTGCCTGTATAAGCGAACCTTTTATCCTATTAACAAACAGAATGGGATCAATGTTTTAAAGGAAATATGGTGGATTAGGTACCTGACAACTATAATCTGTGAAGTTTGGCTCCATCAGTAAGGGGACTCCCATGTAATCCTTGAAGAAAGTCTAGGCAATCAAATTGTAGAAAATAACGAAATCTGTTAAATGCAATGTTACACACACACACACAAAAAAAAAAAAAAAAGAACAAAGAAATAAAAATTTTCTATCCAGCAGTAAACTTGGCAACTGATGGATACAAACAGTTTTGAGGATAAAAGAAAAAAAGAAGAAAGAAAGAAAAAATAAACCTTGGCAACAGGAACTCGTTAAGAACTCATCAAACATGATGGATAGCTTACTTGTGTTGGAAGTTTACATGTATTAACACATATGCCTACGCATTTGCTTTCTTCTAAATACTTGCATCTCTCTACAAAAACCTTCACAAATGACCAATAAATCAACTAAAATTTAGTTTTGATAAATCAGGAATTGAAAGACATTATCGATATTTCCATTATATCAGAAGGAAAAATTGGATAATTACTCCACTTTCACATGAGGTTCCATCAGGAAGATCGACAGAGTTCACCGTGCATATGCCCATGAGCCATTGACACGTGAGTGCAGTCACTCTCGCTGTAGAGCAATGAACTTGCTAAAATACAGTAATTGCCATGATAAAAAGCACACCTCTAATTTAAAAACCAGAATCACTCACCAATCATCAGGGCAGCTACTTTCCCTCCTCCTAAAGGAGAGATGAACAATTTATATAGATCTAACAGAAATGGAGGAAACAGCGACCTTAATATTCGAACCTGCTCTAGGCAAAAACATGGGCAGTCTCACTCATACACATCAGAGCAATTCAAGTGAACTCGCAAAGAATGCTAAGTTTAACCTTTATTTGTTAGCCTAAAATAAATTATACATGAAAATATTATATGAAAGACATTTTTCAAAATAATAAATTGTTTCCTAATGTTTAGTTGCCATAATAAAAAACAAAGATATTAATAAATTTATGTATAAAATTTAATATTATTAATAAGATTCTCAAAATAATGCTTAATTTTTTTTATTTGATTATGAAAATATTTTTTAGTCATCAATTTTTTGAAGGGTTACAAACCATGAAAATAATTTCTAATAAATGGAGTCTTAGAAAGAGTGTTGGGTATATTAGAATTCATTTTTTCTATGAGTTTATATAAGTTGATTGAAGTACTTATAATTATAACCAATTCAATGTTAAACTCAATTATTTATGTTTTACCATTTCATTTTATAAATTTTCTCCAACAAAGATGAAGAAGAAAGAGAGATGTTAGAGAATCAAACATACGGCTGTATCCCTGGTATCAGAATTAGTTCTGCCAGACGACATGAGCCGATTTGCAACTTCTATTAATCCAGCATATCCAGGCTTATCAGAATCCCATCCCACCTCCTGTTATCGTCCTTGAAAGTAACAATATTCAGAGAAAAACCTTTAACCAATCCTAAATAATTAAGACAAATAACACATCTCATACATCATATGGAACCTACAAGAGGAAGTTTCATCGTTTATTATGTAGAATCTACAATAAATTGGCTTAGCTACTTTGTCAATCCTTCTCACCTTGACCATTTTGTTTCGAAACAGACTAAGGAACAAATCATCAAATACACCTGGCTTGTATTCGGATCTGGTACCTGTAACTCCGGCTGTTACCTGAACAAAATTTTTCGAACATTATGTAAAATTTGAGTCGAAGGAGAGGCATCGAAATTGAAAGTAATGACTTAAGATTGGCAGACATGAACCTGCTCTGATCGGAGAGAGGAGCATGAGAAACAAAAGCTAGGGTTCTGGACGAGAGGTTTGGACGGCAGGTAAGAACGTGAAGGAGATGAAGAGGGGATGGAAAGAGGACGAAGCAGAGTCAGTGGCGTCATTTTCACCTCTGCATCGTATGAAAGCACTTTTCGCTGTTTCCTGGAGTAGACTAAAGGGAAAATGATGCATATTGGGCAAGAAACGGTGCGTTTTCTGAGAAAAGCGAGGGAAGCAAAAGCGGCGTCATCTTGATGAAAAAAACAAAAAAAACCAAATAAGAACTTACTGGAGAACGACGCCGGTTAAGTTCAATAACAATCCGGAATCATCATATAAACAAAACAGGTGCATTTCCTAAATTATAACAGGATCCCGTTCGTTAATAATTACATACATCTATAATAAGCAAATCTTGGATGCCATATCTACTGTATGGCCCATAATTATATCCATAACGTGCTAAGTTTCAAAGATCATTTCTTTTATTTAATTTATAACATATTTATTATAATTAAAATTAAAATATCAAAACTAATGGTAGTTATTAAATAACACAAAGTTTAAATAAAATTATTTTAAAATTTATATTTACAAATTAAAATTTAAGCAGTGGTGTTTCTGAAATTAAGTCGAACTCAATTTGATAATTAGCTATAATAGAATTTTAAATTAATTTCTTTCCTACCAATGATCTTATTTCTCTTAGAAATTATGAATTAATTAATTTAAATGTATATTTATTTACCTGATAAATTTATAATTTTATAATATTATATCTTACTTATCCATTGTTATATTTAAACCTGAATAATTATTAAAATGGCGATTCATTAACTAGTGCCGAGTATAATTCATAGATTATGTTCATTTATAAGAAATTTAGCATAAACATACTCTCCCATTTAAAACAACCACAAAAAATTCTCATATTTAGTTCTAACATTATTCCATCTAACTGCATCAACTATCTATAATACATATATACACACACCACATAACTTATAATTCACAATTATTATTATATGTACTAATAAATCTCGATTTTTATTTAAAAAAAATAAATTTCGATTTAATGGTGAAAAATAAAATATAGAGAAAGTACATTAAACATTAAATAACTATACAATCAATCATTAGCTCAATATTTAATGTAAAAAATATTGATTAACATATATAATTAATAATTCACAAAATATGAAGTATATAATTCATTTTTAAAACAATAAGAGCTTCCTAGTGATTATGACTTTTTTCTTTTTCTTTTTTTGCTTGGGATGATAAAAGGAATACAAGGCAACAAAAAAACAAAAACTAACGTCAGAGGGATAACTCCAACTATATCCCTTTTTGAAGCCAAGGCAGCAATACTCTAGTGGAGGAGAAGCCAGAACATTGACGCCTCTAGGGACATCCTTCGCGAAGTCCACTAACCAGTCGGCAGTAGATTCTCTAGGGATACGGGTGACTTTTTAACTTTCAGAACCGCTTGTAAAAGGGAAGAAACAGCATTGAGTAAAGAAGCAAAGCATCCTGTGTAAGATGATGCAATCAGTTATAGCTTCCATAACGCCTATGTTATCACACTCAACTATCATCCATGGGATTCTCAAATCAATAACTATCTTAAACGATTATAAGTTGCCAAGAGTTCAGCAACAAAGATAGAACACTTGCCATTCCAGTCTCTGACAAGACCATTCCCATAAGCACGAACCAAACATCAAGAAAGCAACCATTCGTATTCACTTTGAAGCAATTTCACGGGAGGAGGTTGCCGGCTTACCCCAACAGATTAACTATACTAACAAAATTAACCTAAGATCCCTAATTCCTTTTCTAATTTTATTCGGTCATACTTCCGTCTCTTCGTTCGGCCTCTATTATTCGGTTCAAATTAAAAAAATTGATCGAATAATTTAGTTTAATTTTTTATATATTTTAATTTAGTCTGATTTTTAATTTCAAAAATTTTAGTGATTTCAGTTGGTTCGATTTTAGATTCAAAAATTTTAATTATATGCTACCTCGTTTTGAAATCTACCCTTATAAGCTTATTTGCCCCCTAAATCTAAAAGCTGTGCCACTGAGAGTAGAGACGCTAATCTGCCTCACCCTCCCGTCACACATGCCTGTGCCTCTTCTCTGAGCACTGAGCTCCACCACTTCCAGCGGGTCCACTGTCCACCGTCCAACCTCCACTCTCCTCCCGACATCGACTGATTAACCATCGCGGCTAACTCGGGTCATCGATCTTCACTTGCAACGCTGAGTCGCCGACTCCTCCTCACCTCACTGTAGCTCTCTAGTCTCTCTCTCCAGTCTCCACACAATCTTCGGCCGTCGCTCTCCACGCAATCTTCGGCCGTCGCTCTCCAGTCCATCGGCTCTCAACGCTGTCAGCAACTTGGTTGTCCTCAATCCTCCGTCTTCCTCAGTCCTCAGTCTTTCTCAGTTCTCAGTCCTCGCCTCCTCGGTCCTCATCAGCAACTGTAAAAGGTAAGTAAATTTTTTTTACACTATTGAGAAAAGTGTTGGTTGTGTAACTTTCTTGTATGAGGTATCTTGTTAAATGTCGCTCTCTAGTCCATCAGAAACTGCCCATGGAAAGTAAATGAACTGTGAACTTGGCTCATTCACTGATCAATTATCAATAGTTTCTTATTTATTTTTTACAGTACTTGGTTTGGAACTTACTTTTTGTGCTAACTGTGTTAAAAGTATGTAGTATATGAATATTCATTCTTTTTATCAATACTTAAGTAGTTAACTTGCACAAGAGATATATTTGACAGCATCATGTTGTGCAAAGTTCACAATTGATATGATATGTTATTGTAAAATGGACTTGGAGTAATTTCACTTTGTTTTCTGGATAATTAATTATTTTATTGTTTCCATCATTTCTCAACATGCCCTCTACGCATTTGCAAAATAGAATTGTTTGAAAAATTAGTGAATTTTCTCTAAAAAAAGTTAATTTTAATTGAGTTACTCAATTAGCTTTATTTTCAGTTATTATATAGTCGAATTCAAGTTGATTAGTTGAGCAAGCATGAAGATGATTAAATTATATAGCTTGTTTCAAATTTTATTCGCTTGATATTAAACTTTGTGTGATATTTGTATTATGTTATTGAGTTTGTATTTATTTGTATTATTTTTGTTATGAATTGTGTTCCGTAATCTTTTTTGAAGGTGCTTACTCTCTTTTTTAATGTTTATTTATATTAATGATTTCTAATAACTGATTAAGTGTATTTAAAATAATTTATCATTATTAATTTGAGTTTGAACTCGAGCTTGAGCCGAGTCTTTTTATTTTGAGCTTGAGCTCGAGCTTTGTTAATGAGCTTCTTAATCGATTTTTTCGAATTACAACTCGAATTAGGCTCATTATTATACTAAACAAGTTTTCCTCGAACTGAACTCGATAATAATATTTAATTCACGAGCCGAGCTTGAGCTACTAAAATTTTTTAATAAATGAGCTTGAGCTTTACAAAACTCGGCTCGATTCGATTACATCCCAAATTAACAGACATCAGTTGTATTCTTTGCCGCTCTCTCATATGCTCAGCGCCCAACCTTAAGCCATTGCTGACTATCATCAGCCTGAAGGTAAAAGTAACACTTCCAATGGCTGGAGATGGAAGCAAAAGAAGTGAAGTCTCAGCAATTCCGCCTCGAAAAATCAATGTGCAGAAATTTGTAGAATCGCGCACTTTTGAGCTCGAGACTCTTCACTCAATAGTATCAGACCGGTTGAACAACGATTTCCGATCTCGAAGAAACAAGAGAAGAAGAACCACTGCGTATGACAATCAAAATGCAAAGAAGAGAAATAAAAGGAGAAAATGTGGAATAGCTGTTGATAAAAGCAATAACGTGGCTTTGGAGCAAAACCAGGAAAGGCTTCCTCCTCGTCGCGTTCGGCGGAGAGTTGAACTTAGAAGGAATTCTAGAAGTGGTTTCTCTACTTCCAGCGAAGGGACGAAGAGGCTCAGAACGTATGTTTGGCATTCGAAGAGGTTCACAATGACAAAGCTGTGGGGTTTCCACCTTCCCCTGGGTTTGCAGGGCAGGTAACATTGTCATGTAATCTGCAGCTAAAAGTTTTTGCAAAATTAATAAGCTATTCTTTTTAGAGTGGTTTTGTATGATGCAGAGGAAGGGGGTCTCGAGCTTTATTAAAGTGGTACAAGCATGGGGCTCTTGTGCATGATGCAAGCTATTATACTGCTGTCCAGTTGGAGGGTCCAGAGGTAGGCATTACCCTCTCTTTGTAATTAGCAAATCTTTTAAGTCTGAATTTTTATTGCTTTGGTAGTTCTCATTTGTTGTAAGGTTCATAATTTATAGAACTTTTACTTGTAAAATTTATAAGTTGGAAGAAATTTTTTTTTTAATGATATATGATTTCTAGGATTCATTAACGTCAATCATAAGGATGGTGCTCGAGCCTTCTTCATCAACTCAATCTGAGGAAATTACAAATACTATTCTTTCTGGTTGTATCTATGGAACCGCCATGGTATATTACTCCACTGCAATTGTTTTGTTGTTATGATTTTCCTGAAGGAGGATAACCCTGTGATGTGCATATATGAAACTCCTTTTGTTCTTTCAGCTTCATCATGTTGGAGCTCTTTCTGAGTTGATAGCTCCTGTGACTTATATGTGGCGACCTTATCATCTTCCGAATGGAGAAAACAGTGGTAGTCACTGTAATTCTGATGGATGCAATGAGTTGACAAGTTCTGAATCATTTTCTTCCCATCGCCAGCTTTGGGTGTTGATACATGCTTCAGCTTTCAATGAGGGATATGATGCTCTAAAATTTGCTTGTCAGAAACATGTATGTCCTTTTTGTTCCTGAAAGAATTTGTAAATTTAAATTTTGTTGTAGCTAAATTGGTGTTGACTTGCTATCTTACAAATAAGGTTTTCAGGAATTCCTTTTCCTCTAAATTCCCAGCTTGTTGGTAAAAGATGGTTGGTTGACCATTTCTACGGCATATATTTCACCTTTTGTTTCTTGCCTCATGCCTCATTTTCATGTATTATAAATTGGTAAATCACGTCCCCTTGGTTTGTGATTTGCTTTCTTGACCATTAATTTTGTGTTGGAATTGGAGAACTTAATTTTTAGGTATACTAAACATTCTTGAGGTTTGTGATATCTTAATATGTAAATTTCTTACTTTTCTTATTTTTTCAGATGAGTGAGAGTGGCATCTTGATCAATTGCATTTCACTTGAAGGCGAACTTGCAAAATTAGAGGTAATGGGATCAAAGGCATTTCAACTTCTTCAAAAGATATTACATCCTGTTTATTGGTGAGCCAACTAATAATATTCTATGTTTCTTTGGGATCAAGATTTTTAGTTAACTATGGCTAAGGCTGCTTACTTGTGTGTAGTGATTCAAAGAATTCCTGGCAACTGAGGAAATGTGCTGTTGAAGATGCGGATCATGATTCCAAGCTTAAGAATCCTTCTATACTAGAAAATGAGGAGAATATGTCTTCATGTTCTATGTTTCCTTTTACAGTCAGGGATCCTCGAGCAATGTCTGAGACAAAGATAGGTGATGTTTCTGTGGCAGCTGCTACCACAATGAATTATGTGTCTGAAGATGAACCTAGAAAGGATGTCACTACACTGGGAAATCCAGAAAAGAGTGAAGATTTACTTTGGCAACCATGTTCAAAACCTGAAGGGGATAGCAGTTTCTCTAACAAAGGGGATCTGTGGGATGCAGCTTGCAGAATAAGTCTCCCTGTGGAAGATAATGTTCTTTGCTTGGAAAAACATCGTTTACGTATGGATTTCGTTTGCCTTGATGATGCAAAATCAGGGATGCCGAGTACTGCAGTTGAGGTTCATGGTTCAAGATCTTGCCCTATTGTTCTTCTTAAACACAACAATGGAATGGGCTCATTCATGGGGTAATTCTTTTTACTAGATTTAATCTCTCATTTGTTGTTATTAGAATTAAATGATCTGGTTCATTTTCATATATTTCCTGTGATCATATGTGTACCAAGATTACATCTTTGCAAAAAAGATTAGCTGTATTCCTCATTAGCACCTCTTAAGTGTTGCTTAGCTTTACAGATGGTCAATAATAATGCCCTTGTGCTGGGTCAAGGTCTTTTGGATATCTTTCATCTCCAATGGAGCTCGTGCCATAGGTCTTAGAGAGAAGCGATGGATTGCATGTGAAGTATGTGTGCTTAACAAGCAAGAATTTTTTTTTGAAAAAAAAAATGGTAACAGAACAATTATGAATTTTTTTTTTATTATTTCTTTGCAGGTAGGGTTACCCTTTTTTCCTTCAGATTTTCCTGACTGTAATTCATACCTCTCTTCTAAGGCAATTGAAAGTGCTGCCATAGACCAAAAAGCAGAACGACTATGTCCTGCTGTAAGATCCTTGAAAGTGCCTGTTCCACCCCCATGGAACAGCGTCCGCATTGCTGTGCAAGTGGCTTCAAGTTCTCATGCAAAAGACATGATTGGTGGCAATTCAATGTCAATCATTAGATGTGATCATAGTGATATAACATCACTCAGGGTTGATGGTAACTCATTTGATGGAATTGTAGCAAGGACATCCAATATGTTGGCTGATTTTATGAATGAAATATATGGTGATTGTTCACTTTTATTCCCTCAAGCTCCAAACAAGAGGATGAAGTTTCTAGAGTCTATCAATGATGAAAGTAAACTTGGTCAACTTCAAAATGGTATTAGGCGAATGAATTCTAACCGTCAATTGTGCTTTGTTAGAGTTCTTCTCCATGCATATAAAAAAGGTGTTTTTGAAGAGGGAGCAGTTGTATGTGCACCTTGTCTCAGTGATGTGTCACTATTGACTTCCAGGTATTCTTCCAAAACTTCTTATTCTTATTGATGCATCAGATTACTTTGAAAATCTGAGGTTTGCTTGATTATGTGAATTCTTGCTGAAATTGCATTAGGCTTCATTTGATAGGTGTGAATTTAAAATAATAAGGTATTTAATTTGGATATTATTTGAAAGTTTATAATTATAATTTAAAAGACAAACCCAATCATCAATCATTTAAATGCACACCAACATATTATAGATTCATAAGTCATAGAAGGATATTTTGCAAAATTAGAAGGATGCTTGTGCATCTCTCATTTTTTCAAGAGCTGAGTGGGACATTTAAAGGAGTGTTTTACTGTAATATGAACATTGCAAAGATCATCTAATCTATAGGGTTGAAATTATCATTTGGGGATTCCTACTGTTCATGAGGCTTATCATCTGATGTTATTTGATGTGGTTGGCACGTGCTTCAGGTCAGAAAATAATGAGGCTGGTTTTCAGATTCCTACCTCTGTGGTGAGGGCATACTTCAAAGAGCAATCTAACTCTGCTGCTGAAGAGTCCCATGGGTGGCCTATTGGTTTTGTCACGACAGGATTTGTTCGAGGGAGGTTAGTGATGATGTTATTCTTTTATTTCTTTCAATGAATATGCAACTCTTTCTTTGGTAACAAAATCACAGGATTTACTTTTGATATGCAGCAAGAAGCCAATGGCAGAGGCCTTTTGTGAAGCAGTTTTACTAGCGCATCTTAGGGAAGAACAGTGGAATGAGATACCTGTAAAGAAGAGGAGAAAAGAAATATATGTGCTTGTCAGGAACTTGAGATCTTCAGCATATATACTTGCTATGGCATCAGTTATCTTGGAACAACACCAAGACGATATGGAGTTCTTGTGAAATGCTGCAGGTGTGATAACAAATGCGCAGATGAAGTTAGGTAGATTATGTCGAGTCATTATGATGTTACATTGCAAAAATGGATTAGAGCTATTGCAGGTGCTGGTAGGATTTTGCTGAAAGAACATAGGGGTATATTTGTTCTCTTTTTTATTGAATGAAAAAAAAAAGAACTTTTGTTTCTAAGGATAGAGTAGGAAATTAGTATATGATTTCTTGTTTGTCCACTTTATAAGATTTTAAAAATGTCATAAATAAATATTTTAATTTTAGAGTTTATAAATCAAGATAAATACTTTCAGTTGAAAGGTTACTACTAGTGTTTAGTGATAAATTAGTTGGTAGAAGTCTGTATCAATGTTATAAGTCAAAATCACTATTTTGCATGGTGACGTCGCAGGTGGATGTTGCCCATGCGGCTTTGATCCGCAGTAACTTAAGCCCAAAGGAGAGCAGAAGCTCGTTCCTGGAAGTCAGCTGGCAACCTCCTCCCGTGAAATTGCTTCAAAGTGAATACGAATGGTTTCTTTCTTGATGTTTGGTTCGTGCTTATGGGAATGGTCTTGTCAGAGACTGGAATGGCAAGTGTTCTATCTTTGTTGCTGAACTCTTGGCAACTTATAATCGTTTAAGATAGTTATTGATTTGAGAATCCCATGGATGATAGTTGAGTGTGATAACATAGGCGTTATGGAAGCTATAACTGATTGCATCATCTTACACAGGATGCTTTGCTTCTTTACTCAAGGCTGTTTCTTCCCTTTTACAAGTGGCAGTAGCTTTTACAAGTCGTTCTCCAGTAAGTTCTTGTTTGGTTTTTTTTGTTTTTTTCATCAAGATGACGCCGCTTTTGCTTCCCTCGCTTTTCTCAGAAGACGCACCGTTTCTTGCCCAATATGCATCATTTTCCCTTTAGTCTACTCCAGGTAACAGCGAAAAGTGCTTTCATACGATGCAGAGGTGAAAATGACGCCACTGACTCTGCTTTGTCCTCTTTCCATCTCCTCTTCATCTCCTTCACGTTCTTACCTGCCGTCCAAACCTCTCGTCCAGAACCCTAGCTTTTGTTTCTCATGCTCCTCTCTCCAATCAGAGCAGGTTCATGTCTGCCAATCTTAAGTCATTACTTTTAATTTCGATGCCTCTCCTTCGAATCAAATTTTACATAATGTTCGAAAAATTTTGTTCAGGTAACAGCCGGAGTTACAGGTACAAGATCCGAATACAAGCCAGGTGTATTTGATGATTTGTTCCTTAGTCTGTTTCGAAACAAAATGGTCAAGGTGAGAAGGATTGACAAAGTAGCTAAGCCAATTTATTGTAGATTCTACATAATAAACGATGAAACTTCCTCTTGTAGGTTCCATATGATGTATGAGATGTGTTATTTGTCTTAATTATTTAGGATTGGTTAAAGGTTTTTCTGTGAATATTGTTGCTTTCAAGGACGATAACAGGAGGTGGGATGGGATTCTGATAAGCCTGGATATGATGGATTAATAGAAGTTGCAAATCGGCTCATGTCGTCTGGCAGAACTAATTCTGATACCAGGGATACAGCCGTATGTTTGATTCTCTAACATTTCTCTTTCTTCATCTTTGTTGGAGAAAATTTATAAAATGAAATGGTAAAACATAAATAATTGAGTTTAACATTGAATTGGTTATAATTATAAGTACTTCAATCAACTTATATAAACTCATATAAAAAATGAATTCTAATATACCCAACTTAACATTCTTTGCGAGTTCACTTGAATTGCTCTGATGTGTATGAGTGAGACTGCCCATGTTTTTGCCTAGAGCAGGTTCGAATATTAAGGTCGCTGTTTCCTCAATTTCTGTTAGATCTATATAAATTGTTCATCTCTCCTTTAGGAGGAGGGAAAGTAGCTGCCCTGATGATTGGTGAGTGATTCTGGTTTTTAAATTAGAGGTGTGCTTTTTATCATGGCAATTACTGTATTTTAGTAAGTTCATTGCTCTACAGCGAGGGTGACTGCACTCACGTGTCAATGGCTCATGGGCATATGCACGGTGAACTCTGTCGATCTTCCTGATGGAACCTCATGTGAAAGTGGAGTAATTATCCAATTTTTCCTTCTGATATTATGGAAATATCGATAATGTCTTTCAATTCCTGATTTATCAAAACTAAATTTTGGTTGATTTATTGGTCATTTGTGAAGGTTTTTGTAGAGAGATGCAAGTATTTAGAAGAAAGCAAATGCGTAGGCATATGTGTTAATACATGTAAACTTCCAACACAAGTAAGCTATCCATCATGTTTGATGAGTTCTTAACGAGTTCCTGTTGCCAAGGTTTATTTTTTCTTTCTTTCTTCTTTTTTTCTTTTATCCTCAAAACTGTTTGCATCCATCAGTTGCCAAGTTTACTGCTGGATAGAAAATTTTTATTTCTTTGTTCTTTTTTTCTTGTTTTTTTTTTTTTTGTGTGTGTGTGTGTGTAACACTGCATTTAACAGATTTCGTTACTTTCTACAATTTGATTGCCTAGACTTTCTTCAAGGATTACATGGGAGTCCCCTTACTGATGGAGCCAAACTTCACAGATTATAGTTGTCAGGTACCTAATCCACCATATTTCCTTTAAAACATTGATCCCATTCTGTTTGTTAATAGGATAAAAGGTTCGCTTATACAGGCAGAAAGCGAAGATGCCCAAATTCACCACTTTTTTTTTTTTCTGACCTTACGTGGCAGTTTAAATTTGGGGTTCTTCCTCCACAACCTGAAGATGATATCACGCTCAAGGAGCCTTGCCTTGAAGTTTGTCCGATGGCATCTCGAAGGCAGCAAGTTGCTCGAAGCACAGATGTAGGGCAGTGGCCAAAGGCATAATTAAAAAAAAGGAAGTTACTTGATAATTAATCAATAACTCATTAAATATCTCTTGATAATTACATCTACTTGATTCAGGTTGCATACAGCACATTACAGAAATGCATCTACAGTAATATAACTAATCTGTCATTTCCACCCTCTATTGAGTTTATACAAGGAACAGCCAATAAGTGATCAGATGTTATTTGCTATAGCACAAGCAGAGAGGGAGCACCCATGCACTCCAATGCCAGAAAGTTGAAGATAAGAAAGAGACTCAAAAATATTTGTTAAATTGGAACTGAAAGCTGAGGGAAATACTAACTGATGAAAAGCCATGGCACCAAGACCCATTTAGCAATCTAGAGCCCTTGGCCCTCGTGTCTGTTTTATAAGACTAAAATTTAACTTGCTACTCTTTGCTCGACTGCAAGAAAACCAATTAAATCCAGATTGACTGAAACTGAAGTTAATTAGACTAAAATGGGCCTTTGAAAAGAGAAAACTAAATAAAAATTACAACCATCGAAACCGTATTAATCCAAACGCAGGTAAAGGCGCCATGACTCTGGAACCAGAGCTTCCGGCTCAAATTATAAGCTAATTATTAGGGGTGTAAACTAAGTAAGTTAATTAATTATATTCCTTCGGATTTACCCCTTTGCTTGACCGCACGTGAACAGAACACGTAAAAGTGACCATGTCCATATGGGAGAAAAGCGTGCTGCTTATGGCATACACATGCACATATATATATATATATATACACACACATATCTTGCAGTTCGTTGATCTGCCTGACCAAACAACAATTCAACCTCCTCTAAATGGAATTATTTTGGGTCATGAGAAAGAAATGTGGTGTTCGTAGTAGTTAGGCAAGGATACACAGACACCGCACTATTAAAATAAGGAGAATAGGAAGAAATCCATAGTTTATCAAGAGGCCATTATAAAGATAAAGAAACCGCACACAAATACTTTTAAAAATCATATTATTTTTAATTGATTTTTAGAAATTTTAGCTAATTTTACTATTCAATTCTCAATTTATGAAATAATTTAATTTTCGATTCATATTTCAATTTGACAATTATGAATCTAAGACAAAAAAAGTTGTTTGAATGCTCTGCTTTATGTTGAAGCCATTTACAATGTAAAGGAGCCTTTTTTTTTTTAAGTTCCTTTTATAAAAATCGAATGCAAGGGTCGAGCCCGAGACTACATTTAAAAAACTCAAGAAAAAATTTGTAGAACAAATAACGATAATAACCAATATAACTTTTTTTTAAAAATTTCAGTCTTTCATTTGCTTACACTTATGTTTTTGTTTATTTCTCGATACTGATCATATTTAATATTACACCACTTAAAATATTTTTGACTTTTAAATCAATACTATTAAAATAAATTAATAACTTTATTAAAAGAAATAAAATTTTAAAATTGCCTTAAATTACCATGTAAGCTATGACCGAGATAGTTAGTCATTGATTTTTAATAGTTATTTATCACTGTGATGGGATTTATACAACTTGAGAACCTTGTTATATAGTTGTCCAATTATAGTTTTGTAATGATTCACTCAATGGCAGCATGAAACACCTTAAGTAAATGAGAAGCTTTAGTTCATCAATGAAACAGAGATCAGACAGGAAATCAATCTTGAATGAAAATTATTGTGACAACAAAATATCAATTGTACTCTTTTTACACACTCATAAAGAAGGAAATAAGTACAAAGAGAGCAATCAGAAAGACTTTGTCTCCCTCGCTTTGTGTTCACAGATTTTTCGCATTAACAGAATGGTGTGGCAATCTTTGTCAAATAATTAGATTGAAAGAAACAAAAAATTAGAAAACAAAAGATAGATCTTTTTCGCCTGCTACGGTTGCTGTAGCTTCTGAAGATGCTCCAACAATGAGGTAGCCTTCCGTTTGGCCCTTTCCGTGCCGCTTTTAGCAAGCTCCATCATAGGTATGATAGCACCAAGCCTACTTATGCAGGCAAGATTCTCAGGATCTCTCTTGCACAATGAAAGCAAGATGGCAGCTGCATTCTCTTTGTTGCGGGGCTGACCTGTTCTCAACAGATCAATCAGAACAGGTATGGTGCTGGCCTTTACTATAGCATCCTTAGCATCTTGGTTGCTCGCTAAAACAGAAAGAATGGTCAGAGCCTCATCAGCCATGAAATTTCTTGAATCTGTGAGCATCTTTAATAATGCTGGAATAATTCCAGACCTCACAGCCCTGCCCTTGTTCCCTTGATAAATGCACAGATTAAACAAGGCTGTCGCAGCGTCTTTCTTCCCTCTAGGGCTTCCATTTTCAAGCAATTCTACTAAAGCAGGTATTGCCCCTGATGCACCAATTATTATCTTGTTCTCATCCCCAAGTGACAAGCTAAAAAGTGTTGCTGCTGCATTCTCTCTTGCTTCAACACTCCCAGCCCTTAGAATCTGGACAATAGAAGGAATAGCACCAGCAAGCATAATCAGTCCCTTGTTATTTTCATATATGGAGAGGTTAAGAATGGCGGTAACTGCATTTTCTTGTATTGACACATCATCAGCAGTTAAAAGGTTCACCAAAACAGGAATGGCTCCAGCTTCTGCAATTAGTATCCTGTTATCTGTGCTTCTTTTGGATAGTGAGCGGATCTCAGATACAGCAGCTTTGCGTTCCTCAACAGATCGGCTTGAGAGTTTGCGGATAAGTGCCTGGATGGCTGCTATATCACCACTTACATCACGAAAAGATCCATCACTCTTTTTTATCCTCCCATTTGCTAACCCTGTTGGCTGCTCAATATTGTGCTTCGTGCACCACTGAGTTATTAGACTTCTCAAGACATAATTTGGAGTCAGTGTCAAATGTTCCAGCTTCTGCTGGGTTTTTGGACATGTTGTATTCCCAGTGTCAATCCATCTTTGAATATAAGACCTCTCATAGGTCTGCCAAATATAAGAGACAAATCAGAAGACAAGCAAAATAAAGATGAATGAAATTAAAGATTTTAAAGCAAAATTTATTTAAAAACTGATATTTGAGATAGCAAAATATACCTGTCCCGTGGCCACGATAACAGGATCCCTCATTAGTTCCAAGGATATAGGGCACAGAAAATCATCAGGAAGTGTGGGTACATCAGGTTTTTTAAAGTCTTCCATGTTCTTGCTGGCCAAATTATTTTTCTTTCTTTCATCAACTTCATTTGATTCACTCATAATGTGATCTGCAGCATGGCTTTTTGACCCATTACTTCCTGAAACAGCATCCATCCTTTCTGTAACTTCATGGCTCATACTAGCATCTTTCTCAATAACTCCACTTCTAGTTAACCTGTTCTCCTTCTGTACCTGATCAACTTCTTTGTCCATTGACTCAGATAAGTCAACAGAAATCACTCGTGAATCAATCAACCCATATCTTGCTGTGGCTCTTTGCAACTGCGATCTGACCAATGCAACCTGGGAAAAGAAAGAACATTAATGTTGAGCACCATCAAGACCATGGATCTACAGATTGTTCAACACATACCTGTTCATATACTTCTTCTGAGATGTCAAACTGCTCATATGGTATGTTAGCCAAAGCCTTTTCTAGTTTCCATGTCACGCATTGGAATCGGAAGGCAATTTTCTTGGTGGCTCCATCCTTAAATCAATAGATACTAAAATTCAGAGAGGTACCTAAGAGAATGTGCATGTTCAAAAAGAATTTGAGCTACTGAATGAAAACTAGCTCCAGACAAGAAAACATTCCTCTCCAAATGATCACCATCAACAAATGGAATAGGATTTGCTATGTCCAAAAACCAGTGATATCAATGTAAATCAGAAGATTATATGACCAAACAATGATAGATTATGCTTCAAAAAGATCCGATCCAGTCATTTGATGTCAAAGGAGTTTGATATGATATAACGAAGAAAAATTCAAAAAGAATAACTTTTCCTCCCTTCAACAATTGACACGTAACAATATCAGTCAGTATTCTTTGATTCATTGAGCTAGATACAAATGGATCAAACGTTTTTTTTTCTTAAAAAAGGTGGAGCTAATGCTTGCGTAACAGGATAAATGACAGTACAACAGAAAAATTTGCAACGAACCTGTTACCAGAGAGTAAACTGCAGGAAAGCCGACAACAGAAGCACATTTCAAATTAAGCGAAAACTAGAGCTTTTCAACTAGAGCAACTCCTAAAAGACTAAATTATATTTCATCAGCAAAGAGCAATTAAATTCACACAAATGCCACATTATTTTGCGTTTGCTCAACTAAACTTACAGAATTATTAGTTGTTTTGAAAGCTGCAGCAACCGACAGGAGACGCTTAGCAGCCTGGAGAGACCCCACAAGATCCGAATACCAATTCCCAGAAGACGAAGAAGAAGAATTAGAAGCATCCAAGGGTCCAGATTCGACCTTGTAGTCCTTTATCTCCTCGAGGAAATGCGTCAACAGAGATAGTCTCCGCAGCAGATCCGTGCAGTCCTTTCTGAACACCAAATCCTGGTCGTTGAAAGTGGTCCCGCAGCCATTTCCGGGGGACATTCCGACAATCTCACCAACGAGATTGAGGAGAAATGCAGCAGGAGCAAGTTGACCTCGACCACCACGGCCTTCCATCGGGCATTGGATCGGAGGCGATGGCGAAGAGCAACGTCTGTTCCTCCGGAGCCTGAGAGTTTCTCTTTGTCCGGTTAGTGTAACGGTGATCATTGGGGGTTTTTAACTGGTCTTAGAAGGGTGACACGTCCGAAGCTCGTACATTGGACTTTGATAATTTTATTTTGCAGAGAGAAGAGAGAGAACGCAGGCCGAAGTTCTATTGTGCGCTGAACAAGAGAGATTTTAGAATAAACGGTTATGTATGAAATAAAAAATAATGAAAAGAAAATAAATTATTTTTTCATACACTTATAATAAATAAATAATTGCTATACTAATCAAAATATTTTATTTTTTTTAACATATAATTAATCTTGCATTAAAAGACTCAAAATAAGTTCAGAATATTATAACTCAAATGAATGCAGATGATCCAAATAAACTCACATCCCACAAATGAATTGAAAAGGCCTGAGCTAGAGTCCGGCTCACGCTCGACACCAGACAGACGATTCGAAGAAGGAATGCCGCAACCATCACCGCAACCGAATCAACACCTGACTTGTCGACATGTAAACTCAATCATTACCATCGATATCAACTTGCCAATTGGCAAAATGCAGTCTATTTAGAGTTGATAACACCATGAATTCTTACTTTAGTCGAATAAATTCTAACATTATACTAATCAGTCTTTACATGTAAAAACAAAGTAAATAAATTTAAAATTGTTAAAATAAATAATAAAGAACTAACATCATAATGCGTAAAGATCGATAGCCTAACTGAGGACTATTAGTGCTGCTTGTTGTAAGTCAACAGAATCATCACCATCGTTCATCGGGCAGAAATCGATTCATGGTATTTTTAGTTTATTTTACTCCTTGAACAACTTTATCAAAATTATTCAGATTCTAAAAATCACCGGCCGTATTTCAAAACTACTGTTGATCACCAGAGCCATTACAAAATCCCAAGCAAAGCTCACCAGACATAGAAACAAAATAGACAAAAAAAAAAAAAAAAAAAAAAAAAACAAAAGAAATCTAACAAAATCTAAGTAAAGTCATCAAACCCACTCCATCCGAAGCCTGAGGAGTCTGATCTATTCTTCTCTTTTTTTCTTTCTTTTTTTTTTCTTTTTTTTTTCTCTAGACTTCAAGTATCAATGCGTACAATTTTAGTTGATAATCTATTCCCCCCATAATTTTTTATACTTTATTTTTCATATATATTAAAAAATATATTTTTTTATTAATTTTTTAATTATATTCATTTTAAATATATTAAATTTTATTAAATATTAAAAAAATATTTTAAAAAATTTCTTAAAAATAAAATAAAATAAAATAAAATTATAATAGTCCATTTATATAGAATAATTAAAAAAATAAATAAAAATTATGTAATGAGAATTATTATTTTATTATATAAGAGGGAATATACTGTTATTATTTGGTTTTTTTATTTTAAAATATTAAGTTACTTATTTTTTAAATTTCGGTTAATTTTACTTTCATAGTTTATTTTAATATTTTAAAATAAATTATTTTATGATTATATTATTATAATTATTAACTAGTTTCATATATTAATTTTATAAATATTTCAAAATATCATGTGCTAATTTTATTTTATTTTATCAGAAATGTACAAACGAGGTACGAAAAGTTGAAAAAATGAATATGATAAATAAAATTATAATAAATTAAAAAACTGAGTGATGAAATTATATGTAATTATAATATTTAAATATTACAAATAATTTAATTTTCAAATTAAAGGAAAGATAAATTGAATGACTTAAACAATTAATAGAAATAAAATCAAGGAATTAAATGGTCTAAAATTTTTAAATATTAAATTGTTTATTTTTTAAAACATAAAGATTAAATTGTTATTAATAATAAAAATAGAAAGTAAACAGTAATTTTTTAATTAAAATATTGAAAGGTAAATAAATGGTTATAATATTTTTTTATCTGAACTGCATGCATTATTTTAATTCGTATATATTGATAGAACTAATTCACTATCAAATCAAGAACAGTATTCAAATAAATAAATATGAAAAATGTATTATTGAGTATTTATTTTATAACAAAATTTAGTTTATTTATTTTAAAAAATATATTAAAATATTTTTGATATTACAAAAATTTATTAATTAATTTTACTATGTTTTTTGAAATTAAAATATCAACTAAAATTAATAAATTTCAACTAAATAATAATATATATATATAGGGAGATTTTAGTTAGTGATTGTGGCTGATACTTGGGATTTCTATTTCAGTTACAACATAGAGTAGGTGGTTGCTAGCTGGAATTAACGAGCAGGAAGGCCTTTTTATTATTTTATATTATCCAAAAATAAATAATTTAATAATTTACCTCTTACAAATAAGATTCCATATCATTATTCATTACTTTTTTTTTTAAATAATTTTATATAATTTGTAACACCTTGTTTACAATCAATAAATTTATAAAATTTAATTCAATTTTTTTTTTACTTTTTATATTTTAAAAAATGGCATTTTATTTTTCAACTTAAAAATTTTAAATCTCTCAAATGATTTATTTCAAACAGGAAATAAAGGACGCGTCTTTACGTTGCGTGATATTTTAGAAAATTAAAAAAATATTAATTTTTTTTCCCCAATTTTTACCCGTAATCTATCTTCTTTGAAGTCATAAGCACCCTCAGACCCAAGACTTTGGAGACAGAAAAGAAAATTACGAGAAAATGCAGAAATGTCAATAGTATGTGTTGTTTTGCATGAGAGAATAGGGTGGAAAAATTAATCCCAGCAATTGATTTTGATTTTTAGGGTGATTCGGTGGTATTGACAGAAAAAAATAGAAAAGGAGAAGGAATCCTCTTTTCAACAGAGGAAATGATTAAATTTTGGTCTGGAAGGCCAAAGAGGTGATGTTTCTTGGTTGATGAGCTAGCATCCAATAATGTAATAAGATGTCTCCTTTCTTTTTCTTTTCATCATCTGTTGAATTTGCACCTGTATGTTGTTAGGAAGAGAAGATTGTCTATTTCTTTATTTCTCAATTTTTCTATGGCTTTACTCAGTCTATTCATAACTTAGGTTTTATGTTGTAAATAATAAATAATTTAATTGGGAATTGGGAAATGGGAAATGGGGTTTTGTTTGGTATAAAGAATGGGATCCACCCCAACCAAAGAGAAGATGAAAAGTTGATGTAGACTCTCAGCTCACTGCAATATCATGTTGCCGTTACAGCTAATTTTATCCTTTTGGGATAATGCTGTTGGAGTTGGAGCTTTCTTTTTTGCATCTAAACTTCATCCAACAAACCTTACATGGTCCCGTTTCTGATTGTCTGCTTCCAATCGTTTGGTACGCTGGACGGCCATTGGTCACATCCCATTTTGTAAAATATATATAAAAACAAAAAAAAAATCAATTTTTGAATTAAATTCTCCACCAAAATATGTGGTGGTCAAGTATTGCATGTGATACACTCAAGTTGGACAATTTTGAAATGTCTAGAAACATGTATGGCTTTATTAATATTTCAAATATCAAATTTATAATTTTTAAAAACTAGAAATAAATAATTTAAAGAAATTTAAGAGTTTGGTTCATCCGTCAAATGTCTAGAGAGTCTTCGTGGTGGAGCTTATCGAAGTAGGCAATGCAAATTGCAGTCCTTAATCGGATATACTTAACTTAAGCTTATGTCTCCAAAGTTTTTATTAAATCATATTTGTGGGTTAATCGAAAACAAAAGCATTCCATTGTTATATTACATAAAATATTATTTATGTTCTTAGTAATTATTGAATGAGGATTTTAATTAAACTAGGGTAATTTAACATTATTTTTTTGTTTTCACTTTTTAACTTCAATTATTTTTACTAATTATTCAAAACAGTTATTAATAAAATAAAATATATTTTATAAGGTTTAATTTGATTTAATTTAAATTTAAATTTGAGTTTTACTCGTCTGTCTCCTGCTAAAAGAAAATATATTTTACAAAATAAAAAAGTTTGTGATAGAACATCAAATTCCCAGCTTGAGATTCATCCATGGACTTCTTGGGCTTAGAGCTAAAAAAAATTTTAAAAATGAGCTAAAATTGAAGAATTGACATTAGATCTACCGTGTATGAGGGCCCATTCTAATCAAAGTGTGTTATATGGGAAATGGGCTCATCAAAGAGATGGGTCATTTTCACCTTTGTTTTTTAAATAAAAAATATTTTTCATTATTGAGATTTTAAATGTTAAATAGTTTTAGAAAAAACAAATAGAGTCGGCAAAAAATTTTTTATTTGAAAGAAAAAAGATATTTTTAATTTTATCCTCTATTTTCTTTTTTATTTTTTTAATAAAATTAAATATCTAAAATTGTAAGGGAATAAATAGTAGTCGTGTATTAGTGAAGAAAAAATAAAAAGAAAAGAAAAACCACGTGTATTAGCTTTGGAAACTCACGTTTAACACGTATGAAGAAAGAGGACAAGACAGCCACGTGAAGTGCATTTGTCTTCTTATTAATTTTAATTTTTTGAGTAATTTTAGTTCCTTTCTACAAATAATTTCTATAGTGAAATTCTCACTCTATTTTTTATTTAAAAAAAGTGAGGAAGTATTAGGGATGGCAACGGGTAGAGTACCCGCGAAATTTAGGGTATCCAAATCCGAACCCGATTATATTTACAAAATCCGAACCCATCCTAAATCCGTTTAATATTTTATTTTTACTATCCGAACCCGTCCCGAACCCGTTTAGCAATACCCGCACAATACCCGACCCCGATTTTTTTAATTCAATTCGATGAGAAAAACTGCCAAATAAACTACACCTAACAGTTGCACAACCCAGCAAACCCAGCAGTGTGTTCAATAACAAGAACCAACAACTCAGCAACCCAGCAAATAATGATTTATAATCATATAATCAGATTAATTCCATAAATTCTAAAAATTAACAGTATTACATTAATCAAATAGTAAATAATTAGATTTTTTAACAGTATCCAAATAATTAGATAAATAGTTCCTAAATTCTAAAAATCTTTAATAGCAACTAAAAATTTTTCAAGAACATACACACAAAAGATCTTGATTATCAAAAAATTTGATTGTAAACCTGAAGAGAGTTCCAGGAGATGTCGCCGACGCCGATTGAGGAGGGGAAGGGTTGTCTCTAGCATCAGTGAAGTGGAGGAGAGAAGCGTCAATTGAAAAGAGTAGATGTCACCGACTGGAGAGAGAGAAGGAGATATCGCCGATGCCGACCGGGGAGAGGGAAGAGTTGTCTCCAACTGGGAAGTCGGAGATGTCGCCGCTGGAGAGAGAGAAGGAGATATCGCTGATTGGGGAGATCGCTGACTGGGGAGAGAAAGGAGACGTCGCCAGTGCCGACTGGGCTGCCGGCAGTCGTCAGTGAAGTGGGGGACAGGCGTGACTGAGAACTATGGGAAGGGAAGCGAGGGAGAGAGGCGCCGACTAAGAGAGGAAAGCAGAGTAAAATGAAAAAAAGAATTAGGGATTAGGGTTACTTCACTTAGTTTTGTTAATATAGCTAATCGGGTTCGGGTAATGGGTATCCGAGCACCTATTCCCGAACCCTACCCGAATCCGAGACGGGTAGCATTTTTCAAACCCGAACCCGCCCAAATCCGTTTTAAAAAAACCCAAATCCGTCCTAATAGGGTTTGGGCGGATCGGATACCCGCAAAAACCCGCCCGACTGACATCCCTAGGAAGTATTGAAAAATAATTCCTTTCTTTGTATTTGAATGTTCTTTCTCTTCCCATATCCTCTTCTTAAGAAGCAATAGATATGACTGTAACGAAGAAAGCTTTCATTCGTGCATAATTCAAAACTAATATATGCAACTGAAGCTGCCATTTACTTATATATTATCAACTGTAACCGTTGAATGGTAGATATGGATTAGCATGCTTCTTCGTACTTTATTAGTCGAATCTGAGTCTGAGAATTGTGTGTGTCTGTTAATTTAGGGTTGATAGTTTGACGCACATGGCATTGCTACCAGTGAAAATAAATCAAGGTTAAAAAGCAGAAACTATATCATATCACAATCTCTTAACGTCGTTTTTCTTTGAAAGTTTGGTAGTTGATGATACTAGTCAATCTCTGGAAATATACGCAACATAAACTTGGGCTAGCACTAGCTGCAGTTTGATCTTCAAGATTTATATATTAAGAATATGCAATTGAAAAAACATATTAAAGATGGAGAAGGTGGAAGAATGATAAATAATAGAAGTTTCACATAATTCAAGAATTATGCTATATCTCTTATTAATACGTCATATCTGCTAGAATGTTCATTTAACACTTATTCTACAATGGCAAATGATGATACACAAGAAAGTTAAAATTGAAAAGGTTCACCTTCTTGAATCATGCCTGTATATTGTGCAAGATCAATGTGCCTTGAGAGCTTTTGTTAACCTTTAATTTGAAGGCAAAGTATCCTGATCCCACCACTAGGTCAGAGCAGCAGAGAATTTTTATGGAACAGAACTGTCAATTATCATCATTACTCAATTGAGTTGCATTTTGGCTTCTTGTCCTTGTTTATTGCATTGCCATATTTTTCCAAACAATCAAAGATCTACAGTTAGACGACAGATCCCAACTTTATATCTATCTATCTATATATATATATATATATGTTCCTCCCCTACAAGCTTAATTTCACTAGGATGTTCCTTACAAGAACAGCATGTAATTACTGAAAGAGGAGAAGCGTAGGAGAACTAGCAGCAAATTCTGGTTCCTTTGATAAATTAGATTCAGTAATCTTCTGCTTCGCTTCAGGACTGATATTGAAAGATCTAGAAGAAGGAATGCTCATTGTGAGGTCAAGGTTTAGGTCAGGCAAAGCAATTGGGCTATCCTCCAAACAACTGGCTGCATCAGATGCTTGTTCATTATTATTATTATTATTATCATGTCGGGTTTTGGTGGTATCACTTTTCAACTCAGAAGATGTTGCACTAAAAGAGCCTTGTGGGTTTTGAAGACGAGGAAAATTACGGTTCAAACGATGGTTATTTGGATCAATTCCCATGTTCACAAGCTTTCTTCTTAAATGAGAATTCCAGTAGTTCTTTACTTCATTGTCGGTTCGTCCAGGTAATCTTCCAGCTATTAGAGACCACCTGATAAACATTAGCATACATGTAAATATAAACAACAAAATGTAACTTAGTCCATGCATAAAATCTGCAAGAAAAGAGAGAATTAAAATTGAAAGACTAGATATGCACCTGTTTCCAAGAAGTGCATGAAGCTTGATGATAAGGTCTTCTTCATCTTCAGCAAAGTTTCCTCTTTTAAGGTCAGGCCGAAGGTAGTTTATCCATCTCAGCCTACAACTTTTGCCGCAGCGAAGCAGCCCTGACAATTTCGACAACAAAAATCAAAACCCTTTTTTCCAATACAGATGTGGCCATGCCAAATAAAAAAAAAAAAGGTGGGTGGATACGAACCTGCAGATTGAGGGAGGGTTCGCCAGCTACCTTCTCCATGTTTACGAATGTAATCAATGAGCTTCTGATCTTCTTGCTTAGACCAAGCTCCTTTGTTGGTGTCTTGCTTATCACAGCAAGGCTTTCTCATTAGATTCCAGATTGAGATACAAGCTAAAAAGGTAAGATATATAGAGACAGAGAGATGAAGAAGGAAGAAGATGGGGTAGAGAAGACTGAGCAGAGGTATATATTTGGAATTTGATAGAAGAAAGATAGAGTTGACTTGGACCGGTGGTTTGGCCATGCGTGAGAGGGTGCGAGTGTTTGTGAATTGCAAGTGTTCGGAGATACAAGGAGACAACCTTCTGCGTTAGTTGCCGTTAAGTATTAGTCCTTGTCCGTTATCATAATTTTCTTAATTAGCAAAATTAAGTGTTTTTCGGATAGTAGCAAAAGCTTTATCCGAATGGTCTTCTTCAAGACAATACATTTGAAATCTATTACTCTATGAAAACGAACAGCGAGTGAGGCTTATGGGTTTTGGTGGGTTGACTGATAGTTTTGGATGGAAGATAACTACACAGCTGAGTGGTGCTTCCCAATTTTTTAACAAACAGTCCTTCACTTGCTACACTCTCCTCTTAGTCTTCCCTGTAGTGAATTGATTGGTGATGTTTGATCTGAGTTCATGCAACCATTTTGTGACTTGCTGTTGGAACTGCTTCCTATTTTCCAAGTAATTACAGATTTAAAAATAAAAAATTCACATAATAGTAATTATAAATTTAATTACTTTGATCGGTAATATAAAAAATTATATAATATATTAATGATTATATAATGTGGTTAATTATATTTTAAAAAATGCAATAATTATTGATCATCTGAGATATAGAAAATAAAATTTTACAAGGGTTCTGTAAAACTGGAAAAGGTTTAGATTTAAATGAGAGTATTTCTCCTTTTATATGTTTTCTGTTACGTTGATGTTGATATGGACGTACGAAGGAATCAGATTGCTGTCCCATGCGTAACGGCTCCTGATTCTCACCGGACATGTATGCGGATGGTCCCACAAAGCAAATGGGCTGAATTTCTTTCTGATTCCGAAATGGGCCGGAAGATAAGGTTAAGATTAGGTCCAGAGAGAATCTGTTCATTGGACCGGAAGAGCTGGGCCGGCCTGATTGAAGAAACAGACTGGAACCCGATCTTTGAGCTGAGTAGGCTGGACCTAATTTTTGGAGGAGGTTTAAAAGCCTTCAAGTTATGAGCTGTTCTAACGGGTATGAACTTAGACCGGGGCGAAAAAACCCAACGGTAATGAATTATTATATATAAATATTGATATAATTACGATTACTTGTTTTAATTTATTATTAGCTGCAACTACTTTTGTTGCTATCTGTAATTACTATCACTATCGCTATTATTACCGCAATTACAACTACTACGCCAACACTATCGTTATTATTGGTATTTTTTAGATTATACTATTCTCTAATTTTTGTCAATTTTTTTTTATTATTTTAATATTATTATTCATTTTTCTTTTATATTATAAGAATATATAAATTTATTATTATAATTATATTTTATTTTATTTATTTCTAATAAATCTCTGTTATTTTTCTAAATAAGTATTTAAAATATTTTTAATTTTTAATAAAATTTAATACTTTTAAAATTAATATAGTTAAAAAGTTAATAAAAAATATATTTTTTAAAATGTATAAAAAAATAAAATGGATAAAAATTATGAAATAAAAGGAGTATATTTTAAATTTATTTTCAATTTAATTTCCACAACTCTTTAATTATTAAGAAGGAAAAATAATATAATTAAAAAAAAAAAAGCAAACGTTGTTTAATTTAATTGACATAATTAAAATAAAATTATTTATTTCAAATACCATTTTATTTATTGAATAAAATTTCAAAAAAATTTATTATTAATTTTTTAAATTTAATTTAATTTATTGGCTAAATTTATGACTAATTTTAAAATTTTAATTTTATTATTTAAAAAATAAAATTTATGATATAAAGGTAAATTTTTTTTAACATTTAGATTACTTTATCCAATAGATATTATTATTATTATTATTATTATTATTATTATTATTATTATTATTATTATTATTATTATTATTATTATTATTATTATTATTATTTAGTGGAAGGTAACGAAGGCCAGATCTAGCTCGCCGACTTCCTTTTGGACAGATCGTCGCCTAGCGATGAAGACTAGAAGGCGGCATCCTCCCAACGATGGTCGAAAGATTTATAAACCTCCTCCTAGCCATGGTGCTCTCAAGTCCTGAGTATGACGCATGGATCCATCTTCGGCCCTTCCCATTTCATTTGAACCAGCCTCGCATCCTCGGCTTCATGCAATACATTGCACGCTGCCTACGTCTCACCCCCACAACCTCATGGAGTTTACTATTTGCACAGGCCTTTCTTGTTTTATGATTTTTGTTTATTGGTGGAAGAGCATTATTTTAACGAAGAGTATTAATTAATATCGTTTATTTAAAATAAAATTTTTTTATTAAATTTTTAAAAGTAAAAAATATTATAAATGATTAATAAAATTACTATTTATAATAGTAAAATTTTAATGTAGAAAAATATAAAAAAATTTAAAAATAACTAAAATGTAAAATTTACTTTCTAAATAATAAAATTTGTATTTCAAATATTTTGATAAATTTATAAATTTTATTGTATTTTTAAAAATCGTTTATCTTAAAATTTTTTTTTGGAAAAGCTCGAATGAGCCTTCAATAAATATTATAAATAGAAATTAAACTTTTTTCTTATTACTTAAAATTTTCATAAAATTTAAAATTATTTGCTCCACCCAGCTCGGTTTTGTTTAATTTGAAAATTGTACCCTGTTATTGGCATTATTATTTTTTTTTTATTGTTGTTTTATACTTTTTATACGCATTTACATTTTTGGATTGAAAGCTTTTTGTTGTGTGATGAATATACAAAACTACATCGTTGTGTGCAGCTGACCTTCTGTTCAAATTGATCTTCCCAATCAAATTGGTTTGATTTTGATTGGTAGTTTCCATGAAATTGATTTTTTAGTTTTTCGATTTTTGTTCAGTTCAGAATTACAACAATCGGAATGCTCCCTCCGAATTACACTGCATTGTATTACATCATATCTAACATAATTTTTTTTATCATAAAGCTATTTAAGAAAATATTTTTTAAAAAAATATACAATGTCAAGGCATTGCTAAACAATAAATTCAATCATTACTTTTGATACTGCGTTTATATAACTGTTCTAGCTAATTAAACTACATTTACTATTCTTTGACTTAATGCTTGTATTATAAAACATATGTTGCAGGTTTTTGCTTATTCCCAAATGTCTTCCATGTTTCATAAAGCTCATCTACTTACTGTATCTGCTCGCAAGTCTGCAAAGATATGGGAAATTTCAGAGGAATGGTAATGTTAATGTGAGCAAAACATTGGCATGCATGTCCTGCTTCGGGTGGAGTGGATGTCTTTGGCAAAACTATCATCTTCTTGTTGTTTCTCTTGGTGGTACAATTCACTTAATCTCCTGATCTTGGTAAAGTCTCTGGACGCATGAAAAATGTTAGTGCATTAACACGGTCCAGAGTGATCAAAAGCTTAGATAGTTCTCAAGAGGTTATTACATCTGGATTTGATAGTAGATTTCTTTTATTACGTGACAATGAAACGATATGCAATAATTTTCCTTTTCGAATGCTCATTCTATCTAACTTTGTTGAAAATTTTTCTTTCTGATCAATGTGTTCTATTGTGACATCCCTTGAAATTATGCAGTCTTCTGAAAGTAGTGTCAAACATCAACCTTGGATTTACTGTGGTAGCATTATAATTGCACCTGATGGACGTGAAGCAATTGTGGGTGGCCAAGATGGTAAGTTACACAAATATTCGTTGTCTGGTGATAATCTTACTGAAGCAGCAGTCCTTGAGAAGCATAGAGGAGCAATTAGTGCAATACAATGTTCGCCAGATGTGACCATGTTTACTTCAGCTGATCCAAATCGTGAAGTTGTTTTGGATCGTGCCTCCAAGTAGTCAGCCTGATTTCGGGAATAGATCTTCACTTTCATAGGAATTTTAACACACAAAAATATAAAAATTCTCCCAGGAATGAAGAACTGAGTTGTGTGTGTGCAGTTGCTTATCACACTGTCTTTAAAGTAAGCATGCATACTGCCACAGGAGGTAAAAATTCTGAGCCAAAATTCGAGGCAATGAATTTGGTCCATCTTTTTATTCCATTTGATGAACAGAGATTAGATACCTGTATCATCATATATTGAAGTGGGAAACCCTGCTTCAAGCCGTATAACCATAAAAGGAGCCAACTTAGGTGGAGTTTATGGCTTGGAATTCACTGATGAATGCACTTTGGTCAGCTGGGGACGATGCCTTTCTTTGTGAATTAGAGAGTTATACAAATTTTCATCGACTTTAATATTAAATATATCCAATTATCTAACTTAGATGATTTGATATTCGCGGGTCTAGTAGAGACTTATTGACCAACCATCATTGGCTTCTAGTGATGACGTGGATATGACTCAACCATCACTCTAAATCATAACTTATATGATTTGATATTCACCCGTCTAGTAGAGATTTATTAACCAAGTCTCATTGGCTCCTAGTGATGAATTGAGGAGCATGACTCAACCATCACCCCAAATCATAACTTACATAATTTGATATCCGTCCGTTTAGTAGAGACTCATTGACCAAGTCTCATTGGCTCCTAGTTATGTCGGGGGTGCCCCTTTGATTTGGATCAAAAGATAATAGACAATAATACTAAACCATGACCATCGGCATTTATCATTCGCCTTAATTAAAACCCACTCATTGTAGTTGGATCTAGTCACTATCATTTAACTATAAGCAATTATTGACATACTATTGAAACAAATTTCTATAAATGCGGATTTCTTTCTATTAGTATGTGACTCTATATTTATAAAAAACTGATAATTAACATTATTTTTTTAACAATATAAAAGCAACAAAAAAAAATAGTATAAGATACGCATTTCTAAATACTCAGCATTACTTACATTGATTATTCGCCCACATTATACAGTTTATTAACTTAAAAAACAGAGAGAATGCCAACAAGATATCGACCACCTCATCTTATTTTTTTTGGATTGATACTCAAGTAGTCAAAGAGTCAAAGGATACACCCAATCCACATCACTACCTTTACCTGCCATGAAATCTAGTAGTTCAAAATTCATTTGTCAAGTTTGATATACCCTAGCTGCTATGAGACCATTTTGAGATGTCTATTCCTTATTTAAAGGACTATAACCGAGAAATAATCCCAAAGGGGAAAAAAAAATTAAAAGCTCAGAACGCAGGTAATCAAAATAGTTAATCAGCAAAGGTTGGATGCAACAGTGATTTGGCTAGTGATGCTGTTTTATTTATGATGGCATACATCTATTGTATATGAATGAGAATAATGATCCCCTTGAGCATTTGCCCTTTTTTCCTTGTACATCATCATTTCATAACAGCAATATTTCTATTATATTCTCAATTCTGAAATGAAGAGATATATGAACAAGAAAAATTTACAGCACCATGGAACTTTTTGCATACGATAATAGTTTGTACTGTTTCTTTATTCTCGGATAATCTTGGGTTTCTTTTTCGCCTTCCCTTCCTGTAACGCACTGTTATATAAATTTGAGTTTCTGATATATAGGCTCCTTGGTTCACCCACCATTAAAATTCTCTACCTTCCGTTGTATCAATTCATTGAACATGGTGCATAAGCAATCATGAACACAAATGCCTTTTACCTTTAAAGGTGTATTGGCAGTACATCTGGTTTTTCCTTTAGTCACCTCTGCCTGTACTTTGCCATACCGGCATTTCATCGAGCACAGCATCTGCATTCTTCGTGGAAGAGCTTTAAAGCCATTCACATAAGCCCCATCTTTTCTGTATTGCTTCTCGTGTGTTTTCACTTGACAATATCATTGATTCCCTTCCCACAGATGCTTTTCCTTTCCACTTCTTTACAAAGTGACAAAGTTTCATATTTTCAGTCATTGCTTTTGTGTGTACGAATTGCATACAAAATAAACAAAGTCAATTGTACAAGTCAAGTCACATGGATACAGCCCTTTTTGATACCCTTTATGAATCCAATGCTGCTCTGTTTGCTTTTAGGGAAAATATTTTCCCGGAAAGTATTTCCATTTTTTCTAACGCATTCTCAATTTTTGAAACACAAGTCAGGCACATGCAATGAACAATTACTAGTCCTTTATTTGATCAGGGTAACTCAAACAATAAACTTCAAAATTATATCCCTTTGATTGGCATTTTTTCAATTTCTTTTACTTGTAAGAAGTTAAAAGCCATTTCTGAAGTTACTAACCTAATTTACTCATGCACCCATATATTAATCAATATGTTTGGGACGTGCAAACATACCTTAAATCAATGTAATTCTCAGGTAAGCTAACTGGTCCACATCGCAGCGGACTGGCCGTTGAATATAAAATTTTGGGGCAAGTTAAATATCTTGGGGGTGGTTTGCAGATAAGACAACCACCTTTCAAATCTACACTCTCCCAACAGCCTTCCTAGCAAGGACCAGCTATCTATAGATATTTATCTATGTTAAGGTGGAATATTTTTAAAAATATTCTTTAAATATCATTTAAAAAAGAATTTTCAAATGTTGAAGGAGACACCAACTCAATTCTTCAAAATACAAAGAGCAGATACCAACTCCAAGAATGGCAAACAGACTTTTGATTTTCAACTAAGCTGTTCCTTGATCTCCATGAATCTGTGCACAACCACAGGGTCATCATGTCTCTGTACAATAACAGTGCCCAATGTCACCTTGTCTGTTGTGCAATTAAATTAAACAAGCTCCAAATCCAAATACCAAATTGACCATCCACCTCTTGCACACCAAGTGTTTGTAGTGTTTCTCACATCATAGATTATACTAAGATTTATCATATTTTTTATAATTTACTAGTGGGTGAGTGGTTTGCAAACCACAAATCAAAACCTGTCATGAAACAAAGAAAAAACATTGAGACAGAATTGAACTAATAAAAAAAGACAAACATCATCTTAACAACTACACAATACACTGATAAGATTCACTGAGACGTCCCATTACAGGACATCCACCAGAGAATACTGTCAAAAGACCACTAACTCCATTAAATTTTCAAGTCAAACCCCCACACTTTTTCTTTTTTGGAAACGAGAGGGAGGTCTGAAGAGAATTTCTACATTCTCTCTTTAATTACATTATTGAACAGCTGCTGGTGTTTTCATCATTGAACATGTGGGTTGCTGTTGCAGAGTTATCACCATTGTAATTGGGTTGCTGTTCAGGGTAAGGAGCAGGGCTATAGTTATAGTAATAGCCAGTGTTAGGTGGAATAAAAGGAGACCTGTGATACATCATTTGAGGTTGAGGTTGCTGCTGCTGCTGCTGCTGCTGCATCATATGCCTGTTTTGCATGTTCATCATCATGGATGCCGCAGATGCTGGATGGTTATATCCATTCATGTTCATCATCATAGATGATGGATGTTGCCCTGTAGCATATCCACCACTAGGGAATCCTCCTCCTCCAGATGATCCTTGATATCCCATATTGGATTGAACTTGTTGAAAACCTCCTAAAGCAGCAGCTGAATTAGGAAGATTACCAACATTTCCATGAAAACCAGCAAGGTTCATCATGGTTGCAATTTCATTTGCCCTTTTTCCTTCCCCAGAATTGATGTTTCCACCTAATTGGGCACCGTTCATTTTTAAAGCTGCCATGCCTTTTTGATCAACCCCACCTGGATTAATCTTCATTCCCATGTTCTGATTTGGGTTCGGGTTTCCTTTCTTTTGAGCATTCCCATTGCCCACGTTATTGTTCATCTTATTACCACAATTTGGTGCTACTGCCATGGCTCCAATGTTTTTCTTTGCATTGCTTGCCTCAATTTGCTGCCTGATAAGACCCAGATGACTTGGCCCGAGAAAATTGAGTTCATCCTCCTCTTCTTCTTCATCATCATCAAAATAATCATCTTCAGAGCTTAATGCAATGGGGAACTTATGCTGGTTCTTCAAGGCTTCTAGGTTTTTGAGGATGCCTTGCTTTTGGCCTTTGTTCTTGTCTTCTTTGTTGCAGTTGTTCTTTTGCTTTTGGTTTTGGTTTTGGTTGGATTTTTGAGACCAAACCTCGGCATGTTTACCAGCTCGGACTAATTTCTTAATCAAAGTTGCAGAATCTACACTTCCTGATACTGTAACCTTCTGTTGCTCTGCATCTATGTGTACTTGGTAAACACCTGTAACAAAAGTTTTCACAAATTATGAACAAGATTTTATTAGATATCAAGTAATGGACTCAAAAAATTCTCCCAAAATTTAATTCTCAATATCTAATGACAAAAAGACAGATAACTTCTCATCTTACACAACAATTCCAGAGAACTATCATTACTTTTCTATTCTTAGGGAGTAATCACATTGACTGATTTTGCTTCTTTCAACTAAACAACAGATATTTGAAAAGATCACAAGGACAACAAATTTATTTATTTTCAAAAAGGCAATAATGCTTTAACTACAACAAATTGAAGCCCTTTAGACCCTCATTGAGTGGTCTGGTTTTTAAGAGAGAATGAGAATATTACAGAACACCAAACATTTCTCTTTTTAGCCACATATCTCGTTTGAAGAGTGGAAGACAACAATCAAAGAATATAAATAGGGGATAAAATAGAAAGAGATGAAAAAAGAAAGGAATCACCTTCAATCCTCTGAAGGAGTTTCTTCACTTTCTGCTTACAGCCATCACAGTGTATGTTCACTTTGAGAACACAAGTCTGTTGCATAAAATTTGAAAAAAAAAATTAACGAAATAAAGAAAGCAAGGAAGCAAAAACAAGAAGAAAGATTATAACTTCGCTTTAGTTACAAGGGGGGGGGGGAACCATAAAACAAATAGAAGAATGGGGATAAAGAAAAGACAGAAAGAATGTGGTTGAAGAAAGCGAGAGGGAGAGAGAGAGACCTGGATCTTGAGGAGCTTAAAGTCTTCTTCTTTAGTCATTTCTTGAGTAGAATTCGGGAAGAAAGAGTTCACTCAGCTAGAAAAGAGGAAAAGAAGCATAAAAGTTAAGAAGAGTGGATAATAATAAGCTAGTTATAGTTGGGAAATGAGAGTTTCTTTCTCTTTCTCCCCTGTTGATAAACAGAGCATGTATTAGAGAATATAAGATTCTTCTCTCTTTTTTTTAATAAAAAAAAAAGGGGGGGTTTTCTCTTCGTTCAGTTCTCAAAAGCAACCAAAACAAAAGCACATGGGTGTTTTTAGTTTGGGAAAAAAATTGAAAAAGAAAACCAGGGAAGCGAAAGAAAGAGAGAGTAAAAAAAAAAAAAGTGTCAGAAAGAGGGAGATAGCAATAAGGGAGGATGGGGGTTGTTTCAGAAATCAGAAATGATGTGATTTAACGTTAAATACTGAGCACTAAGAAACAATAAACGAAGAACAGCGACTTGACACCTCCCCCTACTTCTATCTCTGTCATCTTCTCCTTTTTTTTTTTTTTTTATTAATTATTTGTGTTATTGATTTGGCTTTGGGGTTTCAGAGAAGGAAGATGTAAGCAGTTCCTTGGTTCACGGCCTCAAACGCCGTTCCCTTCCCTTCCCTTCCCTTCCTTCTGCTTCCATTTTTTGATTGAAATTTGAATGACAGCTTTATGCTTCCTATTATCCTTCTGCTGTTGCCTCCATGATAAAATATTTGTATTTATAATAATTTATATTATCAAATTACTTCTAAAATTTAGTACATTTTATATGAAATATCTATTAGATAACTAAATGATTTATCAGGAAACGATAGAATAAATTATTATTTTAAATATAATATTATATTTTTTAATATGTATAAAAAAATAAATATATATATTTTTAAATATTTAAAATATCTTTATTCACTATTTAAATAAGCAGTTTTTAAAAATATTTAAAATATGTTAAATAAAAAAAATCTAAACATTTACTATTATTCATATTTATATTTTAATTTTAGAATTTTTTATAATAAAATTAATTTTTTCATATTTACCTCAATTTTAATCATTTATTTTAATTAATTTTAACTAAAAAATTTATAATTTACCATTATAAAATTAATTCTCAAAAAATGTGATTAATATATTTAACTTTTTATAAAAATAATAAAGAGAATGGATTTACATATTAAATTTATAATATTTTATTTTATTTAATATTATTAATATAAACTTTAATTTTTCATAAATTGTATAATAATGGTAAATATGAAATATTTTATATAGTAAAAAATTTATTTATAATAAATATTTATTTAATATCATTATAATAAATATAAAATAAATGTATTTTTAATATAAAATTTAAATTAAAGAATTATATAATTATTAATATAAAACTTTAAAAACTATATTATAATTTACTATTAATATTTACTATATTATAATTTGCCATTAATATTTTCATATTTAATTTAATATTCTTGATTATAATTATAATAAATTGAAAAAAAATTAATTTTATTATTCAAAATTTAAAGTTTTAAATATAAATATAAATTAAAATATTTAAATTTTTAACCACATGAACTATAAATTTTTTTTATCAAAATTAATTAAAATAAATAATTAAAATTAAAGTAAATATAAAAAATGGCTTTATTTTTTAAAATTAGAATATAAATATAAAAAAATTTTAAAAAATGATAGATATTTAAATTTTTTTTACAATAATTTAATATTTAATATAACTTAATAAATGAACTCAAAAAGTTTGTGATGTGGCATTTTTTTAAAAATATTTAATATAAAAAGAAACATAATTTATTATATATTAATTTAATTGAACATTTTTTTCAATTTTAACCACTACTAACAAATTATCTCCTAAACAATGTAAAGCTTTTTTAAGTTTTCAACCTTATCATTAAAAATAATTTAATATTGTGATAAAACTACGCTTGTTATATTATGCGTCTCTAAAAATAAATATCAAATAAGGTAAATAAATTTAATCTCATGATAAATTCATGAATAAATTTAAGAGACTTTAAATTTTTTATTATTATTATTTTAAAATAAAATAAAAAATAAATATTAAATATTAATTTTTTTAATTATATGTTATTTCATTTAAAAAATATATGCAATAATTATTTCATTATTAAAATGATTTATAGAATAATTTTGAAAATATGTATATAAAAATTATTAAATTATATAAAAATGTAATTATTTTATTAATTTGATTTGATTTTAATTTTTTATTAAAAATCTAACGAAACGATTATAAAATCGTATTAAATTAAAAAAATTACTTTTATATATATATTTATTAGACGTATTTATAATTTTAATAAATTTATATAATTAATTAAAATTATATGTATATGTATTTAAAATTACATCGTATATACATAACGTAAATTATCTTTAAGTATGAACGTAAGTGATTTAATATTATCTTTTATTTTTGTACTTTTTAAAATAATTTCAGTAATAAATATATTAAATTATTTTATAATAATTAATTATATAAATGAATCACATATTAGTTATATAACATATTGTATATATCAATTATTATATATTATTAATTAAAAATTATATAATTAATAATTGCATATAAATAATATAATATATTATAATATTAATGTTATTATTGTATGAATATTAGTATTATTTTCTATTTCAATTTCAATTAGATGCTGATTCAGTTTCAGTTTTTTTCAACCATAGTCTTAATAATTCATAGTTATATATATACACACTGTTATCCCATGTAGATATTTTTTAGTCTTAAAATATAAAAATAAAAGATAAAAGAAAAATAAGCAAATTCAATAAATTCTTTATTTTGTGAATGTGATATTGTGAGCCACGAAAGCGCACGCTCCAAGGCTTCCACCTTCCATTCCATCTTAAATAAAAGGTGTGGGCATAGTCATTTAAAGCTTGAATTGTTAGTTGAATCGGATTCGATTTGATTTTAAAATTGATATATTTTAATTTTAAAAATAATTAGAGAATTAATAAATGAAAGTTTACTTTTATATATACATATATATATAATATAAAAATTAATTTAAATTTCTGTTAAAATCAAATTAAAGAAAAGAAAAAAGGTCAGGTGGGCTCAACACTCATTCTCTATTCTAAATGATTTGAATCCCAACAAAGCATGCATGAACAGTAAAATGTAGCAAATATGATCACATAATAAAAATTAAAGCAGGTTTGAAAAATGGGTAATGCTGCAGAGGAGAAAGAAAGAAAGAAAGAAAGAATATGAGCTTTTTGGACTTGACCAGAGTTGAGCCAACAGTAACTGGGAAACACCAAAAGCAAAGATGAAGAGGTCCACCTTTTAACCCTTTTTGGTACAATTCCCAAACATCCTTCCTTTTTTTTCTTAACCCTTTTTCTACCCAAAATTAAGAATTTGTATTTACCATAACCAAAAAATAAAAAAAAAACTTGGGTGGTTGTGCCCTGTTTGTGACATTTGGGTCCTGATTATCCCAAACCCAATGCCTTTTTACCTTTTTTTTTTTCTCTCTCTTCTGTTTTTGTTAATTTATTATCAGATAGCCTGCCTGTGACCAGAAGGCAGCACGCAATCACACAAAGCTTAAATCCATAAGAAAAATTGGTAACATTTTTATAGGCTCCAACTAGGCAGAGGTGAGAGTGTTAGGTTCATCATTACTTGCTTCTCAGTTCTCAGCACCTGCATGCTGTCCCTAGCCAAAACCCAACTTCCAACCTTTTTTTTTCTCCTTTTTTCACTTTATTGCCTTTGCTTCTGTATTAAGTCTCTGATTTTATTTTATTTGTATATATTTTTTTGAAGTTTTACATCATAAATTACTTTTAACTGCCACTGATGACTTATTGGTTTTGTGTATCTAAAACACCCAGTTCCCAGAAAGAGGTAAAAATTCTCTGAGCTCAGCATTCTGAGGAAAATCAAAGAGGCGTGGGGTACAATGTGGATGAAGGTCTAGGATATGGTGTTATGGTTAGGGGGTCCACAGCCTTGGGATCCCATGCCCAGAGTCATGATCATCATCAACTCTAATCTTTCATTGGGACCCACTTTTGATCTCCTATTTATGATGACATCTGTCCTTGTGATGCTCTGTGGCCTGTAGGAGATAGGCCTTCTTGGGCTCCAGGCTACAATTGTAATCTGCCCACTGAAATTGCCATGCCTCCCATTTGTTTACACACAGCACTGTATTCAAATTCAAGATTTAATTCATTTTTTATTTTTAAAATTCTAAAAAATCGACTAAATTAGCCTTAATTGGCAAAAAATAGTCTAAATTAAACAAATTCTGGCAGTTTCACATACCTTCCACTCTAGTATCAAATACAACTCCAATAATAGAAGAGGCTCTTGCACATGTTCTTTGTCCTTCTTTACTTATTTTAAGGAGAAATGCTGGAACACTCACCAGCAAGAGCCACAGTTCTTTTACTACAATTAGAGTACATGGAAATTTTTTTATCAAAATGTGCTGTTCAATAGCTACCCATTTGATCTTCATTCCCGTGGAAGCAAGCACAATAAATTATCAAGGACCTGAAACCCATTTTGTACCTATCCAATCTGACAACCTAACAGCTAAAAAACCTTTCCTTTTTTTTTTATTCCTTTCTTTTTCATTTTCCTTCAAAACAAACACTAATATGCAATTCTCTTGTTAACCTACCTTTCATGCATAGGAATGCAGGACATGAAGTTTTGGTGATTTTGGTTGTTGGTCCACCCTACAGGCTAAGGCTTCAATTGATTGGAAATTAGGGAATGGCTTGGTTGTTTTTATTTCAGTAATTGAGAAGATATGAGCCTATACATTTTCTGTATGCAGTTCCAGTGCATGGTTGTAATGAAGCTAAAAACAGGGTGCAGTTGGGCCCCAACTCATAAATGGACAACTTCACAAGATTCTTTCTCCTTTGCCCAGAAAGGTGTCTGAATTTCCAAGCTGAAGAAACATCAATTTACATCCCAGATCCCAATTTCTGATGCTAGAATTTCTTCAAAATTTATTGCCAACAGACTTATAATATGGAGTTGTTATGTAATGTAGGCTTCTGCATTTTAGCCTACTCTTCAATTGAGCTTTGCAAATTGCAACACTTCTGAACTTGTTCATTAGCTATGGGCCTGAAATTGAAGCTGCAATGCTTTCAGAACTAAAGAAAAAGAGATGGGTTATCAAGAAAGATGCATTTAAGATGGATAATTTGTTGATATTGGCTTTGAGTTTATGGTGGGATGGAAATATATCTTGACATTACGGTGGAGACTTTTGATAGCCTTTTCTTTTCTTGGGTTAAATATTCAACTTCACTCCTATACTTTTTTAGGAATATTCTATTTAGTCTTTTTTTAATTTTTTTACTAAATTAGCTCTTTAAGTTTCTAAGCTTAATTTAACTTAAAATTAAGATTTCTAGATTAGATTGATCCATTTATTTTTTTAAATTAAAAGATACCGCAGATGATTTAGGAATTAGGGATTAGGGATTAATTTAAAAGTTATTTTTCTGAATATCAAATTTCTTTTTGTTTTAATTATAAGTATCCTCAATTTACTAAATTAAAATTAAATTCTATTTGTATGGGATTAGTTCACTAATAAATAAATTAATCCGGTAAATACTTACTTCATTCATAAGAATTTAACTCTCGATTTTATTAAAAGAAGGAAAGTATTTGAATTTAATCGATAAACCCTCAACCTACTGAACTTAATCCGAGCAAGGCTCTATAAATTTTGGATCTAATTATGGGCTTGGACTTGGTTATGCTAAGGGATTTGGTATGTGTTTTGAATTTAGGCCCTTGTAATAAAATAGATTTGCTTTTAAAAATGAAAAATCTTAACTTCGCTTTATAAATTAAATGCTATTTTGTACAAAGGCATGATCAAGAATAAAATGTTAAATGTTATTTTTTTAAAAATGCTTTAATTATCGACAATTTAATGAGTTTTTAAGTATGAAGTCTCGTTATAAATTATTTTTTTAAAAGAAAATTACTTTTCAAATAGCCGTATAGATTATCAAAAAATCATTACAAAGGCTAATGGTCCCTTAAAAGTGATTAAGATATTGAATTTGCATGGATTTAAGTGGTTCAGAAAATTAAAATTGATTTATTAAGAAAAATGGTTTTACTTTTGTACAGTTGATTTCACATAATTATTATCAACCCTAATACCAACAGTTCGACTTCTAGCATTTAAGCTGAGATCGAATCCTTTAAGCTGAAGTCGAATCCTGAAAAAAGAAACATGCACAAAATCTATTAGAACACACTACGTAAGTTAATTCATTAACACACCATTCAATTTGCGATTAAGGCAGGTCGGACTGATCGAGGACTGGACTCGCCAGAAATGGGACTAGCCAGAGAGGGACCCAGCTCATTTAACGTGACAGGCTTCTAGCATTCAGGCTGAAGTCGAATCCTGAAAGAAGAAACACGCTTAAAACCCATTAAAACCCACTACGTAAGTTAACTCATCAATACACCATCCAATATGCGATTAAGGCAGGCCAGACTGATCGAGGACTGGACTCGCCAAAAAAGGGGCCTAACCAGAGATAGACCCAGCTCATTTGACGTGATAGGGAGTAGGAGAGCAAACCCATATATACTACAATTCTATGAGCACGTGGGCGCTAGAAATGAATTAAATGGCCACCTGACGAGAATGGGCAGACAAATACACATATACGTGCGGTTCTGCATGATAGCGACATGTGACACTGTAGAATGATAACGGTTATATGTCACTAGAAAATAAGAGAAAAATCAATAAAAGAGAAAAGTGTGAACCATTCAAGTTAAACTTACTCACACGTGCCAAAATCTTACCTCCTTTTTTTTTTAAGTCAAAATCTTACCTTCTTTAAATATTATATTATCGTCCCTCAATTATATAATAAAGATTTAAAATATTAAATTTCATTTTCAGTTTAAATTTATTTTTAAATTATCATTAAAAACATTAAATAATTTTAAATAAAATTAAATAAATTAAGTAGAGTCTCATTCATACTTAAAATATTAATAAATAATTTATTTATTTAGCATTTCAATGAAAATTCAGAAATAAATTTAAATTAAAAGTTGAAATTTCATATTTTTATTTTCAACAATATTATTTAAGAGTAAATTTAATTTTTTGATCTATTCTAATAATGTTTGACTTTGACAATATAATGCAAAAGATGTTAACTAAAACACTACATACAAGCCAAGTTATGTAATTATTAAACAATTGTTACTGAGAGAAATTACTATAATTTTTATTTTAAAAAAAAATCTTATAAAATACAAGGATACCTAACCAGATAGGCTCAAACATCACATGCTTACTCCCTTAGCTTCCAAAACTTAACATCCATCAATGGATCATACAAGTTTTTGTGTGTCCTTCCCAAAATGAACTTGAAGCCATTGAGATTTTGGTCAACTTGTAATGATTACGCCCTTGTGGTTTGTGTCAAAGCCACGACAGTATCAAGGAACGACACCATTTTCGTGGCCAATTTTCAGCAACTTGGCAATTCTGGAATGAAAAAGGATCAGCAGAATTGCATGATTTGCGTCTTATAGCCTATCTTCAAAATCCAAATGCCATGCCATTTCTGGCTTCGACCAGAGAAATGATTTGGGGATGGAAAATTTTCAGTAGACTTGTCCTTTTAGTTGCCTTGTCCAAATAACCAGTTCTCCAGTTGTTTTGCTCGGATTGTTGCATGAGAAGGTGGGCCCTGTTTCAATTCATTTTGGTTGGTTTTGGTCCCAACCACGTGGCGATAACCCAGATGCCAACAATTCTCTTCTTAATGCGAAATCAGCTCAATCATATATTTCCTTATGCAATAATTTGAGTTAGTCATTAATACTAAGTAAAATTATTATACACACATATCAATAGAATAAAATTTTTATATTAAATCAATTTAGTGATAAATGTATCTCAATAAATTTAAAAAATTTTGAATTTTAATTTTTAATTTTTATTTAAAAAAAAATTTTCATACTAAATAATTCAAATGTGCAATGGATTCGCTTAGGTTTAGCCTCCTAAACTTTTCAGTAATAAAATTTTAGTAAAACTAATTTTAATTAATTAGTGTGTTTTAGTATATATTTTATCATAAACAATAAACTTAATGAATAATATTGATTTTTTTAAAATAATTATTTTATTAATATATCAGAGAAAAATTTAACATATGAGGCTATACCATCACAAGCCAAAATATTGAAATTAAAGAGTCATTTTCTCATAAATTTTATTACTCAGAATTTTTTTTCTATATAAGGTGTATGTACACGCATTTAATAAAATTTTATTATTTTAAATTTAATTATAAGATTAATAATAATTTAGTTAATATATTATATATTTAATAATTAGATATATATATATCGGATGGATCTAAAAAATATAAATAATTAAAACGTATTTAGAGATAAACATGCATTTGTTTATTAAAATGATAACAGGATATTTTATAATTAATAAAAAAAATGGATATGATGGCTGCGGGGTACAATATAATTAGTATGCAAAGAAATCACTATAAAGAATGTTTGTGCTTTTGGAGAAGCTTCTTTTGTACCGACTGATGCTCTATTTCAGTATTTAAATTAAAAAAATTGATAGAATTAAATTAATTTAAAATTTTAATTTAATTTTTTATTTATTTTAATTTAATTTTTAATTTTAAAAATTTTAATTATTTTAATTCGATTTAATTTTAATTAAAAAAATTAAATCAAACTAATTAATAATAATAATATATTATTTTTAATAATATAAAGAGATTAGACTATAATTGAAATTGAAATATTTTAATTAAATTTTAAAATATTAAAAATAAGGTATAAAAATTTTTTAAAAAAATTATTAAAAAGATAAATAAATTAAATCGAATCGAATCAAATCGAATTAGATCAGTTCGATTCAATTTAATTTTGTTTAAAATCAATTCAGTTTAATTTTTATAAATACTAAAATTTCAATTTATTCGATTCGATTCAATTTTGAACTGAATCCACCTAATGCTCACTTCTACTATAAACAATTATTTCATCACCTATGGAGGAAGAAATAGATTTAAATTATTTCATTCTTACCAATTAAGTAGTTGAATATAATCTTAAATGTCTTATTTTTTTTATTAGTAGAGTGAAAAAAAGAAGATGGAAGGATATTGAATTCGTTTTATCGAAAATTTTTATTTATATCTTGCTATTTCGTTTAGAAAATATAAACTAACATCTTGATTTTTTATAATTAATAAGTTCAACCTTTATATAAATAGTTATTAAAGTTTCTGAGTTTAAATTTATGTTAAGTTAAATATATAAAAAAAAAACCATATATAACAAAAGGTAATTAAGCATACAAAACCTACATCCAAAGCAGAAACAAAAATTATACAACGATCAGCTAGCTAGGTCTAATTTTTAAACATGTGATTTCACATAATGGAGCATGCATGTGGGTTTTCATCGCTAAACAAGGTTGTGAATTTCTCATCAGCTGCATTAGGGCTAGGAAGTGCTTGAAACACGTCCCTAACAAACCCAGAGGGTGCCTTCTTGTCGTAGGCCTGAGCAACGTAAGGGTAGGTCACCAAGTTGTATGGCACATAAGGCCAAAACTCAGCTCTCTTCCCTGTGCTTCTCACTTTCTTTAAGACCTTGTTTGGGTCAACATACCCACTTACTGTTACCCGGCTTTGCTTTCTATTCACCTCCACTGACTTCACTCCTGTATATTCAAGAAATAAAAATAGTTAGCTAATAAATAAACTTGGGGAGGAATCCATTAATTATTTGCAATACCTAATTATTCTACTAATGATCAAAACTCATAATTAAATTAATATTTGAAATGAATTTAGCTGGTTGGTTTGTTTCATTCACCACCTTAACCTAGAGTTGGAGTTTGGTTTGCTATATTTATTATGGAAAATGATGCCTTTTTGCTACTTCTAAAGCAAATCTAGCTATTTCAAAGGTACTTTTTGCTTATTTCTAAAGAGAAGCGTCTGGCCTAAATTGTTGGATTTTGCCTCACTTGCATAAGACAATCACTTAACTCAACAAGAGTATCAAAAAGACTAGAAGTAGCAAACTCTCTCTGCAGAAAATTTATGATGTCTGCAGATTTTCTTTTTTATGGTGGAGTTCAACGAGATCTTCTTCTAGTTCCCAATACGAGGAAGCTCATCTTTGACTCATTTTTATGATTTTTTTCCGTTGGGGCCTCCATGCGTAGCCTATAAATTGGCAGGAATTTGCTCTTCAGGCTTTATTAAACCAGGCATACACTTAGTTGAAGCTTACGTGCTTCATATAGATTAATAACTCTTACTTCCTTTTGGAAATCATAATATGTGCTCATAAAACATTGGAAAGATCTTAGTGAAGAAGACGAGAAAAAGAGAAAGAAAGAAATAGTTAAACCTTTCATGTCGGAAACAGAATTCTTAACTCTCCTTTCACAGCCATCACAGTCCATTTTCACTTTGATATCAACTGTCTGAAACAAAACCTATATTAAAGATCTGAAATCCAATTTCAGAGAGAAATATATCTAGGCATATATATACCTGCATTGGCTTGCGCTTCCTCTTCTTTTTGGCAAGCGTAAATAAGTCGGAAAGGTAATCTGAGAAAGAGTCAAGAGCACCCATTTGCTTAATTTCCAAAGCTAAACCAGAGGGTTTCAGAGAGAAAGTGAGAGAGATAGAGAAGTACTTGTAAGGAGAGAAGTACAAGAGGGAAGGATGGAAATAAATGTTGTATAAGTGGTGCATATTTATAGCAAAGTTAAAATTGATTTGAAGAGGAACCGAGCTAGTCCATGTTAAAAATATTTTTTATCTAGATCATATATTAGATTTATTCCGATACACTTGCTATTAGATTGAGTCTCTGAATATTTACACGTAAATTTTATAAATATTTTTTTTATATTAAATATAAATTTTATATTTTCTGGTAAGACTATTGTGGGGGAATTGATATTGAGTAGTAGCCATCATTAAATTGAATGGGTTATATAACATGTTTGATGTTCCCTTGCATGCAAAGCAAAACTACTGGATGAAAGAAACTTACAATAATTGCAACTCTTTGAATTGAGCCTCATGAAGGTTATATATATGCATAATGCAATTTTTCTTTTTTAAAAAAAATTGTTCACTTAATATTTTACATTAATTTTTTGGGTGAAGTTCCTTGGATGAAATAGTCTCTTTCTTTTAATTTGCTGTATTGATAAAGAAATTAAAAGATTTTTATTAATTAATTAATTATGATGTGGATGAATGAGAATAAGTTTAATGAAATGGGGTCGATTATTAAAGATTATCGTTGAAGGTAGCTATTAAGATAGCAACTGGGAAAAACTCGTCCGATCGTCTATATATACAAAGAGGCCAACTTGACAAAGAAATTAATGTGGCTTGCAAATGCTGCCACTAAAGCCTTTATTATTCATTGATGGTCATAATTTTTTCCATTTCTGCCATTTTTGGTTGCTCAGCTTCAGCTCTAGCTCTAATCACCAAAAAAAATATTTTAAAAAAGAAATAAACCCTAAAAAGAAAGTTGAAGTAGCCCGTACAGAATCTTTGTTAGATGCATTATTGGGCTGGTCTAGAGTTTTCCAGTGAAAAGGACTTGCCTCTTAGCCTCAATCCTCCTTTTGTTTTTTTTTTTTTTTGTCTCCTGCATTGATCTAAACGGTAGGATTAAACTATCCGAATCTTAACCTGATTTATATCAATAATATCCGAATCCGTTCTGAATTCGATTAAAAATTAATTTAAACTATCCGAATCCGTACCAAACTCGATTATTATTACCCGAATAAAATTCGAACCCGTTTAATCTTATATATTTTAATTAATAATTTATATAAAAAATATTTCTCATTAATAATTTTCATTTAAAAAAATCCAATATTTCTAACGAATATTTAAATTTAAATTTTTAAATAAAAATATATAAAAAAATTTATAAATATTATTGTAAAATATAATTTTTATATTAAATTAATTATTTATATAAACGGGTTCGGGTGGTGGTACCTATACATAAAATCCGAATCCAATTCAAACCCGCAACGGGTATTATTTTTAAAATCCGAACCCGTCCCAAATCCAATTATAACTACCCAAATCCAATTATAACTACCCAAATCCGTTCTATTAGGATTCGGTCGGATCGGATATCCGAAAATACCTGATCCGTTGCGGATCCGTTGCCATCCCTACTCTGCATTTCTTTTTTATAAAAAAAAAAATTATTTTAAAAAGGAAGAAAATGTATTTTTTCTTTACCAAAGAAGAAAGTAAATTGGCTTGATTAAAATTTCTAAATTAATTAAGCATGCATCACATCGAATCTCGCATTATTTTCTCTAATTAATTCCATGATTAATTGCATGCTTTTTTTAAGATTTTTTTAATAATTGTTATTATAATTTTCAATCATATAGCTTTTTTTAAGACCATGAATTAGGTTTTGATTCAATTTCTATTGTTATTATTATTATAAATTTCCTGTCAAGCATGCTGTCCTGAGTAATTCAATTTTCTTAAATGAATGAATTAAATATGAGGACAAATTAATTTCATGCAAAAGCATGCGTAAAATATTTAATATTAATATTATTATAATTATCTCATGATATTAATAAAACAATTCCTATATATATTTAGATTATTACGGTACAAAATAGGGATTTAATTTGCAAATTAATTGTTGTCAAGTGTGCAAGTAAGATGAAAAGCTTGTTTTCCAAATTCTCTAGTACGTATAACATTTGTATTTGTTTCAATTTCTGTATTTGTTTCCATTATTTTTTTTTTTTTAAATCTTGTATTATAAAAATGTGACTTTTGCCAGGGAAGAAGAAGCAGTCCAAGGACTCAAAAACTCCAACTCCAAGTGCTGAAACTACACCCGTTATCGAAACTTCACCTCCAAATGTTGAAATGACATCTGTCGTTAAAATTCCAACTCTAAGTACTGAAACAATACCTGTCGTTAAAATTCCAACTCCAAGTACTGAAAAGACGCCTGTCATTGAAACTTCAATTCAAGAAACAACACCCACTGCTCACGATGATAAGGTTTCTGATGAGAGTTCTATTGGAGCTAACAACGGCAGATCAGTTCCTATCGATCAGCAAAACAAAAAAGAGGGCAAAGCAGTTGATGAGAGTTCTATCGGAGCTAACAACAGCAAATCAGTTCCTGTCGATCAGCAAAACAAAAAAGAGAGCGAAGTAGTTGATGTTCAAGAAAATAATGAACAAGTATCGATGCCAGGTCCCTCTCAGCTGATTAAGCAAGAAGACTCAATTAACTATCACCTATATAATCAAGATATGGAATTCGATATCCGAGACAAATTGGGTCAGATAGAATTCTACCACAAATCAATTGAATGGATGAGCTATGAGTATTGGGAAAAAAATAAACATAATCACTGATTTATGATGATGAAGAGTCACTCTAAACCTTCCTTACCTATTTGGTTTTAAAAAATAAATTTTTATAAAATAAATATAAAATCGTTAACTGCGATTAGCGAAAATGAAATGTATATATATGGAATAAATGTTTTATAAAAAGTTTATTATTATTATTATTATTATTATTATTATTATTATTATTATTATTATTATTATTATTATTAGTTTTTTAATAGAAAATAAAGAATGAAGACTTAAAAAGTGTGGATGGGATTGAGTTTTTTTCGAATTGGATGCTCAGGTACTTGTGATATCAGTTAATTGTGCTTTCAGTTAATTGTGTTTTGTTGGATGATTGATCGTATTTTAGCCTTTTGGTTCAAGATTGTAAACTGTTTCTATCTAATTATGAGGAAGCAAAGTGTGTTTTTGTTTATAGATCTGCGAATGATATCGCTCATGTTCTAGCAACATCAGCTCATTATGAGTCAGGTTAAAGAATTTGGATTGATATCCCTCATTCTCACATTATTTCTTTGTTTTCTATAAATTAATTAAGTTTTCTTGTTATTTAAAAAAAAAGCCAATGGGTACTTTTGAATTCCTTCCACTGTAATTAAAATTGATATACAAATAAATAAATTCCTCCATAAAAAAAATAAGATAATATTTTTTGATAGAAAAATTTTTAGATTTTCTTTATAATTAGTTATTAAAGCAACATGGACTAAATTCATTTTACATAAAAAAAACCATGATAACCGTCAACTAAGCCAACATAACTAACTTTTCATTGCATCCGTTATTAGCAAATCACACAGACCCACGTGTCTAATTCTTTCCCGCCAAAACATAGTTCTCAAATAACCGCCATGCTCACAGTTATATACGCGCAATTTATCTCTCGCTTCAGCTGAGTCCAGAACCTGAGCACTGGCAAACCTGCATCCAAGAATCTCCATAAATGGCCACTCAACTTCTCATCTTCCTCACCCTTCTCTCTTTCCTCTCCGTTTCCTCTCCTCTTCCCGCCGATAACATTCATGATGCCGCCAGCAACCTCTCCATTTCCGGCTACACTTCGATGGCTCTCACTCTCGAATTCGGCTCTCAATCCATAATCCCGCCATCTTCCTCTCTCACCATCTTCTCTCCCCCTGACATTGAGTTCTCTAAGGTAGGCCAACCCTCTCTCTCCCTCCTGCAATTCCATTTCTCTCCACTGTTTTTCTCTCCCCAATCACTCAAAATCTTACCTCCTGGAACCAAGATCCCCACTTTGAATGCCAATCATTCACTCATCATCACTTCCTCACCGTCTGATGTCGATGTTTCACTGAATGGTGTCAAGATTAATGGTTCAGCGATATATAATGATGGGTCTTTGGTAGTCTTTGGAATCGAGAAGTTTCTTGATCCCGATTTTGAGGTTTCTGGTTCCATCAGTGGGAGGCCTGCTCAGGGTTTTAGATGTTCTGGTAACGGTGACGATTTCCACATGTTTGAGAAGGCAAGTGGAGCTTTGAGATCAAGAGGGTACTCTATTATGGCCTCATTTCTTGATTTGCAATTGACGGAGTTCAAGAACCAGACTTTTATAACGATCTTTGCTCCGGAGGATGAGATAGTAAAGAGCTTAATCGGCAATTTCACAGAGTACCGGTCGATCTTTCTCAGGCATTTTGTGCCTTGCAAGATTGCAAGTAATGATCTGGCTAATCTTGAAAATGGTGTGTTGTTGCCCACTTATTTGGATGAATTCTTGATAAATGTCACAAGGTCTGGTGATACTGTGCTGCTCAGTGGAGTTCAGGTCGTAGCTCCTGATTTGTATAACAATAGTTGGCTTGCTGTTCATGGCCTTCTTCGTGGGAGTTTCGTGGGGCAAGAGAACTCTCATCAAGCTCCAAGATCTTCATCCGGGGGCAGAAGAAACCGTGAGAATATAGCAGCTGATTTTATGTTGTGGACATCATTATCTCTTCTGTTCCTCTGCATCTTTTACCAGAACATTTAGAGATGCATGGTTTTTTTTTTTTGTCCTTTATTCTAAAATAGAGTGTTATAGTAGTTTTGATATTAGGATTTTAGTAGGGTAATACTGGTATAAAGGACCAATGATATCTTTCGTTTATGAGGCACCTGCTTATTTGAGGATCATTGTTTCTCACAACTTTTTCTGTTATCTCGTCACTCTTGATGCCCTGAAACTGTAGATTTTACTGTTGAAGAAAAGAAGAAATTGAAGTTGTACTCGACTTGATTATTGTTGTGACCTCTACTGGAGAAATAATTAACACTCGAGATTTTGTGATTCAATTTAGGTCGAGTCGTCGTTGGATAGCACGTAATTAATCAAAGTACAAAAGATAAGGATTAGGCAGGCATTATTGTATGGAGGAAGGTTGAATTGGACAGATTCAACATCTACAGTCTAGCTACGAGCCGTACGTAGTTGTCTATATATGGCTGCTCTTAATTTCATCCGCTTGAGCGCAAAATTAAATATTAAATGAATGATCGAGTTACAACGTTGGACCAGCGATAAACAACAACAGAACAACAACGTACAAGAGCATTAGAAGGCAGTGTCGAAGAGGAACATCCTCTTATTGGTTGCAACTATTGATGGCTCTAGAATAAATACCAGTCCCCCATCACAGGATACAATCGAAAATTCCCAGTTGGCTTCACTAGTTTCCCCTTCCAACTCTTAACGCTGCCTCTGCCTCTGCCTGCCACCCCCATGAACGTCCATAGCCTATATTGGTGAAGCGCCCCAAAAAATGGAAACATCAAAGAATCGAAGTCTAGACTATGGTCATCGTTCTGAATTTGTCAACATAATTCAGGGGCAAAAAGTTTTGCATCTTGCCTCAGACAATGAGCCTCTAATATACACTTTTCATTGGCACTCATTCCTCTGCAAATTCGACTGGTCGAGAAGGTTTTTGATGGTCTTTTCAAATTTTTTTGCCTGAGGCCCAGGCTTAACAACATTGACATCACCCCACTGGGAACAAGGATCAATCCACCAGCGCCTCCGGCCAGTGCACCATGCACCTGGAGCAGCTCGGTTATGTCCCCGCTTTAGGATCTTCTCGTCAATCATCTCCAGCACAGGATCATTCCTTTTGAACTGTCTGGCAAAAGCAGCCCCACTTTGGACCATTCCGTCATAATCAGAAATGTTCAGAAAATGAGGTTCCATCTTTGGAGGATTGTCCCAGATCATATATCTTAGATCAGTGTTTACAGTAGTGTTCTTAAACTCCGGTGCATTGCAAACAACAGAGTGGAAATAGCCTTCTTCAGGTAAAATCACATTGTTGAAGTACATGAGCAGGGTTCGCGGAAGGTTATTCCAACCAAGAATGCAAAATTCAAGAAATGATCTGCTCAAAATGACCCATGCGGAGCCTGCAATAAGAGAAATAACTGTTATCACAGATGGTATTCCACAAAAAGCAATGAATACCCACAGTTTTTTCAGTCTTCACGATGGATGATAGCATATTATTGAAAATGGACTTTGCCTGTGAATACTTTGAAAGCATCAGGAGTTGGCCGCTTCTGTGTAGCCTGAAAAATTTGGGTCCTCCTCGCTAGATAGATTCCAGGGTCAACAACAATAGGCTGGATCCTTTGAGATCTGCATCAAAAGTCAGGCCAATAAGGTTCAGATTTACTTCTGATTCTGCACCGCATAAGTGCAAGCCAAAATTTACCAAGGAGGAGTTGCCTACTCTTTCCACCCAAGATCACTGGTGTGATCTATGAAATTCAGGTCCCTGCTAACGGAAGAGAATACGTGGGACAAGTCTGGAATCCATAACAGGAGCAGATATTGAGAAGTTAGAACAGTCTCATAAAGTTTACACAGCAAAACAAAATCACATATGAAGGTGCATGGTATAAAGCTATGAAAACAAGAAACTTTACAGCCCAAAGGGTTTACAATGGTGCTAAAAGCTTGTTGGCAAAATAAGGAGTCAATGGAAAAAAGATTCAAACTATTGTAAAATAAAACGAGATCCTGGGTGCAATTTACATTAATACAAATTTTAAGTAACAGACACATAAATTAGGCTGTCATCTTCAAATGAACCCTGGAGGATAAAAACTTCAGGCATTATTATGTATCCTCGATGAGAGTGGTGAACATCTCTCACTTTGCCACTTTGTAAGCCTTGGCAAGGAGACCAACCTTCACTGTCCATTGATATAAAACTCATTACCACCTTTTTTGGTGCATTATTCCTCTCTCTTTCTCTCTCTACGTGATAAATAAAGGTGCTAAAACATCTTTCATAGAGCATAATAGATTCATGCACAAGACAGAATTTACATATTTATTTGAACCATGAAAGTCATTCCCTTAATGGTGATCTCGCCTATCACAGATGAAAATAGCAGAAGGGTGAAAACAAGACAAGTATCATTGGGATTGCTTCGAATGAATACATGTTTGATGAGTGGAGAATTATGTGGCACTATGGCTGATCTCAGCAATGACAAGTATTATCACTAATGGAGAAAGATTCGTGATATGAGTTCCAAGCACATCAAAGCAATTAGGTTGACAACTACAGCATCTGCAATACACATACCATCTATAATCTATAAAAGAAGAGACTACAAATTACAAAGTGGGTGTGATAAGTACAGCCACAAGGATGTAAATAAGCTGAGAGCAGAAGCTCTATCGTTCAATTGCCGCCAACTTTGAACTCAGATTTAAAACTCAAGTTCAGTTGTTTACATTATAGTAGGCCCAAACTTGGCTCAAGCTCAACTTGCATTTAGCAAATATATATATATATATATATATATATATATATATATATAGTGACATCAATAATTATATCATAAAAGCCATTAATTATATCTTATATGATTTAATTATACTTTAGGTTATATAATTATATTATTTATAACTTAATTAGAAAGCTCAAGCTTGCTCATTTACTAAATGACGCTAAAGATCAAGCTCATGCTCTACTCATTAAGCAAACAAGTATAACTAAACCAAGCCTCGAGCAGCAAGCAAGAGACTGGGCTCATTTACACACAACCACATCATTATCAAAGAGCTCTCTCTCTCTCTTAAACACACCACAATAACCAAATTTTTCAGAACATTCTAAATCACATTTATATTCTTGTAGATTCTAACTTTGTTTAAAAGAAGTTCTCAAAAAACCATGCCTTTCTAGCATATATATTCCCAAGCTGTAATTCACTCATTTGCTTCATGCACCTGGACATCATGCTCTTTCTACAGAGCACAGTAGCCTAATCATATATGCATCCAAGCTGTATTTAACTCATTTGTTTCATATACCTGGACTTCATGCTCCTTCTACACTCCACAGTGCCTAAAACTGCAGAAACTATGATAAATATGGCTAGCTCTATAATCCCATAGTTCCATTGTTTTATCTCTACAATGTCCAAGCTATTTAGCTAACAAAAAAAATATGGCCCAGGTATCGTAAGCCACTTACAGACAGCTAAATTTCATAAAATATTACATTCATTTCACGCCATTTAATTACTTTGTTAATTTGTTTTATTTTAAATTATGTCCCCAACAAAAAGCATATAACCATCCCTGATGAAAAGAGCAAAATCTTCAACCTTGCACAAATCACTGCAACAACTAGCGTTACAAGGCAAGACATTAGACACTACACCAAGGCGATGGGCTATCCTATGGCTTTAAGTGAAAAGTGAGAAGTGAGAAGCGAGAGACAAGAGGCGAGGGAGGACATTTTTGAAGTGAGGCGCCATAGCCTCCGTTTATATATGTGTGTGTGTGTGTATATATATACAAACACAGGCTATCCTATGGCTTTAAGTGAGAAGTGAGAAGCGAGAGACAAGAGGCAAGGTGAGGACCTTTTTGAAGTGAGGCGCCATAGCCTCCGTTTATATATACACACACATTAATACATAGCAATTACAATAAAAATGTTCTGCCATTTTGGGAAGGGAACAAGAGAATGGAAGAAGAAAATGAGGGGAGAGAATAGAAGAAGAGAATTTGAAAGAAAAAAGAGAGAGAGAGAGAGAGAGTAATTTGCTGCTGTATGCCTGTACCAGCTCCAGTAGGGACAGAGAGGAAGAGAAAAGAGAAAGGAAGCAGAAGAAGAGGAGAGAACGATGGAGAAAAAAGAGACTCACCTGCTGGCTGCTATTGGGAGAGCAAGAAAATATTCTTTGGGGCTGCTGCTGCTGTTTGAAGATTGCAAGAAGCTAGGGCTTCAGTTTTGCTGTTTAAAAGCTTTTTTTTTTCAAATTACCATTATATCAGTGTGGCGACGCCTCTGGGACTTCTTTCCTGGTGCCTCAGAGGTCAAAGATGCTCACCTCTTTGAATTGCCTCAGCCCAGCCAGGCGAGGCATGATAGTGGCACTTCGCTTAGTGCCTTTAACAATATTGGCAACAACCTTGATATTTCTTATGATGGTGGAACATATATGAAAGAGTCCACATCCTATTATGAAATCCCAGTTCAAATCAAAGAAAATTTATAATTTGTCCAAGGGCCACCAAACATGAGGTTATAAAACAATTTTTATAAAGCCTCAATGGGAATGCATAAAGGCACTCAACCTAAATACACTTGCAACTTTGTGCTTCACACACTTATTGGACAATACTTGCACCAATTCTAATAAGATCACTAAGCAGTCTCTAAATTTTAAAGAGAACAGACGAACTAGAAATTCTGTAGCTTAAATCAGCAAAGTTGGTATGTGCTTCTAACTAAAAGAAGAAAAGAAGACATATTTTGTAACATACAACCCACCATCAATAATTGTGAGAGGAGCAGTCTGTGTTCAAAACCCAGTCCTTCATCAACCTATCTAACTCAGGTACAAGTAAGCATGTTTCCACTATCATAAAACAAATGTTGCAAGCCACGGTAGCATCTAGAGAAGATATCCATGTACCCCTTTTATGGTTCAAATTTGCAATAGAGACATGACTATTGTGAACCACAACAGTGGGAAAGATGATACAACATTTGATTCCCAGGATTATGTAACACAAAGTAAAATTTTGGGCAAATACCATAATCATCCTTTGTTATATGCTACCTACAGAAGAATTCAATAATTTCCGATATCACGTACAAATTATAAGGTTCAATAAGAAATTGAGTTTGTGTGGCTTATCCACAGAATTGTCCAGCCTAATTTATTTGGAATGCGTGTACAGTGCTAGCTTTAACCTCAGTTCACCGATTTACAAATTTTTCCACAACCAACATGATTTACTTCTAGAATCTCCACCTAATACTGCATGTCAACAATGCAGCTTAGATGGCATGGCTCACTCTAGTTCTGAATAACAGTGTGGACTATAAGTGTCTTCTCTAAGGTTGGGACTTGGGAGTAATTTGTCGAATTTGAAACTAGTTTATTCAAATAGAAAATGTGGTCCAATACAGCAAAGTAGCCTGCTCAACTTTATAAAGTTTTGTTGACCCTATTATGGAAATAGAAAAGTCAACTAAGATATATCTAGATACAGGCTCAATGACTCGTATCGTTAGTGTCCTAACTCCTAACTTTCAATGCCTATCCATCACAAATTTCAGAAATCAACAAACCTAAAATTATTATCAAGAAGCAATATGTGAAAAGAAATTTTGGGGCGGTTAGATAAGCAGAAACCATTATACATCATTTCCATAGAACTTAAAAATAAGATTGAGACGGAATATCAGCATCAAGAGTAACACAACAAACAGAGCAAAACTGAGAGGATCCATTAAAGATCTAGACCAATATAATTGGCTATTAAATTGAAATCGAGAATAGAAAAGTGGCCACTTTCATGTTTCTTTTCCAGCATATTGACAAAAAAATGGTCAAGAAAGAAAAAGATAATACCATTTTAGTATCAGGCGACAATCGAGTCCTTAACCGATGCAATTTTCTCCAAATGAATAAACAGACTACAATATAAAAGCTATCAACTACTACTAAAATAAAAGGCTATCTGAAGACGATATAGAAACTAGGGGGAAAAAATCCAAGACAAACCAACCGAAATCAGAGGTCAACAAAACAACATACCATCCTGGGTCAACAAGGGATAATCCGATGCACTCAATACAACAAACCAGCTCCACCCAGAGTGCAGCCTCAACAAAATGGCAGCAGCACGCAACGTGGCCGCGATACTAGAGGAACCCATATACGAAAGCCGATTAGGCTTCCCTACAACGTCGACATTTGCAAAAGAGCTGATTGCAGGCACTGCATTTATCGCCCCAACAAGTCTCACTCTCTCCTCATCAGACGCATCAGCACTCAAATGCAATAAATAATAGTTCCTTGGGTGATAGACTGCCAGCAATAGACGGAAGATCCGATTACCATCACCTCGACCGCCGGAGATGTAGTATGCAAAAGCGGGCGGGTGGTGGGTGCCATAGTGGACTACAGAAGGGAAGGGTTTTGAGGAGCTGAAAGCAGAGATTGAGTATAATAAGACAAACAGCAGAGAGATGAATGCAGCAGAGAAGAGTGTGAAAAACCATCTTTTCTCTGCTCCCATAACAACACTAACGTCGAATCGGCCCGTCGTTCTTCTTCCCGTTATTGGCAAACAATTTAATAATGGGGCATATAATCAAAATCAGAATTTTTCAGCTGAATTCGAGGTTTAGAGAAGAAGTCAGGATATGGGTAATGAAGACTTAAGCATACCTTTGGATTCCGATGAGAAATGGCAAAGAAATGAATCATCAAAACTGAAGCTACGTTTTAGGATAAATTTCAGATTTTGAGGTAAAACGAAGAAATGGGATTCTATCAAATAAAGGTTTCCGTATTAAATATAAGGAATAAAGAAAAGGGTATGCTGGGATCTGGAGTTTTGAGAGGCCTGTAGTAGAGCTTAGGGTTAGCTAACTTAGAATTGGTGGTAACTCCTAAATGTTGAAGAGAAAGAACAGTAGAACAGCAGAAAACTGGATCAGAAACTATCAAATTTGCTTTTTACTCTTTTAACACTAATTTTACTCTTGTCTCTCTCACTTCGTCTATCGCCGATAATATGTATCCAAACACTAATTTTTTTGCCACTTCTCTCTGCAGAAGCTTCAAATTTGCCAGACTAGGATTAGGGTTTTCAGGTTAAAATATTGCTCTTTCTGTAGGTAGATGAAGAAGAATGGAAATTTGTCATTTGAAACTAAAATAGAATGGAAAATTTCTTAAAGGAGAAACTTTACGTGTGATCAAGCACATCATCGAATCAAAGATGTCCACTTTTACTCATAGACGGGGTAGATTCACTCGCCAGAAGAAGTAAATTTTGTCCATTGGATTATGAAGGTAAAGACACGCGCTACTAACGAAATTGGGAATATGATAATTCCGTTTCCATTTCACCGTGGTTGCTATTAATTGACCGACTGATCCTTCCTTGTGCTGGTGAGCTTCTGGAAGTGTTTTGGATTTTGTCTGTTCCAAATTTCCAATTTATTGTGCTAAGGTTTTTAAATTCATTTTTTATTTATCTTATAATTCCTTTTTTTAAGACAATAAACACAATAAATAAATAAATAAATATACTTCAAAAAATCATTTTCCTCATTTCCTCACCACAAACAGACAATCATTTTCACGTGTATACTTATAAATATATTTATATAAGTTACAAAAAAATTAGTTAATATAGTTAAATCAATAATTTTTTTTTAAATATATATTTACACATATCTTTTATTATAGATAAGGAAATGAGAAATTGACCATGACATTGCCAATTTAATAGATACAGTTATAGGCTATTTCTTGATGGGGAAATATTTATATGTTAAATTTTCATGAGAGCTACTTGGCTGTAATTGGAAGATTCATCACATTTTGCCAGAATATTTTAAATGGGTAATGTATAATATAGTTCACAAAATTTATTAAAATTTATAATTTAACCTCTGTTTTTATGGCTAAAAAATTTATTTTTTTAGTTGTTATTTTATTAATAAAATATTTTTTATTAAATTTATTGTTAGTTAATTATTAATTAAAATCAATTTAAATTAAAAAAAATAAATTTACTTTGTCGAACATAATTAATTTAAATTAAATAAAATTTAAATTTATTAAGGATTAGCAGGTGAAGTGTAATGATGGGATGGCATGGAAATATGCCAAATGGAGTATAGGAAATGGTGGCTGTGGTGGGTGGGTTTGGACAAAATTCAAGGGATTTTTGTCTAATTGTTTCCAATTTCTAAGGTAGATACAACTTCCACACTTAATCTAGTTTGTTAATATTCATATAGTTGTACTGTGCCTAAGTACATGTTGAAGTTATGACTTATCTAAATTTCAATTTTTTTTAAATGTTATAAATATATTTATTTTTTTTAAGTGGTAAGAGAATCCATTGGTAACAACCCCACCAACTAAACCCAAAAAAAAAACATAAAAAGCATTAAAATCAACAAAAACAACGAAGGGTATTAAAATTTCATAACATTATTATGCATGTTCAAATTAAAATCTCACAGAAAAATACAGATTTGAAGCAATTTAAAATAAAATCAAAAAGTGTAATTTTTTGAATATAATAATATAATTTTAAAATATAAATATTATGAGAATAAAAGGTCTTTGTAGCGACTAAAGTTAAACTATCTACTCTTAATAACATATTCGATAAAACTCTCTAATAAAAAGGTAAAATCTCGAACTATAAAAATACATCTGATATTTCAATACTTATTTTCTTATATTGTAATGTTGTCTATTGAATCTTGTTAGTGTAAAAAGTTATCATTATTTACATTAAAATTTAAGTTTAGTTATCATATTTTTAATTTTTATAAATAAAAAAATAAATTTATTATACTTTTGAAAGGTTTCCATAAAGCAAAAATTTTTAGTAACTCCCAAAAAAATAAAAATAAAAATAAAATTCATAAACTAAAGTCGCCTCATGTTTCTATATTATTTTTAGCCGGGTTTATAGACCTGGAATGTCTCAGCATTGAAAAAAATATCAATAAATATTGAAATAATATTCTATTCACAGAAATGTATTTTTGAAAAGACTATCTTGCCCTTAAAACAAAATAATGAACTTTCACTAGCCCATGATCAAATCTGAGGGAAACAGGCTCGCTCGCTGCCTCCCACTACCACTGTTGCTGCTAGAATTAGAGAGCTCTGGTCATTCTGCTCCTCAACATTAACCTGGGCTCTAAGGGTTTCTGCAGCATTCCACCGAATATCTTCCTCATCATCCCTAATAATACATAAAATTATTTAAATTAACAAATAAATTGATCTAAAAATATATCAAAATCTCTATAAAAAATATTAGACAAAATTAAAAAACAAGAAACTTTGTTTTCTACTGCTATTTTTTATTTTCTTTTTACTCGACTGCTATGCTCCAAAATCTCACCTCATTAATATTGTTTCGACATCTAAATTCATATTTTATAATATAATTTTCACATCAATATATATAACGGCATTTAAAAATTGCTTCTTAAGACGTAATACTATAAATAATATTTTAACATAAATTAAACAATAAATTTTAAAGTAAAAAATCTATAAAATTACATAATATTTTTTTTATATTTCAAAAAAAAAAAAGCAATCTCTTCGGATGCAAGCATACAAAGGAATATAAATAAGGAGCTTTTCTAATTTATTAAAAGGAAAAAAACACCAAAGCAATTATAAATTAAATAACTAGTACACATTCCTCAAATTCAATAAGCAATTTCATTATTTTGTTATTGTTAAATTTGGTTCAGGCCTACCTCACCTCAAAAACTAGCTCAAGGAGAGGAGTGCCTATGATAAGGGGCACATTATCCCTTTCCACAGCCGATGTGGGATTCAACATACCCCTCACGCCCAGAATTTTTACTGGTGCGTGGCACATTTATGGAGCGCCCAACATCGGATGGGGAGACTCTGATACCATGTTAAATTTGGGCCAGACCTAATTCACCCCAAAAGCTAGCTCAAGGAAGAGGAGTGCTTATGGCTCTGATACTGACAGTTTAAGATTTTGATATGGTGGTAAGTGCCTTAAGTCTTATGGCTCAATGGTATCAGAGTCAAGTCACGGGTTCGATTTATGGGGGTGCAGCGATTTTAATATACTTCAAATGTCTCAGGCGAATGGCCGTCGCTTGGTCTCTCCCTGCCTTGGGAATGAATGTGTATCAATTTGCTTCCTCGAGATTATGTGAATTAAGTTATAACTAACTTAGAATACTTTTGAAATCATTATGGTTTTTCTGAAATAAACTCAGTCTCGTATAAAGATAAAATTAATAACTATTAAATAAATATTTATCAAGATTAATGTAAAAAAATTTGTAGTCAATTATAAATGCACCGATTTTGATACACATACGTTACTTTAACTAAACTCAAAATGGTTAGGAGATGATAAGAAGTGAATAGAAATTTTTAAGACAGATATATAAAATTATTACAGTTTAAAATAAATAGGTAATATACCGATAGAAGTATTCTTATTTTAGTGTTAGAAAGTCAAAAAATAAACTGTCAAGGAAAAGGTCAAAAGCAATGTATATTAATTACGCATGATTCGGAAGCGAGAAACTAACGACCAATCATTTTTTTCAAAATTACTTTAATACCATTTAAGTATAAACTACTACAAAAACAACCAAAATCAATCTAATTTCATAGTTAATTCAACAAGAGAGATATAAGGAGGGAGAGTGCGTAAGCAGTCTCTCTTTTTTCTCATCTCTCAGGAAATTTTTCCCACCTCTCTATATTCAATCTTTAATTTTCTTCCTAATGATATATCATAGAGTTAACAAATCCATCATCTTCCTTTTTATTACATCTCAATATTTAAATTTCTAGGTTGATACATAGCTATATATCTTAGATCAAGATCATTTCTTTAAGATTTTCCATCATGGAAAGCATGTCTCGGTCTCGAGTATTCTCGTCTCCTGATCTCGCACCACCTTCTCCTACAAAAATTCTAAAGCCAGAAGAATATAGTTTAGAAGGTAATTCTTTCTTCTTCTTCATCATCATCATCTTCCTTTTTCTTCTTCTTCTTGGTTTCATGCAATTCTTTTCTTGGCTTATGTAGGTATTGCCACAAACGTGAAGCTGCTGCTAAAAATAATTCAAGAGCATAATGGAGCAAGTACTAGTGATAACCGGAAAATGCAAAGGATTGCCGGAATGATTACAATCTTAGATGATTGTAAATCGAGAATTGAAAAGTCTCAATCTTCCAAGAAAAGATTGGCTGAGCTCAGGAGGTGCAACACAGAACTAAGGCCTATGCCTATGCATTCTCCGAGAGTTAGAGAAAGGAAGCCTCAGGATGGCATGACGAGCAGCGAGGATAATAATAATGACAGGTTGAGAAGACAACTTAGTTCAAGCTATAATGCAAGAAAAAGCCTAGAAATTATGTGTTCAAGCTTGGGAAAGGAGAAGGAAATTATGGCAGGTGAACTTGCCAAAAAAGTTAGTGAATTGAATGAAATGGAGGAGCTTGTTAATGATCTCAAGGCACAAAATGGGACATTGTTAACGAAGCTGCAATCTCAGGCTGCGGAGAAGGAAACTAGTGCAGGGGATAATGAAGGAAACGCAGAGCTTCAGGATCGAAACAAGGAACTTTCAGAGCAACTCCTCAGATCCCTTGATAGTTATCGATCTTTAAAGAGGAAATACAGAGATGTAAAAGAGGAAAATTCAGAAATTTTGAGGACAATGGAAGAAATTGGGTGGGAGGTAAGTGCTGGTCTTGAACAGATCCGTATTTTCAGGCAAAAAGTGGCCTCAAGCAAAAAGAAACCAGCAGATATAGATGACGATATTTCAGCATTGGAGCATATGTTCAAAGAATTTAACATGAAAATTTCCAAGCACGAGGAGAAGAACACCGACTCCATATTTGAAATAGAGAGTTTTGCAAGAATTCAATTCGGTTGATTTCTTTTTTTACTAATTATTTTATTTATAATGAAAGAAGTTTTAATTTTTTTTAAACTTTCAAAAATTCAATTTTAAAAGGAATTGAAATCATATATAATTTTGTAGAATTCATTTGAATTCTTTTCTTGTAAAATGATTTAATTCAAATGATGAAAGGTGAATGTGATAAACCAAAAGCAAAGATTAGTAGCAACAAGCCTTCTGTTCTTGCATGACAAGGAAAGATTCTCTTGTTCTTGAATTTTGTTTTTATATTTTTGTAGAATTCATCAATCACACATTGAATTTCTGTTCAATTGACTAGTTTTACATATTATTTTGCTTCTTTTCTTTCTTGATAACATGGTGTTTACTCATTTCCCTTGATGTAACTTCTCAAGCTACTGACCAATCTCAGGTTGGTGATGGTTCTTTATCATTCAATTGGAGATGTGACTCCCTTCATAGTCACATAATAATTAATATATACATTGCAAATATGTTTATACATGTTTCTAACAATAAAAACAAATGAGCAATCACCCTGTATTAGTACAAAGGCCCTCCAATGGAACCATATATCACCTTTGTTCAACAAAATTTTGCAGTTTGCAAGCTGCAATGGAGTTCAAAACCCAAGAATTGCTTACTGCCCTAGCTCCAGTTGCACTCGCCAGTGTTTCAGCATCAAACCTTCTTTGATTTAAAATAATATCCTTCTTGCTGAGATCACACTTATCAGGAAGCTCGATGCTGTAAACCACAAATGTTGTAATTGTAGAGGAATCCAATGATATGGCCCCTTGGTTTCCAGATATGGGTTTTCTATGCAGAACTATTCCTCCACCAGCAATTAGAAGATCCTGAATATATCCCTTGTAAGAAGCTACAAAATCTCCCATCAAATAGAATCTAAACCTTTCAAAGATTTTTGGTTGCTGCAAATAAAACATATAAATAAAACTGAGTACACATATGAGCATGTCTGAGTGCATGCGCAATCAAGTTAGGACTATGCTTAATGTGAGATAAGAAGAACATGTCAAGAACATGTAACAGATATTTATCACCATAAACAAGAACTATGATAAGATTGGTACGTTGAAAAGCCTCTTAGTGGTGGAAATATGATGTCTAAGAGGCAGAACAATCTTCAAGTTCTGAGGAAAGTTGGTGCTATGTTACAAATCCAACAAAAGCAAATTTCAAAACCACATAACATTTTTCACAGATAATATGATTGAATAAATAAAGGAGAACACTACAGATAATGTCCGCATAAAGATTAGACATGCACAAGCACGAGGGTCAAATGAGACATGCAAGCAAACCTTGTTCAGGATTCTCAGTCTTCCAAGTCGAGGGCCATCCCTGATTCCATGAATATCCACTACAATTTCATATTGCTCCTCTTGAACTAGTTTCATTGCCTTCATGCAATCTTTAACCCCTACAGAAACAAAAGTAACAGTTTACAGTTCAATACATACTGCATACGTGTCCATGTGTGCGTCATCAATGCACCTGTACAGGTGCTTGTAAATTCCAAAAATTGAGCATACAAAGTCATTCCGGAGAAACTGGTACTAACACTCAATATTCAGAATCCATTTCCCTTCCAAGATGCCCATCAAGATCTTGAGGGTTCTTCTGCATGCTCCATTTTCATCTGTAGATGCAATGACATGGGTGACACTCAAATCCCAATTTTTCAACACTGTAGCTCCAGATAACCTCCCAAATTCAGAAACAATTTCCTGCAGCAACCAATAAAGTATTAGGGTGTTCCCTTTCTTTTTTATGAGGGCAGGGAATGAAATAAACCAAGCCAAAGTCTGCATCCAGACTGATACCTTCTCCTCAACTGTGAGAGCAGAACAACTAAGAACCAACTTTACTGGTGTTACACCTGAAATCCAATTTGGACATGAACTGACATCATGTTTCAAGACAACGCGACTGCACTGGTTGGACCTTTTCCTAGAAGAGGAATAGGAAATAGAGATTTGCAAGTTACAAACATGCTGTGAAATCAAAGCATCATATGTACTGAAAGAAATTGAACTGAAGATTCACCATACCTTCTTGGAACGCTTGTCTTTCTTGTTTTCTCTTCAAATCCTGAGTCTTCAATAGGCAACTTCGAAGAAGTATGAAGAGGGCATAGCATGACAAAGTTGTTCTGTTGCAAAAGATTTCAACAGAATCAAATGAGATAACTATGCTATGCAAAAGTTGAATCAGGAGTGAAAGAATTCAAAATAATGAACTTTACAGTATCCCATCGACATTGAGGGATCATCTTTGCACATGTGACATGGAAACTTTTGCGGCAACTCTTTTCATAACAACCAAGAGCAGCACCTTTCAGCCCACAGCAGCAGCATGTTATCTTCTTACTTCTAGTTAATTCAGCTTCAAGATTAATTGCAGTATCATCCTCAAAATAAACGTTAGGTGCCCTGTATGGATGAACTTGAAGTATTAATAACATGTCTATGATATCAACATTATAAGCACTGGGGACAGACCACTAAAGATTCCAAAGATTGAACTCCTCTGTCATCAGTGCAGATAACAGAAATTTGCTAAATTTATAAAATCTCATAATCTTTTCGCGATAAAATTGACATCATAACAATGATAACTACCAGACGAATTGATAGAGTATATAGATTTCCGACTGACCAATAAACCCATTAAAACATTATGCAGATCTTGCTTGTCTGAATTGTTTTACAAAAATCTTCAGCATTATAATTGCAAAAAGATAAAAGTCTCCCAGCTATTTCAACACAAATTAATTATATCTATTATTACTTTATTTGGTAAAAGGAAGCAAACAACTATATGTCCTTGGGTTTAGTAAAGAAAAGCAAAGAAATTTCCACAGGTTTTGGCAGCTCATTGAAAAATGATCTTACCACTCGGCACAATTTTTATGAGAGTGTATGACTTTGGATCCACCATTATAATTTGCAGCTACAGGTCTGCCATTGGAATAGCAAACCATCTCTCCTGAGGCCTGTCATTTGGTTTGCATATTTAGAAGTGGAGTGAGACCGAGAAATGGGAAATACGGGTAGGAGAAAATGGAAACTGTGACTTGAAAACGAGTAACAGATACCTCTGAGTCTTCTGAAGAAAGACAGAAAGCACATTGAACTTTACGAGCAAGGGTTTGGCAAGTATGCAAAGCAGCTCCATTAGCTTGAACAGGTATCCCCAACGTTTCCAAATTATCAGGAATCCTTGAACCAAGACTACCTCGTACCTTTTTGTTGGACTTAGTTTCCTTTGCAGAGACATAAGTTGCCTTTTCAGTGAATTGAGTTTCCTTCGGAGAGATATTACTATGACCCTCCTGTTGGTCATTCATTAACCCATCCTCTGAGATCCCATAAAAGGAAACTTTCATCTTCTTCATACTTCTTAACTCTTTATTGCTTTCTGAGCCCAATACAGAGTTAACTTCAGTTCCATGTTTCTGCTGTTTCTGCTTGATATATGAGATGTACTTACCATCAACTTTAGAAGAGCTTTCATCATTTTCTACTGGGTTTTGGACTTTACAAGTTTCTTCAATCATGTTCATATCAATGCAATCCAATTTTTGTTTCTTCAACCTCAAAGAACCAGCCTGACGGGTGCTGACATTCCCACACATTTTCCTCATATTTCTTTTTTTTTGGTCTTCATTATGACATTGTCTCTGACACAATGAAGCAGATAACTCTGATGTTATCTTCTTGTCACCTTGATTTGGTGTTTCTTCTCTAAAAGAAACAGGGAGAACATTTTCAGGTTTTGATTCAGTTAAAGTGGAACAAAAAACAACCTTTTTTCTCCTACTTTTCTTGCATTTTATAGAGTTTTCCTTCTCATTGCATTCTTCCTTCTGCATAATTTTTCTACACTTTGTCTCTGAATTAGATGGAACCTCAGAATTTATTTCTGTATCTCTCTTAGCACATTTTTTTAGTGTTGCCTTTTCGCTAACAGTCTTAACTCTCCTCTTGGATTTGTTAGAGGCACTTTGACAATTAGTACTTCTGGTTCTCAGAGGGGACAAAGTAGGAGATTCCTCGTCTGCAATGTCCATTACATGTTCTTCATTCAAATATGTTTCACTTGCAACATCATTTTCATTTGTATTTGAACTTGGTATGAATAGATCTTGTTTGCTTTCTTGGTTTCCATCAATTTCACCAGCATTTTCATCCTGCATAATGCTTGAATTTTGGTAAAAATTCCAAATGATTTGAACAAAAATGAACAATGCATACATTGTTATTTGTTAATCAATACCTTCACAGCAGGACTTGACAAAAGTTCAGGGGAGCAAGCTTTCTGCGTCCACTCAAACATTTCACTGTCAAGAAGATCTCCATAATTTGATTTTCCACATGCTTCCTCCTATATCATGTTGCAAAAACACAGCTAAGTAACTTCAAGGTATTGAAGTTGAACATTAATGCTAAGGTAATTTTCAGAAGTTCTATGACATATCTTGCTCATTTCAAATTTGGATAAGAGCAAGCATAATCCACCTAATCTTAAAGAAAAAAATTTATATGCCAAATTTCGAAGTTAAAGGCTTAAACAAACTTGAGCATGTATCAGAAGGTGAGTTCCATAAATAGCATATCACTATATAAAGAATTAACTTGGCAGCTTAATAATATGAAGACATTTGAACTGGCCTAACAATTAAATTAGTCAAGGTACTCAAAGAGGACTTTCACAAGTAAAAGAGGTCTGTAAGCACTTAACAAGTCAAATCAACATCTAAATGAGATTTTAGGATAAATTTGAAGATAACATTAGACTGATGGCTAATCACTTACTTCTGTGGATAATTTAGAGGGGCAGTCATCATCTGAATCCTTGATATCACTAAAAGTAGGAATGTCTGGAGGTGTTATATCCAAATGTTGACTACCAATAGTATGCTGACTTAACTTCTCTAAGCCTTCATCATCTCTCAACCAGAAGAAAGGGGAAAGCACAGGTTCACCCCTTTCATTGGGGGCAGAATTTTCCCTTGGAACTGATGAAATGTTCTTAAATCCTTCCTTAGTGTTTTCATCTGATCTGATTTCTAACTTCTCAGTTCGTGTTGGGGTTTCTGATGGAAGACATTGTGGCACTTGAACTCTTTTCTTAGCAGGGAAGGAAGGCTTTGCAGAAATAGAATCAGAAACTTCCAAGTTGGATTTAATAGTTTTCCTCGAAAATTTTCTTATGGAAGATCTTTCCTTTTGCACTCTGTCATCAGAATTCGTATGGATATCTTCTCTTCCACAGTTTGCATCATCTAATTGTCCTTTTTTTGTCCGACATGTGAGAAAAGAAAATGGGAAAATAAACAAACGGTAATGCACTTAAATGCAATCATCCAAAAAAAAAAAGCCTAGTCCAAAGTAATACTTTAAGAAACTTCAGCTAAAGTAGCAAACAATAAGCATGAGAATAAAGCGTGACATGTATATAACTAAACAAACAATATTAATACAAATGTTAAATTTTTATTCATTTTTCCAACATGACAATGCATAATTTCACTTTTGCATTATTGCATATCCATTGCATATTACCAGATGATTTAGTTGACGGTGGATTCTGACTGACAAATATTTGGAATCCAGAAGCAGCTTCCATACTTTTGTAAATGCTCACCAGGTTATCCATATGAGGTGCAGCTCGAACCTCTGCAACAAAACCATGCACTTAGAAGGAATAGAGAATAAACATGGTCTTGCCGTGCATGTGGACAAGGCTACAGAATTTAAAGCAATTGCTTATTTTCATTCATTTTGATATCAAAACATGCATCCAATTGTGTCTCAAATATATTATTTGCATTTCTTAACGCATTCAAGCATCTGACTATGTAATTATAACAAACACAAAAATCCCTTATTCTTTAAGATAAATTCTGATGTAAGCACAACCAACAACACCAAAAACTAGCATTGCCTCAAGACCAATTACAAAGTTGAGATTCAAGAGGGTGGTTGAGTGGGAAGTGGCAAAGATTATGGCTCTTTATTTAGGTTTTTAATTATCAAATTCCATTACCCAACATCACCCAAAGAAACTACAATATATAGACGCGGCTTTTCAGATTAATTTCCCATCTCTAATTGCAAGTTTAAATATTCTTTTCAAAACTTTGATAACCCCCTCATTTATCGAAACCCATTTTCTGAAAGCAATCAAATTAAATCAATTCCCGTGAGCAAATTTTAAATACATACCTCTACGCCGATACGGCACCTTACAAACTGGGCAATTGGAACCCGATTTCATCGACTTCACAATACACGAACTGAACGTAAACAAAATACAATAGCTCATTCTTCTTTTTAATCTGAAGTTTTATGAAATGAAAAATAGAAATAGCGCCAGTAAAAGTGAGCTTACTTGCAGAATACATGATTGCATGTAAGCGAAACAGCGGAATTTAGCAGACTCAAGCTGCAAAATTAAAATGGAAAATGTTAAAAAAAATGCGAGAACAAAACCCATTAACCCAAATAAAACGAGCCATATGCAGATTTCAAAAATTAAAAATTAATCAAACTGGGGATAAGTTAAAATCCCACAAAATTTTAATTGAAAAGGAAAAATCTGAATACAAAAACACATATATGGAGTTAAATTACCAGATGGGGCACTTGAGTTCTCTGCCCATTTTCTCAAGGTGACTTGGATCTCCCATTTCAGCGGAAATTTAGAAGTTGTTTTGCCCTTTTCTGAGATAAATGGGGGAAGAAGAGGAAGAAGAGTAGCAGAGAAGACAGGGAAAGAATAGAGAGTTTTGAAATTGAAATCTGAGTCGCCTTTTGAATTCCTTTCCACCCGCCAAAATCTTTTCATTTTCACGCGCCCTTGCTTCGGTCTGGCGGGCTTATCAATTTTACAGCAAAGGGTAAAAAGGGAAAACTATTACTAAGATTCAACCAACCAATACAACAGCCCTCTATTTAAAACTTATTCATTAAGTTTTAAAATAAAATGATAATTAATAGATATTTTTATTACTAATAAAATTTTATATTGTTATTTTAAATATAAAAGTATAAAAATATATTTAAAATAAATTAAGAAATGATTAACATGATGGGTGGGCAACACAACTTCTCTTTTTTATTTGTAATTTTACATTCAAACATATTTTTAAATTTTAAATACTAAAATTTTATCTTTTACAAATATGATAATATCTAAAATTCATTTTAAAGCATAAACTTATATAAATTAAAACCTAAAAATTATTCAGTAATATTTGAAACAAAATTGTGACTAATTAATACTTTGTTATTAATAATATTTTTAGTGTGAATTTAAAGATAAGTTATTAAATTATTAAAATAAAATAATAGCCTATCAATAAGTTGCATTAGTAAATAAAAGACAGAAAAGAGAGAATAAAATTGAAAAATAAATAATAAGAAAGAGAAAAAAATATATATATATCTTTTTTATTTATATCAACCTACAAATTAAAAAAAGTTTAATAAAAGTAAAATTGAAGTTAAAAGAGTTTTTTTAAAAAATTTAAAGTTGAATGATTAAATTAAAAAAATTAATTAAAATTTAAATTACTTTAAGTAAAAATTACTCGATAAACCACGTTAAATACGTGAAAATAAAAGAGAATGGAAAAGAAATATGGAAAATAACAAATATTTTCTATTTTCTTTATTCAGAAAGAGAGGAGAAAATAAATGGAGGAAAGATTTATTTTCCTTTAATTATTTTCTTTCCAATTTAGTGAGAAAATGAAGAAAATGTGTATTTTTATCCTTATACAAACAATAAGAGGATAAAAAAGTAAGTTGTAAGAGTAAATTTATAAATATTTTTTTCTTTTCTTTTTATCTTCACCCATAGAAAGAAAAATAAATATATTTTTCGATATTCTTATTTTATTTCTCACTAAGTAATAAAAGGAAAATAATAAAAGAAAAATGTATTTTCTCTCTTTTATTTTTCTTCCCTTCTAAAAAATTATCCAATCAAAGTGTAAAAGGCATCTACTCCTTCACCAAATGGTAAGGAGAAAAACCGGCCAGCAGATCGGGAAGGCCAACGTAGCGCAAGTAGCGAGGCCTAATGAGTGAACGAGAGAAAGAGAACTAATCATTGTTGCAGCATGTACTTGTTTTAACTAAAAGTTGAGCATATTATGTCACCATATTTTGCTTTTTTTTATTTTATTTTATGTTCATTTTAATATTTTAAAAAATAAAAATAAAACTATTGATTTAAATCAGATAAACATAACCAATATATAGCTTAACATTATTCTACTTTTTTTATTCTCCACAACCAAATCAAACAACTCTCGTTATGTTTTTCCCCTTCTAAATAAATAGCTAATCAGATTATAGTCATATTACAGAAAGAGTAAAAGTTTCCAGTTTGGTCTATGCATGAAATTAATCATTCATAAATGTCTACTTAACAAATAATGACGATATAGTGTTTGACAAAACTCCCATCATATAAAATTATAATCACCAACACTTATTGCAAAGGCTCTTGAGGAACTGAAGAACGGTAAGTACAAGTGGAGTAGATTGATTGTGTTTATGTGGAGACAGACGAATCAAAAAGCGAGGAAAAATCAATCAAAAAGTTCCCACTGAGACAAGGCCACGGGAGGAGGATCAAATGTCTCCCATTTGGTAGTGACAATAACAGGCTTTACTTTGGCATTGGATATCTTCAGCGCATCAAGAGTTTCCACACATTTCTGCACTCTCTTACCCTGCACAAATCATGCCAAATTGTTTATAAATTACTTTTATCCTACAGTCCTACAAGTCCCTAAATGTAAACAAACAATGAAGAGGAAGGATAAAATACCTGCAAAGTTTTGAGAGAAGAAGCATCACCCTCCGCAGAAATGCTATCGAGTTTAATTGCTTGTCTCATGAGCATCTCAATTAATGTTGTGATTTGAACTTCTGGTACCTTAATTCCACCAGAGATGGACTTTTCAATTGCAGAAACCTGCAACGCAAGAAGAAAATGGTTCTTCAATGTAACTGACATTGATGGAAGAAGCTAAAACTTGGAACAGGGGCCAAGTATTGCCTGGGAACGAATCATAGTTCGACAAGGACTAGTAGGCTAATGTTTGCCGTATACGGTGCGGGACAAGAATTTGGATCCCTGACAAGGACAGTATCCTACAGCTGCTAGACCATTTTATGGCTGATAAACCCCAAATTAAATTATTAGATGCACTGAGTACGTCATTTTATTACATTGAAGTGATCCACCCGACTAATATTATTAGTGCAAATTAATATTTTTACTTAAAAATATTTTAATTATATAATTTTATATAATTTTATAAGTGAAGTCTAATATAATTTTAATATATTTTAAATATTTTAATTAATTGGATGTATAAATTTACGTGGTTTTCAATTTTTTCAAATTAAACTAAATTGTCAAGATTATGCACTTGGAAAACGACATTAACCAGGCTGTTTTGATCATGACAGTCACCCACTCCGAGTTCTGACCCGTAATAATTTTCAATAAAAAAAGTTGAAGAAAATTAAAAAGGGTGATGATTACCTGCTCTGCAAGCTTGTCAACCTCCATGGATACGCTAGAGATGGCACGATGAGCGCTCTGGATCCTGGAGTTTTTACGCATCTGAATGTATCTCCTCTCTATGCTTGCTGGGTCCTCTATTAGTAGGACCTTTGATTTATCTTTGACTCCGCACAACTCTAGGTATTGTCCATTTTCGCGCTCTTTTCCTCTGAACATTATTTTCTGATCACCCGGCTGTAACCCTGTCTCCGCCATTAGTAGCTTCTTCAACTCCCCTGTTAGTTAACTTAAACCCACATTAGCATCAATAAATTAATAATACTAAATTTTGTATTTTATTATAATTAATTTTGTTCTTTTTTTTTTGTCGAAAGTAAAACTTGCTTCTACATTGTGGCCATCACACTCATTTTCCACAACCACCAGCGCCACCGCAAAAGGCCAGAGAGAGAGAGAGAGAGAAGCATGCATCCGAAAACTTAGATCGAGCAACGTATATCTTACCAAAAGTTGCTTGAGAATTCACCGAGATCTCGTACCGGAGAGCACCGTACGCTACTCGGAGGCGTAAAATAGTAGGTGGAACTTCGATCGTTTCGTTTCTTTTTTGGACCAGCATTCCTCCTGGTCTCATCTCCCACTCTACGTCTTCATCTCTCAACGTAGAAGAAGACGACGACGAGCTATTGCTCATTCTACCATAAACATTCGACCCTTTCTTCATAATTTCCCGAGTAAAGCCTAAAGCTTTTCCCGGAAATGAGAGAAAATATCTTCAGAGGACGAAATGCGTGTGTAGTGTGCTCTCGGTTCTTACTTGCCGACATTAACAGAGATACAGGGTGTCATGCTGGGGTGGCAGTGAGGTGGGTTTTATAATACTTTTTTTTAAATTAATTTTCTATTTATTTGGGTTTTGCTTAATGCACATTAGAAATACGAGCGCAAGGTAATTGGACGAATGAGAGCGTGCCATGTTTTGAGTGGCTAGCAGCTAGTTTTCAGTGACAGCTAAGCAGAGAGTTGCCGACAGTTTTAAGCAAGCACGCATCCAATCCAAGAGAAGCATAAAAAATCAGGGGCATGCCTTTTTCATGTAGCGTTACAACGGGAAACGTGGAGTTTTTCTACTGGTTCTGAAACTACGATTTCTGCTGTAGGCTGTACCTTTATCATTTTCACTAACGTCGTTTTATGTGGTTGGTTTGATCGTTTGGTCTAAGGCTAAAATGGCTAATTAGTTAAGGGATACACTACTCGTCGTTTTCGTAGATGGGGAAGTGAAGTTGTATACCAAAGGAAAAAAGAAGGTAGATGGGACCCAGAAAGCAATGTGAAAAAAGGAAGATTATCATTGGTCGTTGGATTATTTCCTTCAGTTTGGTGATTAATCAAATATTAAAAATTAATTAAACTTAATTATTGTGGTGAGAATTAAAGATTAATTACGTGAGGTATGTTGCTTAAGTTTGTTAAGTGTTAACCACAGTGTTTTAAAAAGGATAATTAAGTACTAACGACTTGCTTGAAATAGAGCGTTTGCCAACTAAGCTGATATTGTGGAAAAATCAGTAGTTATTACTGATTAAGGCTTTTGACCCAAATTTTTGGGTGGGGCTAATTTGAGCCCTGCAGCATTATGTTCAAATTAAAAAAAAAAATTGATTTGAATTCAATTAATTTAAAATTTTAATTTAATTTTTTATTTATTTTAATTTAATTTAATTTTTAATTTTAAAATTTTTAATTATTTTAATTTAATTTAATTTTAATTAAAAAAATTTATCGTGATTTCTAATTATTCATTGTCTTTCTATTTCCATTTGTTATACGCTTTAATGGTCATCCTTGATTGACTATTTGCATTTGGAATTCTGAAGAATCTATGACGGTTATTCAAGTAACCTGGCGTTTACCTGCTGTTTGGAGCTGCAATTAAGTCGATAGTTTAATAAAATTCAGTCTTTTTTTTTTTATACTTCCATTTAGATGGACTGGATTTGATATAGATTTACATTTATAATTAGGTTTAAGTATTTCTTTGAGTTTATCTCTTATTTTATCGATTTTTATAAATAATTTAGTCTGCTCAATCAATTCTTTGCATTGCCAAAAAAATAAATAATTCACTAATATTATATAGGTTTTTTTTTTAATCACCATATCAAATTTTATGAATTCATTTAATAATAGTTATTAAATAATAATTTTCTATTATTAAAAATAAAGTTATTGTTAGAACTCTCAACAGATATGTCAAACTCGGAGCAAATACAAAATTTACCCCTTTAACTCAAAATACTTTATTTTTTGCGAAGCTGTATGTTAATTTAATTTTTTAAATTTTGATACAATAACTAATTTTTATAAATCGATAGATGAGTTGAATATGAAGAATGTGTAAGAATTAACTTGATATTCTATCTGAAATTTAAGAACATTATATATGAGACCCACGTGATATATAATAATTGAAAAAATATTAATTATTGATGACCGCTGGATTTCCCTACCCCCAATCCTGGGCCCAGATTACGGCCATGGCCCATGAAAGGAAGGCCCGCACGCCCTCTCAAAACAAGCCCAGATCATCAGACCCCTGAGACCGGACTCCACCAGATTCTTCCTCATCGAGATCGGCCCAGCCCGTATAACCTCCCCACGGATTCTTTCTCCTCCTGGGTTCAGCGTCCAGCCCAGCTCTCGGCCCAGCCCAGAATCCAGAACGAGACTCGTCATACAGCCTGGCAGATCCGCTCGAGCGTACGCACGGGGGAGAATCAGAGGCCGTTACGCATGGAGTAGACGCCTGATATCCTCGTACGCCCATATCTGTATGGCAGATACGCGTGGCCCAATCATAGGAGAGCCGTCGTACGTCACCAGCAAGCAGACAGAAAGGATAAAAGGGATACCCCTCTAGAGAGATAGACCAAGCTTTATTCTTCAATACAAAAACCCTTGTAAAACCCTATTCTATTGGATCTCAGATCATCAATTGGCGCCGTCTGTGGGGACGAAGGGGACCTTTTCGTCACCGGAGTTCCTAAATCCACCCATTGAGATCCACATGGAGGTATGAAAGTTTATACGAAAAAGAAAGCTGGAGATTTACAGTAACCCAGCTGAAAAGAAAGACCCAGCTGGTTTAAGAATATCTTGACAGTCTCTTAATCTTCATTTTCCTACCCTCGTTGTTTATTTTAATATTTATTGAATTTTATTACTAATAACTTTTTCTTTGAGATCTGATGAGGTGAAACTTCAGATCGAAATGCTTGTCTCTGAATGTAGATTTTAATCTTTTCTGTAAAAGGAAAAAAGGATGAGAAGTATATATATGTATTTGTTGAAATTCTGAGGTCGGCCGTGTATATATATATATAAAAAAAAAAGGAAAAAGAAAAGAAGAAGGCGAGAGAAAGAGAAGAGGAGCCCGTAAGAAAAAAGGAGGTCGGAGCCGTGTTTGAAATCGAGCTCACATTCCAGGTCGGATGGCTGGACTGTCCTGAAGATTCAAATTAACAAAGCCGAATTGAGTGAATTTAGAGAAATAGATTGGTCGGTCGGTTGGAGTAGCAGGACTGAAAGGAGCTCGACAAATACGTTGAGGTCGGAGCCAGGCTTCGGACCCGTGCTCGAAATTAGATTTGTGTTCGAGGTCGGAGCCAGGCTTCGGACCCGTGCTCGAGATTAGATTTGTGATCGAGGTCGGAACTCGGTGTGTCGTCTAACGTGAAGACGAGGTCGGTAGGGTTAAGAGGTCGGCAATCCTTCTACCTCTGATTAAACAGATCTGATTCAGTACCAGAACGCTTGATCAAGGCATCAAGCTCTCTCTTCTCCTCTTCCCCCGCTGCCGCCGCCGGCACAGACTAAACCTCCGGCTGAATTGTTATCCGGCCACTCCCAAGATGGGAGTCACAATGGCAATTCATCTCTTGCTTACAATCAAGCCCTAGATCAAAACAGACAATCATCACTTTCCCAAGCAAGATCTCCCAACCCATATCAACTTTCAACCATTTCAAAAGGATCCGGCTCCAAGACATCCAATGTCAGGTATTGAGAATGTCTAAGGAACCCCGTGGCCAGCATCGGCGGCAATGCTTTTGACGGCTGTGGTGAGTTAATGCCTTGGGGGAGAAGAAGGCACAATCGAAGCTTTAAAAGATGCGGCTCCTGACTGCCACCGTAACTTTCGCCGGAACGAGGTGGATGGGGAGACTCAATTTGGTCCGAGTTCGCGAAGAAATCCGAGAGCAGAAGGATAAAATGATGGAGTTCGCAGAGAGGATCGGGTGGAGGCTCAGTAAGCCGGAAGAGGAGGTGGAGCAGAATTAATGAGAAAATGAACCTGCAATAAGCATGCCGATTGATGATTGAAATAAGGAGGAAGCAACACGAGTTGAAAACTCTCAGACTGCATTTACTTTGATGCCCTGACAAGCGGCAACTCGACAATGGCTTGAGTGATGTAATAACCATCAAGAAAAGAAATTGGCAAGGTGCTGTGGAACCCACACGCACAGATGGAGGCACGTTACAAATTTTGTTTGTGTTGAAAATGCCAAATTGCACAGCAATGCTGTACCGCATGCAATAAATATCTTTCATTTGAGGATGGGACCCATCCCCTGCCAAAAATCCATGAATGGCCCCCTGGAAGTTTGGACACTCCATATTCATTCATATGCCTTCTTGCTTCAGCTGCTTCATTCCATTCCCCAACAGCAACATGAACGTTTGCTAAGTGGATGTGCCGGCCACCATGATCGGGGTCCAATTCAATTAGGAATTTCCCTATCTGCTTATCTAATTCTGTATTTCCATGAATCTGACAGGCATTCAGTAGTGCCCCCTATATGACAGCATTTGGTTTTACTGGCATTCGCTCAATCAAATCTGTTGCTCTCTTCAGCCAACCTGCTCGACCGAGTAAATCAACCATGCATCCATAGTGCTCTACCGTTGGGTCCAAGCTACGAAACTTCTCCATGCTATGAAACTTCTCCATGCTGTCAAATAGTGATTTTTCCTATGCAGAATTGGTTGATGATTGAAATAAGGTACATATAACTTGCCATGTGTCATTAGCATAATTGCTGTCGGAGAAATTTACAAGCCCTTAATTACTTATCTTAAATACAAATGATCTCATAGATTATTCGAAGGCATGCTTCACATGCAAATAGTAAGACTAAATTTAATCAAAATATACCTCTATGAGTTTAGATATCCTGATAATTGCTTATATTTCATATATATTGAAAAATCCTGGAGAAATTTACACATGCAAAAATATTGTTCATTGCATCTCTAAAATTGCATGAGTTAATACTTGCATGTATCTGAAAAATGAAACTAAGTGACATGTGCGACATATTATTGATTGATGAATATCATTGAATTAACAACGAGCATCCTCGTTATATGTGCTCTGTGTAAGTTCTTATTTTGCAGAAAAATCCTGAATCTCTCAGAAGACCCTGAGACATAGAGACCTCAGAGGTACAAGGCTGGCGGATCTCAAAAGATCTCCCAAAACAAAAAACAGCCGGCGGGGCCCCGAGGTCACCCCGAAACAAAAACAGCCAGGATCCCGTAAGATCTCCTGGGGCAAAAACAACCGGCGAGGCCTCGAGGTTGTCCCGGAAATACAAAAATGACCAGGATCCCGTAAGATCTCCTGGAGCAAAAATAGCCGGCGGGGCCCCGAGGTCACCCCGGAACAAAAATGACCAGGATCTCGTAAGATCTCCTAGAGCAAAAACAGCCGGCGGGGCCCCGAGGTCACCCCGGAGCAAAAATGACCAGGATCCCGTAAGATCTCCTGGAGCAAAAACAACCGGCGAGGCCCCGAGGTCATCCCGAAAATACAAAAATGACCAGGATCCCGTAAGATCTCCTGGAGCAGAAACAGCCGGCGAGGCCCCGAGGTCATCCCGAAAATATAAAAATGACCAGGATCCCGTAAGATCTCCTGAAGCAAAAACAGCCGGCGAGGCCCCAAGGTCGTTCCGGAAATACAAAGAAGACCGGGATCCCCTAAGAACTCTCGAGAAAACAAAGTAAAAAACAGCTGGAGAAGGCCTTAAGACTATCTTTAAGCAAAAATTCCCCATATCATATGCAGGGACAATGCATAAAAATACAGTTCCGACCTCACAAAAAGATGCATCCAAAGGCATCAAAGAAAGGCCAAACTCCGATCTCCCGAAGGAGCTCGGAGCACTATGGCCAAAAGGTACTGAACTTAAAAAGTGATCGCTGACGCTAAGCTCAGCTTACAAAGAGGTCTAGACAGCAAATAGCCTGGAAGATACCCAGGGATATATGAAGCATCACAAGCCATAGGCGTAAAAGCCTAAGTGAAGAGTAAAGAGCCGAGCTCTTAGCTCGGATAAAAATAAAAAAATAAAAAATAAAAAAAATAAAAAAAAATAAAAAAAATTCCATATGAAGCTGAAGGACCGCGATCATAACTCGAGTCCGTCAAATAGACATCCGAGCTCATAACCAAGGAAGCAGGAAAAAATTATTTACCCCCTCAACACTCATATAATGAAAGGTTGAGGAGGTCAAGGGGGCAATTTGGGAAGAAAGGACATCAGCTTCATTTCCTGACAAGACAGAACTAAAAGCAAAAAGGCAGCCCTGCTAATCACCATTCGAAGGTATGTGATCTGACTTATAAGTTCAGTCAGTTAGCTAAGAATCGAGCTCATGACTAAAGGCTAATCTAGTTCAGAAAAAGCTTATGAATAAAAATATACAATGTAAGTATTACAGTTACGAGAAGGAGAGATAAATTATAAAGCGAAAAATAATTCAAGTAAAAAGAAATTAAAATTTCATTAAGAATACAGGGTTGTTACAATCTACTTATCGGACGAGGTTGAAGGAAAGATAGTCCTTAAAGGACTTACATTTGTAAGAACATCCTCGCCTACATTATGTTTATTTACAACTATATCTGGAGGAAGCCCGGCATCCTTTGGGTCAGATGTCTTAGTATCAACAACAGGGGCAATCTCCAACCCTGGATTGAGGTCCTCCCCTTCAGATTCGGGGTCACCTCCTTCAGACTCAAGGGCTCCCAGGTCCTCCCTGTAACGACCCGGAAATCGGACTGCTACCGGCGCTAGGATCCAGATCGGCTTAAGGCTGCGGGGACCCGTAGCAAGCCTGACATGTAACCTGTAAACCTGTTTAATCCCATACATGATCAACAATCATACATAAAAATTTAAAACTTTTCTTTCATACATTCTATCATACACCAAACTCAACCTGTGCATGCACTGAACATATACATAATCATAAACTTGACCCTTCTGTGGGATCTCATCAATGCCCCCAATGGGTGGCATAACAAGTGTTGAGTTGGCTAAACATGGACATCAATAACATTAAGATCATGATTCAAAAAGGGATTACATTACACTATGGTCAAGCACACTTCTAACCTCAATGTCGTTACATTACATATCTATGCATCATTATACAATCTGTCATGTCCACATTCTAACTATTACATACATAAGACTTCCTTACTCCTCTTGACTTCTCTGTCTAACCCGTACCTGCAAACCTGGGGAATTTGGGAGAGGGGTGAGCTACTAGAGCCCAGTGAGCAGAATAGTAAAGCATTTCAAACATATGATAACATGAAATGCATCACATCACAACTAGTCATATCAAGGATGAACTTGTCACCATTTAGCCCTCTACATAATCCAATCATGCCAGGGGCGTAGTGCAGGCCACACCTGGTCTTTCTCTTATACATAACATAACATAACATACATATTCCGTGGTGCCGGGGGCGTAGTGCAGGCCACGTCCGGTCTTTCTCTTACATAGTGCCAGGGGCGTAGTGCAGGCCACATCTGGACTTCCATATCATATCCTCATGCCATAACATATGAGGGCCAATGGATCATTCAACATTCATCCACATCAACAACATTTTATGCAATGCAATATATTCCTGATTTCTAATGCAAGCAACCTAAAATATCACATGGCATCCGTGATGCATGAACATGCTCAAAACTGATTTATTTATTTAAAAGCATAAGAGTTATTCCACTCACCTCAGGCTAGCTCTGACACTGACTGAAGCAATTGACTCATTGCTGGGGTCCTTGGTTCCTCGGGTCCGAACCTACACAGGTGGACTCAAATGAGGGACCAACATACTATAACATAACTCTAAAAACATCCCCCCAAAACCCTCTAAAACTCCTCAAAACATTCATGCAAAACATGCAAAGGAAGGCTGGACAGGGCACTTTCGGCGGCAGGTTCGGCGGCCGAAAGTCCCTCCAGAGCCGAAAGTCAGGCAGGTTCGGCGGCACCTTCGGCGGCCGAAACTCCCAGACAGAGGCGAAACTCATGCATGTTCGGCGGCATTTTCGGCGGTCGAAACTCCCAGACAGAGACGAAAGTCTCCTTTCGGGGGCAAGCTTCGGCAGCCGAAGGCTGCCTCCACAAGAGGGTTCGGAGGCCAAAAGTCCCTTCGGCTGCTGAACCTGTTTCTCCCAAAGGGCAGAAACTTGGTTCAAACATGCACAAATGCCTCCAAACTCAAACCATCAAGCATTTAGCTCAAGCAAAACATGCATACAAGTTCCTAGGGGTCTCAAACTACCTTAAACCCCAACTACAACACATCAAACACACATTACAAGCCACATTGTTCATGAACATACATTTATACCCATAAACATAACTATAATCTAAACATGCATTCTACCCCCATGAACTTCATAAAACTTACTTAAAACATAATATAAGCTAGAGATCGACTCTTACCTCTTGAAGATCGAGAGTAGAGGCGACCAAACTTGGAGTTGGGAGAGATTTGAGTTCTTGAACCTCAAAGCTCCAAAACTTTGCTCAAAAGCTCAAATCTTCAAAACAAAGTTAAAACAAATGAAAAACTTAAAAGATCTAGAGGAAAAACATCAAAGATTGGTGAGGGACGGCGGAGAGCTCACCTTGGCCGAAAATGGGGAAAAGCTCGCCCGTTTTCGGCTAAGGGACCCTTTTATAGTGGCTGCCCAGGCCACGTTCGGGGCCCGAATGTGGCTCCGCATGCATGCCATGTTCGGCGGCCGAACCTGGACTTCCCTCACTTATGCCTTCGGGGCCTAAGGCTCACCCGAAACGCATGCATGTTCGGCGGCCGAACTTTGAGTTTCGGCGGCCGAACCTGAGCTTTCCTCCAAGGTTGTTTTTATTCAAAAACTCATTTCCTTTTTACTTAAAATCATCAAAAACATTAAAACATTTCATGAAAACATGGTTTTACCCATCTAGAGGTCTCCGACATCCGAGATTCCACCGGACAGTAGGAATTCCGATACCGGAGTCTAGCCGGGTATTACATTCTCTCCCCCTTAAGAACATTCATCCTCGAATGTTCCTCAACTAACACATAGCATGGCATACACATATCATACACATAAAACACATGAAACATATAAGAAACTAACCTTAGAAAAGATAAGGGTATTGCTGGAGCATGGACTCCCGTGTCTCCCAGGTGCACTCTTCCATATTGTGGTGGTTCCATAGGACTTTCACCATCGGGATTTCCTTGTTTCTCAGCTTTCTGATCTGGGTGTCTATGATTCGTACTGGCTGCTCAACATAGGTGAGATCCTCTTGGATCTCCACATCAGGCTCACTAAGAACCTTGCCCGGATCTGACACGAATTTCCTCAACATTGAAACATGGAAAACCGGATGGATTCTTGCCATTGAAGCAGGCAAATCTAGCTTGTACGACACATTCCCAATCTTCTGCAAGATTTCAAAGGGTCCGATGTATCGTGGAGCTAGTTTACCTTTCTTCCCAAAACGAACCACTCCTTTCATTGGAGACACCTTGAGCAATACCAGATCCCCCTCCTGAAACTCTACCTGTCTTCTGCGGATGTCTGCATAACTCTTCTGTCTGCTTGCAGCAGTCTTGATTCTCTCTCTGATTATGGGTACCGCCCTGCTGGTGATCTCTATTAGTTCAGGCCCTGCCAAGGCCTTTTCTCCAACGTCCTCCCAGCAAACAGGTGACCTGCACTTCCTCCCATATAAAGCTTCATATGGAGCCATCTCGATGCTAGCATGATGGCTGTTATTGTAGACAAACTCCACCAAAGGTAGGTGCTGCCTCCAAGAACCGCCAAAGTCCAGCACACACATTCTAAGCATATCCTCGATAGTCTGGATGGTCCTTTCGGACTGTCCGTCCGTCTGGGGGTGGAAGACAGTACTGAAATCCAATCTAGTACCCATGGCATTCTGCAGACTCCGCTAAAACCTGGAGGTGAACTGGGGCCCTCTATCCGACACTATCGAAACCGGAACCCCATGCAGCCTGACGATCTCATCCACATATACCTGCGCCAACTTGTCCACAAAGTAGCCACTCCTGACAGGGATGAAGTGAGCAGATTTGGTGAGTCTGTCCACAATCACCCATATGGAGTCCAATCTGTTGGACGCCGCCGGTAACCCCACTACGAAGTCCATAGCTATATTCTCCCATTTCCACTCTAGAATAGGTAGCGGGTTAAGCATTCCAGCCGGCTTCTGATGTTCCAGCTTCACCCTCTAACATACTTCGCAGGCTGACACAAACTGTGCCACTTCTTTCTTCATCGCTGGCCACCAATAAACCTTCTTCAAATCTTGATACATCTTGGTGGCTCCGGGGTGAACGCTGTATCTTGCATTATGAGCCTCCCTCATAATGTCTCCTTTTAGCCCTATGTCATCTGGTACACACAATCGACTCCCATAGCGGAGGATCCCCTTATTGTCAAATCTGAACTCACTGTCCTTGCCTGACTGAATAGTCCTGGCAATCTTCACTAACTCTAGGTCCTCATGCTATTTCTGAGCCACTTGCTCCAAAAACACAGGTGTCACTCTCATTTGGGCCACTAAAGCACCGGTACCAGACAACTCCAACTGTAGACCTTCATCCATGAGCTTGTAAAACTCCTTCACCACTGGTCTCCTCTCTGCCGTGATGTGGGATAGACTGCCTAGTGACTTCCGGCTTAGGGCGTCTGCCACGACATTCGCCTTACCCGGATGATACTGAATCTTGCAATCATAGTCACTCAACAGCTCCACCCATCTCCTCTGTCTCAAGTTCAGGTCTCTTTGACTCAGGATGTATTGCAGGCTTTTATGATCCGTGAAGATCTCACATTTTACCCCATAGAGGTAGTGCCTCCACATCTTGAGTGCAAAGATTACTGCTGCCATCTCAAGGTCATGTGTGGGGTAATTCAACTCATGCTTCTTCAGCTGCCTAGAAGCATAAGCAATCACCCTCTCATTCTGCATTAGTACACAACCCAGTCGCACATGGGACGCATCACAAAAGACTGTAAAGTCCTCATCACTAGATGGCAGAGCTAAAACTGGTGCTGAAGTCAACCTCTTCTTAAGCTCTTCGAAACTCTCTTCGCACTGGTCGGTCCACAGAAACTTCTGATTCTTCCTGGTTAGTCTGGTCAGAGGAGCTGCTATTTTCGAGAAGTCCTGAACGAACCTCCTGTAGTAACCTGCCAAACCCAAGAAACTCCTGATCTCCGTCACTGAAGTGGGTCTAGGCCAGTTAGCCACGGTTTCTGTCTTCTTGGGGTCCACCTCTATCCCATTTTCTGTCACTACATGCCCCAAGAACGAAATGCTCCTCAGCCAGAACTCACACTTAGAGAACTTGGCATACAAGCCATGTTCCCTCAAAGTCTGCAAAACCAACCGCAGATGATGGCATTGTAATACCCGGCTAGACTCCGGTATCAGAATTCCTACCGTCCGGTGGAATCTCGGATGTCGGAAGCCTCTAGTAGGGTAAAACCATGTTTTTATGAAATATTTTAATGTGTTTTATGTTTTAAGCATGAAAGAAAATGAGTTTTTGCATGAAAATAGCATTGGAGGAAAACTCAGGTTCGGCCGGCCGAACCTGAGTTCGGCCGCCGAACATGCATGCGTTGCGGGTGTGCTTTAGGCCCCCGAAAGCATAAGTGAGGGAAGTCCAGGTTCGGCTGCCGAACCCCAATTTCGGCCGCCGAACATGGCATGCATGCGGAGGCACATTCGGCCCCCGAACGTGGTCTGTCCAGCCACTATAAAAGGGTCCCTTAGCCGAAAACGGGCGAGCTTTTCCCCATTTTCGGCCAAGGTGAGCTCTTCGCCATCCCTCACCCATCTTTGATGTTTTTCCTCTAAATCTTTCAAGATTTTCATTTGTTTTAACTTTGTTTTGAAGATTAAAGCTTTTGAGCAAAGTTTTGGAGCTTGGAAGTTCAAGAACCCAAATCTCCCCCAACTTCGAGTTTAGGTCGTCTCCCTCTCGATCTTCAAGAGGTAAGAGCCGATCTTAAGCTCATTGCATATTTTAAGTAAGTTTTAAGTAGATATATGGGTTAGAATGCATGTTTAGGTTATGGTTATGTTTATGGGTATAAATGTGTGTTCTTGAACAATGTGGGTGTTTGATGTGTTGTAGATGGGGTTTATGTTGGTTTGAGGCCCCTAGGAACATGTATGCTTGTGTTTGTGTGTTGTAGAATAGGTTTGATGCATGTTTGATAAGTTTGGAGGCGAAATGTGCAAAGGGAGCCAAGTTTCTACCCTTTGGCAGAAACCAGGTTCGGCAGCCGAAGGATTTTCGGCCGCCGAACATGGCTGGGGAGGCAGCCTTTCGGCTGCCGAAGCTTGCCCCCGAAAGGGAGACTTTCGTCTCTGTCTGGCAGTTTCGGCCGCCGAAAGTGCCGTCGAACATGCATGAGTTTCGTCTCTGTCTGGGAGTTTCGGCCGCCGAAGGTGCCGCCGAACCTGCCTGACTTTGGGCTCTGGAAGGACTTTCGGCCGCTGAACCTGCCGCCGAAAGTGCCCTGTCCAGGCCTCCTTTGCATGATTTTGTATGGTTGTTTCATGATGTTTTAGGGGGTTTTTGGGGAGTAGTTTATAGTTATGTTCAGGTGTGTTTGGTCCCTCATTTGAGTGCACCTGTGTAGGTTCGGACCCGAGGAACCGAGGACCCCAGCAGTGAGTTCAGCTGCTTCGGTGTTGTCAGAGTCAGCCAGAGGTGAGTGGAACTAAACTTAATCTTTTAAATTAAATGTTTTATCATGTTTCATGCATCATGATTATGCAATAGGATGATTGCATTAGTTTCACGAATATGTCGCATTTGATCGATTGTTGTTGATGTGGGTGAATGTTGGATGACCCAATTAGTCCATGACAGGAAGACCAGGACCCCATTCTACGACCTGGCACAGAGTAAGGAAAGACCATGACCCCATTCTACGGCCTGGCACGGTAATGGGACTCGAAGACCAGGAGCCCAGAGGAGGCCCTGGGATAATGGTAAGTAATGTATGTATGACAGGAAGACCAGGACCCCATGCTACGGCCTGGCACAGAGTTAGCTTGGACTAATTGGTGACAAGTTCACCCAACCCTTATGTGAATTGTCTGTGTTATGATGCATTTCATTGGAGCATAGTGTTATTATGTTTTATAGTTCAACTCACTGGGCTTTTAGCTCACCCCTCTCCCTTTTACCCCCAGGCTTGCAGGTACAGGATAGAAGAGGAGGTCGGTTAGAGTAAAGCTTGTTTGTGTAATAGTTAGAATGTGGACATGACAAATCGTAGTATGATGTAATGTAATAGTACAGTATAGTTATGTAATGATGTTTATGGATTGTTAGAGGTGTGCTTGACCATAGAATGTTGTTATCCCTTTTAATACATGATCTTGGTTATTTGATGTCATTTATGCAAACCAACTCAACATATGTTATGTCACCCATTTTGGGGGCACTGATGAGATCCCACAGAGGGATCAATGTTTATGAGTTATGTTATATACAGTGCATGCACAGGTTGAGTATGGTTGATGTATATGGAAAGAAAAGTTTTAATTTTTATGTATGTGGTTGATCATGTATGGGATTATACAGGTTTACAGGTTAGATGTCAGGCTTGCTACGGGTCCCGGCGGCCTTAAGCCGATCTGGATCCTAGCGTCGGTAGCGGTCCGATTTTCGGGTCGTTACAGGCATGCTCCTCTGCATTCCTGGAATACACCAAGATATCATCTATGAAGACAATAACAAAGTGATCCAGGTACTGACTAAACACTCTGTTCATGAGGTCCATGAATGCTGCAGGGGCGTTGGTTAACCCGAACGGCATTACAAGGAACTCAAAATGCCCATATCTGGTCCTGAAAGCTGTCTTTGGCACATCCTCATCTCTGATCCTCAGCTGATGGTACCCAGATCTCAGATCTATTTTGGAGAAACAACCCGCTCCTGCTAGCTGGTCGAATAGATCATCGATCCTTGGCAAAGGGTACTTGTTCTTGGTAGTGACTTTGTTCAACTGCCTGTAGTCGATACAAAGTCTAAGGGATCCATCCTTCTTTCTGACAAACAAGACTGGAGCACCCCAGGGTGAGGTACTCGGTCGGATGAAGCCCTTGTCTACCAGCTCTTGCAACTGTTCTTTCAATTCCTTCAACTCGGCTGGAGCCATCCTGTAGGGAGGGATAGAGATCGGTCGGGTTCCAGGCATCAATTCTATCTCGAACTCTATCTCCCTAGCAGGTGGTAAACCTGGCAGCTCGTCTGGGAAGACGTCTAGAAACTCTCTAACCACTGGCACCGAGACGGGCTCTCTAACCTGACTGCTAAGCTCTCTCACATGAGCCAAATACCCCTGACATCCCCTCCTAAGCAACCTACGAGCCTGAAGAGCTGATATCAGACCTCTAGGTGTACCCCTCCTGTCTCCTCTGAAGACAACCTCTGACCCATCCTGACCTCTGAACCTGACTACCTTGTCCCTGCAGTCCAAGGTAGCACCATGGGTAGATAACCAGTCCATCCCTAGAATGACGTCAAAATCTGTCAATTCTAGAACCACAAGGTCGGCGGACAAGCATCTTCCCTCAACAAACACAGGACTACACTGGCAGACTGACTCTGCCACTGATGGATCACACTTGGGTCCACTGACCCAGAGAGGACACTCTAACTCAGAGATCATCAACCCTAACCTCTGGACGGCTCTCGGTGTAACAAAAGAATGAGATGCACCAGGGTCCATCAAGGCATACACATCTGAACAACCAATGACTAAGTTACCTACCACCACGGTGTTAGATGCATCTGCCTCTTGCTGTGTCATCGTGAAGATCTGTGCTGGAGCTGATGGACCTTCACCTCTGAAACCCGCTGAAGAAGAGGCTGCCCCTCTCCCTCTGCCTCTGCCACTGGCCTGCGTCATGGCTGGAGCTGCTGGCTGCGCTACACTACCTGAAGCTGTCTGCTGGGACTGTGCCATCGGGGCTGCTCTTGGACATTCTCGAGACATATGCCCCTCCTGACCACATCTGTAACAGGCTGTCGTCCCAAACCGACATACTCCTCTGTGTGGCTTACCACATCTTGCACAAACTGCATTATCCGCACCAGAGCTTGAGCCACTCCCTAGTCCCAGACTGGACTTAAACTTGTTCCAGAACTTATTCTTCTTAGACTTCCTGGGACCTCTGTCCCACTTCTTGCTACCTGAAGTTGCTGCACTCATTGAAGAAGAGCCTGGGGTCTTAGAACCAGAAGGCTGTGCCACTGACTGTTTAACTGTCCCCTGAACGATGGCACTGGCCTCCATTTTCCGGGCCATATCCACTATGGCATGGAAGCTCTCCCTATCTGCTGACTGGATCAAGGAGGAATATCTGGAGTGGAGTTTCATGATATACCTCCTTGACCTTTTCTGGTCTGAATCAAGGTTTTGCCCTGCAAATGGCAACAACTCCAAAAATCTATCTGTGAACTCCTCTACACCCATCTCATCAGTCTGCGTCAATTGCTCAAACTCTAACATCTTCAGCTCCCTTGAACTATCAGGGAAAGCCCATCCTGCAAACTCATTTGCAAACTCCTCCCAAGACATGCTATCCACTTTCGGGTTCACATAATTCTTGAACCACTCTCGTGCCTTTTTGCACTTAAGTGTGAACCCAGCCATCTGAATGGCTCTACTATCATCAGCCCCAATCTCATCTGTGATCACCTTGACCCTCTCCAGATACACAAACGGGTCATCCCCTTTTTCATACTGGGGAGCACCCAACTTCATGTAGTCAGTCATCTTGGCCTTGCTCCCACTGGCTGAGCTAGGTCTAGGAGGTTGGGTAACTGGGGCTGCTGGTTCTGCTGGAGGAGGAGGAGGTGCAGCATCCCCTGGGGTAGGGTTTGCTGGATTTGGATAGTAAGGTGGAGGTGGATACGTTGGGTATTGTGAATATGGTGGATAATAAGGTGGGTATGGCATCTGTGTGGGATAAGGGCTAAAGTTGTGGTAGTCCGATGTGCCTCCCATCAAATACCCAGGGTTTTGTGAGAAGGGTGGGTAGTAAGGTGGCTGAACAAATCCCGAGGCCTGAGTGCCTCCTTGGGATTCTCCCATTCCCTCTTCTGACATACTAACTCCCAAACTGCCATCCCTCCTCTGCTCTATATCCATATCATCCCCCATATCCTCTGACGCTCCTCCCTGAACTGTTCCTCTGACTGATCTGCTTCTACCCAGATCCAAAGACCTTCTAGGGTCTCTTACTGCTCTTTCTCTGCTAGACCTACTAGACATTGCCCTAGGCAATGCTGGAGGACGGGCGTTCGTGCCCTCATCCTCAGGTGGTACTCCAGTCAATCTTGCTGATCGACGAGTTCGTCTCATCCTGTTTTCTGAAAAACAGTACACATCACATAAACATTAGCATCATATGGTTCATGTGGGCACACATGAACCCGCATCACACATCATAGCATATCATTCATAACATAACATTTCACATCATCATGTAAGACAGGACTCCACATCCTATCCTAGTGGACATGATCTTTCCTACTATGCTTCACCTTCTATAACATCTATGAGCCCGACACTCTAGGTCCGACCATATGAATGTCACATTCCAAAACCTACAGATAGAAATAGAGCAACCACTAGCTTTAAATTATATCATTCCAAGTTAGAGTAATTAGTTTCAGGGGAGGTGCTAGCTTGACCTCGAGCTAAATAGGGGAGGTGTTAGCTTATCCATAGCCATTTGACACACAATTGGTTTATAGATAGAGCACTAAAAGTTGTGTTTAGAGGTCCAACTTGCATTTCATATAGAGTTATTCGTCCAAAGGTAGAGTTAAAATAAGAACGACCAGTAATAGTATTTTAACATCTTCAAACTGTAATAACTGAATCATAGAAAACCCAAATAAGAAAACAGACATATCTTAAAATAAAGCATCTAATGCGATAAGCAGGTCGGAATCAAGTTGCTATCGGGAGGTGCTTAAGGGTTTTCCGACGTGCTAGCTTGAGGTGCTTACTAAAACCGACGTGCTTGCTTAAATGAAATGAACTTCTAAATGTTAAAAATGTAAGTTTAGTAGGTCAATCTATGAATATTGAAAGTTTAAAAACTAAATTGAAACATGTGGAAAAGTTTAGTAGGTGAAAGTATGATTATGGAAAGTTTAAAAGTAAAATTCCAAGTTTGCCCTCCACCTTTTTCTATATTTACACCTAACCCACCATATGACACCTAGCCATGCATGACTAAGCATGAAAGAAAAGAGTTGTCATTCATTTGGTCCATCCTTGCCGTGGCTACACCAAAAGGAAAGAGAAAAAGGCTTTTGCTTTCTTATCTTTCATCTCCACCATATTTCTCCAAAAAGACAAAGTCTTCACTCATGCAAAATCTGTTCTTAGGTGTTATAACCAGCAAAGGAACCATAGAAAGAAAGGAAAGAAAGGAAAGAAGAAGATAAGTTAAGGTACTTAAGTGGTAAGTGGTAGGAATTGAAAACTAGGCTAGGTAAACATGTTCTTTCATGTTTTTAATTAATTATATGTTGTCAAATGAATTAAAGCTCCTGTTTTTCTTATTCTTTGTAAAGAACAAACTCAAAAGGAGGAAGGTACATCAAAGGGGAAAGGCAAGGAAAAAGAGTAACTAAGGTGTACCTAAAGCTTTTGAAAAGATTGTGCAAAAGATTTGGTGATTGTATGAACTTCTGTTTTTCCTTTGATTTTCTCATATTGGTTTTGTTTGCTGGAAATGCTCTTTTGATTGTATGGATATGTAATATGAATGTTGAAATGATGATTGGAAGGCTTAAAGTACATAGATACAACATGGAAGCCAAAAACATAAAACTGGCAGAATAGGTTCCAACAGGACAGTCTGTGTTAGAAGCCTCATAACTTATTGTGTGATCATTGACATTAAGCCTAACATATACCAAATGAAAGCTAAGACACAAATCTCAAACTTTCATGAAGTGACCAAATTCTGAATCTGTAGCTAAGTATGTGAAAATTGCTAGTGAACCTAAGCTGGTCACAGGGAATTGTGCATCCGGAGCAGTATGTATCTCCTAGACCATAACTAATGATTTACTCAATGAAATGAATTAATACCAGGTCCAAATGAACCCTGACAAGTATACCTAAAACTTTTTACAAGAAAGTTAAGCTTGAATCTGTATGAAAATGTATGCATATGATAGGTTTTGTTAGATTAAAAACAGATACCAAAACTGTACTGGTTAGGACCTGATTGAGCAGGTTGCAAAGAAAAATTCATAACTTAAGTTAGAAAGGTCAGAATTAGATGTAATATATCTTGTTAGAAAGCTAAGACATAAATACACAAAGTTCATGAAGAAAGGTAAGTCTAATTATGTCCACAAGATACTTAAAAATGTGATACAATCTCAGGCAGAAACAAACCTAATTGTAAATATTGACCTAAAAGAGATTGACATGCTAGCTTTGTGGCAAAATTATGCACATGCTAGCTTGACATGCCTGCTTTATGCACGTGCTAGCTTAATAGACTAAAAATTTGCATACATGTTCTTGATGAAATAGTAATATGTTCATGACTGAATATTGTGTTCATGAATGAAGATGGTCTATTACACACATATGGATGCTCCTAAGGACTCCTTTTTATTGACATATTTGCTTGTTTCAACAGGTTATGCATCTAAATGAATAAGTTTGATACCAATAAATCTTTAACATGTAAATACGTATTCTTGGCCCTAGTAAACCTTAGTGGGAGTCATAGATAGCATAAGGGTATGGCATGCCATATACAGTTTAGCAGTACTGCGCCCTAATGGGCTACATGATATGATCTTATCGACACATTATGTGTCATACAGTTTCCCGGCTTTGTAGCCATACAGGCACAACATTCGGCCCCCGGGCCATACAGTTTGGCACTTTGTGCTATACAGATACAGTTTCCCTTATCTAGCTAAATGATCCTGTGAAGAGTTTATAGGGGCTAAGATTTAATTATATGACTTGTTAATGCTTTGCTAGCATGCACATAAGATGGTTACAAAAATATGAATGACCTTACATTTATACAACTGCATGACTTGATTTGGCACTTATCACCCACTGACACATAAAAATTTCATTTGCCTTATAAAATGATTTCATTATATCTGTCATGAGTATTCCTATTATATGTGAATGAGTATATATGTTGTTATTCACCCACTGGGCATAAGCTCAGCGCATTGGACTTTTCCATGCGCAGGTAATAAATAGAGGAAGCAACAGTTAGGAGGTCTGGTTCTGCATCAGCACAGAGATATCATCATAACCAGTTGTTTACAAGATTTGTTCAGAGGTTGTTTATGTTTGGCATGTACATTAATAGTCTACCAAGAGTTTGTAAATGAGTATTGTAAATAGTATGAATATAAACAAATGTGTTTACTATTTTAAGTTATTATGTTCTATTTGTGGTTTTAATAGTGTGAAATGAGTAAATATTGAAATTTTATGACTAGTTTTCACAGGGATAATTGCTAATAAACAGGGGAGACTTTTGCGGTTTTTCCATTTAAAAGTATTTTGTGAATCAACATGCATTTAAACAAACTAAAGAACAATTTATAAGGTCAAAGCTATCTTAAGTCCACATATGTAATTGCATATAGTATAGTATGTGGCATCCTTTACTAAGTTATTTTATAGACGGGTAAGGGGTGTTACATTTTTTGGTATCAGAGCATAGGTTTAGGCGGTTCTAGGATATAGCATAATTTAATGTACATGCCAAGTGTGTCAAGGTTATGATGTATCTCTGTAAAATTGATGCAGGCCTATTTTGTGTTTTTAATTGTTTACAGAGGATGTCTGAGGAATCACAACGTGCTATAGATGAGGAGGTGGGAAGTCATGCCCCCTCAGAACCCATTGAGCCAGCAGTTGCACCAGCCCCTCATGGTGAAGATAGGCCAGGACAGGATGCATTTTTACAACAGTTGGCAGATATGTTTAGACGAGTTTCAGGGGCAGCACCTCAGGTGCCACCACCAGTTGCAGTACCTATGCAGGCTCCTGCTAGACCACCAATAGACAAGCTTAGAAAATATGGAGCTATGGAATTCAAAGGCAGAAGAGAAGATGATGCTCCAGTAGCAGAGTACTGGCTGCAAAGTACAGAGAGAGTGTTGCAGCAGCTTCAGTGCACACCACCAGACAGTGTGGCTTGTGCAGTTGCTTTGTTACAAGAAGAGGCCTATCAGTGGTGGGACACCACATCACAGATAGTTCAATCTGAGCAGCGGACTTGGGAATTCTTTCTGGCTGAGTTTCGAAAGAAGTATATAGGAGATTTGTATATGGATGAGAAGAGAAAAGAGTTCTTATATTTGAGACAAGGCAGGATGACTGTTAGCGAGTATGAAAAAGATTTCATCAGATTGAGTAAGTATGCCCGGGAAATGGTGCCTACAGAGGAAGCTAAATGTAAGAAATTTGAGCAGGGTTTGCATAATGACATTAGGGTGCTTTTGGCAGCCCATTCCATCAAAGAGTTCTCTACTCTAGTAAATGCAGCGTTGAATATAGAGAAGATAAAAGAAGAAGAACAGAGCTGGAGACAGAAAGGGCAACAGAAGAGAGGGCAAACCCAGATGCAGGGGCAATCCTTAGCCTCTCAAGCACCTATGAAGAGACAAAGAGGTGCTCAATCATTAGGGCAGAGTCAGGTACAAAGACAAAGGCAGCCACTAGCGCAGAGTTTTGCAGGGAGGTTTGGGCAGCAAACTAGTACTTCTGTAGCCAGTTCAGGAAGTGCAGGCAGGGGACAATACCCTATATGTGAGCACTGTGGTAGAAGGCATTTGGGACCCTGCAGAAAACTAACAGGGGCATGCTTCAGGTGTGGATCCACTGAGCATCTTATGAGAGACTGTCCTAGGGGACAGGTATCATCAGCACCACCTATAGAGAGGCCTATTCCTGCTGGATCTAGAGGAAGAGGAAGGGGTAGAGGTAATCAAGGGGCAACTTCAGCCAGTCAGAGGGTGTCTGAAACAGTAGATAGACCAGACTTCAGAATACCTGCTAGAGCATATGCCATCAGGGCTAAAGAGGACAGAGACTCCCCAGACGTGATTGTTGGTACATTCTCAATCTTTGATAAACCTGTGCATGCATTGATAGACCCAGGATCTACACATTCATACATATGTTTACCCATTGTCAATGAGGGGAAATTACAGGCAGATTCTCTAAACCAAGATATAATAGTAACTAACCCCCTTGGTCATAGTGCGATAGTGAGTAAAGTATATAGGGATTGTCCTATATCCATCCATGGTCAGACTTTCCATGGTGATTTGATAGAGTTACCCTTTAGAGAATTTGATGTAATCCTTGGCATGGACTGGTTATCTAAGCATCGGGTAATAGTAGATTGCAGATCAAAAAGAATTACATTAAAAACACTTGCAGATCATGATGTGGTAGTTGTAGGGGAGAGATCAGATTACTTGTCTAATATTATATCGGCCGCTACAGCTAGGAGATTAATCAGTAAGGGTTGTGAAGCCTACCTTGTTTGTGCACTTGAAACCAAAAAGGAGAATCCAGGTGTGCATGACATATCCACAGTGTGTGATTTCTCTGATGTTTTTCCTGATGATCTTCCTGGTTTGCCACCAGAGAGAGAGGTGGAATTTGCCATAGATGTTATACCAGGCACCGCACCTATCTCTATTGCTCCTTATAGGATGGCACCTACAGAATTGAAAGAGTTAAAAATACAATTACAAGAATTGCTTGACAAGGGTTTCATACGACCTAGTATTTCACCTTGGGGCGCACCTGTATTGTTTGTAAAAAAGAAGGATGGGACACTAAGGTTGTGTATAGATTATAGGCAACTAAATAAGGTGACAATTAAAAATAAATACCCTTTGCCCCGAATAGATGACTTGTTTGATCAGCTAAAAGGAGCCAGTATCTTTTCTAAAATCGATTTGAGATCGGGTTATCATCAGTTGAAGATAAAAGAAACAGATGTCTCTAAAACTGCTTTTAGGACCCGATATGGACACTATGAATTTCTTGTTATGCCTTTTGGGTTAACTAATGCTCCTGCAGCTTTCATGGACCTGATGAATCGCATCTTCCATCCCTACCTGGATCAGTTTGTAGTAGTGTTCATAGATGATATCTTAATATATTCAAAGACTAAGGAAGATCATGATCAACATTTGAGGATAGTATTACAAACTCTGAGAGAGAAACAACTTTATGCCAAGCTTAGTAAATGTGAGTTTTGGCTAAATGATATATCCTTTCTTGGACATGTTGTGTCAGCTGAAGGAATTAGAGTAGACCCTAAAAAGATAGAAGCTATCCTTGAGTGGAAACCACCTAAGAACATAGCAGAGATTAGGAGTTTTCTGGGTTTGGCTGGATACTATAGGCGGTTTGTAAAGGGATTTTCAATCATTGCTGCCCCGTTGACTAAATTGCTGCACAAGAATGTTAAGTATGATTGGGATGACAAATGCCAGAAGAGTTTTGAAAAGCTTAAAAAGATGCTTACAGAGGCACCTGTCCTTACACAGCCAGAATCGGGTAAAGATTTTGTGATCTACAGTGATGCCTCACATAATGGGCTGGGTTGTGTACTCATGCAGGAGGGAAAGGTAGTTGCTTATGCTTCAAGACAATTAAAGCCACATGAGAAGAACTACCCTACCCATGATTTAGAGTTAGCAGCCATAGTCTTTGCATTAAAGATATGGAGGCATTACTTGTATGGAGAAAAATGTTATATCTATACAGATCATAAAAGTTTAAAGTATTTGCCCACACAAAAGGAGCTTAACCTGAGACAGAGAAGATGGTTAGAGTTGCTTAAGGATTATGACTGCATTATTGACTATCATCCAGGTAAAGCCAATCTGGTAGCAGATGCACTTAGCAGGAAATCCTTTGCTGCTCTAAGAGCTTTGAATGCTCGTCTATCTTTAGCCAATGATGGGGCTATCATAGCAGAACTAAAGCTTAGACCCAATCTACTTCAACAAGTCCAGGAAGCACAGAAAGGGGATACTGAAACAGCTTTGTGGATAAAGCAAGTCCAAGAGGGGAAAAAGCAGAAACATGTGGTTCAGGATGATGGCTATTTGTATTATGAAGGCAGAATATGTGTACCTAATGTTGATGACCTGAGGAAGAACATTCTGGAGGAAGCACACAGTAGTTCATATGCTATGCATCCTGGTAGCACTAAAATGTATCAAGATTTGAAACTGTATTATTGGTGGCCAGGTATGAAGAAAGATATAGTTGAATTTGTGGCTACATGTCTAACTTGTCAGCAGGTGAAAGCTGAGCATCAAGTTCCATCTGGTCTTTTACACCCTATTTCCATACCAGAATGGAAATGGGATAGGATCACTATGGATTTTGTTGTGGGATTGCCACTGACACCAAGGAAAAAAGATGCCATATGGGTGATTGTAGATAGATTGACTAAGTCAGCTCATTTCTTACCAGTGAGAACTGATTACTCATTGGAAAAATATGCAGAACTATACATCAATGAAATAGTTCGGTTACATGGAGTACCTCTTTCTATTATTTCAGATAGGGACCCGAGGTTTACATCCAGATTTTGGGAGAAATTGCATGAAGCATTGGGTACTAAGTTGAACTTTAGTACAGCTTTTCATCCTCAAACAGATGGGCAATCTGAAAGGATAATTCAAACACTGGAAGATATGCTTAGAAGTTGTGTTATTGAATTCGAAGGGAGCTGGGAGAGATACCTTCCATTGGTTGAATTTGCATACAACAACAGTTATCAAGCAAGTATCAAAATGGCACCTTATGAAGCATTATATGGAAGGAAATGTAGAACTCCATTGTGCTGGACAGAACTCAGTGAAGCTAAAGTGATAGGTCCAGACTTGGTGAGGGAAACAGAAGAGAAAGTGAGAACTATCAAGGAAAGGTTAAAAGCAGCTTCAGATAGACAGAAGTCTTATGCAGATTTGAAGAGAAAAGATATAGCATATGAAGTTGGAGATAAAATGTTTCTTAAAGTCTCTCCATGGAAAAGGGTGCTCAGATTTGGCAAAAAGGGAAAGTTAAGTCCTAGGTTTATCGGTCCATATGAGATAATTGAACGTGTGGGTCCGGTAGCCTACAGGTTAGCATTACCCCCTGGATTAGATAAGATACATAATGTCTTCCATGTATCCATGCTGAGAAGATACAGATCTGATCCTTCTCATATCATTTCTTCTGAGACAATTAATATTCAACCTGATTTGACTTATGAGGAGGAACCAGTGAAGAGTATAGCACGAGAAATAAAGGAGTTGAGGAATAAGCAGATTCCATTAGTGAAGGTTCTTTGGAGAAACCACAAAACAGAGGAAGCTACATGGGAAAGTGAGGAATTAATGAGACAACAACACCCCCAGCTATTCATGATAGGTCAATTTCGAGGACGAAATTCTTTTTAAAAGGAGGGGAGAATTGTCACATTCCAAAACCTACAGATAGAAATAGAGCAACCACTAGCTTTAAATTGTATCATTCCAAGTTAGAGTAATTAGTTTCAGGGGAGGTGCTAGCTTGACCTCGAGCTAAATAGGGGAGGTGTTAGCTTATCCATAGCCATTTGACACACAATTGGTTTATAGATAGAGCACTAAAAGTTGTGTTTAGAGGTCCAACTTGCATTTCATATAGAGTTATTCGTCCAAAGGTAGAGTTAAAATAAGAACGACCAGTAATAGTATTTTAACATCTTCAAACTGTAATAACTGAATCATAGAAAACCCAAATAAGAAAACAGACATATCTTAAAATAAAGCATCTAATGCGATAAGCAGGTCGGAATCAAGTTGCTATCGGGAGGTGCTTAAGGGTTTTCCGACGTGCTAGCTTGAGGTGCTTACTAAAACCGACGTGCTTGCTTAAATGAAATGAACTTCTAAATGTTAAAAATATAAGTTTAGTAGGTCAATCTATGAATATTGAAAGTTTAAAAACTAAATTGAAACATGTGGAAAAGTTTAGTAGGTGAAAGTATGATTATGGAAAGTTTAAAAGTAAAATTCCAAGTTTGCCCTCCACCTTTTTCTATATTTACACCTAACCCACCATATGACACCTAGCCATGCATGACTAAGCATGAAAGAAAAGAGTTGTCATTCATTTGGTCCATCCTTGCCGTGGCTACACCAAAAGGAAAGAGAAAAAGGCTTTTGCTTTCTTATCTTTCATCTCCACCATATTTCTCCAAAAAGACAAAGTCTTCACTCATGCAAAATCTGTTCTTAGGTGTTATAACCAGCAAAGGAACCATAGAAAGAAAGGAAAGAAAGGAAAGAAGAAGATAAGTTAAGGTACTTAAGTGGTAAGAGGTAGGAATTGAAAACTAGGCTAGGTAAACATGTTCTTTCATGTTTTTAATTAATTATATGTTGTCAAATGAATTAAAGCTCCTGTTTTTCTTATTCTTTGTAAAGAACAAACTCAAAAGGAGGAAGGTACATCAAAGGGGAAAGGCAAGGAAAAAGAGTAACTAAGGTGTACCTAAAGCTTTTGAAAAGATTGTGCAAAAGATTTGGTGATTGTATGAACTGAATATTGTGTTCATGAATGAAGATGGTCTATTACACACATATGGATGCTCCTAAGGACTCCTTTTTATTGACATATTTGCTTGTTTCAACAGGTTATGCATCTAAATGAATAAGTTTGATACCAATAAATCTTTAACATGTAAATACGTATTCTTGGCCCTAGTAAACCTTAGTGGGAGTCATAGATAGCATAAGGGTATGGCATGCCATATACAGTTTAGCAGTACTGCGCCCTAATGGGCTACATGATATGATCTTATCGACACATTATGTGTCATACAGTTTCCCGGCTTTGTAGCCATACAGGCACAACATTCGGCCCCCGGGCCATACAGTTTGGCACTTTGTGCTATACAGATACAGTTTCCCTTATCTAGCTAAATGATCCTGTGAAGAGTTTATAGGGGCTAAGATTTAATTATATGACTTGTTAATGCTTTGCTAGCATGCACATAAGATGGTTACAAAAATATGAATGACCTTACATTTATACAACTGCATGACTTGATTTGGCACTTATCACCCACTGACACATAAAAATTTCATTTGCCTTATAAAATGATTTCATTATATCTGTCATGAGTATTCCTATTATATGTGAATGAGTATATATGTTGTTATTCACCCACTGGGCATAAGCTCAGCGCATTGGACTTTTCCATGCGCAGGTAATAAATAGAGGAAGCAACAGTTAGGAGGTCTGGTTCTGCATCAGCACAGAGATATCATCATAACCAGTTGTTTACAAGATTTGTTCAGAGGTTGTTTATGTTTGGCATGTACATTAATAGTCTACCAAGAGTTTGTAAATGAGTATTGTAAATAGTATGAATATAAACAAATGTGTTTACTATTTTAAGTTATTATGTTCTATTTGTGGTTTTAATAGTGTGAAATGAGTAAATATTGAAATTTTATGACTAGTTTTCACAGGGATAATTGCTAATAAACAGGGGAGACTTTTGCGGTTTTTCCATTTAAAAGTATTTTGTGAATCAACATGCATTTAAACAAACTAAAGAACAATTTATAAGGTCAAAGCTATCTTAAGTCCACATATGTAATTGCATATAGTATAGTATGTGGCATCCTTTACTAAATTATTTTATAGACGGGTAAGGGGTGTTACAATGAACCTAGGGCTCTGATACCATTCTGTAACGACCCGGAAATCGGACCGCTACCGGCGCTAGGATCCAGATCGGCTTAAGGCCGCCGGGACCCGTAGCAAGCCTGACATGTAACCTGTAAACCTGTTTAATCCCATACATGATCAACAATCATACATAAAAATTTAAAACTTTTCTTTCATACATTCTATCATACACCAAACTCAACCTGTGCATGCACTGAACATATATATAATCATAAACTTGACCCTTCTGTGGGATCTCATCAATGCCCCCAATGGGTGGCATAACAAGTGTTGAGTTGGCTAAACATGGACATCAATAACATTAAGATCATGATTCAAAAAGGGATTACATTACACTATGGTCAAGCACACTTCTAACCTCAATATCGTTACATTACATATCTATGCATCATTATACAATCTGTCATGTCCACATTCTAACTATTACATACATAAGACTTCCTTACTCCTCTTGACTTCTCTGTCTAACCCGTACCTGCAAACCTGGGGAATTTGGGAGAGTGGTGAGCTACTAGAGCCCAGTGAGCAGAATAGTAAAGCATTTAAAACATATGATAACATGAAATGCATCACATCACAACTAGTCATATCAAGGATGAACTTGTCACCATTTAGCCCTCTACATAATTCAATCATGCCAGGGGCGTAGTGCAGGCCACACCTGGTCTTTCTCTTATACATAACATAACATAACATACATATTCCGTGGTGCCGGGGGCGTAGTGCAGGCCACGTCCGGTCTTTCTCTTACATAGTGCCAGGGGCGTAGTGCAGGCCACATATGGACTTCCATATCATATCCTCATGCCATAACATATGAGGGCCAATGGATCATTCAACATTCATCCACATCAACAACATTTTATGCAATGCAACATATTCGTGATTTCTAATGCAAGCAACCTAAAATATCACATGGCATCCGTGATGCATGAACATGCTCAAAACTGATTTATTTATTTAAAAGCATAAGAGTTATTCCACTCACCTCAGGCTAGCTCTGACACTGACTGAAGCAGTTGACTCACTGCTGGGGTCCTTGGTTCCTCGGGTCTGAACCTACACAGGTGGACTCAAATGAAAGACCAACATACTATAACATAACTCTAAAAACATCCCCCAAAAACCCTCTAAAACTCCTCAAAACATTCATGCAAAACATGCAAAGGAAGGCTGGACAGGGCACTTTCGGCGGCAGGTTCGGCGGCCGAAAGTCCCTCAAGAGCTGAAAGTCAGGCAGGTTCGGCGGCACATTCGGCGGCCGAAACTCCCAGACAGAGGCGAAACTCATGCATGTTCGGCGGCATTTTCGGCGGCCGAAACTCCCAAACAGAGATGAAAGTCTCCTTTCGGGGGCAAGTTTCGGCAGCCGAAGGCTGCCTCCATAAGAGGGTTCGGCGGCCGAAAGTCCCTTCGGCTGCCGAACCTGGTTTCTCCCAAAGGGCAGAAACTTGGTTCAAACATGCACAAATGCCTCCAAACTCAAACCATCAAGCATTTAGCTCAAGCAAAACATGCATACAAGTTCCTAGGGGTCTCAAACTACCTTAAACCCCAACTACAACACATCAAACACACATTACAAGCCACATTGTTCATGAACATACATTTATACCCATAAACATAACTATAACCTAAACATGCATTCTACCCCCATGAACTTCATAAAACTTACTTAAAATATAATATAAGCTAGAGATCGACTCTTACCTCTTGAAGATCGAGAGTAGAGGCGACCAAACTTGGAGTTGGGAGAGATTTGAGTTCTTGAACCTCAAAGCTCCAAAACTTTGCTTAAAAGCTCAAATCTTCAAAACAAAGTTAAAACAAATGAAAAACTTGAAAGATCTAGAGGAAAAACATCAAAGATCGGTGAGGGACGGCGGAGAGCTCACCTTGGCCGAAAATGGGGAAAAGCTCGCCCGTTTTCGGCTAAGGGACCCTTTTATAGTGGCTGCCCAGGCCACGTTCGGGGGCCGAATGTGCCTCCGCATGCATGCCATGTTCGGCGGCCAAACTTGAGGTTCGGCGGCCGAACCTGGACTTCCCTCACTTATGCCTTCGGGGGCCTAAGGCTCACCCGAAACGCATGCATGTTCGGCGGCCGAACTTTGAGTTTCGGCGGTCGAACCTGAGCTTTCCTCCAAGGTTGTTTTTATTCAAAAACTCATTTTCTTTTTACTTAAAATCATCAAAAACATTAAAACATTTCATGAAAACATGGTTTTACCCATCTAGAGGTCTCCGACATCCGAGATTCCACCGGACGGTAGGAATTCCGATACCGGAGTCTAGCCGAGTATTACACTCCCCATCCGACTCGGATTCTTCTTCAGAAGATACAGTCGACGGACCTCCAACGCGACAGTCCCCTCTAGGCATAGGGAAATCATCTTCTCCATACAACACCGACTCACCATCAGAGTCCACTTCGGCCATACGAAGCTTTGCCAGAGGAGTATCAGGAGCATGTCTAGCCTCTCTTATACCGCGATTGTAACCAGTTACATACATGCGGAAGGCTTTCTGAAGAACAGCAGCTTTCATGTCTGCAGAGGCTTTATATTCGTCAAGATGTGTTTCACAGGCCTCAGCTATAAATGCCTTCAACTCAGGAGAATCCTTGTAGTCCTGAAGGTGAGCTTCACAGGCCTGCTCAATCTTTCTTTTCAGCTCCTCCGACTCCTGATATTCTGCTAGACACCTCTCGCATTCTAGTAGGACCTTGCCTTCAGCATGTTTCACCACCTCGAGCAGGGCTGAACATTTACGTTCCAAAGTCCTGACTTCATGGTTAAGCTGTTGATGGCGAAGTTGGGACTCCTCCGCCGATGAAGCCAGGACTCTGATACGTTCAGAGCTCGTGCTCAGCTCCTGCTCAAGGACTTCCACCCGAGCTAAGGCCCTCTCCTTCTGAGCATTCACCTCATTCAGGCGAACTTGAAGTCCTTCAGAATCAGCCTTTAAGGCTTCATATTGGCACTGGACTTTATCCCTTTGACTTACAGCCTCATCTCTTTCCTGAAGAGCCACTGTCATAGAGGACAACTGCTTTAAAACTTCTACACAACGAACTTCCACCTCAGCTGTCCTCTCATCAGACTCCTAGAGAACCCTGCGAGTACGAGACAACTCTGCTTCCAGGGATTTGGTGTGCTCTGCTGCCTCAGCCGCTCTGCCTTCAGCTCTTTTAAGGGCCTCCAACGCAGAGTGCAACTCCACCTGGAGGGACTGGGAATGTTCCCGGGCAGCTAGAAGATTGCCTCTGGCATCATTGGTGGCAGATATATTCTCCTCCAGGCGCACCTCTTCAATCCGGCGATCCACGGATTCCCGGAGGGAGTGGTCGCGAGCGTCCACCTCCATAAAAAGACCCGTCACCTAGTAGGGGGGGACAACCGTCAAAAGAAAGAAATAAAGAAGACCAAAAGAGAGAGAAAAATAATTTACCATCAAAAGCATCTCCCTGATTGTATTCCCGAGCTCTTCACGAGATCGGGATCGGAAGGACGCTTGCTCCTTGTTAGAACTGGCTAAAAAACCAGTAAGGGCAAGCAGGCGTGGATCCGAGGCCTCTGTAGCTCCGCCAAACATTCGTTCTCTAAGAAGTTCGGCGACGGCATTGGCTGGAGATTGAGAAGTGATGTCCGCTACATTCGGAGTGTCGTTGTCAGTAGAAGACAATAGAGGTACAACAGGAACATTTTTTCCCTTCCCAATAGGAGGAAGGGCAGGAGAAGATCCTTTGGAAACCCTGGGCTTCTTCTGGGCAGGAGGAAGGGCAGATGTTCCATGAGGCACTGGACGCTTGTCCCCGGTTTTCCCTACGGAGTCTCCAGACTCAGACCTGACCCCCACAGGGGCAGGGGAATCCTTGGCAGGCGCCTCTAAGACGTCATCCTCCACAAGGACGATCTCTTTTCCCTTCCCAAGGGCCTCCTCATCCTCGGTAATGGGGGACTTAAGTTTTCCCCCTGACACCTCTTCAGAAGAATGAGCAAGACCCAACTGTGCCTGTTCAACGACCTCGGTCTGCTCCACAATGGCTAGAGAAACTCCCCTCACACCCTCTGAAGAAGCTTGAGCAGACTTAGGTTCTTCAGTAGGCTTAATAGTCAAGGCCGACTTGCCACGACTAGATGGCCGAGATGACTTAGAGCCTCGAGAGCTCAGCTTAGGATCTCGAGAGGAAGCCTTGGTAGGAGGTCGACTAACTTTCTTGGAAGAAGCAACTTGAGCCACCTCTGCAGCGACCTCAGGCATAGAACGCCCAGCCCGAAGGGCATCGAAAATTGCATGCATATTATCCCGAGACAGGACTAAGTTCTTCGGATGTCTGATCTCTTCCATTTCAACGACAAAAGCTACAAAAACACGAAACTATAAAGGATTAGCGCATTTTATAATATCATTTACAAAGAAGAAACGGAGTCACTGGACGAGGCACTGTACCCGTGTCCCGGATATCCCTAAGATTAGACACGAACATACACTCCTCGACATCATACTTCCTTTCAACAGAAGTCAGTCGAAGCAACCCCACCTGCTCAATAAGGCTCAACCGGGGCAGGTCATTGCAGCCCGGAGGAACATCCTCCCAACTTAGATCCACTTCCCATGATAAGGCGAATTCTAATTTCAGCTCCGCCATAAGGAAATTCTCAACCCATCCCTTTATGGAATCCTTGTAGCCCGTGAAAAGAGACAACCCACTACAGGGGGAAAAATAATAGAAATTCTGAATCACCCTAACGAGATGGAAGAAAGTGACGAATAGACAGGCCGTGGGTGTGAAACCCCAGCTTCGGCAGATGGATTCGAAACAACTCATGAACAGAATAGAATTTGGGGATAACATCCGGGGGGTTACTCCGAAGTATCGGAAAACCTCGGTAAAAAAAGGAGTAAAAGGGAAAGGTAGACCGAAATCCCTCTGTTTGAGAAAAAAGACTATACAACGCCCCCTCTGGGGATCCATCAAACCAGGGGGGGAGGGTTTGGAAGAACTATCCTTTCATTTTGGAAAGGAGCTCGAATAAGATAAAGCGGAGTATCTAGATACCTCCGAGAAATATGTTTATTTATGGTAGAAGAAGTGATATGCGACCTAAGATTAACGACATCCGGGAGCTTTGGACCCTCCATGGAAGAGCAAAGAAGCGTACCTGAAAACGCAATAGGGTGGAAAAAACAAAAGAAGTTGCAGGAAAATAGAGAACAGAAGAGAGCGAGTTTCTTCAGAAGACAGGGAGAATTCGAAGTGAAAGGCAATAATGAGATGAAACGTTGTTCTGAGCAGTTTTGTCTTGAAGCGGCGCGATCATTAATTGCTCTCGAAGTTTACCCTCTCAACGGTTAGATAATAACCGGCGAGAAGGTAAAGGGGCAAGGAGATGACCGCTGGGCTTCTCCACCCCTACAAAGGGCCAGGCCCACGATAATAGCCCATCAGCCGAAGGCCCACACGCTATCTACGTAAGATAAACCCAAATTGTGAAAACCCTGAGACCGAGCTCCAATTGAATCTCTCACTCAGGACGACCTGACACGCAAAATGCACATCATCACCTCTCAGGCAGTAAAAACTAAGGAAGAAGAGTAAGTCGTAGAAAGACCCAAGGAGACAAACAGGGGGAAGCATGATAAAGGTCAGACCAGCCTATCACCTAAGAAGGATCATCATTAAGCAAAGGCCAGGAGCCCATAACGAAGCGATGAAGACGCCTCAGAATCTTACAAAGTTATGGGTCAGAAGCTCAACCCATTGATTAAAGACAGAGCTCACAGGTCGGTTAGTCCAGCTCGGAAAAAGTAAATTGAAAGCTAAGGGAACTTAGAGCTCGGCTCATTGAACGCAGACAGAGCTCACAGGTCGGTTAGTCCAGCTCGGAAAAAAGTAAATTGAAAGTTATGGGTCAGAAGCTCAACCCCTTGATTAAAAGCAGAGCTCGCAGATCGGTTAGTCTCGCTTGGATAAAGTAAACCGAAAGCGAGCTCGCAGGTCGGTAGGTCTCGCTTGGATAAAGTAAACCGAAAGCGAGCTCGCAGGTCGGTCGGTACAGCTCGGAAAGAGTAAACTAAAAACTCAGACTGGCTAAATGGATTCTGGGTCGGGTTAATTAAAAGACAAGAAGGAAAAAACAATATCGTAGACTTCTCAGAGAAAACCACGAAGAAAACAGTCTCAACATCTCATTCATAATAAAGAAGGAACAGTTCGGATATGAACGAAAAAACGAAAGTTTCATTACAGCACGTTACGAATACCCACATTACAGAATAAAAAGCTATCCTTAGAGGATTTACATGACCAGATACATCGTCTACGTTTACATCACTATCACCTATCACACTATCCTAGTTTTCGATACAGAGGAACTCTCGGATACGGAAAATGAGCCCTGTAGGCCGGCCGAGCCCTGCTTCGTTATTATAGGGGAACTGAATAAGTTGATTCCCATAAGCATTTCTCACTGTTCCCCTATAGGCAAATATTCGGTTGCCCAAGTGTGATTCACGGTACATCCGAACAAGCTCAGATATTATATGTTGTTCGTATGTCACGCATGAAAAACATAAGTCTTCGAGTTACGGCTTCAAGAAGATCACAGAGCATATATTCGAAGGCATCGACGGAAGCTTGACTGAGTGCAGCAGATCTCAGCCTCTCATAATACAGGTACTCCACACCAAAGGGGACAATAAATTGATCATTTTTGCCACCTCCATTTATATCAAAAGCAGACAACATGGACATCGGGGAAATTTCCTTCTCGAAGGAAGGTAAAGTCAAAACAGACCCCCCAACAGCCCATAGCCTCTTTGGAGCTCGAACAACAACCAGAGGAGGAGGCCAGCCAGATGATCTGGGTAAAACAGTTTCAACGACCTGCCAAACGACTCCACCCATCAACCGCCCTACTAGGAGGACCTCAGAAGCAACCTTCAGACTCCCTCGAGGTAATATCAGATTTTCAAGAGGTTTGGATTGACCCATCTTTATCTCAGGTACTGCAAAAAGTTCCAAACAGAGACAAGTCAGGATAATCTTTTGTCAAGATAATGAAAGCAAGATTAAAGCAAACCCCTGGGGCAACAAAGCAATGAAGCCCCAAGCTCACCTCAATCCGTTTGAAGAAGGCGTCAAATAGATCCTTTGCAGAAAAAACAGGAGAATCTCGCTGGAAGAAGGAAGCAGACAGAGGGTTGGAAGGAAAGACTCCCTTTCTCCGACAAAGGGCCTAGAAGTGAAGAGGAGTTAACACTGATATATACTCAAAGTCTGAAGTCTTAGCGCAAAGTAACTCTAGACTCTAAGCCCACGATGTCAGGATCTTTAAAAGATATTCATGGAAAAGGAAAAAAGAGGCATGTCCAGGCGATAATGACAGGAAAGTAAAGAAGAGCAGAGTATCTGAGGGATAAGGAAAGGCCAGAAAGGGAAAGAGGCAGATAGGATTCAAGAAATGAGAAATGACAAAAAGATGAAAGGGAGTTATGAAGGCATCTACACGCGAACAGGCGCGGTCATAAAAATTCACCCCCTCGGCAGTCGGAGCAATAACTGCCAAGAAGGTGAAGGGGCAATTAATGACCGCTGGATTTCCCTACCCCCAATCCTGGGCCCAGATTACGGCCATGGCCCATGAAAGGAAGGCCCGCACGCCCTCTCAAAACAAGCCCAGATCATCAGACCCCTGAGGCCGGACTCCACCAGATTCTTCCTCATCGAGATCGGCCCAGCCCGTATAACCTCCCCACGGATTCCTTCTCCTCCTGGGTTCAGCGTCCAGCCCAGCTCTTGGCCCAGCCCAGAATCCAGAACGAGACTCGTCATACAGCCTGGCAGATCCGCTCAAGCGTACGCACGGGGGAGAATCAGAGGCCGTTACGCATGAAGCAGGCGCCTGATATCCTCGTACGCCCATATCTGTATGGCAGAGACGCGTGGCCCAATCATAGGAGAGCCGTCGTACGTCACCAGCAAGCAGACAGAAAGGATAAAAGGGATACCCCTCTAGAGAGATAGACCAAGCTTTATTCTTCAATACAAAAACCCTTGTAAAACCCTATTCTATTGGATCTCAGATCATCAATTATAGTTAAAATGCTCTTAATCATGGTAATTACTTTAGCTCGAAGATTATAAAATAAATAAAAATTATAAGTTAACATAATTAAACTAAACCTTGAGTCTAAATATGTGCGCATTTAGAATAATAGGGACTAAGAGGTCATTTTTGCCACTCCTCCAACCATGAATTTTTTTAGTACAAACAATAACAGTTTAGCCCAAAACATTAGAAAATAATACAAAGTATTTACCCGATGAAGTTTACATGCAAAGTTAATTGCTTTTTGGATCTTCAGATCGGCTCACCCAAGATTACATTTTAAAATTTGTCTCTCTTGAATTTCTTTTTTTTGAGTCATAAAGATAAGAATTTGCACTCATTGATTAGAGTAGGATTATAAGTCTCAAACCCAAAAAAAAAAAAAAAAATACAATCATAAAAAGAAGATTGAAAAAAGCCAAAAAAATTTCTAGAGACCCCGCATTAGTTAATCTAAATCATAATCCAAAGGAATAAAATTGTGTTGCAGTTATTTATTATGATAGTACCAATTAACATAAGTAATGAAATACTGTGGGATTGAGAGATCTCTGTTATTGTGACCGTAAAATCTTTAAATAAATAAATCGAAGACTAAAGAGAACGTCTAAAATCTAAATATTAGAGATCACTTGAGAAAAGAAAAAAGTCAAATTTAACGCAATACAACCAATTAATTTGGCCACCAAAATAATGTAACCATACAAAATTTTACTATTCCAGTTAATAACGGCTTTATAAATTAAGCAGCGTTAGTGAAGGTGATGGAAATGTTTTATTTTATGATTTTTTATGATCTAATTGCATCTTTCGAAAGCATTGTTCTGCAAGTTACTGTCATAACTTTTTTCATTAAAAAAAATAACATGTATAAAAAATAAATTTATGAGTCTTCAAATATGCATACAAAGGCACTATGGATCGAAGAGTCATCGACGACGAAAGAGAAGGGAGCATGCTCTTCTGTATCCAAATTATATTTTTTAAGATTATGCTCTATGAGCCACTATTAACAAGTCTTTCGTCTATTTTAGCTAATAAAATACCATCAATCTAATAAGAAAAAATATACATGCAAACAAACAAAAATAATCATAAATAAAAAAAAAAACAAGAACATAAAAGACAAAAAATCCTCTCATAATTTAGGCAACCTAAAAAATAAATAAATAAATAAATAACCTAAAAACCACATAAAGGTAGGATGGGAGCCCCTTCTTCGGACAGTGAAAAGGAAATTTCTGTCCTCCCGGCAAAGAAAAAACTCTCTTTAGAGAAATTAATGTCTTTAAATGGGAGAGTATGTTTACACATTTGTTAATATATATATATATGTGATGTTTGCATATAAAATAATTTTATATTCAGTTATAAATAATATTAATATATTATTTATTATTATTATTATTTATCTCCGTTTATTCATAAAAAAATAACTTTTATTTATAAATATTTTTTTAAGAAAAAATATTTAATATGTAAATTATTTTTATAAAAATATTTTACAATAAAATTATTTTTTTTAATTTTATAATTATAATTTAAAAATAAAAGATACTAATAAATTTATACATAATAGTCTTAAATAATATTTTTAAAAGGTAAAAACAAGACTCTCTTATGAAAAAAATAAAATTATTCATTTGTTAAAATAATTATATTTTCCTTTCGATAAAAAAATATTTCAATTTAATGCTTTATAGTCGTAGAGTTAACCATGGACCCCCGCGTTCTATGATTGCCACGTGGTGATTGTGATTTTCAAAGAATCACTCAATCATGATACGGCCACCCGCGAGTTATCAATAATAGGCGACACTGAATCGTCGTTTTCTGGGCGAGAGCAACACGCCTTTTGGCCAATGGATCCACGTGGGAATATAATTTCTGCATGGCTGGACGCCACATCGGCAGTAAGTGACACGCCATACAGCAGACTCTAGGCTCCAGCACCTATAATGAGGCAGGCCTTGTCTCCAAAGTCAAATCACAGAACCTAACCACATGGCCTAGACCCACATATCGTTTTGAATGTTTTGGGCCCATTTCTCTCATGAATGCCTCACTGTACATTCTGTTTACTAAACAGTGTTTAGTATTATAAGAGTTTATTTTATCTCATTTTGTAATCACTTTACGCGTTTAAAATAAATTTATAAATTAATATAATTTACTTAAATTCTTAATATTTATAATAAACAATCGAGCTTTTTATAAATAATGATTTATTTAAATGAGAGAATTTTTTTTTTTAAAGTTTCTTGGGCGGGCTTCGGTCCTTGTTTGGATCGACTATACATTTTTTTAGGCCCTAAGGTCATCTGTTAACAGCTCGATTGTTGGGGCGGTTTGATTCTGCTTGTTAGAATGCCGCCGGATAGAATTTTCCCACCTTCCCTCTGCTTTTTCAAGGTAACAGCCGTCTCTCTCTCTCGCCGCTCCATCTAACCGATTGTTAGGGAAAGCTGCTGTTCTTCCTCCTTGCTTTACCTGGCTGTATTCAAGGTTATACAATTTGACATTTTCTTTTCTATATTACTTGATGTTTTCAGTTCACTATTATATTCTGTATGTTTTGTGTTTGCTGAGGGTTTAAGAACCTGATCTCTTATCTGTGATACTGCAAGGCTTCTTTAGTTTTCATCTCGTTTTTCTGATTCACTGCCTATTGGAGCCTCACGTTGGCAAGTGTTTCGTGAGGTTTAAACACAGTGATAGAGCAATTAGAGCTTCATTGAGCCTTCTGATCTTGAGATGACACTTGGGAGAGCCTTGTAAAGGCAATAACTCGAACATTTAAATCAAAGAAGCCTACTTTTACTTGACATTTAGCCGCTCATTTTGACCTGCTAATTTGACATGGCCCTTACTATTTGCCTTTTTTTCCTTTTAAAATCATTATCTTTCCATTTTTTAAAAGAAAAAAAAAAAAAGGTTTGCTGTTCATTTTTTTACAAGCTCTCTGGAATAATCAGGGTAGGGTTTTTGGTGGTGCAGTTGATCTCATTAATCGGTACCTTTGGCCTCAGCATGAATTATTCTGCAGGAGGCTGTTACCTTTGTTAACATGTGAGACTCACTATCTCTAGAATGTGGTGGATGACACACAAATCAGGAACGGAGAAGGGATGGAATTGAATCAATTCATTCATAACATCCTATTGGAGAGAAATATATGCTTCATACATTGTCCTGATATAGGTGTACTCAGGAAAACCTTCATATGGGAGACTCCTGTTTCCTGCCTTCTACAAGAAATTTTCTATAGATATGTTTATATTTTTAATCACTAATCATTGTAGCAATATTTGATATTTGTTTGTGGATAAGTTTTGAAAGGCACTTCTTTGAAACAATATGCTTTCAAGTTTTAAAGGCATGTATCTTTCACATAATAAATAAACTGTTATTGATATCGCCATGTCTTTGTAAACTGAGTCAAATTAACTCGAAGACACTATCTTTTTCATTCTCCCGTAGATAATAACCCTTCTGCGTCATCAGATTCTGTGGTAGCAATCAACCTTCAACTGCGTTGCTTCTTGCTTGTGTGACAGTAAAAGAGGGATTTCTCATGTTACCAATTCCTTTCCAATTGTTTCTTCTACGATAACAAGTACTTCCATTATATTGCTTGCCTGATGATGAAAAACCATCACTAGCTTGATTGCCCTCTTTGAGATATCAAGGTGTTCTTGTGGCCCCCTTTTCTATCGTCATTACTTAATTTTAGTCTTGAGATATGTTAAGTACATATTGTAACTTATATTGGTAGTTGATTTACATGAAATGAAGGCTTTTCTTCTGCATTCTTTTTTTTTATTTTTTTAAATAGAATTAGAATTTAGAGTGGGATATCATTACAAATTTTAAGATTTTATAGGCAATGTTTTGCTTATCTCTAGAACTAAAGTTTTGGGATGAAAGTTTGCCTTAGTGTGTATATATTTCTTTCCATATTTGAATTTGGCCTGAGAAGGAAGGCAGTGGTGGGGGATTGAACTATTAATAGGTTTCTGTTTACTTCTATTAAAATTCAGAACTTGTATGTAGTTTCATTTTAAGCATGACTGCTGGAACAACTAGTGTGTGCTGAAGCCACAATGGTAATTTATTTCACACATGCAGCATATGCAATGTTAATCCTTAGTGGTTAAGTTTTGCTCTTTTTTTTTTGGGCTTAAATCAGTGTGGTGAATACCATGCTGTGTTTAGTTTCGATTTGTAATTGTGATTGGGAGGTTATTGTGAAAGCATTTTCATTCTTGAAATCAGGCTCTTCTGCTTGTTCCTTTGGTCGTCTTGACAGGCAGATAGAGGGGTCCCTACTGCAGTAATGAAGTCTAGAAGCAAGTCTACAAAAGATAAGGAAATGAATCACAAAAGCTCAAAGACCAGGAGATAGATGGAAGTAATAAAGAGGATGAAAAGGAAGTGGAACAGAACCTGGTATTGAGAGCTTGAAGAAACAGCCTGACAAAGTTTTCGCATGAAATTCCCTTCCATATTGCACTGAGCGTTGCATGGTTTACATTGACTATGTACCCTTTTTTGTCCAAATCACTTGCTTTCTCTTTGCATGGTCTATATTGACCTTTATTTCTTGATCCTTTGTATTTCATTATTCATATGTGGTAGTGGATGACAATACCTGGCAATTGCTGTTTTACCACCCTCTCTTTCAACTCTCTGTAAATTAATTTACTTGCATGTTAAAAGCTCTCTTGTATATTCATAAGCACTTAGACTGTGTCTCTGTTTGAGAATCATGTCATTTTATGTTCCTGTTTCCAATTTTCTAAGAGAAGCACTCCAACTGCCACTGTACTAAGTTTGCAAAAGCATTATTTTCCATCAAGAAACACATACAATTATGGAGCCATTCTTTTCATTATCATGATGTGCAGTACTCTCCCCAATAATACCCAGTGTAATTACAGTCTTAAAGATGTGCCAGTTTGTGGAACCATGAGTATGATTATCATTACTCATTTTTTCTTCTCAAATTATAAGTAATCTTCGCTCCCATTTTCATTGTGCACATAAGAGAGGAGCCATATGAGATAAATATCTCTTTTATGGTTCTGGAATGGATTTTCTTTGAATAAATTTTTTTAGTTCTGTTACATCTTTCGGATTAGTTTAACCATGGGAGTTGCTTTTCTTGCATATGATTTCAATGTTGAGATGCTTAATTTTTGTGTCTATTTTGTGAAAACTACTCTTGTCCGACTGAATGGCTCTACCATTTTTTCGTTTATCACTTAGATGAGACGACACAATATATTGAAAATGGAAGTGACCTTCTTATAATGTCAACATGAGAAAATCTGATAACTCATAGTTGTATTTGTCTTCACTTGTCACTTCGGCTGAATTAGTGAATTAGTTTATTCGTAGTGAGTTCAACTGCAGCTGGTCAAGGTTCTAACTTGCTTGAGCAAAACCATTGACTCAGATAGTTTTTTTGGGTTTTATTATTTTTCCTTAATAGTTAAAAGAAGTCCTTTTTTAATATTTCTTGGGATTTTGTCAGAGCAGTTAGCGGGCAGCTGTCATGAAACCTCGAAGTTCCTCTATTATTCAATAGAATATGAGCTTAGCCACTGTGAAATCAAAAGCAATTCTTGTTTAATCAGTCAACTCTGAAACCTGAAGGCACCTTTCAGAAACATAAAGAAGCTCTTTAGTGATCATGGATGGTGTCATCTCGGCCAGGCTTTTGAAGATGGACAGATCAAAGCAAGTATAAAGGATAATAACAAGTAAAATAGAGATGAATTAACACAAAGGCAAGCTGTTCCTTCAATGATTTTGAATTCTCAGATGGTGACTTATTAATTATGCAATCTGCACGCATCACTGTCACATTCTTGTTAGAAGTTCTTGGTGAGATCACTAGGGCTATAGTTGCATTTTCTTTTTTCAAAATATAGTGTTAATCATTTATTCCTTGGATAGGTGACGTTTGCTTGTATCAAATTATAATTTGTTTATTATCTCAAAACGTAGACTTTCTTCGCTCTGTTTCTCTATTTAATCTAACTGCAAACAAAGATCATATGTCATCTTCCAACTGAGAAAATTTCCATGGCTGAAAAAAGCAAGATTTTGGTGATTGGAGCAACTGGTTATATAGGAAAATTCATAGTAGATGCAAGTGCCAAACTGGGTCACCCCACTTTTGCATTTGTAAGAGAAAGCACGGCTTCATCAAATCCTGAAAAGTCCAAACTCATCCAGAGTTTCAAGAGCTCTGGAGTAACATTGATCTATGTATGTACCTGAAACTAATTAACTTAATATCTAACTATAACTCTTTTAATTGTTTTTTTAATTAACATCATTAATTTGTGAGCTTTGGTAGGGAGATATCCATGATCACGAGAGCCTGGTGAAGGCGATCAAGCAAGTGGATGTTGTGATCTCTACAGTTGCAGGACTGCAGTTGCCTGATCAAGTCAAGATTATTGCTGCAATTAAAGAAGCTGGAAATGTGAAGGCTTTCCTTTCTTTGAATTTTCTCAAACCCATTTTCATGAAAATTTTAGTTTGACCAAACTTTTTCTATATATATACACATGGATTTCTGACAACTGCTGGGGTGGATATAGAGATTCCTCCCATCGGAATTTGGCACAGACGTTGATAGGGTCCATCCAGTGGAACCTGCTGCAAGCAATTTCGGGCTCAAGGCAAAGATCCGGAGAGCCATTGAGGCTGAGGAGATCCCTTACACTTACGTTGTCTCCAATGGCTTCGCTGGATACTTCTTGCCTAGTTTAGGACAGCCAAATGCTCAAGTTCCTCCTAGAGACAAGGTTGTCATCTTGGGAGATGGAAATACTAAAGGTAATATTTTCAACACAAAAATTTGACCTTCAAAATCTTACAAATAAAGTTCTTTCTATCTGGTTCAGCAATTATCGTTGCAGAGGAAGATGTAGCAACTTATACTATAAAGGCAGTGGATGACCCAAGAACCTTGAACAAGATCTTGTATATGAGACCTTCTGCTAATATTTTATCGTTCAATGAGATCGTTGCCCTGTGGGAGAAGAAGATTGCGAAGACCCTGGAAAAGATCTATGTTCCAGAGTCCCAACTGCTCAAGAACATTGAAGGTTCAAAACAGATTATTCAGAAATCATCATATGTTTATAGTTTAATACCTCATTAATGAGACTAAACTTAAGGATATCAATATGTAATGAATACTTGTTGTTTTGTGGTTGTGCAGATGCTTCTCCTCCCATGAATTTAATTTTGGCCGTCTGCCACTCTGCATTAGTGAAGGGAGATGCTACAAACTTTGAGATAGAAGCCTCCTTTGGGGTGGAGGCTTCACAGCTTTATCCTGAGGTTAAATATATTACAGTTGATCAGTTCCTTGATAAGTTAGCATAAGATTTCATATTTTCAGTCTGTGTTGTGGAGAACTCTCTTGCATATATTCGAATGTGTACATTTATTAATAAATTTATCATTTATTTAATGTGAAAATTAATAAATTTCCTACTATACTATTTTTTTTAATAATACAATACTGAATTTCTTCATAAGAATTCAACGTTGATATTCTGATATCAAAAAAATAAGTGTTTAAAGTGGTTGGGCAAATTTAGCTTGAGAGGAAACTCTCCGTTCTTCCTTCTTCTACTCTTTCCCTTCTTCTACCCTTCAAATTGATGTTCTGCTAGTAGCGTCTGTATCTCTCAGATTCTTACGTACGGGTGTGTCAGGATCCCTCTTCACACTAGGTCATTTAATTTCTCCCGGTGCACATACAGACAAGACTGTCAGATGACTGGATCTGCTCTAGTATCTCTTGTCACACCATCCGGTTAGACTTTTCTTGTACGGGCCCATTCGCATGATTTGTCCGGTCCGCTTCACATTATCGGATAGGGATCCGCAATATGAGACCGATTCTTTTGAGTGAGACTTAATGGGTTTTGAATCAAGGTCTGATCCTGCCACCAAATTTAGTGGCAAAAAGTCCGGCTGTCATAAAACATAAAAACTAAAAAGCTAAACATAATAATAGCTACAAATTTTGATTTGAACATGCAAAATAATGAAAGAAATAATCAAACGGCATATTTATAATTTGTATATATAAATTATTTTAAATAAATAAAATTTTATTAAAACTTTCAAATGTAAATTATCATTAAAAAATGTTTTATTTAAATTATTAATTAAGAGATATAAAGTTAAATAGGTTTGATGGCTTAAAATTAACTGAGTTTAGCATGAATTCGATATTATATATATTAAATAAATTCGGATTTAAGTAAGATATTTGTTTTTCTTTTGGGTATTTTAGCTTAATCATTAAACTCAAAATTTATAAGGATGACAACTCACATCACATGCATGAACTTATGATCCAAGGTATACTTCCAATCTTTAAATACAAAATTAAGAATTATTATTATTATCTTTGATCTTTTTTTATAATTGATATTCCTTTCCTTCTAATATAATATAATTAATATAATTAAATCTAATCAACAAAACTCAAACCTTTCATCTGATAATCTAATCAACAAACTTCATTTGGTTGAGACTCCAAACTTAACACTTGATCATTAGCCTAATTATCTCTGAGAGCATAATCGATCAAACCATGGGTGATCAGAAAAGCAAGGTGTTAATCATCGGAGGGACTGGACACATCGGAAAATTCATAGTAGAAGCAAGTGCCAAACTGGGTCACCCCACTTTTGCATTAGTCAGAGAAACCACGGTTTCATCAAACCCTGAAAGGTCCAAAATCATCCACAGTTTCAAGAGCTATGGAGTAAACTTGATCTACGCAAGTACCTGAAACTATCTTATTAATGATCGCTTTGATGATTTTTCTTTTAATTATCTTGTTTTTTCATGATTCACAGGGAGATGTTCATAATCATGAAGATTTGGTGAAGGCTATCAAGCAAGTGGATGTTGTAATCTCTACCGTTGGAGTGGAGCTAATGGCTGAACAGCACAAGATTATTTCTGCCATTAAAGAAGCTGGAAATGTCAAGGTAATTAACTTAACAAATTAACTACTAGCTAGCTAGCCTGAGTTCTTGAAACGATGAATGGTGTGTGCAGAGATTCCTTCCATCGGAATTTGGAGGAGACGTTGATCTGAGCCAAGTAGTCGAACCAGCTAAAGACTATGTGGAGCTCAAGCGCAAAATTCGAAGAGCAGTGGAGGCGGAGGGGATTCCATATACCTTCATCGTCTCCAATGGCTTTGCTGAATATTTCTTGGCAGGCTTAGGACAGTTAAATGCCAAAGTTCCTCCAAGAGACAAAGTGGTCATTCTGGGAGATGGAAATACCAGAGGTAATGAATTTTCTGTAGATGAATTCATGGGCTACTCCATCTTTTCACAGAGAAAATTCATATTCATTGTTTGGCTTTCAGTAATTCTCCTGGCAGAAGAAGACATAGCAACTTATACAATAAAAACAGTGGATGATCCAAGAACCATGAACAAGACTTTGTATATGAGGCCTCCGGCCAATGTTTTAACATTCAATGAGATAGTTGCTTTATGGGAGAAGAAGATTGGCAAGACTCTTGATAAGATCTATATTACAGAAGAAGAATTGCTTAAGAACATCCAAGGTCAATAAAAAAAACAAATTAAATTGTTGTTTAATTGTGTAATAATTATTAGGAAATATTGATTTTTGTTTGTGGTTTTTTTTTGCAGAAGCTCCTTCTCCACTTAATTTCATTTTGGCTATCAACCACAATGCATTTGTGAAGGGAAATTTTGATGTTGTGGTTCCTTTAGGAGTAGAGGCTTGTCAGCTTTATCCTGAGGTGAAATACACTACAGTAGATAAATACCTTGATCAGTTTGTTTAATTGCAATCCTTAGCTGTTGATTTGAACAAATCATCAACGACGGCTGTGCAATCAGTCGGTTCAGTTTCTAATTAAACCGAATCGAGCTGATAAAAATCGGTTCGATTCGATTCGATTTGGTTTAAATCGAAATCTGCTGGGTTGGGCTTGGGGCCGAAAAGGATGGAGGGGTTGGGGTGCTGGGTTAGGTACAAGAGGCCAGTGGGAGAGTATGGGCTCGGGCCTAGCCACTAAATCGGTTTTTCAGTTTGATCGGTTATTTAACATGTTTAAACCGAATCGAACCGAAAACCGAAAAATTTTAAATACATTAATCGAATCAAAACCAATTATTCCAAAAAACCGAATCAAAAAATCAAAATCAACTGATTCAATTCGATTTTTCAATTTAAACCGAAATATACTCTCCCCTATCATCAACCATAGCCTTCAACTTCTATTCCATATAAAATAGTTAAATTTTCATTATTATTTAGTTAAAGTTGATTTGTGATATTTATAAATTTAATGTTGAAAAATTATTTTCCTTTTCATTCAGGTGTAATAAACAACATCAATAATATTATAATTTGAAAATTTTAACTAAAAAAAATCAGAATGAAACACAAGGAAACCTTTAAAATAAAAATTGAAAATCTGGAATACTATTGAATTGATTATGTGAGTGTGCAACAAAATTTATGAGGATAAAAATGGTAGACAAAGAATATGTGTATTTACTATTTAGACATGGACTTGGTCTAGGTTTGGACAAGAATATGTTTGTCAAATGAAATGGATTTAGATCAAAATTGAATTTAAATTCAGATATTGACTATTCACGAAGGAATTTTTCCTCTATCATATGAATTTTATAATATGTGATTTATAAATATAAATCTATAAAATAAAAAATAGAATTAAAAGTTAATTAATATTAACCATTTATGAAGAAATGTGAAAATATTTTTTGATATATTTTAAATAAAATATTTTTTAATTAAAATAATATTATAATTTTATAATTATTAACTCTGATTTAATTCATAAAAAATAAAATCAATAGAACTTAAAACAGAAAATTGAGACGAGTATATGAAAAGAAAACAGTAAATAAAAAGAAAAATCAAAGAAAAGAGGAGTACGCAAGAGTGAGCAGTATTCAGTTCAAATTTAAAAAATTGATTGAATTAAATTAATTTTAAATTTTGATTTAATTTTTTATTCATTTCAGTTCGGTTTGATTTTTAATTTTAAAATTTTCGATTATTTCGATTCAGTTCGATTTTTATTAGAAAAAAATTAAAAAATCAAACCGAACCGATTAATAATAATGGTATATTATTTTCAATAATATTGAGAGATTATATCATATTAAAGTTAAAATATTTTAATTAAATTTTAATATATTAAAAATAAAGTGTAAAAAATAAAAAATTTATTAAAAATTTAAATTTAATTAAATTGAATCGAATCAGATCAATTCAATTTGATTCAATTTTTTTATCAAAATTGATTCAATTCAATTTTTATAAATATCAAAATTTTGATTTTTGATTTATTCGATTCAATTCAATTTTAAACCGAACCGATGGAATGCTATCATACAAATATGCCATCATTGTGCCCCGTAATCAAGAGATCAATTCAATTTAATTCGATTTTTTATCAAAATTAATTCAGTTCAATTTTTATAAATATTAAAATTTTAATTTTTGATTTATTCGATTTAATTTAATTTTAAACCAAACCGATTGAATGCTATCATAAAAATATACCCTTATTGTGTCCCGTAATCAGGAGGAACAGAGGGGAGGAGTAGAGAGAAAAATCAATTTATCTCCTAAATATATAAATATAATTATTTCGTATAATTACATGTACTTTTTTTTATATATTATTATTATTCTTATAATTATAATTAATTTATTTACATAAAAATAACAGTTCTACAATTAATAATTGAGTATGTTAAAGAACATAATTTGTAAAATAAATTAATAAAAATAAAAGAATAAAATATACAAAGTAAATAAAATATAAAATATTTTTATAAGTCCATATACCTAATATTACCAGACTTTTAACCTAATATGAATAGAGAAAACCCGTAGTAGCTTCCTCGATTGATTTGACCCGGTCAATGGTCATGCCCAGCTTCCTAACCTTCCATCAACTTTCCGAAGCCAACGTTTTTCATCTTCTAATCTCTTTTTGGTTTATAAAAATAGAAAAAAGTGAAATATAAAGCATATATGCTATCAATATTATAATAATTAGAATTTTAATTACCCAGTAAATTTTATCTCCCTAGTGATTGAATATCTTTAAATTGTGGATGGTGAGGAGATTCTGATAATATGAAAGGTAAAGTGCAATGGTTAATAATGGCTGCCTTAATTACTTAGCCATCAGTAGTAAGAATTCATGGTTTATTTTCCTTCAGGAGCCATCGTGCTTGAAATTTCAAACTGTCTGGTCTCGGGACCAATTAGTCCTCCATCTATCAATAATCATTATATAAACCCTTTGTTCATCATCATTTGCACATCCTAAGCAAAGAAAAATATCGGTTTCGTTGGTCTTCCATTAATTCTGAGGCCCGTCATGGAGGTGTCATCACTAAGACGACATGTCGCAACGAAGAAAACTATGTCAAGAAAAGCCACAAGGGTATGGAGGTTGAAGCTCAGTGTCACCTGGAAAGCTATCAAGAGGGCATTTACAAGCAAGTTCCGGCTCCGGTTAAGCTGTGTACGGAGCATGAAACCACTTCCCACAGCCAAAATACATCAAGAAACCAAAACGAAGAAAAATGGCTGCCGTCCCCGTAGAACACTAGAGCACCTCCTCAATGTGCCTTACACAGCATTGGATTTCATCGACCGAGGAGATTGCATGACTCCAACGTTGTCTCCCAAGGAGAATCTATCCACAAGGTGGCGTGAAATCCATGGTTCTAACAACTGGGGAAACCTTCTTGATCCTCTCCACCCATGGCTTCGTCGAGAAATTGTCAAGTATGGAGAACTCGTTGAAGCAACTTACGATGCCTTCGACTTCGATCCTCTCTCTGAGTATTGTGGGAGTTGCAGATACAACCGGCACAAGTTTTTCCAAGAACTGGGCCTTATCAAGCATGGTTACGAGGTGACTAAGTACCTTTACGCTATGTCCCACGTAGACGTGCCTGAATGGTTCGCAGGGTCGAATAGTGTATGGAGTAAAGATTCCAACTGGATGGGATACGTTGCTGTGAGCAACGAAGAGGAATCGAGAAGAATTGGCCGGCGAGACATAGTCGTGGCATGGCGGGGCACGGTGGCTCCCACAGAGTGGTTTACTGACCTCAAGGCAAAGCTGGAGGAATTTGATGATGAAAAGGATAATATTAAGGTTCAATGTGGATTCCTCAGCATATACAAATCTAAAGATGAGTTGACAAGATACAACAAGTCTAGTGCTTCTGAGCAAGTTATGGAAGAACTGAAAAAGCTCGTAAATTTTTACAGAGAAAATGGCGAAGAAGTCAGCTTGACACTCACAGGACATAGTTTAGGAGGTGCATTAGCCCTTCTCAACGCTTACGAGGCTGCAATCTCCATTCCCAATCTTTTCATCAGTGTCATTTCTTTTGGTGCACCGAGAGTTGGGAACTTGGCCTTCAAGGAGAAGCTCAATGAACTAGGAGTTAAAACACTTCGGATCGTTGTCAAGCAAGATATAGTCCCAAAAGTTCCAGGGATCATCGTCAACAAAATTATCAACAAAATCAACTCACTCACTCAAAGATTGAACTGGGTTTATAGGCATGTGGGAACCCAGTTGAAGCTTGATGTGTTCATGTCGCCATACTTGAAGCACGAATCTGACTGGTCAGGATGTCATAATTTGGAGGTTTATCTCCATCTCTTGGATGGATTCTTGGGCAAGAAATTGAAGTATCGATGGAATGCTAGGAGGGATTTGGCATTGGTGAACAAGTCTAGTGATATGTTAATAGAAGAATTGAAGATTCCCGAGTTCTGGTTCCAGTTGCCTCACAAGGGACTCGTATTGAACAAACATGGCAGATGGGTTAAGCCGAGTAGAGAACCTGAAGATATTCCTTCTCCATTTAGTGGTGAAATATCAAAGCATGATCCTACATTTTAGATTTATGTTTCCTGTAGGATCAAGACGTTCTTTTTCTCTCTTATTTATTTTGATGGTGATTTGTTTTTTTCCAAGAAAATTTGCCACAAATTTGATTTATTGTTTACATTTGATCAATTTGATCTGAGAATATCTTTTGCAAATCCAAAATTTATTTTGTACCCAATAGGGGAAGCAAGCGCAAAAAGCAAAAAGCGTACAAAAGCAAGCAAAAGCGTACAAAAGCAGACCACAAGCAAGAGGTGTTCGACAGGTAGTATTACCTTAAAAATTATTATTGCTTAATAGTTGATTTAAATAATTTACCAAAACATTAAACAAAGCCAAAGTTCGTTGATATTCTCGACAGTCACAGTATTCATTATGATTAACAGAATGATAGGTGAACAATTCACGGCCTTCAGCTATAATGGCATTCTTAAATTGCAAAACTTCGTTTCTATTAGTTAAATCTAAAAAGAGTAAATGTTCTATAGCTTTTGCAATATGATAAGGCATAAATTACTTACTTGATTAATTTCTGAGAATTCAACTCCCCAACCTGTTGGTTTGATGGATGAGAAAGGGGTGTCGGCTGACTCTGGTTTAGTATACCAGACCAAGTAGTTGAATTTGCCGGTAGGTTCTCCGAGCGTGTCTTGTACTCCGATTAGATTGTTAACCGGGAGGTTTCTTTTTCGATAGATCTTTGCAGTTTCGGACTTTAAGGATAACTGAGACAATTTCTTTCCAAGAGAACGAGATTCAAATTGAGGAAAAGTATTTTTCATTCAAAACTAGTGTTACAGTGTTACAAAGAAAGCAAGGAGTTCAGAGAGAATTTTTCGATGATTCTCCTTTGCCATCTTACCTCTATTTATATCAACTTGTTGAGCAAGTTGAAAGATTCTTCCTTATCACGAAATCCAAACTAGCCAGCGTTAGTAAGACGCGTGGCGCACTAACTAAAAGCATAAAGTAAAAGATTCCTTTTGGCTAAGATGTAGTGCGGGTGCGCTGTGGGCCCCATCGTCCACTACATTCTTATCCGTTACAGCTGGAATCATGAACAGATAAGGACAAAACTCACTTATTACATATGGACAAAAAATCAAAAGTACACACATAATTATACATAATTATTTATGGAAGTGTTTATGGCCAGGTGGCCTCATCTGGGTCTTCTGGATTCTGGCTGTCTTGGAACAGAGAGTCTGACAACATGTCTTCATCAGATGAATCGCTGCTTTTAGAGCGTTTGAACTTTGATCTGGAACACTCTCCTTTGTCTTTAGGCCTTCCACTAGAGGCTTCATGGTCACTTAATTCCTCTAGTGCAGATGACAGTCGTTTTCTCAATTCTTCTTTTGGCAGGGAGTGAAAGAACTCCTTCAGTAATTTCGACAGTTTCGACTTGTCAGATGATTTTGATTTTTCTGGTTGTTTAACCAGTTGAATGAGTCCTCTGCAGTAATATACAGATGATGGTCCAAAGAACTCAAATTTATCCCACCATTTAACCATGACTCTTCGAGTTAACCACTTCACATTGGCAATAGTAAATTCGTCAAATTTTTTAGAGCGTTTAGTGGTCAGGATATAATCCCATTTGGCTATCCATGGAACTTTGTATTGAATTGTAAAATCCAATCTAGGATTTTCAAGAGATTCATTAACCTCAGCAAACTGCTTATAAGCAGATCGTACCTTATCAGGTAACATAATTGGAAAAATTCCCCAGTTAAAAAACCAATCATGAAACCAGGGAGGAAATTCTTTAATTTCCTTTTCAAGCTGAAATTGGATGAACCAGCTGAATTTCTTCTGTCGATTCTCGTATAAGAGAGCTCCTGTCCAGGCTTGGATGTAGTCAAAATAACTATACCATTTTGGCCTACCATATTGTAATTCCTTCTGTCTCAACAGCGAATCACCCCATTGTTCGCTGGTAATAACATTTTTTATTAGGAATTTACTGTATGCCCACTGATGACCTGTTCTTTCTGTAGGGATGATCTCTACTGACCTAGTTTCAGAGAGTATAGCTTGATAATACTCAAAAGTTTTTGGGAGGAATGGTGCTCCCGAATGATGTTCTGTATAATAATCAGCTATTTCCCAAGGATTAAGGTTCTCATACCTTTTTTCAATAGGATTCATAGTATAAAAGCTGATAGGAATATATGGGTAATTTACCTCTTTCTCGTTTACTGGTTTGATGCTTATTTTATAAGCATCTTCTCTAACCCGATCCGATTCTTTAACCGGTGTGGGTGTCATGTCATCAAATGGTCTTTTCACCGGAGTATTTGAACTCATTCCCTGTAAGAAATTCTCTTGTTAGAAAATCAGGTAATGAATTAAATTCTCCTTTTATAAATTCAATATCAAAATCAAAAACAGATAGAATTGCTTGCCATCTAGCAAATATCTGTTTAGATGCAATGTTTTTAACATCTTTAAGGAGTATTTCCTTAGCACTTTTGCAATCAATCCTTATTAGGAATTTCTGATTTAATAAATCAGATTCAAATTTTTGTACACATAAAACGATTGATAAAATTTCTTTCTTAACCGTCGAGTAATTTACTCTCGGTCCAACCCAGATTCCACTTGTAAATCTGACTAAGGTCTCTTTATCATTAATCCTTTGTTTAAGGATTCCTCCATAGCCTTTATCAGAAGCATCAGTTTCAACAATCTTAAAAGATTCTGGAAATTTACTAGCGAACTCTATTGCTCTGTTTATTGGGATGATGGTTCCCTGAGAGATATTATGACCTAAAAATCTTACTTCTGTTTGGAAGATTTTTATCTTCTTTGCAGAGACAACTAAACCGTTTATTTTAACGATTTTCTCAAACATTTTTAAATGCTTGAAATGTTGATCTATTGTCCTGGAAAAAATTAGGACGTCATCAATATAAACAATTGAAAACGCTGAATAAACGTTAAAAATTTCATTCATAATTTTCTGAAATTCAGAAGGGGCGTTTTTCAGTCCAAAGGGCATGACATTCCATTCATAATGCCCAAAAGGCACAGTGAATGCTGTTTTATACTTATCCTCTTCTGCAATCTGGATTTGCCAGTATCCAGACTTCATATCAAATTTAGAGAAAACTGTGGCTTCATAAAGCCTATTTAGCAAGTCTCTTTTATTAGGTAGAGGATATCTAACCCATCTAAGCGCCTTATTTAAGGGCTTATAGTTTATGACTAATCTGGGTACTCCTCTTTCCAGCTCGGCTGCATTTTCTACATAAAAGGCCGGACAACTCCATGGGCTACTACTTTTTCTTATTAGCCCTTTAGCCTCTAACTCAGCAATCTCCTTTTTACAGAGTTCTAGATGCCTTGGTCCCATAGCTATGGGCCTAGCCTTTGTTGGAATGGCCTTTTCAGAGAACTCAGGATCATATGGCAAAGTTACCACATGTCTTTTCCTGGTCCAGAAGGCATCTGGGCTTTCAGCACAAATGCTGCTTACTAATTCTTCCTGGATTTCTTTAATCCTTTGTTGAAGTTTAGGTTCTTTTAACCTATCATCTATACTTTTATAGATCACTTCTTGTTTCAAAGAATTTATGAATTTAGTTTTATTTTCTACTGTGTTTTTTAACACATCTATTTCTCTTAGTCTAGGCTGAGAGCTAAAGTAAAAGGTAATAACCTTTCCGTTTATTTCAGTACTAATGCCTTCTTTGTTGATTTGAATAGGGTATAGCATATGTAAGAAAGGATTTCCTAGGATAACAGGATGAGATAATCCTTTTACCATAAGAAAAGGGATTTCGAAACAGGTACCTTGATTGCAGATAACAGTATTGTTTAGTTTGTATTTTACCGACATTTTGCTCCCATCTGCTGTATGCAATTCTTCAAGTGTCTTTGAGAAATATTTTGAAGGTACCAATCCTTCATTGATACAATTAAGATCAGCTCCCGAGTCTATCAGCGCATTTGTCTCGAACACATAATGCTTATGCACTACTATGATAACCCTTGTATGCCATTTATGGGTGATTACCCTATCAGACATGTTGATGTAATGGAGGTTGTTAAGGTCTTTACCTTCTTGTTCTTCTTCTAGTTCTTCTATAGCTAATTTCTGCTGCTGTTCATTTAACAGCTCTAGGATATTTATCCTTTCTTTCATTTCTTTAATCTCAGTTTTTACTGAGTTAAGTTCTGAGCGTAACTCTGCTACTGTTGGTTCCTTTTGCTTCTTTGAATTTTTTACTCTTTCCAATATATCTTTCAGGTCATAGGAAGGCTTTCTACTTTCTATCTTTTGGTCTGAGAGGTCTTGTGCTGTATTGTTGGTTTCTTTGTAGAGGCTAATATAAGTCTCTAACCTTTCTCTTTTCTTTTCTGGATCCTCAATATTATCTATCAGGTCAAGGATGAAATTATCCTCTTTTGTCAGTACTAACAGACCATTCATGGCACACAGCGATTTATAATAATCGCAATTCCCTTCACAATCTTCTTTTTGACTTTCTTCTTCTTCTGTGCTACTTTCTTCTTCTTCGGTAGTATAGTCCACTGCATTGATCTCCATTGTTTCTTGCTCTGAGTCTGTTTCATTTAACAAGAGTTTTGCCAAAGCTTCTTTCAAATCTTCTTCTATAGTTAAGGCTTGGATCTGTTGTTTGACTCGACACTTATTAGCGTAATGTCCCACTTTTCCACATTTATAGCAGACTATAGTTTTCTCTGCTTTGCCTAGATTAGGCTTCTTTCTTTCTTTTGACTTCCGACTGCTTTCAGGTTTTGAATACCTTTTATGCTTGTCCTTGTATGGGCGTTTATTTGCGAAGAAACGCTTGCGGCGATGTTGCCGAATGTCATCTTCTCCTCTCCTACCCCCCTTAAATTTCGTGGACGGAAATTTAATAGGTGGTAAGCCATACTGTTCACAGAAGTTACCAAGGATTTGTTTACCAGAGAAGACAGTCAAAATCATGTCTGGAAAGAGAAATTCTTGGCAGGACTTCCCGCACTCTTTGCTGAACGAGTACGAGAGCAAATACGCAGTAAGCATAATGGTAATATACCATATCATGACTACACGTATTGCCTTATCATATTGCAAAAGCTATAGAACATTTACTCTTTTTAGATTTAACTAATAGAAACGAAGTTTTGCAATTTAAGAATGCCATTTGTACGCTTTTTGCTTTTTGCGCTTGCTTCCCCTATTGGTATCAGAGCCTAGGTTGAACCCAATCCGTAAGTCTTAGTGAAACCCAAGTCGCGTGTCCTGTTGCCAGAAAACCAAAAGTGTTAGGCGTTGTGGAGTAAGTCGTTGACAGTGATCTAAGACAATGGAACGGATATTTAACTCAATCTCTGGTTCTTCTAGGAGATCTAGCTCATCTAGCTCATCTAGGTCTATAATCTCAAAAAATAAAAATAAAAATAAAGAAATATTATTAGCAGCCGACATAGATACTAGCTTACAGAATTGGAAGTTACCTCCTGTCTCCTCAGATCTGATTTACAGAACTCCTTTTAAACTTAGATCTGATTATATAGTTAAAACTGTAGAACAAGCCACTCCAGTTCATGGAGATTTACAATCAATGAGTTTATTGTCAGAAGAACTCATTCAAAAGTATCAAGAGAAATACCTATTCCTTCATGTAGGAATGATACAAGTCGCGGTAAAACCCGCAACCAGATTGGGGCTTAATACAGCCGCCATGCTCTGTGTCAGAGATAAAAGACACAATAAGTTCAGTGACTCCTTATTAGGAGTAGTAGAATCCTCTCTTTGTGATGGACCAATCTTTTTCCAATGTTACCCAAATCTTACTTTGTCATTATCTGATCCACATATAATGAAAACCCTTATTCTGGATATAAAGACAATGGGGTATGATATGGTACCAGGATCTGAAAATTTAATCCTGATTTATAGGATTCATTATAAGGCAATGAATACGGTAGTCCCTAATTTAAGGGACAGTGCCACAAAGTTAGTCTCTCCAAAAGGAACAACTACTTTGTTTTTGACTAATATGTCAAAAGGGAATTTAATAGTTTCAAAACCTATCAAATGGGATCAGGTTAATTTACCTGATAGTTGGCTTCTAGAAGAGGCAGTACCTCCAAAAAAGGAGGAATCAACCACTGTTCAATCTATTATGCAGTCAAATGAAGGAGCAGTTGCTATCACCTTCAGCAGAAGTAGAAGCGTTTCTGACCGAAGATCAATGACAGAGTCTTTCTTGTCAGAGCCATTACCTCCCAGGACATCGGTCTCAATACCAGCCCTGAGAAGTAATTCGGTAATTGGGCTCCAAAGATCCGAAGAACAAGTGGCCAATCCTGTGTATACAAGGCCACAAAGCCCAACAAGGCCTCAAAGCCCAACCCCTTCAGATATGGGCTATGATGCAGAAAGCTTGATTTCAAAATCTTTCAAAATCATGCTGCTAGAAACAGAAGAAGAACCATTTAATAAATGGTTTCAAATGGAACTTCCTCTCAAAGAACAGAAAATGTGGAATAGGAAATATGAACAATACAAAACCCAGAAACAGGGAAGTAAAGACTTTCCTGGGTTCCTCAAGCACTGTTTTTCCATACTAAAAAAGCCTTACCCAAACCTAGACGATCCTTCCTTTTTAACCACCCTTGAATCTCATTATAAAACCTTCCTGACCTCTCAACAAAAAATCCTCAAAGAAATGCATCCACCGTTGATCGACATAGTATATCAACCCACAGAAAATACCAGAGTAGAATGCATTCCTTTTTCCCATGATCCTTCAGAAAACCCAGCAGCTAAACAACAAAACTACACCAATCTCAGCCTTCACACCATTGGACAGCAGCTGAATCGAGTTGAAAATCAAGTATCAAAAATAGCAGCTCAGCCAAGAACAATAGATATTCTTCCACAAAGGGACAGAGCAGAATCTTCCATGAGCTCTAAAATAGAAGAAAAGGTGCTATTCAAGCCTATGGATAGCAAGAACCTTGGCCTCAAATTGAACAAAAATGAAGAAATGTTAGAAGAACTAACAAAGAGGCTAGCCAAGCTTGGAATAAAAGATGATCCTAAAAAGAAGGCAATTGCTCCATTAACAATGGAGTCAGAAGAAGAAGCATTGACTACTGATCAAGAGTTAATTCAACTCGAAACAATGGTGAACGAATCCAAACCAGCAGAAATCAATAGGATAAAGTATCCTAAGACACGGGCAACTACAGAAGCAAAACCGTATTATCCAAGACCGTCGCCAATTAATTTACAATTTGAAGATGCCAGGTACAACTATATGCAATATGACGGCTCCTCTATAGTAGAATGGAACATTGACGGACTATCTGATTATCAAATCAAGAATGTCCTCCAGTATATGACTATGTATGCCACAGCGAGTAGAGCAAAGGGTAATGATGACCCTCACACTGCAAGAGCCTTAATAGCAGGGTTCAGTGGCCAACTAAAAGGTTGGTGGGACTTTTCAGTCTCAACTGAAGGCAAAACTCAAATATTCAACATGGTGAAACAAGAAGGAGCTCATCAAATCCCAGATGTGGTTAACACCCTATTATATACTATAGGGTTGCACTTCATCGGATCAGTCAGTATGTTTACTGACAGAGCACAAGAGCAGTTAATTAATCTGCGCTGCCCAGACCTTTCTCATTTCAAATGGTATAGAGATATACCTTCTTCTCTCTGGTGTTTACCAGAGAAGACAGTCAAAATCATGTCTGGAAAGAGAAATTCTTGGCAGGACTTCCCGCACTCTTTGCTGAACGAGTACGAGAGCAAATACGCAGTAAGCATAATGGTAATATACCATATCATGACTACACGTATGGAGAACTCGCCTCTGAAGTAGTTACTACAGGCATCCATCTTTGCAATGAATTAAAAATTCATAAGCAAATGCAGAAGGAACGGTTCTATGGTAAACAAATCCTTGGTAACTTCTGTGAACAGTATGGCTTACCACCTATTAAATTTCCGTCCACGAAATTTAAGGGGGGTAGGAGAGGAGAAGATGACATTCGGCAACATCGCCGCAAGCGTTTCTTCGCAAATAAACGCCCATACAAGGACAAGCATAAAAGGTATTCAAAACCTGAAAGCAGTCGGAAGTCAAAAGAAAGAAAGAAGCCTAATCTAGGCAAAGCAGAGAAAACTATAGTCTGCTATAAATGTGGAAAAGTGGGACATTACGCTAATAAGTGTCGAGTCAAACAACAGATCCAAGCCTTAACTATAGAAGAAGATTTGAAAGAAGCTTTGGCAAAACTCTTGTTAAATGAAACAGACTCAGAGCAAGAAACAATGGAGATCAATGCAGTGGACTATACTACCGAAGAAGAAGAAAGTAGCACAGAAGAAGAAGAAAGTCAAAAAGAAGATTGTGAAGGGAATTGCGATTATTATAAATCGCTGTGTGCCATGAATGGTCTGTTAGTACTGACAAAAGAGGATAATTTCATCCTTGACCTGATAGATAATATTGAGGATCCAGAAAAGAAAAGAGAAAGGTTAGAGACTTATATTAGCCTCTACAAAGAAACCAACAATACAGCACAAGACCTCTCAGACCAAAAGATAGAAAGTAGAAAGCCTTCCTATGACCTGAAAGATATATTGGAAAGAGTAAAAAATTCAAAGAAGCAAAAGGAACCAACAGTAGCAGAGTTACGCTCAGAACTTAACTCAGTAAAAACTGAGATTAAAGAAATGAAAGAAAGGATAAATATCCTAGAGCTGTTAAATGAACAGCAGCAGAAATTAGCTATAGAAGAACTAGAAGAAGAACAAGAAGGTAAAGACCTTAACAACCTCCATTACATCAACATGTCTGATAGGGTAATCACCCATAAATGGCATACAAGGGTTATCATAGTAGTGCATAAGCATTATGTGTTCGAGACAAATGCGCTGATAGACTCGGGAGCTGATCTTAATTGTATCAATGAAGGATTGGTACCTTCAAAATATTTCTCAAAGACACTTGAAGAATTGCATACAGCAGATGGGAGCAAAATGTCGGTAAAATACAAACTAAACAATACTGTTATCTGCAATCAAGGTACCTGTTTCGAAATCCCTTTTCTTATGGTAAAAGGATTATCTCATCCTGTTATCCTAGGAAATCCTTTCTTACATATGCTATACCCTATTCAAATCAACAAAGAAGGCATTAGTACTGAAATAAACGGAAAGGTTATTACCTTTTACTTTAGCTCTCAGCCTAGACTAAGAGAAATAGATGTGTTAAAAAACACAGTAGAAAATAAAACTAAATTCATAAATTCTTTGAAACAAGAAGTGATCTATAAAAGTATAGATGATAGGTTAAAAGAACCTAAACTTCAACAAAGGATTAAAGAAATCCAGGAAGAATTAGTAAGCAGCATTTGTGCTGAAAGCCCAGATGCCTTCTGGACCAGGAAAAGACATGTGGTAACTTTGCCATATGATCCTGAGTTCTCTGAAAAGGCCATTCCAACAAAGGCTAGGCCCATAGCTATGGGACCAAGGCATCTAGAACTCTGTAAAAAGGAGATTGCTGAGTTAGAGGCTAAAGGGCTAATAAGAAAAAGTAGTAGCCCATGGAGTTGTCCGGCCTTTTATGTAGAAAATGCAGCCGAGCTGGAAAGAGGAGTACCCAGATTAGTCATAAACTATAAGCCCTTAAATAAGGCGCTTAGATGGGTTAGATATCCTCTACCTAATAAAAGAGACTTGCTAAATAGGCTTTATGAAGCCACAGTTTTCTCTAAATTTGATATGAAGTCTGGATACTGGCAAATCCAGATTGCAGAAGAGGATAAGTATAAAACAGCATTCACTGTGCCTTTTGGGCATTATGAATGGAATGTCATGCCCTTTGGACTGAAAAACGCCCCTTCTGAATTTCAGAAAATTATGAATGAAATTTTTAACGTTTATTCAGCGTTTTCAATTGTTTATATTGATGACGTCCTAATTTTTTCCAGGACAATAGATCAACATTTCAAGCATTTAAAAATGTTTGAGAAAATCGTTAAAATAAACGGTTTAGTTGTCTCTGCAAAGAAGATAAAAATCTTCCAAACAGAAGTAAGATTTTTAGGTCATAATATCTCTCAGGGAACCATCATCCCAATAAACAGAGCAATAGAGTTCGCCAGTAAATTTCCAGATGAAATAAGAGAAAAAACCCAACTTCAGAGATTCTTAGGAAGCCTGAACTATGTCTCTGATTTTTATAAAAATTTAGCCCAGGATGCTAAACCATTATTTCAAAGACTTAGAAAGAATCCTCCGGAATGGACGGATGAATGCACTCTAGCTGTAAAAAAGATTAAGGATAGGGTAAAAACCCTACCTTGTTTAGCCATTCCACACCCAGAATCTTTTAAGATTGTTGAAACTGATGCTTCTGATAAAGGCTATGGAGGAATCCTTAAACAAAGGATTAATGATAAAGAGACCTTAGTCAGATTTACAAGTGGAATCTGGGTCGGACCGAGAGTAAATTACTCGACGGTTAAGAAAGAAATTTTATCAATCGTTTTATGTGTACAAAAATTTGAATCTGATTTATTAAATCAGAAATTCCTAATAAGGATTGATTGCAAAAGTGCTAAGGAAATACTCCTTAAAGATGTTAAAAACATTGCATCTAAACAGATATTTGCTAGATGGCAAGCAATTCTATCTGTTTTTGATTTTGATATTGAATTTATAAAAGGAGAATTTAATTCATTACCTGATTTTCTAACAAGAGAATTTCTTACAGGGAATGAGTTCAAATACTCCGGTGAAAAGACCGTTTGATGACATGACACCCACACCGGTTAAAGAATCGGATCGGGTTAGAGAAGATGCTTATAAAATAAGCATCAAACCAGTAAACGAGAAAGAGGTAAATTACCCATATATTCCTATCAGCTTTTATACTATGAATCCTATTGAAAAAAGGTATGAGAACCTTAATCCTTGGGAAATAGCTGATTATTATACGAGAATCGACAGAAGAAATTCAGCTGGTTCATCCAATTTCAGCTTGAAAAGGAAATTAAAGAATTTCCTCCCTGGTTTCATGATTGGTTTTTTAACTGGGGAATTTTTCCAATTATGTTACCTGATAAGGTACGATCTGCTTATAAGCAGTTTGCTGAGGTTAATGAATCTCTTGAAAATCCTAGATTGGATTTTACAATTCAATACAAAGTTCCATGGATAGCCAAATGGGATTATATCCTGACCACTAAACGCTCTAAAATTTGACGAATTTACTATTGCCAATGTGAAGTGGTTAACTCGAAGAGTCATGGTTAAATGGTGGGATAAATTTGAGTTCTTTGGACCATCATCTGTATATTACTGCAGAGGACTCATTCAACTGGTTAAACAACCAGAAAAATCAAAATCATCTGACAAGTCGAAACTGTCGAAATTACTGAAGGAGTTCTTTCACTCCCTGCCAAAAGAAGAATTGAGAAAACGACTGTCATCTGCACTAGAGGAATTAAGTGACCATGAAGCCTCTAGTGGAAGGCCTAAAGACAAAGGAGAGTGTTCCAGATCAAAGTTCAAACGCTCTAAAAGCAGCGATTCATCTGATGAAGACATGTTGTCAGACTCTCTGTTCCAAGACAGCCAGAATCCAGAAGACCCAGATGAGGCCACCTGGCCATAAACACTTCCATAAATAATTATGTATAATTATGTGTGTACTTTTGATTTTTTGTCCATATGTAATAAGTGAGTTTTGTCCTTATCTGTTCATGATTCCAGCTGTAACGGATAAGAATGTAGTGGACGATGGGGCCCACAGCGCACCCGCACTACATCTTAGCCAAAAGGAATCTTTTACTTTATGCTTTTAGTTAGTGCGCCACGCGTCTTACTAACGCTGGCTAGTTTGGATTTCGTGATAAGGAAGAATCTTTCAACTTGCTCAACAAGTTGATATAAATAGAGGTAAGATGGCAAAGGAGAATAATCGAAAAATTCTCTCTGAACTCCTTGCTTTCTTTGTAACACTGTAACACTAGTTTTGAATGAAAAATACTTTTCCTCAATTTGAATCTCGTTCTCTTGGAAAGAAATTGTCTCAGTTATCCTTAAAGTCCGAAACTGCAAAGATCTATCGAAAAAGAAACCTCCCGGTTAACAATCTAATCGGAGTACAAGACACGCTCGGAGAACCTACCGGCAAATTCAATTACTTGGTCTGGTATACTAAACCAGAGTCAGCCGACACCCCTTTCTCATCCATCAAACCAACAGGTTGGGGAGTTGAATTCTCAGAAATTAATCAAGTAAGTAATTTATGCCTTATCATATTGCAAAAGCTATAGAACATTTACTCTTTTTAGATTTAACTAATAGAAACGAAGTTTTGCAATTTAAGAATGCCATTTGTACGCTTTTTGCTTTTTGCGCTTACGGTAGTCCCTAATTTAAGGGAAACCTATCAAATGGGATCAGGTTAATTTACCTGATAGTTGGCTTCATGATGTTTCTGACAAAGATTGGGCACTTGATGAACTCAATCAACTAAGCTAACATTAAACCAAGAATAATTTACATAATATCCACACCACTGCACAAGAACCACCCACAAAAAAAAAAAAAATCCTTCTCCAACGAATGTTCTAACTTGAAGTATGGCAAGTGGAAATTTTTTTTTTTCTTAACATTACAAGTTTCTGATGCAAGACTAAAATACGAAGTGGAATAACAATATATATTCAAGCAAATGATCCCATTCTTGAAACTTGTGATAATGCATCTTCAAACTGTTCATCGTCGGCCTTCTCAGAGTTCAAGCTTGGTGGGATGAAGGATCTGAAGATTTGTTCCATGTTAGGAACTTCTTTCAGTTCATGGCAAGCAACTTCAAGAGGCGTGTTATGAAAAGAACGGTAGAATTTCTTCCAACAAACATAAACGAAAATCAAGGAAATTATGGGAAGTGGAATCAGGAATGGAGTATAGTAGAATTTCTTGAGCCCAAAGAAACCTAACATGGTGATTTGGAACAATAATAGAGAAGCAAGAATTCGGGTATGCATATGGGGCCACATCTTTCCATAGCTCTCAAAAGATGGAACAAAGACTTTAAGTGCCTGTTAAGAAAAAAAAAGAATCAACAATTATCATAGGTGACTGCATGCAGGCCATCAAAATTTGCAGTTCTCTGCATGGAGTGCATATTTAAAACACACAATCTGAAGGAAATTACCTGATTTCGTAAAACAAGCCATCCCAGGCCAAAGTACACAACTCCAAATGGGATAATTAGAGGAGCTATGACAGAGTAGCAGAGGACGATTGTGATGATAAGCATATCACCAGGAACTCTGGTTGCATATCCAAAATCTCCAGGAGCCCAAGCCTCTTTCAACTCAGCTTCAGTCTTGCAAAGATACTTCCTTTTCAGATGATATATGATCAGAGGAACCAAACGGGAAAGCTCAAGTCCATATCCAACAAAGAACCTGAGATCAATGAAACATGGAGAAGTTAGACATTTGGTTTAACAAATGCTAGAACACGTGGAAGTACACATACACACTTACTTCAGGGCCACGAAGGTCAGAAAGAAAGTTGCATTGCCAGGGAGGCCATTTCCGAGCAAGTCAACTAGAGAATTTGGATCCTTCTGAATTTTCTTGAATGTACGGAACAAGGTTCCACCGATTGTAACTCCGAGAAAAACATTCAACACAGTGAAATAAAAGTACTTCCCAGATGTAGCCCTTACTGCATGGCTCACAGAAGGAATTCCCTCTGCCTTGGATAGAAACAAAAGCAACTTAGGCAACAATGCCAAAAAGACAATGAGTGCAATCTGAGGGAGGTAGGCTTCCAACACTATCTTGATTGCATCAATGTTTATAATTGGCTTTAAAAATGGGAGAAATTTCTTCAGATTGTCCAAAGTTGTTAATGCAGAAATCAACCCAATTGGTATCATGTAAAACAATATGGTCAGAGCCACAATAATATATATCACATACTGTCGTATTACCCTCTCAAAAAACTTAACTTTAAGATTAGACCATAAAAGTTGACGAGGTTCAGGAGCTTCCGTGACAGTCCACTTGTCAACCATTTGAGCATGTAGACTCTGAGATGCAGAAGCTGCTGCCACTCTGCTGTTGAAAAAGATCAAAGCAGAACGCAGCTGCTTCTCACGCAGTGTAACTTTTTGTGCAGCTTCCAATTTTGGGACTAGTTCCTTAATCTTCTCATTGAAGTATTCTATACTATCTACTTCCTTACCAATGAGACCAAGGAAGCCAGTTCTCATACTAGGTCTTGAGCCTTCCGGTTTGCCCAGTTCTTTGGACTTGGTATATATGGCTTCTGCACGTGCAAGCTTTTTCTTGTACCCTTCTAATTCTTCATAAATTTTGTTAACCTAGTTCAGTTATTTTATAAGATTATAATCAGTACAATGGTATTAGCATATACCCACATAAGCAAAACACATAAATTAACACGCTCAAGAATCAAAAACAAGAATATAGGACTTAAATGGAAGAGAACAACATAAGAAATCCAATTCAAACCGTTGCAGGCAAGGTGGAAGAGTATGAAAATAAAGAAAGAAATTAATGTAATACTTATACCTCCTTATTGTTTGTAACCACCATTGATCTGTAAAATGTCTCAGGGTAGATTGATTTAAAATATGAATCCACCTGTTCCTTTATAGTTTGGCCTTCAGGTGGAGGAGGTATATCCCTAACAAGAACAGCGAATTGCTCTGCTTTTGCTTCTGGAGACATTAAAGCCTTAGCTCTCAGCCCAGAAACATGCTTGTATGCCTTCCATAAGAGGAAATAGGTGACAAAAGAAACCCAGTAGGTAGCAATCAGGAATGCCCACAACCTTGGACTCTTCTCCTGCAGGTAAGAAGATGACTTCCACATGTAAAATTGCTCATAGAGGATTTCATTAATGATGAATGCACTATGGAAAATTTATTAAGAAAACAATCAGAACCCTCTCAATCATATGATAAATTATTTCCATGGAGCGAAATGAAAGTGGGCAAATCATTTCAGATCATGCAAGGGTTGAACAGCTTACCTTAACATGTCCCATAGATAGCTTGTCAAGTTCATTGAAAGTCCCCTCACTTGTAGAATTTGTGACGTACACTCTTTTTTCGGTTGCAGCAAGAGGGAGAAGAACTGGTAGAAGAATGATGCCATATAGAACCAGTATTGATAAAACTGTCACATTAATAAAAGGAATGATCATTAAATTTTACTCCTTGTCAGAAAGTTCATATGTATATAACAAGCAAGGAAATCATGAAATAAACTATATTATAAAAAGTCCTATCCATGACAAAATAATAGATTGAGAAATGATAATGTAAGTGGCCCAAGATTAAGTAAACAGACAACCCATGCACAACCCAACTTAAAGTTTTGATAGCTAAAGCTGCATTTGCTTCATTCCAAGAACCAGAGATCTGATCAGTCATTTAGGGACAGCTAAGGTCTCATGCTGTATAATAACCACAAGATGAGAGTAACGAACAAGCATCATTATCATTTTCTTTTTCTTTCTAGTATTTTCAATGAACTTGACAAGTTAATGATGCTTGGACATCAGGCAACTTCCAAACAATTTTTTTTTCTCCATCATCTCAAGTCCCGAAAAGGGGAAGTTTCTGAATTCGAACCCAGTTTTATTGGAATGCCCCTAGAAATAATTACCAAAGTATATAATGAGAGATGTCACCAAAGAACAATGAAGTAGGAAACTATCACTATCTTCTGAAAAGAATCATCAATTGAGCAGAATTGACTGAAAAACACCGAAAGTCGAATCACTTATGTGACAAGACCAAAAAGTAAGCTTCTATATCAAAATTAGGAACCATAGAATCAACTTATTAGAGATTACCCATTGAGGTATTGATGTTAAATTAACCCTACAGTTCCACATTGGAAGGTTGTATTTTACAAAAAAGAATGTCTTCATTCTTCTCAGTTCTTGCAACTTGAATGCTAAAGAGATTCTAAAGGAAAGAGCTTTGGAACATCAAAAACCAGAACTACCTTTCAGAATCGGTTTCTTAATGAAGAAAGGTAATACAAGCTACCTCTTAAATGAATCTTCCAATACATGCGACAATGAGGTAACTGTAGCCTATCATCTTTAATTAATCATTAAAACTAGAAAATGGGGAAGAAAGAAACCAAGTATTATAGAAAGGAGGAGGTACAGAGGAAATGAAAAGCATAAACACAAATTTAGGCACTTCTCTTTGTTTTCAATTTGTCTTCAAAATGAAATTGAAAAATTCAGAAATCAATTATCAAATCACCCAACCCCCTTAAGAATTAGAAGAAATGATATATCAAAGTTAAATTCAAGGGGGAAAAAAATACTGCAGATTGTCTAACCCCACTGCAAGCAAGTAGAAATTTTGGATTATGGAGACAAGCAAAATAATTATTATGATTATTAATTAGTCAATTTATCAATAATTATTCCAAAAGGATAAAAGAAGAAAAGAGAAAAAGGTTAGCTCCACACTTCACAGCCAGCAAGTCAATCATCAAAAGCAAAACGAAGAAAGAAAACAACATAAATCTGAAAAAGTAAAGCTCAAACCCACTCTACAGAAAACCAAAACAAGCAATTTGCATATTGATCTACAAATAAAACAAACATTAATAGACAGAAACAATGTGTTGAAATCCTGACAGAGAAACAGAAAAGACAAACCTGTACTCAAGAACACAAAATAGACAGCAGTGTCTACTCCAGACATGTTTATGACATCCTCTTCACTGGAAGACACAGCTTCCCGTACCCAAGCGAAGGGGTTGCGGGTCCTAGACCCTCCCTCCCAAGGATCCAAGCCTTTCAAGATCCTGTTGGGGTAATACACGACTGTGTTCCCAGGTTTCCTGGAAAGCCATGTAAAAAGCAGCATCAAAATCACAAAGATCACAAAGGAAGTTCCCAAGGACGTCAAGAAGGAAGAAAAATCCATCTCTTACAACAGAACACTCAGTAAAGGAACTAGCTTTCTCCTTGTATGAGATTGGCGGACTGAAATGAGAAAAGGGTAGGTGTAGTTACAGGAGAAAGAAGTAGCCGTTAAGAGAAGGGAAATGAAGGGGGTTTAAAGATCGATATTAATGAGGAAGCATTGATGGTTGGTGGTAGTTGTAACGTGGAAAGAGCAAAAAAAAAAAAAAAAGAAAGAAAGATAAAGAAGACGTGAATGAAAAATATCTAAGGAGATCTAAGGGTATCAATTATGTTTTTCTAATTTTATCATTATTTTTATTAAATATAATAATTCTATTAATATCATTATTTTATCATTAATATAAGTTTTATTATAATTTTCATTAATATATTATTCTAAAAAAATTAATATATTATTTTTTTATTAATTAACTGTATACAAATTAAATGTGTGCAAGAAAATATTCAAATAGAATATAAGATATATACTTTTAAAAAATAGAAATAATAAAATGTATTATAGAATTATTATATTTAATAAAAATAATGATAAAATTAGAAAAACATAATTGATACCCTTCATTTGTGTAAGAGCGGTATGTAATTTTAAATAAAAATTAAAAATTAAAAATTAGAAATTAAAAATTAAAAAAAATACATATTTTAAAACAGCTTATGTTTTACATTCCGAGATTTAGTCTGGTGAAAAATGCATCCTGATAGACCTGCGAGATCTAAGGTTCCGACTCCCCAACCTCTATTTCAAAAAAAAAACAAAAAACAGCTTATGTTTTATCCTTCTGCAAAATAAATTGGGATGAGATATTTTTGTCGTTTAATCGGAGATGGACAGAGGAACCATAATTAGGGATGGCAACGGGTAGGGTACCCGCGAAATTCAGGGTATCCAAATCCGAACCCGATTATATTTACAAAATCCGAACCCGTTCCAAATCCGTTTAATATTTTATTTTTACTATCCGAATCCGTCCCAAACCCGTTTAACAATACCCGCACAATACCCGAATCCGATTTTTTTAATTCAATTCGATGAGAAAAACTGCCAAATAAACTACACCTAACAGTTGCACAACCCAGCAGACCCAGCAGTGTGTTCAATAACAAGAACCAGCAACTCAGCAACCCAGCAAATAATGATTTATAATCATATAATCAGATTAATTCCATAAATTCTAAAAATCAACAGTATTACATTAATTAAATAGCAAATAATTAGATTTTTTAACAGTATCCAAATAATTAGATAAATAGTTCCTAAATTCTAAAAATCTTTAATAGCAACTAAAAATTTTTCAAGAACATACACACAAAAGATCTTGATTATCAAAAAATTTAATTGTAAACCTGAAGAGAGTTCCAGGAGATGTCGCCGACGCCGATTGAGGAGGGGAAGGGTTGTCTCTAGCATCAGTGAAGTGGAGGAGAGAAGCGTCAATTGAAAAGAGTAGATGTCACCGACTGGAGAGAGAGAAGGAGATATCGCCGATGACGACCGGGGAGAGGGAAGAGTTGTCTCCAACTAGGAAGTCGGAGATGTCGCCGCTGGAGAGAGAGAAGGAGATATCGCGGACTGGGGAGATCGCTGACTGGGGAGAGAAAGGAGACGTCGCCGGTGCCGACTGGGCTGCCGGCAGTCGTCAGTGAAGTGGGGGAGAGGGAGAACTATGGGAAGGGAAGCGAGGGAGAGAGGCGCCGACGAAGAGAGGAAAGCAGAGTAAAATGAAAAAAGGAATTAGGGATTAGGGTTACTTCACTTAGTTTTGTTAATATAGCTAATCGGGTTCGGGTAACGGGTATCCGAGCACCTATTCCCGAACCCTACCCGAATCCGAGACGGGTAGCATTTTTCAAATCCGAACCCGCCCAAATCCGTTTTGTGAAAACCCAAATCCGTCCTATTAGGGTTTGGGCGGATCGGATACCCGCGAAAACCCGCCCGACTGACATCCCTAACCATAATCCGCATAAAGAGTACGTGGCTGTGAAATCGCCACCTTTGCTTCCATCCTAATCCTTGGGCCTGGGCCCCATTTAATCATGCAATCTACCTGTCCACCCAAAACGAACCCTCTAGTCAACTTTACGTTTTAAAAAACATTAAAAAACAACATAAACGGCACCGTGTTACTCAAAACCTGTGATCCAGTGAGCAATCATCGCCTCCAATGCGAAAGCGAGTGTATCTGCGTTGTTGATGAATAAATACACGCAAAGCCAAACGACAAACTTTTCTTTTCGAAAGTGTACACGTGGCAAGCAATCGAGTTGCCGACAGGAAATTTTGGAGCTTACGGATAAATTATCTTGCTAGTGGGATCCACAAATTGTCGTGTTTTTCTAACTGATGAGTCATGAGAAGAGCTGAGCGCTGACGGGCACGTGGGTGACATTTTAGGTGTGAAACGCTGTCGTACTATGAGACTATCTGGCACGTCTGTTGTCCCCTACTAATACGTGGCCGTACACCGCGTCGCAGAGCCGACTTCTCTCAGGTTTTAAAGTGGTTTTTCGAAGTAAAGATTTAAATAATGTCTACAATCTTCATCTAAGAAGATGATGGATAAAATATTCTCTTAAATTATTTTATAAATTAATTTAATGAAAATAAAATTTAATTTTGGGAATATTTATAATAAAAAAAAAATATTTTATGGTATTAAAATAAGATAAATATTTGCGTAAACTTAATTTATTATATAACTTTAAATTGATTTAATGTTAATCTTTTCACATTCTTCTTAATTATGTTGATTATAGTTCATTTATCATGCTGCTACAAAATCAATAAACTCAATTTCACTTGTTATCAAATTAACCCCCAAAATTTTTCACATGAACTCAAACCAGTCCTGTAGCAACAAAATATAATATTTCATTATTATTATGCTTAATATTAAAGTTATTTATTATTTTCATTAAATTCTTTTCGAAAAATTCTAAACAAACCCATGCAGCCCAAACCATCTTTCTATCATCATGGAAATTAGGGTGACAATTTTAAATATGCATAGTAAATATCACATAAAAATAACATGAAAAATTAAAAGTTAAAAGTTAAAGTTAAATTTATTTTTATTTATATCAAATATTAATTCGTTTATAATATAAAAATAATTATATAGTGTAGCATATTAATTTATGTTAAAAAATATGATAAAATAATGAAATCTTAATTGTATTGAACACTGTACTTAAAGATTTATTTTGTAATTTTCAGAATTAAATATATTATTTTGGGAGTTAATTTTCAGGATCATGACAATAAGAATTTATTTCTAAATTATAACTCAGCAGAAAACATAAATGAAAGAAAGAATAAAGTAAAAAAATTGAGAGTCACTATTTTTGTAAAGATGAAGGGTATTTATAATGAAAAAATCGACTATTATCTATAGTTATAAAAATCTTGATATAATATAATAAAATCATAATAGTCATATTTAATATTATATTTAAATCTCATAAATAAAATATTTAATGACCATAAAATTTTCAATGATTATAAAATTTTCAACGACCATAAAATTTTTAATAACCATAAAATCTTTTGAAATCTAAACTAATTTTACAACAATCCCCCACAGATTTTAAAAGAATTTTCATTGCTGAGTTTAGAAATTTAGTGTATATGTTTCGAATATGATGTCTTTTAAATTATGAACCAGACCTAGATTAATAAGAGTTAACATATAGAGTAATTGGTGAAACTTTTGTTTCTATGAACCAAAAACTCTTTTTGTATGCTAGTATCCCATCAATCTCATAACGCTCTACAGATCTTGTTGTCAACGCTGTTTTGTGCTAATAGGTCATGTGCGCGCCTGGTAGTTCATAAGTGCTCTAGAGATTATGCCACAATCTCATAGAAGCGGCCCAACTCCACACTTATATAGGTGATATCATCAAGTGTATACTACAATTTATACACCACCCATAAGGGATATAAATATCATTAAGAGTTTCCATCTCATCCTCTCATTAATGCAGTCTAGCACTTCTCACACCATAGGAAGGGGCAACAATAAATAGTGCTATCAGAACTAACAAGTGACTTGTTATTATCCATATGAAACTTTTTTATGTGATCTTCAATCACAAAGGTTGGGTTTCCATCACTGTTAATTTCAAATTGGCTCAAGTCCCATTCCCCTCGATGTTTCATCTGTTAGTTTTCTCCCTAAAGGTTTAGTCAGAGTATAGGCCAAATTCACTTCTGACTTCACATAATCAATGGAAATAGTTCCATCTTTGAGCAGCTGCTTAATAACATTATGTCTCAGACGAATATGTCTATTCTTACCATTGAAAGTTTTATTCTTTGTAACGGCTATTACCGGTTGGCAATCACAACGCATTGATACATATGGTGTTGGTGAAAAATTCTTTAAATACAACAGACTCACAATGATCTGTGCATATTCAAATTGAGCATCAGAGTCACCTCTATTTTTATTTAATTGACAGTTAGGATCATAAGGGGTACTCACTGGTTTGACATTGAAACGTCTAAACTTTCTTAGAAGCTTCTCAACATAATGCTCTTGTGATAGCATTAGACTATCATTCTTACTTATGATTCTAACTCTCAAAATCACGTTTGCCTCTCCCCTATCTTTCATATCAAATTTAAAGGCAATGAAAGTTTTTGATTTACAAAGTATATCATAACTTGTACCAAAAATAAGTATATCATCCACATATAAACAAATAATCACATATTCATCATTTATACGTTTTATATATACACACTTATCAATCATTTATACGTTTTGTATATACACCCTTATCAACTTCAACAGAGGTAAAACCATCATTCAACAAAGCTTGATCAAATTTTTCATGCCATTGTTTGGGGGCTTGTTTTAAACCATATAATTTTGTTCAACTACACATAATGATCTAAGAAGTTTGCAGACTTTATTTTCTTGATCAGAAACAATGCAACCATCAGGTTGTACCATATAAATTTCTTCTTCCAATTCTCCATTTAAAAACTGTTTTAACATCCATTTGATGAATAACAAATTTATGTATAGAAGCTAAAGCAAACTTATAAGCTTGAGTTTATAAGTTTCAGCATAACTTATAAACATGCAATCAAAAGTTTTTGAACATATTTTTCATTTCTTAGGATCATGAAGAATTATTTTAACAAGATACCCCCTGTAATGACCCGAAAATCGGATCGCTACCGGCGCTAGGATCCAGATCGACTTAAGGCCGCTGGGACCTGTAGCAAGCCTAACATACAACCTGTATACCTGTTTAATTCCATACATGGTCAACATATACATAAAAATTTTGAACTTTCACATTCATTTACCAAACTTAACCTGTGCATGCACAACTCGTAAGCATAACCACCAACCCCACACTAGAGTCCTCATCAATACTCCAATGGGGTAACATATCATATAATAAGTTTGGTTTACATAAACAATGATAAAACATTTTATAGATCATGTATCAAAGGGGATAACCATACTCATAGGGTCAAGCACAATTCTAATCCTCAATATCAATATTACATGACTATTCAATACTTTACAATTCCTCATGTCCACATCTAACTATTACATAAAACATGACTTCTAATTCTGCTGACTTCCTGGACTAGCCCGTACCTGCAAACCTGGGGGATTAAGGGTGTGACATGCCATATACAGATCTTGCAGTACTGCACTACAGTTACACTGATTTTTGGGATACAATGAGGTACCCTACAGTTATAAACTCGACTTTTGAGCCATACAGTTGTTTGGCACTTTGTGCCCTACAGATACAGTTTCCTTATCTAACTTAACAGTCCCGTTTAAATTTATAGAGGCCAAAAGAAAAATAATAAATAAATAAAAGTATTAAGAGAAAACAAAACTTTTTACATGAAGAAAAAGAAAAAAGACTATAAAATTGAAATTTGTATATATGTGAAATAATAATATGATTTAGAATTATTTCAAATTATTTGTTATATAGTTTATTGTTATTTGTTTGATTTATTGTTGATAAATGAATTTTGATTTAAATGAATTTTGATTTAAATGAATTTTGATTTAAATGAATTTTGATTTAAATGATTTATTTTTAAATATAAAAAGAAGTTTAGCACCACTAAGCAATTTGCTTAGCGCGTAGGAATGTATTTTTCCTCGCGCAGGTTGTAGATCTAAAGAGCAGTAGATCAAGATCTGCATTAACCCAGTCAGAGTTACATCATTAATTATATTGGGGTATATTTTGTAAATTTTATATAAAGTTAATTTTGGAAATATGGCATGTACATAAAGTTTTAGAGATAAAGTTGTATATGGTTTGAATTAGATATATTTGAATATTTTAATTTTGGTGTAAATATGGGTTACTAGTATAAATTTTAGTATAAGTTTTTGTGTTGAGATTAATGAGATGGTTATGAAGTGTTTGATCTGAGTGGAAATGAGGTTGATGTTAAAAGAAGTTTGGGGGTTAAGGTTGAAGTTTAATATTATTATTCACCGGAGGAATTAAGCTCATATTTCAGGGGAAACTCTGCCGGATTTTCAATAAAAAAAAGGCAATGAATTACATGATATAAATTATGGAAAAATAAAGAGAATTGTTACATAATGTAATGTCTCTGGCTCGGTTAATTAAATAACCGGGTAGGGGTGTTACAGCAATAATAATATAAAGAACATAATTTACATAAATATTAAATAATAAAAGATAACAATTGAATTTAGATCTCCTAATTCATGTAAAAACTAAAATTTCACCCTAATTTCAACTAGAAATAAAGTATTTAGCCACTCATGACTTTCAAAGAAAATACAAAAGAGAAGAGAAGTGAAGAAGCATATTCAGTGCTAGAGAGATGATCCTTATGTGTCCACAATGCTTGGCTTATATAGGTGCTTAACCTAGCAAATTCCTATTGGGAATAGTATTTCTTCTTTATTCTGAATTAAGATTCCTTACTTTAATGTGTTTCTTCAATGATAAAATTCCTTAATTTGAGGAAGACTTGGTGCCACATTGTTTGAAGAGATTTCGCATGGTCCCGCAGCTTTTAATTGAGAAGGCCTGGTCTATATTTTCAAATCTAGAATTTTTTTTCCCGCTCACTGTTTGATTTTGTGTTATCTGTTAATTTGCCCAAATGGTTTGAACAAATTGAATGGGCAAATCATTGTCTGAAAATGTTTTACTTAGCATGCCAGTCTGGGCAGTCCCTGGCTTCTGTGCAGTACAATCATATGGAAGGTTTGCTAAATCGACTGATCAAATCAATTTCAGTGTTTTTAAGCCACTTTTCATCAAATCTTTTTCTCTTTTTGCTTTTCTGTAAAACATGGTCAAATTACAAAATTAGCTAGAAAAATACTTGATTAAGTACTAAGAATAGTATGAAAAATGTGTCTAAATTATGTTTAATCAAATATCCTCACACCTAACTTATTACTTATCCTCAAGTACAAGATAATCTAATCAATCAAACCCCTTCTCTATTTTAATCCTTATGTCCACTTAGTTTACCACCCTAAACTCCTAGACTGAAGCATCACAGTGTTGTGTATATGCACTGAGGTTATCCCTCCCTTCCTTGTTTCTTTTCATCGACAGTGAATAATATGAGGAATATTGTAACAGCCCGCAAATCCGGACCGCTACCGGTGCTAGGATCCAGATCAGCGTAAGGCCGCCGGGACCCGTAGCAAGCCTGACATATAACCTGTAAACCTGAAAATCCCATACATGATCAAACAAATTCAAAAGAATCTGTAAACATTCTCATATATCAGCCAAGCTCGACCTGTACATTACATAATCATAAACATAAACCACCACTGGAGCCCTCATCAAATGCTCCAATGGGGTATCTCATCATACATTGAGCTTGGACCATCATGAACATCATAAACATATCTATATATCATGTATCAAAAGGGACAACAATACCCATAGGGTCAAGCACAACTATAACCTCAATATATCTCATTACATAACATGCTATAATCTTTTACATTACATCATAGTACAATTGTCATGTCCACAACCTAACTATTACATAAACATCCTTCAAAACTCTGGCTAACCTCCTGGTCTACCCTGTACCTGCACATCTGGGGTTAGGGGAGAGGGGTGAGCTACAAAGCCCAGTGAGCAGAATAGAGAAAACATATTTTAAAATTTCATGCTTTCATGAAATGCAACACATCACAATCATATCACATAAGGATGGTATTGTCACCTCTAGTCCTCTACATTCCAAAATGCCGGGACGTAGAATGGGTACAACCGGACTTCCTCTTACTATAACATAACATAACGTTCCAATATGCCAGGGACGTAGAATGGGTACAACCTGGTCTTTCTCTTACTCTGGCCGGGACGTAGAATGGGTACAACCGGCAACCATACCATAACATGCCTAACCATAACATATCAAGGACTAAAGGATCATTCAATGCCCATCCACAACATCATCAAGTATGCAATGCAACATATTCGTGGAATCTAATGCAAACAACCTAAAATATCACATGGCATTCATGATGTATGGTCATGCTCAAAATTCATATTTCATTAATTTAAACTTAAGGTTTATTCCACTCACCTCTGGCTAACTCTGACAAACTCTATAGCAGCTGGCTCACTGCGGGGGTCCTCGGTTCCTCGGGTCCGAACCTACACAGGTGGACTCCAATGAGGGACCAAACATACATAAACATAACTCTAATATACTCCCCAAAAACCCCCTAAAACATCATGAAATAATCATAGAAATACATGCATGAAATGGCTGAACAGGGCACTTTCGGCGGCAGGTTCGGCGGCCGAAAGTCCCTCCAGAGCCGAAAGTCAGGCACTTTCGGCAGCACCTTCGGCGGTTGAAAGTCCCAGACAGATCCGAAAGTCCTCTTTCGGGGGCAAGCTTCGGCAGCCGAAAGCTGCCTCCACAAGAGGGTTCGGCGGCCGAAAGTCCCTTCGGCGGCCGAACCTGAGCTTCTCCCGAAAGGCAGAAACTCAGCTCTCCTATGCACATTTCGCCTCCCAAGCTCAAATCATGCATACCACTCAACCAAAACATGCATACAAGCTCCTAGGGGCCTCAAACAAACATATACCCCAACTACAACACTTCAAACATACTCAAACATGCCACATTGTTCACAAATCACATAAAACCTAACATAGCTCAACTAACTTAAACATGCATTTCTACCCCATAAAACTTCATAAAACTTATTTAAAACATACTATGAGCTTAAGATCGGCTCTTACCTCTTGAAGATCGAGAGAGAGACGACCTAAACTCGGAGATCCAAGCAAATGAGCTCCTGAGTTCCCAAAGCTCCAAAACTTGTTTTAAAAGCTCAAAACTTGCAATGTGAGGTTAAAACTCAAGAAAAATGGAGGAGATTTGAAGAAAGAACACAAGATTTGGGGAGAGGGAGGTCGGAAGCTAGCTGTGGCCGAAAATGGGAGAAAGCTCGCCCATTTCGGCTAAGTGCCCCTTTTATAGTGGCTGGCCAGACCACGTTCGGGGGCCGAATGTGCCTCCGCATGCATACCATGTTCGGCGGCCGAACATGAGGTTCGGCGGCCGAACCTGGACTTCCCTTGCTCATGCTTTCGGGGGCCTAACGTGCCTCCAAAACGCATGCAAGTTCGGCGGCCGAACTTGACTTTCGGCGGCCGAACCTGGGTTTTCCTCCAAAGACTTTTTATGCAAAAACTCATTTAATTTCATACTTAAAAACATTAAAAATACATGAAAACATTCTATAAAAACATGATGTTACCCTTCTAGAGGTTTCCGACATCCAAATCCCACCGGACGGTAGGAATTCCGATGTCGGAGTCTAGCCGGGTATTACATTCTCCCCCCCTTAAGAACATTCGTCCCCGAATGTTCCTCAACTAGGACATGCATAACATAAAACATAACATACATACATAACATATAAACACATAGAGATCTAACCTTAAAAGAGATGAGGGTACTGCTGGAGCATGGACTCCCGTGTCTCCCAGGTGCATTCTTCTATATTGTGGTGGTTCCACAGGACTTTCACCATCGGGATTTCCTTGTTCCTCAACTTTCTGATCTGAGTGTCAAGAATCCGCACTGGCTGCTCTACATAGGTGAGATCCTCTTGGATCTCTACATCAGGCTCACTAAGAACCTTGCCCGGATCTGACACAAATTTCCTCAACATAGAAACATGGAAAACCGGATGGATTCTTGCCATTGAAGCAGGTAAATCCAGCTTGTACGATACATTCCCAATCCTTTGCAGGACTTCAAAGGGTCCGATGTACCGTGGAGCCAGCTTACCTTTCTTCCCGAACCGAACCACTCCTTTCATCGGAGACACCTTAAGCAATACCAGATCCCCCTCCTGAAACTCTACCTGTCTTCTGCGGATGTTTGCATAACTCTTCTGTCTGCTTGTAGCAGTCTTGATCCTTTCTCTGATGATGGGCACCACCCTGCTGGTGATCTCTACTAACTCAGGCCCTGCCAAGGCCTTCTCTCCAACTTCCTCCCAGCAAACAGGTGACCTGCACTTCCTTCCATACAAAGCTTCATATGGAGCCATCCCGATGCTAGCATGATGGCTATTATTGTAGGCAAACTCCACCAAAGGTAGATGCTGTCTCCAAGAACCGCCAAAGTCCAGCACACACATTCTAAGCATATCCTCGATAGTCTGGATGGTCCTCTCCGACTGTCCGTCCGTCTGTGGATGGAAGGCAGTACTGAAATCCAACCTGGTACCCATGGCATCCTGCAGACTCCGCCAAAACCTGGAGGTGAACTGGGGCCCTCTATCTGACACTATTGAAACAGGAACCCCATGCAGCCTGACAATCTCATCTACATACACCTGCGCCAACTTGTCCACAGAATAGCCACTTCTGACCGGGATGAAGTGAGCGGATTTGGTGAGTCTGTCCACAATCACCCATATGGAGTCCAATCTGTTGGACGTCGCCGGTAACCCCACTACGAAGTCCATAGCTATATTCTCCCATTTCCACTCTGGAATAGGTAGCGGGTTAAGCATTCCAGCCGGCTTCTGATGTTCCAGCTTCACCCTCTGACACACTTCGCAGGCCGACACGAACTGTGCCACCTCTTTCTTCATGGCTGGCCACCAATACACTTTCTTCATATCTTGATACATCTTGGTGGCTCTGGGGTGAATGCTGTATCTTGCATTATGAGCCTCCCTCATAATGTCTCCCTTTAGCCCTATGTCATCTGGTACACATAGTCTGCTCCCATAGCGGAGGATCCCCTTACTGTCGAATCTGAACTCACTATCTTTGCCTGACTGAACAGTCCTGGCAATCTTCACTAACTCTGGGTCCTCATGTTGTTTCTGAGCTACCTGCTCCAGAAACATGGGTGCCACTCTCATCTGTGCAATCAAAGCACCTGTACCAGACAACTCCAACTGTAGACCTTCATCAATGAGTTTGTAAAACTCCTTCACCACTGGTCTCCTCTCTGCCGTGATGTGGGATAGACTGCCTAGTGACTTTCGGCTTAGGGCGTCTGCCACAACATTCGCCTTACCCGGATGATACTGAATCTTGCAATCATAGTCACTCAGTAGCTCTACCCATCTCCTCTGTCTCAAATTCAGCTCTCTCTGACTCAAAATGTGCTGCAGGCTCTTATGATCTGTAAAGATCTCACATTTTACCCCATAGAGGTAGTGCCTCCACATCTTGAGTGCAAAGATAACCGCTGCCATCTCAAGATCGTGTGTGGGGTAATTCAACTCATGCCTCTTTAGCTGTCTAGAAGCATAAGCGATCACCCTACCATTTTGCATCAACACACAACCCAAGCCTACTCTGGATGCATCACAGAACACTGTGAAGTCCTCATTGCTGGTTGGCAGAGCTAACACTGGTGCTGAAGTCAACCTCTTCTTGAGCTCCTCAATGCTTTCCTCACATTGGTCGGTCCATACGAACCTCTGATTCTTCCTGGTCAATCTGGTCAGAGGAGCTGCAATTTTGGAGAAGCCCTGAACGAACCTCCTGTAATAACCAGCCAAACCTATGGGCGAGCAGTATTCGGTTTAAACCGAAAAAACCGACCGAACCGAACCGATTTGAAAATTTGGTTCGGTTTTTTATATATTTCGGTTCGGTTCGGTTTTCAATTTTAAAAATTTCGGTTATTTCGGTTCGGTTCGGTTTTGATCAGAAAAAAACCGAAAAAACCGAACCGAACCGATTAGTAATAATAATATATTTTTTCAATAATATATAGAAATTAAATCATATTAAAATTAAAATATTTTAATTAAATTTTAAAATATTAAAAATAAAGTGTAAAAAATAAAAAAATTATTAAAAATCGAAACCGATCAAACCGAACAGAACCGAATCGAATCAGACCGGTTCGGTTCGATTCGGTTTCTGACCAAAATCGGTTCGGTTTGGTTTTCATAAACACTCAAATTTCGATTTTCGGTTTATTCGGTTCGGTTCGGTTTTGAACCGAACCGACCGAATGCTCACCCCTAGCCAAACCCAAGAAACTTCTGATCTCTGTCACTGAGGTGGGTCTAGGCCAGTTAGTCACAGCCTCTATCTTCTTGGGGTCTACTTCAATTCCATTCTCTGACACTACATGCCCCAAGAACGAGATGCTCCTCAACCAGAACTCACACTTGGAGAACTTGGCACACAAGCCATGTTCCCTCAAGGTCTGTAGAACTATCCTCAGATGATGGGCATGCTCCTCTGCATTCCTGGAATACACTAAGATATCATCTATGAAGACAATAACAAAGTGATCCAGGTATTGTCTAAACACTCTGTTCATGAGATCCATGAATGCTGCAGGGGCGTTGGTTAACCCGAACGGCATCACAAGGAACTCATAGTGCCCATATCTGGTCCTGAAAGCTGTCTTTGGTACATCCTCTTCTCTGATCCTCAACTGATGGTACCCTGATCTCAGATCTATTTTGGAGAAACAACCCGCTCCTGCTAGCTGGTCGAATAGATCGTCGATCCTTGGCAATGGGTACTTATTCTTGGTAGTGACCTTGTTCAACTGCCTGTAGTCGATACAAAGTCTGAGGGATCCATCCTTTTTCTTTACAAAGAGCACTGGAGCACCCCAAGGCGAGGTACTCGGTCGGATGAAGCCCTTATCTACCAGATCTTGCAACTGTTCTTTCAACTCTTTCAACTCAGCTGGGGCCATCCTGTAGGGAGGGATAGAGATCGGTCTAGTTCCAGGCATCAATTCAATCTCGAACTCTATCTCCCTAGCAGGTGGTAAACCTGGCAGTTCGTCTGGGAAAACATCTAAGAATTCTCTGACCACTGGCACTGAGGCGGGCTCTCTAACCTGACTGTCTAGCTCTCTGACATGAGCTAGAAAACCCTGACATCCCCTCCTAAGCAACCTATGAGCCTGAAGAGCTGATATCAGACCTCTAGGTGTGCCCCTTTTGTCTCCTCTGAAGACAACCTCTGACCCATCCTGACATCTGAACTTAACTACCTTGTCCCTGCAGTCCAAGGTAGCACCATGGGTAGATAGCCAATCCATCCCTAGAATGACGTCAAAGTCTGTCAAATCTAGAACCACAAGGTCGGCGGACAAGCATCTTCCCTCTACAAAAACTGGACTACACTGGCAGACTGACTCTGCAATTGACGGGTCACACTTGGGTCCACTGACCCATAGGGGACACTCTAACTCAGAGACCATCAACCCTAACCTCTGAATGGCTCTCGGAGCAATAAAAGAATGAGATGCACCCGGGTCCATTAATGCATACACATCAGAACACCCAATGACGAGATTACCTGACACCACGGTGTTGGATGTGTTAGCCTCCTGCTGTGTCATGGTGAAGATCCTTGCTGGAGCTGACGGACCCTCACCTCTGAACCCTACTGAAGAAGAGGCTGATCCTTTCCCTCTGCCTCTGCCACTGGCCTGTGTAGCAGCTGGAGCTACTGGCTGCGCCACACTACCTGATGCTGTCTGCTGAGGCTGTGCCGTATGAACTGTCTTAGGACACTCCCGTGACATATGTCCCTCTTGCCCACATCTGTAGCAGGCTGTTGTCCCAAACCGGCACACCCCCCAGTGTTGCCTACCACACTTTGTACAAACAGCGTTATCTGCACCAGAGCTCGAACCACTTCCTAATCCCAGACCTGATTTAATCTTGCTCCAAAACTTATTCTTCTTTGATTTCCTGGTGGTATTGCTCCACTTCTTACTGCTTGAACTCAAAGAAGAGGGGTCTATCTTTCCCCCACTTGGGGTCTTGAACCCAGAAGGCTGTGCCACTGACTGCTTGACTTTTCCCTCGATGATAGCACTAGCCTCCATCCTCCTGGCCATATCCACTATGGCGTGGAAACTCTCTCTATCTGCTGACTGTATCAAGGAGGAATACCTGGAATGGAGCTTCATGATATACCTCCTTGACTTCTTCTGGTCTGTGTCCAAGCTCTGCCCAGCAAATGGTAGCAACTCCATAAACCTGTCAGTATATTCATCTACACTCATATCATCAGTTTGTCTCAACTGCTCGAACTCAATCATCTTCAGCTCTCTGGAGCTTTCAGGGAAAGCCCATCCCGCAAACTCGTTGGCAAACTCCTCCCAAGACATACTGTCCACCCTAGGGTTCACATAATTCTTAAACCATTCACGGGCCTTCTTACATTTTAATGTGAACCCAGCCATCTGAATGGCTCTACTGTCATCCGCCCCTATCTCATCTGTTATCACCTTGACTCTCTCAAGATAAACAAACGGGTCATCACCAGTTTCAAACTGCGGGGCACCCAACTTCATGTAGTCGGTCATCTTAACCTTGCCCCCTCCAGATGAGCTAGGTTGAGGTATTTGGGTTTCTGGGACAGTAGGTGCTGCTGGTGGTGGAGAAGGTGCAGCATCCCCCGGGGTAGGGTGTGCTGTACCTGGGTAATATGGTGGAGGTGGGTACATAGGGTACTGTGAGTATGGTGGGTAGTATGGTGGGTATGGCATCTGAGAGTGATAAGGGTTAAAACTGGGGTAATCCGATGTACCTCCCATCGAATACCCGGGGCTATGAGAAAAGGGTGGGTAGTAAGGTGGCTGAACAAATCCCGAGGCCTGAGTGCCTCCTTGGGACTCTCCCACTCCCTCTTCCGACATACTCACTCCAAGACTGCTGTCCCTCCTCTGATCCACATCCATCTGATCCCCCAACTCCTCTGACATACCGCCCTGTACTGTTCCTCTTACTGATCTGCTTCTACCCAGATCCAAAGACCTTCTAGGGTCTCTCACTGCTCTTTCTCTTCTAGACCTACTAGACATTGCCCTAGGCAATGCTGGAGGACGGGCATCAGTGCCCTCGTCCTGAGGTGGCACTCCAGTCAATCTTGCGGATCGACGAGTTCCTCTCATCCTGTTTTCTGAAAGACAGCACACATGGCACAAACATTAGCATCGTATGGTTCATGTGAAAACACATGAACCTGCATCACAAACATAGCATACATATCATAGCATCAATGCACATGCATATAATCATGGCATTTCACGTCATCATACAAGACAGGACTCTACATCCTATCCTAGTGGACATGATCCTTCCTATTGTGCTTGACCTCCTATAACCTCTATGAGCCCAACACTCTAGGTCCGACCATATGAACCTAGGCTGCTCTGATACCACTCTGTAACAGCCCGCAAATCCGGATCGCTACCGGCGCTAGGATCCAGATCGGCGTAAGGCCGCCGGGACCCGTAGCAAGCCTGACATATAACTTGTAAACCTGAAAATCCCATACATGATCAAACAAACTCAAAAGAATCTGTAAACATTCTCATATATCAGCCAAGCTCGACCTGTACATTACATAATCATAAACATAAACCACCACTGGAGCCCTCATCAAATGCTCCAATGGGGTATCTCATCATACATTGAGCTTGGACCATCATGAACATCATAAACATATCTATAGATCATGTATCAAAAGGGACAACAATACCCATAGGGTCAAGCACAACTATAACCTCAATATATCTCATTACATAACATGCTATAATCTTTTACATTACATCATAGTACAATTGTCATGTCCACAACCTAACTATTACATAAACATCCTTCAAAACTCTGGCTAACCTCCTGGTCTACCCTGTACCTGCACATCTGGGGTTAGGGGAGAGGGGTGAGCTACAAAGCCCAGTGAGCAGAATAGAGAAAACATATTTTAAAATTTCATGCTTTCATGAAATGCAACACATCACAATCATATCACATAAGGATGGTATTGTCACCTCTAGTCCTCTACATTCCAAAATGCCGGGACGTAGAATGGGTACAACCGGACTTCCTCTTACTATAACATAACATAACGTTCCAATATGCCAGGGACGTAGAATGGGTACAACCTGGTCTTTCTCTTACTCTGGCCGGGACGTAGAATGGGTACAACCGGCAACCATACCATAACATGCCTCACCATAACATATCAAGGACTAAAGGATCATTCAATGCCCATCCACAACATCATCAAGTATGCAATGCAACATATTCGTGGAATCTAATGCAAACAACCTAAAATATCACATGGCATTCATGATGCATGGTCATGCTCAAAATTCATATTTCATTAATTTAAACTTAAGGTTTATTCCACTCACCTCTGACTAGCTCTGACAAACTCTATAGCAGCTGGCTCACTGCGGGGGTCCTCGGTTCCTCGGGTCCGAACCTACACAGGTGGACTCCAATGAGGGACCAAACATACATAAACATAACTCTAATATACTCCCCAAAAACCCCCTAAAACATCATGAAATAATCATAGAAATACATGCATGAAATGGCTGAACAGGGCACTTTCGGCGGCAGGTTCGGCGGCCGAAAGTCCCTCCAGAGCCGAAAGTCAGGCACTTTCGGCGGCACCTTCGGCGGCCGAAAGTCCCAGACAGATCCGAAAGTCCTCTTTCGGGGGCAAGCTTCGGCAGCCGAAAGCTGCCTCCACAAGAGGGTTCGGCGGCCGAAAGTCCCTTCGGCGGCCGAACCTGAGCTTCTCCCGAAAGGCAGAAACTCAGCTCTCCTATGCACATTTCGCCTCCCAAGCTCAAATCATGCATACCACTCAACCAAAACATGCATACAAGCTCCTAGGGGCCTCAAACAAATATATACCCCAACTACAACACTTCAAACATACTCAAACATGCCACATTGTTCACAAATCACATAAAACCTAACATAGCTCAACTAACTTAAACATGCATTTCTACCCCATAAAACTTCATAAAACTTATTTAAAACATACTATGAGCTTAAGATCGGCTCTTACCTCTTGAAGATCGAGAGAGAGATGACCTAAACTCGGAGATCCAAGCAAATGAGCTCCTGAGTTCCCAAAACTCCAAAACTTGTTTTAAAAGCTCAAAACTTGCAATGTGAGGTTAAAACTCAAGAAAAATGGAGGAGATTTGAAGAAAGAACACAAGATTTGGGGAGAGGGAGGTCGGAAGCTAGCTGTGGCCGAAAATGGGAGAAAGCTCGCCCATTTCGGCTAAGTGCCCCTTTTATAGTGGCTGGCCAGACCACGTTCGGGGGCCGAATGTGCCTCCGCATGCATGCCATGTTCGGCGGCCGAACATGAGGTTCGGCGGCCGAACCTGGACTTCCCTTGCTCATGCTTTCGGGGGCCTAACGTGCCTCCAAAACGCATGCAAGTTCGGCGGCCGAACTTGACTTTCGGCGGCCGAACCTGGGTTTTCCTCCAAAGACTTTTTATGCAAAAACTCATTTAATTTCATACTTAAAAACATTAAAAATACATGAAAACATTCTATAGAAACATGATGTTACCCTTCTAGAGGTTTCCGACATCCAAATCCCACCGGACGGTAGGAATTCCGATGTCGGAGTCTAGCCGGGTATTACAAATATTACCAACTCGCTGTCCTAACACTGCCCCTACAGCGTAGTTGCTAGCGTCACACATTGTCTCAAAGGGCAAATCCCAGTTAGATGCTTGGATAATGGGGGCTGTCACTAGCATTTCTTTGATCAAATCAAAGACTGTCTTGCAATCTTCATTGAAATCAAAAGTCACTTCCTGCTGAAGTAATCTGCATAATGATTGTGTAATTTTGGAGAAATCCTTGATGAGTCTTCTATAGAATCCTGTATGGCCAAGGAAAGAGCAAATTTTCTGTATATTTATGGGATAGGGCAGATTCTTTATTGTATTAACTTTGGCTTTGTCCACTTCTATTCCTTTGGTAGAAACAATGTGGTCCAAAATCAAATCTTGGTTAACCATGAAGTGACACTTTTTATAGTTTAAAACTGTAATACCCGGCTAGACTCCGGTATCGGAATTCCTACCGTCCGGTGGAATTTTGGATGTCGGAGACCTCTAGAAGGGTAAAACCATGTTTTCATGAAATGTTTTAATGTTTTTGATGATTTTAAGTAAAGAGGAAAGGAGTTTTGAATGAAAACAACCTTAAGGAAAAACTCAGGTTCGGCCGCCGAAACTCAAAGTTCGGCCCCCGAACATGCATGCACTTCGGGAGTGCTTTAGGCCCCCGAAGGCATAAGTGAGGAAAGTCCAGGTTCGGCCGCCGAACCTCAAGTTCGGCCGCCGAACATGGCATGCATGCGGAGGCACTTTCGGCCCCCTAACGTGGCCTGGCCAGCCACTATAAAAGGGTCCCTTAGCCGAAAACGGGCGAGCTTTTCCCCATTTTCGGCCAAGGTGAGTCCTTCCGCCATTCCTCACCATCTTTGAGTTCTTCCTTTCAAATCTTTCAAGTTTTTCACAAGCTTTTGCTTTGTTTTGAAGATTTTCGAGTTTAAAGCAAGTTTTGGAGCTTTGAGGTTCAAGAACTCAAAATCTCCCACCTTCGAGTTTAGGACGTCTCTCTCTCGATCTTCAAGAGGTAAGAGCCGATCTTAAGCTCATTTTATGTTTAAAGTAAGTTTTATGCAAGATCTATGGGGTAGAATGCATGTTTAGGTTTTAGTTATGTTTATGGGTATAAATGTATGTTCTTGAACAATGTGGCTTGCATTGTGCGTTTGATGTGTTGTAGTTGGGGTTTAAGGTAGTTTGAGACCCCTAGGAGCTTGTATACATGTTTTGGTTGAGCTAAATGCATGATTGGAAGTTTTGGGAGGCATTTGTGCATAAAGGAGCCAAGTTTCTGCCCTTTGGCAGAAACCAGGTTCAGCAGCCGAAGGAACTTTCGGCCGCCGAACATGGCTGGGGAGGCAGGCCTTTCGGCTGCCGAAGTTGCCCCCGAAAAGAGACTTTCGTCTCTGTCTGGGACTTTCGGCCGCCGAAGGTGCCACCGAACCTGCCTGGGTTTCGGCTCTGGAGGGACTTTCGGCCGCCAAAGGTGCCGCCGAACCTGCCCTGTTCTGCCTTCCTTTGCATGTTTTTGCAAGATTGTTTGAGGTGTTTTAGGGGGTTTTTGGGGGATGTTTTTAGAGTTATGTTCTAGTTGTTTGGTCCCTCATTTGAGTCCACCTGTGTAGGTTCGGACCCGAGGAACCGAGGACCCCAGCAGTGAGTTCAGCTGCTTCTGAGTCGGTAGAGCTTCAGCCAGAGGTGAGTGGAATGACTTTTATACTTTAAATAAATAAATCAGTTTTAGCATGATTTACGCATCATGAATGCCATGAGATATAATAGGATGTTTGCATTAGACTCACGAATATGTTGCATTGCATATTATGTTGATGATGTGGATGAATGTTGAATGATCCTTTAGTCCTCATTTGTTATGATGATGATGATACGGTACGGAAGACCAGTGAGGCCCATTCTACGCCCCTGGTACCATGTAAGAGAAAGACCAGTGAGGCCCATTCTACGCCCCTGGCACAGTTGGACCATGTAGGGGACTATTGGTGACAAATTCATCCTTGATGTGATTAGCTGTGATGTGATGCATTTCATGTTATCATATGTTTTAAATGTTTTATTATTCTGCTCACTGGGTTCTTGTAGCTCACCCCTTTCCCTAATCCCCCAGGATTGCAGGTACGGGCTAGACAGAGAAGTCAAGAAGAGTAAAGTCTTGTTATTGTAGTAGTTAGAAAGTGGACATGATAAATTGTAAAATAATGTAAAGTTGTATAGTCATGTTTTGTATAAAGATATTGAGGTTTAGAAGTGTGCTTGACCATAGTTATTGTAATCCTTTTTGATACATGATCTTAATGTTTATGGATGTCCATGTTTTGCCAACTCAACACATGTTATGCCACCCATTGGGGGCATTGATGAGATCCCACAGAGGGGTCAAGTTTATGATTATGTATATGTTCAGTGCATGCACAGGTTGAGTTTGGCGTATGATAGAATGCATGAAAGAGAAGTTTTAATTTTTATGTATGTTCTTGATCATGTATGGGATTAAACAGGTTTCCAGGATGTATGTTTGGCTTGCTACGGGTCCCGGCGGCCTTAAGTCGACCCGGATCCTAGCGCCGGTAGCGGTCCGATTTTCGGGTCGTTACAAAAACCATATTTAATTCCAAGCATCTTTCAAGAATCTTTTCCAGATTAGCAAGACATTCATTAAAAGAATTACTATACATCATAAAGTTGTCCATAAATACTTCAATGATCTTCTCCACATAATCAGAGAATATGCTCATCATGCAGTATTGAAAAGTGGCTGGAGCATTGCATAGGTCGAATGGCATACTTCTAAATGCGAAAGTACTAAAAGGACAAGTAAATGTTATCTTTTCCTGATCTTCTAGAGCCATGGGAATCTGGTAAAATCCCGAATACCCATCCAAGCAACAGTAGTGTGATTTGCCTGCAAGTCTTTCAAGCATCTGGTCAATGAAGGGCAAAGAAAAGTGGTCTTTCCTAGTTGTTGCATTAAGCTTTTTGTAGTCCATACATACTCTCCATCCATTTTGTACTCGAGTGGACATAAGTTCTCCTTCATAATTTTGAACAATGGTGATTTCAGTCTTGTTTGGGACTACATGGACAGGACTTACTCACTGGCTATCAGAGATTGGATAGATGATTCCGCTGGAAGCTTAACTATTTCTTTCTTGACAACCTCCATCATTGGAGGGTTTAACCTTCTCTGAGCATCACGAACAGGTCTGCAATCTTCTTCCATAAGAATTCTATGCATACATGTTGATGGGAAGATGCCATTTATGTCTTCTGTGGTCCACCCTATAACTTTCTTATGTTTTTTCAACACTTGTACGAGGTTCTCTTCCTCATGGTGGCTTAGCTGGTTTGACACTATGACAGGTAGTGTCTTGTCTGTCTCCAAATAGACATACTTCAGATGACTTGGTAGAGGCTTCAATTCAAACTCTGGGGCTTTCTAGACTGATGGTGGATGTCTATCATTTGATTTGGGTAAATTAATGGGTAAACCGGTATGAATCTGATCTTTTTTAACTTCTAGGTTGCATGCTATCTCTCATTTTTCTGCCTCATCCATGCTTCTCCTGTCCTCCCCACTCTCTTGATTGGTGCTTCTGCATAGATCAGCGTTTAGCATGTCATATTGATTTATTTCAAAGATTTCTTGACTTGAGCAATCAATAACATCTAAACCATATATAAGAGATATATCATTATGGAATTTCATTGCATCATAAACTTTAAACTTGATTACTTTCCCTTCAAATTCCACGGTTAATATGCCATCGTGCACATCTATCTTTGTCCTAGCAGTGCTCAAAAAGGGTCTCTCGAGTAAGATGTCTGATGTGGTATTGCTCTTGTCCTCCTTCATGTCAATCACATAAAAATTTGCTGGAAAGACCAGCTGATCTACCTACACCAAAACGTCTTCTAGGACACCTTTTGGATATACAATAGACATGTCAACCAATTGAATGACAATGCTGGTGTTTTTCAGCATTCCTGCATTTAATGAGCCATAGATGGAGGGAGGCATAATGCTGATTGATGCCCCAAGATCACACATGGCTTTCTTTAGTCCCATATTCCCTATCTTTCATAAAACGGCAAATATTCCTCGATCTTTGCACTTGGCTGGAAGTTTCCTTTAAATAACAGCCGAGAAACATTCTCCTATGCTCACCTTCTCATGTTCAACAAGTCTCCTGCGATTGGTGCATAGTTCCTTCAAGAATTTTTCATATCGAGGTATTTGTTTGACAGCATCTGATCAAGCATAAATTAGCCACATTTTTATTATCTTTATCATTACTTATTTATACATTTTTCAGCTTAATTTATGTTTTTTATCTTGTTTTTACAGAAAATGAAGAAATTGAAAAATTGGAGAAAAAGTGCAGAAAAGGCTGGAAAAGTGATCGGGTCAGAGTGATTTGGCCAAATCACTCGCAGAGACTGGCCAAATCACTCGCAGAGACTGGCCAAATCACTTGCAGAAGCATAAACCTGGAACTATCTCACAGGAAAGTGATTGGGTCAGAGCAATTTGGCCAAATCAGACAGAGAAAGTAGAGAAATCGAGCTGAGGCAGAAAAACCCGGAAGTGAATTTTCAGAAGTGATTGGGGCAAGCGATCTGCCCAAATCACCCGCCCAAACCGCCCCAATCACAATGACAGCAGAAATTGACAGCAGAGCGGGAAAAAGGGAAAAATCAAATTTAAAAAGAATAAAAGCTCAAATTCACTTCAAACACTGCCAGCTCATATCCAAAAGCCACAAGGGTGTCCTTCTACCAAGAGAATTCCATCTACAACAAAATACAAAACCCAAGGAGGAATCAAATACTACAAAGAAGACCAAATCAAATTGAGATTTCAAAACTCTAATCAAATTGGAATTGGGATTCTCCAGCTATAAAAGGGCAGCATCCAAACCAGCAAAGGGGCATCTCTCAGCTTCAGAAATTCTCCAGAATCACAGCAGCCTTTCTTTTCTTCTTTCTTTTGTATTTTTGTCCACCATGAGTGGCTAAATTCATTCCTTTCTAGTTGAAGTTGGAAAATTCAGATTTGTGATGAATTGGGAGATTTAAATCTCCATTGTTAAACTTCTATTTATTTTCAATATTTATGCAATTTGATCTTTCTATAATTGTTGCTTTGCTTTTAGAATCAATTTAGGCCTATTGCTTTTAATTGCTTGAGTAACAATTGTTTGAATAATTTAGGTCCGTAATTGCTTAGATTATTTAAACACATGTAACGACCCGAAAACCGGACCGCTACCGGCGCTAGGATCCAGATCGACATAAGGCCGTCGGGACCCGTAGCAAGCCTGACATGCATCCTGTAAACCTGTTTAATTCCATACATGATCAACAACATACATAAAAAAAATTTTAAGTTTTCCTTTACCAAGCTCAACCTGTGCATGCCCATAAACATATATGTAACGACCCGGAAACCGGTACCCTACCGTAACGGCCCGAACCGCCACCGGCGCTAGGATCCAGATCGGCTTAAGGCCGCCGGGACCCGTAGCAAGCCAAACATACCTCCTATCACCTGGTCAAAGACCTTCGGCGGCCTAACGTGCCCCCTAAACTCATGCATGTTCGGCGGCCGAACTTGACTTTCGGCGGCCGAACCTTGGCTCGTTCAAACAAGACTTTCGGAGGCCAAAAGCACTCCCGAAGCCTTTCCATGTTCGGCGGCCGAACTTCACTTTCGGCGGCCGAACCTGGCAAACGCCTCCTTGGTCTTTTCTTTTCAAAACTCAATTCTTTTTCATTTAAAACCATGAAATCAGTAAAAACCTTTTAGAAAACACATTTTACCCCTCTAGAAACCTCTGGCATATTCAGAATTCCAGATTCCAACGGAGATTCCGCCGGAAGGTAGAGATTCTGATGCCGGAATCTAGCCGGGTATTACATTCTCCCCCCCTTTAAGAACATTCGTCCCCGAATGTTCCACAAACAAACAGGCATAACATAGAACATAACATCAATCATACATGAACAAGCAAGCAAAACTTAAAAACCTCTCTCCTAAAAGAGAGACACAGGTACTGCTGGAGTAAAAACTCCCGGTTCTTCTAGGCACGCTTTTCCCAAAAGAAACACCTTAACAGTACCCCAACCTTCTTCTGAACTCCACTGGCTTCCGCTGCGCTACTCTGATCCTTACTCTTCTCTTCATCTTCACTAACTGGCTCCTTCTCACGGATAACCCAAAACTAACTCTAACTCTCACAGATAGTACCCGGATTTCAGATCTATCTTGGAAAACAAACAGCTCCTACTAGCTGTCCCAATAGATCATCCATCCTACATGGGAATACATGCCCTTGGTAGTGACCCTGGTCAACTGCTTACAGTCGTTACAAAGTCTCAAGGATTCATCCTTCTTTTCCCACCACCACACTGGAACAGTCCAGGGTGAGGTACTAGGTCGGATAAAACCCCTGTCTACCAAGTCTCGCCTCTACTCTGACTACTACCTCTCTCTACGCAGGCGCCATCCTGTAGGGAAGGAAAGAAATGGTTCTGGTTCCAGACACCACTCCTACTCCAAACTCTAATTCCCTAACAGATGGTGAACCTGACAACTAGCCTGGGAAAACAACTAAGAACTCTCTAACTATAACCACTGAGGCTGGTTCCCCGACCTGACTGCTAAACTCTCAACAAGAACTCAAACCCTCTGACAACCCCTCCTACGTACCCTACGAACCTGACAGGCTGACATCAAACCTCTAGGCATCCCTACTGTGTCCCCTCAGAAAACTATCTCTGACCCATCCTGTCCTCTGTACTTGACTACCTTGTCTCTACAGACCAAGATAGCACCACGAGTAGAAACCAATCCATCCCTCGATTGACGTCCAGACAGTCAAGTCTAGGACCTCAAAATCGAGTGGAAGGCATCTACCCTCAACTGACACAGAACTGAACCGGCAGACTGACTCTGCCCCAGATGGATCACACGTGAGTCTACTGACCCAAAGAGAACACTATAGCCCAGAAGCTATCAACTCAACCTCTCAACGGCTCCTAGAGTAACTAAAGAAAGAGAAAAACACTAGGGTCCACAAAAACACACACATCAGAACATCTAAAAGTGAGCGTACCTGACACCACCATGTTCGATGTGTCTGCCTCTTGCTGAGCTTGGGTGAAGATCCGAGCTGAAGCTGACGGACCTTCTCCACGGAAACCCTCAGAAGAAAAGGTTGACCCTCTTCCTCTGCCTCGACCACTAACCTGAACCATGGCTGGAGCTGCTGGCTGAGCGGCTCTACCTGAAGCTGCTTGCTGGGACGGAGCCAGCCTGGGCGCAGTGGGACACTCACGTGCTATGTGCCCCTCTTGTCCGCACCTGTAACATAGATTAGTCCCATAACGGCAGACTCCCTTGTGCGGCCTTCCGCACCTCATGCATCTTGAACTGCCTGAGCCAGAGCTCGAACCACCAAAACCCAAACTAGCCTTCAAATGATTCCACAACTTGCTCTTCTTTGACCTTCTTAGGCCTCTGTTCCCCTTTTTAGTGGTGTTTCCCCACCTTTTATCTCTTGAGGCAGCTGTACTCAGAGTGGAGGGATCAATCCCTCCTGAACCTGAGATCCTGGAATCCTGAGTCTGAGCATCCTCCTGAGAATCTCCCATGCCTTCCTCTGGCACTCTGATTCCCAAACTGAAATCCCTTCTCTGCATATCCATCTCCACTTCCCTCATACTAGCTGACATCCTTCTTGGAGCCATTCCTTCTCTGCTTGCATCAAAAGACCTTTCAGGGTCCCTTGATGTTTCCCATCTGCTAACTCCCCACGACTGCGCTCTAGGCAGAGCAGGGGGAAAGGTATCCATACCTTCCCTCTCAGATGGAACTCCAGTCGATTCCACAGATCGACGAGCACCTCGCATTCTGGCTCCTCTGAAGAACAACACACAAGCATACATGCATCATTAGCATCATGCGGTTCATATGAAAACACATGAACCCACATACATATCATACATACATAACATAGCATAACATCATGGCATATCACATCATCATACGTACAAGACAAGACTCAACATCCTATCCTAGTGGACATGATTCTACTCTTGATCTTTCTTATTGTGCTTGCCCTTCTATGACCTCTAAGCCAACCTCTTTCCGATGTGGGATAATTCTAATCCTTGAGCATCCTTGCTCAACACACCGTACTAACGAGGCCCAAAGCTCTAATACCACACTGTAACGACCCGGAAATCAGTACCCTACCGTAACGGCCCGAACCGCCACCGGCGCTAAGATCCAGATCGGCTTAAGGCCGCCGGGACCCGTAGCAAGCCAAACATACCTCCTATCACCTGGTCAAAGACCTTCGGCGGCCTAACGTGCCCCCTAAACTCATGCACGTTCGGCGGCCGAACTTGACTTTCGGCGGCCGAACCTTGGCTCGTTCAAACAAGACTTTCGGAGGCCAAAAGCACTCCCGAAGCCTTTCCATGTTCGGCGGCCGAACTTCACTTTCGGCGGCCGAACCTGGCAAACGCCTCCTTGGTCTTTTCTTTTCAAAACTCAATTCCTTTTCATTTAAAACCATGAAATCAGTAAAAACCTTTTAGAAAACACATTTTACCCCTCTAGAAACCTCTGGCATATTCAGAATTCCAGATTCCAACGGAGATTCCGCCGGAAGGTAGAGATTCCGATGCTGGAATCTAGCCTGGTATTACAATATACATAAACATAAACATAAACATAAACATAAACCCCACACTGGAGCTCTCATCAAATGCTCCAATGGGGCATTCATTATACACAAGCTTGGTGGAACATAAACATCATAAAACATAGATCATGTTTTCAAAAGGGATTACTATATAAACTCGGTCAAGCACCATTTCTAAACCTCAAATCAACATTTACATGACATAACTATTCATAACTTTACATCATTTTACAATTTATCATGTCCACATTCTAACTATTACATACACATGACTTCACCCGTCTTGACTTCTCTGTCTAGCCCGTACCTGCAACCCTGGGGGATTAGGGAAAGGGGTGAGCTACTAGAGCCCAGTGAGCAGAATAATAAAAACATTTAAATCATATGCCAAAATGGAATGCAACACATCACAGACAAGTCACATCGCGGATGGTATTGTCACCAATAGTCCTCTACATTCCAAAATGCCGGGACGTAGAATGGGTCAACCGGTCTTTCTCTTAAACATATCATAACATAACATTTTCAAGGTGCCGGGACGTAGAATGGGTCAACCGGTCTTTCCCTTACATAGTGCCGGGACGTAGAATGGGTCAACCGGACTTCCATACCATGACATATCGTACCATATCACATCATATCATATGAGGACTAAAGGATCATCCAATAACCAATCCCCATCAACATCATAGAATGCAATGCAACATTTTAATGAATTCTAATGCAAACATCCTAAGATATCACATGGCATTTATGATGCATGAATATGCTTAAAACTTTATAAGTTATTCGCTTCAAAACGTAAAGGTTTATTCTACTCACCTCAGCTAGCTCTGACAAGACTGAAGCAGCTGACTCACTGCGTCCTCGGTTCCTCGGGTCCGAACCTACACAGGTGGACTCAAATGAGGGACCAAACAACTAGAACATGACTCTAAAAACATCTCCCAAAAACCCCCTAAAACATCTCAAAACAATCATGCAAAACATGCAAAGGAAGGCTGAACAGGGCACTTTCGGCGGCAGGTTCGGCGGCCGAAAGTGCCCTCCAGAGACGAAAGTCTCTTTTCGGGGGAAAGCTTCGGCAGCCGAAAGGCCTGCCTCCCAGGCAGGTTCGGCGGCCGAAAGTCCTTCGGTTGCCGAACCTGGTTTCTGCCAAAAGGGCAGAAACTCGGCTCCTCATGCACATTTGCCTCCCAAAACCTTCAATCAAGCATACAACTCATCCAAAACATGCATAGATACATACATCAGCTCCTAGGGGCTTCAAACTATCCTAAACCCCATCTACAACACATCAAACATGCATAGATACATACATTGTCCATAAAACACATAAAATCTAACAAAGCTCAACTAACATAAATATACATTTCTACCCCATGAATCAACTTAAAACTTGTTTAAAACATATAGTGAGCTCAAGATCGGCCCTTACCTCTTGAAGATCGAGAGGAAAACGACCCTAGCTCGGAGATGGGAGAGATTGAGTTTCTTGAACCTCAAAGCTCCAAAACTCGCTTTATGCTAAAAAATCTTCAAAACAAAGTTGCAAACTCATAAAAATCATGAAGAATGGAAGGAAGAAACTCAAGATCGGTGAGGGACGGCGGAGAGCTCACCTTGGCCGAAAATGGGGAGAAAAGCCCACCCGTTTTGGCTAAGGGACCCTTTTATAGGTGGCTGGCCAGGCCACATTCGGGGGCCGAACGTGCCTCCGCATGCATGCCATGTTCGGCGGCCGAACCTGGACTTCCCTCACTTATGCTTTCGGGGGCCTAAAGCACTCCCGAAGTGCATGCATGTTCGGCGGCCGAACTTGAGGTTCGGCGGCCGAACCTGGGTCTTCCTCCAAGATTATTTTCATGCAAAAACTCATTTCTTACTTGATTAAAACCGTAAAATACATTAAAACATGATTTTACCCTTCTAGAGGTCTCCGACACCCGGGATTCCACCGGACGGTAGGAATTCCGATACCGGAGTCTAGCCGGGTATTACATTCTCCCTCCCTTAAGAACATTCGTCCCCGAATGTTCCTCAACTAGCACATGCAAGGCACACAACATAACATACATATAAAACACATGAACTCACAAGGAACTAACCTTAGAAAAGATAAGGGTATTGCTGGAGCATGGACTCCCGTGTCTCCCAAGTGCATTCTTCCATATTGTGGTGGTTCCAGAGGACTTTCACCATCGAGATTTCCTTGTTCCTCAACTTCCTAATCTGGGTGTCTATGATCCGTACTGGCTGTTCAACATAGGTAAGGTCTTCTTAGATCTCCACATCAGGCTCACTAAGAACCTTGCCCGGATCTGACACAAACTTTCTTAACATGAAAACATGGAAAACCGGATGGATTCTTTCCATTGAAGCAGGTAAATCCAGCTTGTACAATACATTCCCAATTTTTTGCAAGATTTCAAAGGGTCCGATGTATCGTGGGCTAGTTTACCTTTCTTCCCAAAGCGAACCACTCCTTTCATAGGAGACATCTTGAGCAATACCAGATCCCCCTCCTGAAACTCTACTTGCCTTCTGCGGATGTCTGCATAACTCCTGTCTACTTGCAGCAGTCTTGATCCTTTCTCTGATTATGGGTACCACCCTGCTGGTGATCTCTACTAGCTCAGGCCCTGCCAAGGCCTTTTCTCCAACCTCTTCCCAGCAAACAGGTGATCTGCACTTTCTCCCATACAAAGCTTCATATGGAGCCATCCCGATGCTAGCATGATGGCTGTTATTGTAGGCAAACTCCACCAAAGGTAGATGCTGCCTCCAAGAACCGCCAAAGTCCAGTACACACATTCTGAGTATATCCTCTATTGTCTGGATGGTCCTTTCTGATTGTCCGTCCGTCTGTGGATGGAAAGCAGTGCTAAAATCCAACCTGGTACCCATGGCATTCTGCAGACTCCGCCAAAACCTGGAGGTGAACTGGGGTCTTCTATCGGACACTATTGAAACGGGAACCCCATGCAGCTTGACGATCTCATCAACATACACCTGCGCCAACTTGTCCACAAAATAGCCACTCCTGACAGGGATGAAGTGAGCAGATTTGGTGAGTCTGTCCACAATCACGAGTCCAATCTGTTGGACGCCGCCGGTAACCCCACTACGAAGTCCATAGCTATATTCTCCCATTTCCACTCTGGAATAGGTAGCGGGTTAAGCATTCCAGCCGGCTTCTGATGTTCCAGCTTCACCCTCTGACACACTTCGCAGGCTGACACAAACTGTGCCACTTCTCTCTTCATAGCTGGCCACCAATAAACTTTCTTCAGATCTTGATACATCTTGGTGGCTCCGGGGTGAACGTTGTATCTTGCATTATGGGCCTCTCTCATAATGTATCCTTTTAGCCCTATATCGTCTGGTACACACAATCGGCTCCCATAGCGGAGGATCCCCTTGTTGTCGAATATGAACTCACTATCCTTGCCTGACTGAACAGTCCTGGCAATCTTCACTAACTCTGGATCCTCATGCTGTTTCTGAGCCACCTGCTCCAGAAACACGGGTGCCACTCTCATCTGAGCAATCAATGCACCTGTACCAGACAATTCCAACTGTAGACCTTCATCAATGAGCTTGTAAAACTCCTTCACTACTGGTCTCCTCTCCGCCGTGACGTGGGATAGACTGCCTAGTGATTTCTGACTTAGGGCGTCTGCCACAACATTCGCCTTACCCGGATGGTACTGAATCTTGCAATCATAATCACTCAGCAGCTCTACCCATCTTCTCTGTCTCAAGTTCAAATCTCTTTGACTCAAGATGTACTGCAGGCTCTTATGATCTGTGAAGATCTCACATTTAGCCCCATAAAGGTAGTGCCTCCACATCTTGAGTGCAAAGATTACTGCTGCCATCTCCAGGTCATGTGTGGGGTAATTCAACTCATACTTCTTCAGCTGTCTAGAAGCATAAGCAATCACCCTTTCATGCTGCATTAACACACAACCCAATCCCACTCGGGATGCATCACAGAAAACTGTGAAATCCTCATTGTTAGCTGGCAAAGCTAACACTGGTGCTGACGTTAACCTCTTCTTAAGCTCTTCGAAACTCTCTTCGCACTGGTCAGTCCACACAAACTTCTAATTCTTCCTGGTTAGTCTGGTCAGAGGAGCTGCAATTTTTGAGAAGTCCTGAACGAACCTCCTGTAGTAACCTGCCAAACCCAAGAAACTTCTAATCTCTGCCACTGAAGTGGGTCTAGGCCAGTTAGCCACAACTTCTATCTTCTTGGGGTCCACCTCTATCCCATTTCCTGACACAACATGCCCCAAGAATGAGATGCTCCTCAACCAGAACTCACACTTGGAGAACTTGGCATACAAGCCGTGTTCCCTCAAGGTCTGTAGAACCAACCTCAGATGATGGGCATGCTCCTCTGCATTCCTGGAATACACTAAGATATCATCTATGAAGACAATCACAAAGTGATCCAGGTACTGGCTAAACACTCTATTCATGAGATCCATGAATGCTGCAGGGGCGTTGGTTAACCCGAACAGCATTACAAGGAACTCAAAATGCCCATATCTGGTCTTGAAAGCCGTCTTTGGCACATCTTCCTCTCTTATCCTCAGCTGATGGTACCCAGATCTCAGATCTATTTTGGAGAAATAACCCGCTTCTGCTAGCTGGTCGAATAGATCATCGATCCTTGGCAAAGGGTACCTGTTCTTGGTAGTGACTTTGTTCAACTGCCTGTAGTCGATACAAAGTCTAAGGGATCCATCCTTCTTTCTCACAAACAAAACTGGAGCACCCCAAGGTGAGGTACTCGGTCGGATGAAACCCTTGTCTACCAGCTCTTGTAACTGCTCTTTCAATTCCTTCAACTCAGCTGGAGCCATCCTGTAGGGAGGAATAGAGATCGGTCTGGTTCCAGGCATCAATTCTCGAACTCTATCTCCCTAGCAGGTGGTAAACCTGGTAGCTCGTCTGAGAACACATCTAAAAACTCTCTGACCACTGGCACCGAGGCGGGCTCTCTAACCTGACTGCTAAGCTCCCTCACATGAGCTAAATACCCCTGGCATCCCTTCCTAAGCAACCTACGAGCCTGAAGAGCTGATATCAGACCTCTAGGTGTACCCCTCCTGTCTCCCCTGAAGACAACCTCTGACCCATCCTGACCTCTGAACCTAACTACCTTGTCCCTGCAGTCCAAGGTAGCACCATGGGTAGATAACCAGTCCATCCCTAGAATGACGTCAAAATCTGTCAAGTCTAGAACCATAAGGTCGGCAGAAAGGCATCTTCCCTCAATAAAGACTGGACTGCACTGGCAGACTGACTCTGCCACTGATGGATCACACTTGGGTCCACTGACCCAGAGAGGACACTCTAACCCAGAGACCATTAATCCCAACCTCTGGACGGCTCTCAGAGCAATAAAAGAATGAGATGCACCAGGGTCCATCAAGGCATACACATCTGAACAACCAATGACTAAGTTACCTGCCACCACGGTGTTAGATGCATCTGCCTCCTGCTGAGTCATCGTGAAGATCCGTGCTGGAGCTGATGGACCTTCACCTCTGAAACCCGCTGAAGAAGAGGCTGACCCTCTCCCTCTGCCTCTGCCACTGGCCTGAGTCGTGGCTGGAGCTGCTGGCTGCGCTACACTACCTGAAGTTGTCTGCTGGGACTGAGCTATAGGTACTGTCCTAGGACACTCCCGAGCCATGTGTCCCTCTTGCCCGCATCTGAAGCAGGCTGTTGTCCCAGCCCGGCAAACTCCTTTGTGTGGCTTACCACACCTTGCACAAACTGCATTATCCGCACCAGAGCTTGAGCCACTCCCTAGTCCCAGACTGGATTTGATCTTGTTCCAAAACTTGTTCTTCTTCGGCTTCCTAGTGGTGTTACCCCACCTTTTGCTACCTGAAGCTGCTGCACTCAGAGAAGAAGAGCCTGGGGTCTTAGAACCAGAGGGTTGTACCACTGACTGTTTAACTGTCCCCTGAATGATGGCACTAGCCTCCATTTTCCGGGCCATATCTACTATGGCATGGAAGCTCTCCCTATCTGCTGACTGAATCAAGGAGGAATACCTGGAATGGAGTTTCATGATATACCTCCTTGACTTCTTCTGGTCTGAGTCAAGATTTTGCCCTGCAAAATGCAACAGCTCCAAGAATCTGTCTGTGAACTCATCCACACTCATATCATCAGTCTGCCTCAACTGTTCAAACTCTATCATCTTCAGCTCCCTTGAACTATCAGGGAAAGCCCATCCTGCAAACTCGTTTGCAAACTCTTCCCAAGACATGCTGTCCACCCTCGGGTTCACATAATTCTTAAACCACTCTCGGGCCTTCTTGCATTTGAGTGTGAACCCAGCCATCTGAATGGCTCTACTGTCATCAGCCCCAATCTCATATGTGATCACCTTGACCCTTTCAAGATACACAAACGGGTCATCCCCTTTTTCATACTGAGGAGCACCCAACTTCATGTAGTCGGTCATCTTGACCTTGCTCCCACCAGATGAGCTCAGCTTAGGTACTGGAGTTTCTGGAACTGTGGGTTCTGTTGGTGGAGGGGGAGGTGCAGCATTCCCTGGGGTAGGGTTTGCTGGATTTGGATAGTAAGGTGGAGGTGGGTACATGGGGTACTGTGGGTATGGTGGGTAGTAAGATGGGTATGGCATGGAGAAGGGTAAGGATTAAAACTGGGGTAATCCGATGAACCTCCCATCGAATACCTTGGATTTTGAGAAAAGGGTGGGTAGTGAGGTGGCTGAACAAATCCTGAGGCCTGGGTGCCTCCTTGGGACTCTCCCATTCCCTCTTCTGACATGCTCACTCCTAAACTGCCATCCCTCCTCTGGTCCACATCTATCTCATCCTCCATATCAACTGACCTTCCTCCCTGAACTGTTCCCCTCACTGATCTGCTTCTACCCAGATCCAGAGACCTTCTAGGGTCTCTTACTGCTCTTTCTCTGCTGGACCTACTTGACATTGCCCTAGGCAATGCAGGAGGACGGGGATCAGTGCCCTCGTCCTGGGGTGGTACTCTAGTCAATCGTGCAGATCGACGAATTCCTCTCATCCTGTTTTCTGAAAAACAGTACACATCACATAAACATTAGCATCATATGGTTCATGTGGGAACACATGAACCCGCATTACATACAAAACATATCATTAATGCACATGCACATTATCATAGCATTTCATATCATCATACAAGACAGGACTCCACATCCTATCCTAGTGGACATGATCTTTCCTATTGTGCTTGACCTTCTATAACATCTATGAGCCCGACACTCTAGGTCCGACCATATGAACCTAGGGCTCTGATACCATTTTGTAACGACCCGAAAACCGAATCGCTACCGGCGCTAGGATTCAGATCGGCATAAGGCCGCCGGGACCCGTAGCAAGCCTGACATGCATCCTGTAAACCTGTTTAATCCCATACATGATCAACAACATACATAAAAATAATTTTAAGTTTTCCTTTACCAAGCTCAACCTGTGCATGCCCATAAACATATACATAAACATAAACATAAACATAAACCCCACACTGGAGCTCTCATCAAATGCTCCAATGGGGCATTCATCATACACAAGCTTGGTGGAACATAAACATCATAAAACATAGATCATGTTTTCAAAAGGGATTACTATATAAACTCGGTCAAGCACCATTTCTAAACCTCAAATCAACATTTACATGACATAACTATTCATAACTTTACATCATTTTACAATTTATCATGTCCACATTCTAACTATTACATACACATGACTTCACCCGTCTTGACTTCTCTGTCTAACCCGTACCTGCAACCCTGGGGGATTAGGGAAAGGGGTGAGCTACTAGAGCCCAGTGAGTAGAATAATAAAAACATTTAAATCATATGCCAAAATGGAATGCAACACATTACAGACAAGTTACATCGCGGATGGTATTGTCACCAATAGTCCTCTACATTTCAAAATGCCGAGACGTAGAATGGGTCAACCGGTCTTTCTCTTAAACATATCATAACATAACATTTCCAAGGTGCCGGGACGTAGAATGGGTCAACCGGTCTTTCCCTTACATAGTGCCGGGACATAGAATGGGTCAACCGGACTTCCATACCATGACATACCGTACCATATCACATCATATCATATGAGGACTAAAGGATCATCCAATAACCAATCCCCATCAACATCATAGAATGTAATGCAATATTTTCGTGAATTCTAATGCAAACATCCTAAGATATCACATGGCATACATGATGCATGAATATGCTTAAAACTTTATAAGTTATTCGCTTTAAAACGTAAAGGTTTATTCTACTCACCTCAGCTAGCTCTGACAAGACTGAAGCAGCTGACTCACTGCTGGGGTCCTCGGTTCCTCGGGTCCGAACCTACACAGGTGGACTCAAATGAAGGACCAAACAACTAGAACATGACTCTAAAAACATCCCCCAAAAACCCCCTAAAACACCTCAAAACAATCATGCAAAACATGCAAAGGAAGGCTGAATAGGGCACTTTCGGCGGCAGGTTCGGCGGCCGAAAGTCCTTCCAAAGCCGAAAGTCAGGCAGGTTCAGCGGCACCTTCGGCGGCCGAAAGTGCCCTCCAGAGACAAAAGTCTCTTTTCGGGGGCAAGCTTCGGCAGCCGAAAGGCCTGCCTCCCAGGCAGGTTCGGCGGCCGAAAGTCCTTCGGCTGCCGAACCTGGTTTCTGCCAAAAGGGTAGAAACTCGGCTCCTCATGCACATTTGCCTCCCAAAACCTTCAATCAAGCATACAACTCATCCAAAACATGCATAGATACATACATCAGCTCCTAGGGGCTTCAAACTATCCTAAACCTCATCTACAACACATCAAACATGCATAGATACATACATTGTCCACAAAACACATAAAACCTAACAAAGCTCAACTAACATAAACATACATTTCTACCCCATGAATTAACTTAAAACTTGTTTAAAACATATAGTTAGCTCAAGATCGGCCCTTACCTCTTGAAGATTGAGAGGAAAACGACCCTAGCTCGGAGATGGGAGAGATTGAGTTTCTTGAACCTCAAAGCTCCAAAACTCGCTTTATGCTCAAAAATCTTCAAAACAAAGTTGCAAACTCATAAAAATCATGAAGAATGGAAGGAAGAAACTCAAGATCGGTGAGGGACGGCGGAGAGCTCACCTTGGCCGAAAATAGGGAGAAAAGCTCACCCGTTTCGGCTAAGGGACCCTTTTATAGGTGGCTGGCCAGGCCACATTCGAGGGCCGAACGTGCCTCCGCATGCATGCCATGTTCGGCGGCCGAACATAAGGTTCGGCGGCCGAACCTGGACTTCCCTCACTTATGCTTTCGGGGGCCTAAAGCACTCCCGAAGTGCATGCATGTTCGGCGGCCGAACTTGAGGTTCGGCGGCCGAACCTGGGTCTTCCTCCAAGATTATTTTCATGCAAAAACTCATTTCTTACTTGATTAAAACCGTAAAATACGTTAAAACATGATTTTACCCTTCTAGAGGTCTCCGACACCCGGGATTCCACCGGACGGTAGAAATTCCGATACCGGAGTCTAGCCGGGTATTACAACACATATTTAATCAAGTTGCATAATCTAAACTTGACCACGCAGTTGGCAAGGTTAGAATTAGGTTTCTCTAAGTCTTAATGCAGTTAACAGTTGTTCGATGCTAAAAGCCCCAAGGACGTTCCTTGGCAACTTGTTAACTAGTGTTTGATTAGCGAACGTTTCCTAATCAAACTAGAACTAAGGAGGAATTTGGATTATGAGAAGCGTCTTCCACATCCTAAACTAATTTATTGAAATAAATAGGAGTGTTAAAGAATCAATGATCAATTCTAAACAATCTGAAATAGATCCATACTTCAACTAGAAGCTTTTCTCTTATTGATTTACTCATCTTTAAATTATTTGCTTTCTATTGTTAATTAGCTTTAGTACATCTTCAAAACAAAACCCCATTTTTATTTTTGCTATTTACTTGCCTTAGTCATTATTAGGAAGATATTTGGTATCAAATTCCTGTGGTTCGACCCTATTGCCACTATCTGCAAATTTATTTGTTGATTGATAATAAGTTTATTTTTTACGGTTTCGACAACTGCTATCAGCATCCAACAAAGGTATGTTTATCTCCACTTTGCGTAAGTTTTCAAGTATTTCTTTCTCTTCTTTTTCCTTTTTGGATCTTGCTAGCCTTTTTGAAAATAGAGGTGGAACTTTGAATTGGTTTGGTGGTGTTTCTGACTTCTGCTGTCTAGGTGTAGTCTCTGCAGCTTGCTTTTCAGTGGTTTGCCCAGAGGTTTGGGCAAATCGCTGCTCAGGGATGTTGCTCTGCAGTTCTTTCTCAACAGTTTGCCTAGGGGTCTGGGCAAATCGCTGCTCCAGTTTGTCACTTTGCAGCTCCTTCTCACTTCTCAAGGTTATAGTACTAGCATTCTATTTTGGGTTGATCTCTATTTGGGAAGGTAATTTTCCTTGTGACTCTAGCTTACTCACTGATGTGGCAACTTAACTGATTTATTGTTCTAGGTTCTGCACTGTGTTTGCTAGAGACTTCACGATCTTTTCAAGAGGCACACCTGATTTTTGAGGAGCTGTTTGGGCAGAATTTTTTTACTGATAATTTTGATATTGATTTGCCCTAGTATAATTGAAATTCGGGTGCTCCCTCCAATCTGGGTTGTAGGTATTAGAGTAAGGGTCATATTTTCACTGGCTATTAAATCCCCCAATGGCATTGACTTGTTGTTCTTCCTCTTGAAGAGAAGGACATAGGTTAGTTGGATGTCCCACCGTGGCACAGATTCCATATGGCCTTACTAGCTGAACTTGATGAGCCTGCTGAGCCTGACCTATGACCAAGCTAGGGACAACAGAGGTGAAATCAGCAATCTGTAAGGCTAAGGAAGACGTACTTATCTCGTTAATTCTCTTTGGCAGTTCTCTTTGATTTCCATATTGCTTTGAGGCTACTACCATGGTGGAGATCAGGTCTCTTATGGCTTGAGGTGTCTTGTCTTCAATCGATCCCTCACACTCTGCATCAATCAATCTCCTTTCAAATGTAACAAACCTCTATAGAAGTATTCAATAAGGAATTTGTTAGAGATGTCACGTTGAGGGCAGCTTATGCATAATCATTTGAATCTCTTCCAATATTCATATAGTTCTTCAGAGTCCCTTTGCTTTATACCACTGATTTCTCTCTTGATACCAGTGGCTTTTAAGGTCGAGAAGTATTTACTCAAGAAAGCTCTCACCATCCCAGCCCATGAGGTAATGGATCTGGGTGGCAAGTAGAACAACCAGTCTTTGGCAAAATCATCAAGATAGAAGGGAAAGACTCTTAGTTTAACATGTTCTTTGGAAATACCTTGAGGTCTCATTGTTGAGCACACAATATGAAATTCTTTAAGGTGCTTGTGTGGATCCTCATTTTCCAGACCTCTGAATTTTGAAAGAAGGTAAATTAATATGGTTTTAAGCTCAAAAGGAGCTATTAAAGATGGGTAAGTGATGCATAATGGTGCTTGATCACCCACGGGTGTTGCTAGTTCGCGAAGAGTCCTTTGTTGTGCCATTAGAGCTTTTACCCCAACGTTTTCAGCTTCAAATACAACTGCTACTGGTTTGGCTTCTACAGGTATTCAGTGGGGTGTTTCTAGTGCAGCAGCTTGCATACCAATTGTGGTTGGTTCTATCACCTCTGCAGTAGATTGTGCAGTAGGATCTAGGTCTGTTGCTATCTCTTCTCTAGTTGCAGATGAAGACGATTTTGAGGCTTGGTTCCTCGTATTTGCTTGTCTTCTCAAGTTCTTGGCAATACGTTCGATTTCTGAATCGTAAAGCATATTCTCTTTACATCCAGCCTTGGTCATGAAAGGAAAACACATTAGTCTAAATCAAATTCCTGGCAACAGCGCCAATTTTTTATGGGTGTCGAAACCACAAAAAATAACCTATTAAAAACCAACAATTATGAATTGTGTATAGGGAGAATATGATCGAATCCACAGGGAATTGACACTAAGAATTTCCAAACAATGACTAGGAAAAATAAATAATCAAAATAAAAAATCAAAACAATTAAAAAAACGATAATTAAAAGAGAAATAAATTAATGTGAATAAATTCTAGTTCAAATGTAGGATCCATTTCAGTTTAGAAATTGATTAGCAATACAAAAATATTTTTATTCACTTCAATAAATTAATTATAGTTACGAAAGACGCTCCACATAATCAATCTCTCATTAGGTTTTAAATTAATTAGGAACTGTTTGCTAATTAACTTCTAATTAACAAATCGGTCAAAGAACGTATTTGAGATTTTAATTTATCAACTGCTTTAAGTATTAGAGAAATCTAATTCTAACTAATCAACCGCATGGTGAGTTTGAGTTAAATTATGCAACTTCTTAATTATTACACATTGTTACTTATATTTGAATAACCTAAGCAAATACGGACTTCAAGCATTCGAACTAATAATATATTATTTTGAAATAAAGAAGAATGGGCCATATTGATCAAATAATAAAATAATAATAATATGAAGAATAAAATTTGCGTAAATATTAAAGAATAAAAGATGAACAATTGAATTTAGATCTCTCAATCCATGTATAAATTAAAATTTCGCTCTAATTTCAACTATTTAACCACTCATGGCTTTTAAAGAAAATACAAAAGAGAAGAGAAGTGAAGAAGCAGATTTGGTGTTGGAGAGAGATGATCATCAGATGTCCACAATGCTTAGCTTATATAGACAAAGGGAAAAGGCTGGTTAGGGAGACCTGTACTTCAATCCATGTGTTCTTCCTTAATATAGCGTGCTGTCAGCTAAAAGAGCTCGGTTAGGTTCTTCAATCTTCTTGTGTATTATCTGCCATGTGATTCTTCAATCTTAGTGCTCTTAATCTATTGAGCTGCTAAATGACACAATAAAGCGATGTGTTAAAACATAGCTCATTTCCGGATTGAAGATCTTCAATTTTAGTGTTATTTTGTTGTTAATTCCTACAATGTTTATTATGTTCCTGAATTTTTATCGTATATTGAGTTGAATTTAGGGGTAATTATAAATTACAAATTTCTAGGGAGATGCATTTATTATTTTGCTCTTGAATTTCTGAGGAGATGAATTTATGAAGAATCCGTTTTTCTGTTCTTCTTTTTTTTTTAAAAAAATATTTTAATTAAAAATAGTTAATTATTGTTGATATTTAAAAATTAAAACAAATAATATTTAATTATAGCTGAACTATTTGAGCATATGTGAAAAATTCAGGAGTTAATTTGAAAATGATAAAATAAATTTGGGCTTATTTGAGGTTCAAAAATACTACAGGGCATTAATTTTTATTTCAATATTCCCCTTCTTTCATAGAAGTTTATTTTTTTTTCATCCTTAAATAATCCTATGGATCAATCCTTAATTCCAAATAGAGCAATTTTCACAAGTATTTTGTCTAGTTTTAAAAAATATTGAATTAAAGTGTGGTCTGAAATCCCTGCCTGTGAAAATTGGGCTTCATTATTCTCGTCTCATTTACCACACACTGTGATTTAAATGTATAATTTTCTGTGCACAATGCAGACAGCAAGTGTAGGTTCATTTTCAACTGGAATTCTGCAAAGTTCAACTCCTTTGCTCTGTATGGTTTTACCTTTATGAAATATTTTGCTTGACATATTGTTCAACCCTGGAGCGTTCATCAGATGATATCCAAAAGTTTATGAGTTCAGTGGGCTGCTGATGAAACTAATAGATCTCATAATCTCAATTGGTTCTTTCTTTTCTTTTGCATGAATCATATGTGCTGCATGCAAGTTCAAGTAGGATCATGTCTGGAATTATCCAACTAAATTTATGCCAATCAGAAGCAGGGTGTTAGTATCTGATTGATTTTTCCCTTTCACATTAGTTGTGTTGTAGCGCAAAGCAAAATCTAGCCTAAATAAATCAAGTTTAATAATGGGTTGGATCTGGCCTTCAATCATTCCAGGATCATGGGTTCCATGGTACATTTCTTCTAGTCTTACAGATATCATGCAATTTGATTCAAGCTGTAAGTCCCCCATTGTGAATATGGGCATTTGATCATGAGGTCTAGTTTTCCATCATGCTTAAAATGTCTAACATTTCTCTTTGACCTATTTGAAATCACATTCTATACAAAGTTGAGTGAAATAATTTGTTTTTTATGTGAGGCAATTTACTACCGACTTTCTTTTCCTTGGTTTTATCAGCATAGCAAAATTGTAACTAGGGAGGAGACAATTGCATGCAATTGGAGTATTCTAAACTCTACTTCTCAGCTTCCCAAATCGAAGGAAGCTATATTATGAATTTTGTAATTCTCTGCCTTAGCCGAATCAGGCATGTGCATACACATTCATATTTAGTGCATTCCAAATACTGTCATCTGCTTAATTAACATTGATGGTTTTTTCTCCTAAATTATGTGGAATTTCTTGCCTTGCTGAGACCCATTTGAACACAATCTGCTGTGTTACTTCAAACAATTTGTTTCTTCAAAACCCAAAGAAATAATTGGCTCAGAAAAGACATGTATTATGAAATCTAGTAATTGAATCTGGGAATTCATTAAATCAATGAGAGTTTTGGGTAAGTTTCATGATTGTCCTTGCTAAATAAGTGTCCTTTTTCTTCTTTTTCTATGAAGGAAAACCAATATAATATTTGGTTGATGAGGATTTTGAATCAAAGCCTATACCAATCTTCCAGTCCCCTTAGTTGCTTAATATAATTAATGCAAAGCTTAACAAGCTGTTGGTTTTGTGCAATTTTTGTTGCTGAAAAGCTTAAAACAAGCTGAGGTGGTGGGTTTAATTGATTCACAATCCTCTCACATGACTCGGTGAGATCGGATCCACCTTATTGAGTGAGCTTGCCACATTTGGGCGCAAAATGGAGCTATCAGGAATGCTACTGATTAGCCAATTCTTAGCATGAATCTGCCTAGACATGGGCGAGGATGGACAAACATGAGCTGGTTTGGATTAACAAATAAGTTGCAGTACAAAATTCTTTCGTTTGTTTGTTAGCCATTTTAGCTACCATTCATCCTTTTCTTCTTTCAAAATGTTAATCTTGGGTTTCGATTATGTAATATTACATAACTCCAATTTAAATTGATGGGTAATATTAGTCAGAAATTGCAAATAGAATCAAAATTCTCCTCCCCACAAAAATATTAAGAGTATTTTTGTTTAAACTACCTCAGATTCTTTTCAAAAGCAATAGTTAAATCACTTTTGACATAGTTATCAAATCTTGAAAATTCCAAGATTGTTTCTGTTATTTAAAGGTTAAAAAAAAAAAAAGGAAACCAATCTTTTTTTCCTTATAAGTATGTGTTTAATGTTTCCAAACCCGTGCTGTTGAAGGCCAATTGAGGCACTTTGGACCCCCACACTAATCATTACAAGGCAAGCTTTGCCACAGTTGATTTCAAGTAAAAGTTGGGACCAAAATTAAGGAGCATAATTAGGAGCTTTGATACCTTAGAAAAGTGTTAGCAAAGGGTCTTCAAGAATCCCATGAAAAAACAAGACACAATAAGGCTAGAGATCCCTTTTGGTGCTTCTTGTAATATTTTCTTGTCTAATGGGATTTGCCCCATCTCTCTGGATAATTTTAAGCAAAATTAATATAAAATTAATTAATTAATTTTTTAAAAAATTAAAAACATTTTAATATATATTTTAAAATTAAAAAATTAATTAATTAAAATTTTTATACTATAAATGACACTTTCCTTTATTTTTTTTCCCTCTTTTTGGGCCTAGTGCCTTCCAGAGCACACACAAATTTAACAAAGTAAAAATGTTAGGCAGGCCAGAATTGTCCCCCTCTGCCCATCTTCCTTAATTTATTCCCCTGTGGCCTACACTATCTATCTGATAACTTTGCAAGATCTCTCTAGTGTTTTTTATTCTTAATTTATTCTCCTCCATTCTCTCTCTTTCCATTCTTTAATTATTTTTCTATGTTACTTGTAATTATTTTATATTATTATAAATTTTTAAAAGATTAGTGCCTGTGCTTGTATTAGCTGAACCATACTTTGTTCACCTGAATTCATTCGTTCAGTGGTCCCACATTCATATTGCATAGATTCTTGCTTGGACTTTAAATATACTAAATGCATCATTATTACCAAATATAAATATTTATTTATTTATTTTTACTATAGATTGTCATCATTAGAATCTTTAATAAATACTTGAATAAAATTAGTCTATTATTAGCTTGAAGAATTCTAGTATCCATCAAAGATGAGTAACGCTAGGAAGATGATCTTTGACCATATAATTGTAAGCACCTTTGGATATTCTATTGGCGACCATAAAAAAATACATTAAAAAAAAAAAACACATTTAGTTTTTCAAAATTACCTAATCTAGAGACTTGTTCTTCAAAACTAAGGCTAGCTGGCTAGGCAAACCAAACCTATCTTGATTATTATTGTTGTTATTCTAAAAAAAAAATTCAAAATCTCTGATTAAGAGTGAACCGACTTCTATGAATTGCAGTTCATATGTATCTTGAGCTAGAAATGCTTCTGTTATATTATGAATTGATGCACGAGAGAAAGAAAGGGAAAACCCAGAAAAAAGGGGAAAAGTTGAAAGTTGGGTGAGGGAAAATGAGTTGGGCAAAGATGAAGCATGCAAGGGCAATAGTGAAAAAGATTAATTATTTAAAGAAGGCAGCAAAAGATGAATTTAAAAACTTGAGGAAGGAGAAGGGGGACAAGAGATCCTATTTCACTAATCCAGATGATGTAGAAATGATTAGAGTTAGATGGAAATAGTGAGCAAACAATTAGAACAAATCATATGCTTAATGAGTTAAGGTTTTATTGTTGGAGACACTCTCTCTCTGTCACCCAAAACATTATCAAGAAAAGATCCAAGAATTGCTGCCTTGCTTTCTTGCTTTGCTCCCCTACTCCTCACCAAATCCCTTTGAACAAAAAGGCAGATTAATGAATTTTTTTTTAAAAAAAAACATGGTCAACCCTGTTTGATTCCATGTTTGTGTCTCTATTAGCTTTGTTTATGACATCCTTAAATGGGTTCAAATTAATGTAAGAATTGGTTTTGTTAATTATGTCTCAACCTCCTTTCTTTATCATTAATCATCATTAGTTTTCCTTTCAAACCTTTCTTTTTCATCAATTAGACTTGTTCTCACTAAACACTAAACATCATTAGCACATGGGCTCCACACTAAACCATCCTAATTACTACTGTCTCTCTCTAAGTGTCTTATTGTCTTAAAACTTCATTTTATGTTCTACTTTTTGTTTAGACAAATAAAACCTTAGTACAAGTTATTGAATTAAGCAGTTCAATAGTTGTCTTTAATTGTTTGGATTTAAGGCTATTTATATTATTCAAGTTTATTATTTTCAGATAAATATTTCATTTATAAAAATATATTAGTGACTTTTTGAATGAGCAACTAAGATTTTTTCCATTACTTGTTAGTTTCTGCTGCATAAAAAAGTTGCTTTATGCATGAATCTTTTGATAATCACTCTTTCAAAGTTGCTTTATGCATGAATACTAATTTCTATTTCCCTTTTTTTAAAAAAAAAAAAAAACAACTTTCTATTTCCCACTTAATTGACTTTTGCTCGTGAATTTCTGTTGCGGCAACTGAAATTAATAATTTTCTACGATTTATTTTTCTTTCTTAATTAAAAAGGAAAGTTATCGCTCAAGATTTATTTTGATATTAAAAATTTTAATTAATTCTATATACTCCCCTAAATAAAAATGTTTTAGCTGTTCTAAGGAGAAATTAGCAAGTAGAAATAAATGTATGGACTTTATATAGATTAGGGTTTGGCAACTGAAACCCTAAGCAATCAAAAGCTTAACAAGGGTTGATTTTAAGTTGTCTCTACTCTCTAGTCTTATAATTGGTGATTATATTTGAAATTATAGGTGCATCTGAGATGTTCTACAAAGTTGTCTGTCTGAAAATTAGGGCAGCGAAGCCTCAAATGATGTCTGAAAAGGCTAGAAATTTTTGGGATGCTTCCTTCGGGGACCATGAATTCCCTATAACATAAGCATATACTATCCATCATGTTTGCAAAGGCTGGTGATTTTTGTATCCATGTTGTCCCTTATGCTTGGATCCCACTTTAATCATCTTCTTGAAGCTATCCATTTTCATGTGAATGTAACTTAAATGCACTAATTAAGCTTTTAACTTTATTTTCAACAATTTATTTATTGCGGCTTTTATAATCGAAATGCATGTAAAAGCCGAAATCGCATCCAAGAATAAATAAATTATTATAGTTTTTAAAGCAATTAAGATATATATTTTTTTTTTTTTTGGGAGGGGGTTTAAAATAGTTATTTTGGAAGGTGATTTAGAGGATCGGAGCAATCTCGGGGTAAAAAGAAGGGGAGAGTATAGGGAAGCGTGCGGGAGAGAGTGTTGACGTCGCGTCAAAGGAGACGAAATCTACGGACCTGGTCCCTCAAATTTATGCGCTGAGCTGTTGCTTTTATCACTCTTCTTTTTTTTTGTTTTGAAAAAAAAAAACTTTCATTCTCTATATCTAGTATGCAACGGAAAGAAAAAAAATGACCTTCTTCAAATCACGAAAATTAATTTATAATTTTTTTATTTAATATTACTGTTAAAAATACTATTTAAGAAATATTTTTTAAAAAATTATTAATTAACAAATAATTTAAATTTGTTTTTAATAGCATCTAAAATGATTTTTCAAAAGAAAACTCCTTTTTCTATCTCAAACCGTCAATGTTAAGCAGAGGTTGAAGAAGAAGCGGCAGCAGTTCCTGCTGGCAATAAAAGCCAAGTGGACATGGAAGCTTTCCTATTGCACGTGGATGCTCAACTGTCGTCCTACTTCCTACTTCTGCCAAAACGGTCGTCGTTTAACAAGACGGAAGGACTACAGGGTCACCACCTGCTTTTTTTTTTTTTAATCACATAATTTCTCTCTCTATTTATATTTTTTAATTATGATTCTGTTTTTTCTTTCACTATTGCCATCCCTTCCTTCTCTTTTTACACCTTTGCCACTATCTCTGTTTATTCGTAATTCAGACTTCTAATAATAAATATCTTATCGCCGACTTCTTTCAAAACCACATGAATTTTATATATATATATATATATATATATATATATATATTTCTCACTTTTATTATTTTTAATAATTAATATGAAATTTAAAAAAAATAATAATATCATAAATTTCAATAAAAAAAACTTTGCCGACTTCGTGAATATTTGAGTTTTTTTTTTTTGACCTTTTTCTATTGAAAAAAGTAATGGAATTTTTCTCTGACATTATTGTCATATTGTTTATATTATTTTGACTCGTTACTTTCAAGTAGATTCTACTAAGATTTGTGGGTTATGTACATGTCGAAACTATAAAAATATTATTCACATTTACCTGTTTTAAATAAAAAATATAATAATTTAATTTAATTTATTTTTTTATTAATTATTTTATTTAAAATAAATAAAATTAATTTTTAATAATTTCATGCAGACTGAATTTAGATAATTTTTATTTTTTATATTTCGAATTGAATATGAATCTTTGTTAACTTTTCAAACAAAAAAAGTGAAAGAATTTCAAAGGATTCTTTCTTGGTTGCTTTCTAAACGTACAAAACTATAGGTCATTTTCTTGACTCTTCTCCAACCCATTGCAATATATTTAATACAAAATACACAAAAGAGAATGAATAGTGAATAAAAAAAAATTATATATATAAAATTCTATGAAAAGGACATTATCTTCGTATATTCGTTATATGGGAATTCAACATCTAAAAAAAAGGCCATGATCAAGAACATGATTAGGGTTTTGAATGTTTATTCCATACCCACAAATCTAATTCCGTAGGCAAATTGATCCTAAGTTAATTTATAAGTGAAAATGGTAATAAGGCCAAATGGGATTGTGATAAAGGTGGTACAATGAGTCAGCACAGCACTGTTCTTTTCTTCTAATAGGTTTATTTCGTCTATGCCCACTCTGCCTATAAAATCAAGAAAATGGATGATCCCTTATTGATGTGAAGTGGGTTTAGTCAGATTATAATCGGATCTTCATGATTAGAGGAGCAGCTTCAAAAATGTTATTCATTTGTTACCTTATTATTAACTTATTTAATGATATTATTTTTATAAAGTGAAGCAAATGGAGGAAGGACAGTTAAGCATAAAAGACATTAATGGAGTTGTAGGGCATAGAGCAAGTATTTTAGAGATATATTTGAAAATGGGTGTTGAATAATTTATGTATCTTAGCTGTAGAAATGGGCAGCCCTTAATTAAGAGCAACCATTGCTTTCTAGTGTTGTTGATTGGTAAAATTATTAGAAAGTGCAAAATATATACCAAAAAGTATCAGCTCTTTATATGTATAATTTTAGGTCCATGTTTCATTAATTCACTGGTCCATTCTCTATTTTATAGTCAGGGGCATGTCCTACATTAGGGTACCCTCCAACTACAGCACCGATATAGGGATTTTCTTTAAAGTTAAATTTTTAAATTTAAAAATGTGGGTTAATTAAAGGAATTAATTAATAAATAATGATGCACGTTTAGGTGATGACATTAAAATTTACAAGTGGAAATTTAAGAAATGCGTTGAATAATTGAACAAGCCATGTTGGGCATAGGGAAATGTGGAGTTTAATATTTTTCCAAATTTGCATGAGACAGAAGCTTTTGTCACTTAACCAAAATTAGGATTTCATGATGTGATCTTCAATTGCATTTGAAAATACTAGATTTAAAAGGCATCTCTTATCCCTTCTTCTATGAATTCAATATGGACTACATGTGATGGATTTGGCCAACTAAGATAGTTTGGGATTCTCATTTGATGCTTTTCTTTTCATTCTTACATTTTGAGATTTACATTTCACCTATTTTTTATTCCAAATTTAAAAAATTCAAGTAATAATCATATCATTTTGAATAATTTTTTATATATATAAATTTAATGATATTTTGATATTGAATTATATTTTAACTACAAAGTAGGATTTACTTTTTTTTGTAAAAAAAAAAAATTACTATACTAATAGGATAGCCTTCTCTTCCTTTATCTTTAAAATGAATGATAAAGTGATAATGGCTCAAATTCAAATATCTATATCTATTTATTTTTATATTGAGAAAATGGGAGAGTTATATCTTGTTATATAAGATTTTATTTATGAATCAAATAAATGTATTAAATTGAGAATTAGTTTAAATTAACAATTTTACCTTTTAAGATTCTAATTTAAAATTGAATCATGCATAAAAGTTTATTTTCTATTTTTTTTCTAAATCTTGATACGAGATAGATAAATTTAAATATCTACTTCAATTTGATTTTTTTTTTTAATTTTTAATTGAGAAATAAAGTCTTATTTTTCTTTTGTTTTTTCTATCTTTTAATAGAGAGAAAGTTCATTATTTGTATTTGTTAGGTGAGTTTTGAAAATTCAATCATTTGTCTTTGTTAGGTAAGTTTTTATGAAATTATGGGGTCGAGGGTACTTTTTTTTCTTTTTGTTTTTTTAATCTCCAGTAAGCGGTTTATCATATTGAGAGAGTAAAAAACGATTTTGCATGTCATCTCCAGAGTTTCTTTTTGTCACTCAATAGTCTCATTAACTCTAAAGACTTCTTTGTTTTAGAGCTCTTTCATGCAACGCTCTCTAGAGCAAGAGAAGGATGTTTGATGGGGCAGGGCTATTAATTGGTTCTTGTGCTTCTTTTTACTACCATGTCCGGTGAACTTAGATTTATAAGGAACTCACATAGCATGCCTCGAAAGGCGTGAGTGGGTCACCAAAAGCACCCATTCACCACCTTCGTCTGTCTAATATGAATTAATTGTGATCTCTTCGAATTTGGAGTGGCTTGCACTTCTTTTATCGGCTCTAGTGGTTGCATGTGTTCTGTTGAGCTTGGTTTTCCCCCGATACTATGGGCTGTCAAGATAATATTTTGTTTCCTTGGACTTTTTCAAGTTTTATGCCTTTTGTGGCTATAGTAGAAGGAGCTTCTCTTTGGCCTCTATGATTTTTTTTCTTTTGCAGCAACTTGTACATCCAAAAAAAGAGAAGAAACAAGATTCTGCTCTTCTCCATAGAATTTTAATTTCGAGTCAAAGTATAATAAGATCTCTAGATTTTATTGTATATTATATTTTATGGGTTTTATTTTAATGTTATTATATGGATCCAGATCCTTATTATTTGATTGTAGACATCCGATTTTTTACGTTGTAATAATGAAATTATTTTTTAAAAAAAAAATTGATTCAATTTCTTTCTAGCAAGCGGCAACTTTAGAAAGTATCAAGTGATCATCAAGCTATTTTCAAATTGGATATAGAAGCTATCAAAGTTTTTTTTTTTAAATAGAGAAGCTATCAAAATTTAAAATTGAAAACAACATTAAATTAAAAGCACTATTGAATAAAAAGTTTAAAAATTTACAAATTTTCATATTATATTATAAACTTGCGAATTTTTCTAATAAACTTACAATATAAATATAAAAGTTCATAAATTAAATTTTTTGGTAATAGACCAAATCAAAATCATACCAAAAATTGATTAGAAATGAAAAGTAAATATAAATCATGATCAACCGGTCTGATTCCAATTCATCCTCTGACCATGCCTTTAGCTACTGGTTTCAATCCGGCCGACCGGTGACCAGTCCCGCGGTCCCATCTAGTTTTTCAATAATCACATTTTCACTTTCAATTTGTTTATTTACAATTCTGCCACCGACTGATGGAGGAGCCAAGAGAGCAGGGGGGTAATTTATTGCGTGTGCCATCTCTCCACCGTACAGTTCGAAAGCGACCAATAAAAAGGTAAGCAGTGGTTCATGTCAAGTCCCATCACGGCCTATGGGACCTACCTTTCCTCAGCCAATGGTCAGGATTCGTCCTTTTTCTCTTTTCTTATGCGTCTTATAAGATAATATCTGAATTTTATCCATAGGATCAAAAGATTCGATGATGTCACTTTTATTTTTTGCTAATATACCCCTCAACATCTCACTATTCATCTTGTTTTCTCTATTTGTAAATCATGAATACATTCCCAAATCGTTTTAAAATAATTTTTGGAATTTTGCTTGAATAGATAAATATAAAAATTAAATATAGCTTAGTTTTTTTTAGATTATTGATATTATAATTTATTTATTTATTTGGAGGGGAGTATTATTTTAAATTATGTAAAAAAAACAAAAATAAGGCTGTATCTATGGAAGTATCATTTAAAATTCATTAATTATAGTACTATTATGGCACAATGTCTGGAGAATGAGAATGTCTTCTCAGCATTTATTGCCCAATTTAATTTGATAATATGGCTTTGTGAATTATTTATCTATAAAATAGTAATTAAGATTTATAATCCATTATTAAATTACTACTATTAATATTAATTTTTTAATTTTTTAAAATAAAAATTAAAAATTTATAGAGTAAAAATTAAAACTTTTAAAATTTACTCAGATATATTTATTACCAGACCAAATCTATGAGTGCATACAATAATTTTATTAATTTAATTTTACTTGGAATATCCTTTCAATATGAAGATAAATATATATTAAGGATTCAACCAGGGGCGGAGGGAGGATACGACAAGGGAGGCACGTGCCGTACCGGCGACCGAAAAATGCTTTGAAGGGGGATGAAGGTGCCGCAGCGGCGCAGTAGGTGGTGTCGCAGCAGTGCGCAGCGGCGCAGTCGGTGGTGTCGCAGCAGTGCGCAGCGGTGCCCTACCAAAGGGAAGCTCCTCCCTCCGCCCCTGAATTCAGCAGCAGAAAATTGTAATTATTGGCAACATGTTGTTATATTTTTAAATATATTTTTAAGTGAAATATTTAACAATAAAAAATTAATAATTAATTTTTATAAAAATGAAGAATTTATGAAATGAATAGGTGAACACCATACCCTAAAACATTTAACCATGTAGCAAGTACAAAAAAAAAAAAAGAAATATCAATATAAATGGACCCAATGAAAGGATGGAGCTTATAAATAAGATGGACCCTTCACACTTAAATTTTTCTTATTGTACATTGCATTTGCATGCATGGTAATGGTGGACCTATCACAATGGAGACAAGTGTCGATTCTTATTAGGGTTGTAAATACTTTAAATTACTCATGAATTGATTCTTATTTAATTATAATTATTTAAATTTATTTTTAAATTATCATTAACATGTCAAATAATGAATTGTTTATTAGAATTTAAGAGTTTTGAGTTATACCTTCTTTAATCTATTTTTTTTTTTTAGAAAAAGAGGGATAGAGCCCTTATTTTATTAATCTAGGCCATGAAAGCCCCAACCTATCAGCATCCAGTAAAAATTTAATAGTAACAGGAGGCCATTGATGAATTTTCAAATTAAAATCATCACCAATGGTTAAACTAGTCAAACGATCTGCTACCGCATTTGCTTCCCTGTAAATTTTTACCATCTTGACTTCCCAGCTTCTATTGATAAGATCACGACAATTCCTCACCAAATTAGCAACTCTAAAAACTCCTGCACCTCTACCTGCAAGTAAATCTAACGCGAGTTGAGAATCCGTTTGAACTTCAATCTTCTTCCACCCTGAATCCCATGCTAATACTAAAGCATAATATATTCCCCATAGCTCAGCTTCCATTGCTCCACAATTGCCCAAAAACCGTTGAAAGCCCAAAAGCCATCTACCTTCATTGTTTCGAAAACAACCTGCACAACTTGCCCTTCCTGCTGACAACAATGCACTACCATCGGAATTCACTACCACCCAGCCTGTTTCTGGCGGCTTCCACCCAACATACTTCAAAGACCGGCCTCTCGGTCCAGACCCAGCCTGCATCGAAAACCTCCATGCATGAACATATTCTTTTGCTCGAAGCTGAATAAAGGACGCATCAATAGTATCCTGGTCATTATTCTCATTAAAAACCAACAAGTTTCTTCGCTTCCATAACCACCAAACGACCGAACTAAAAAGCACATCCCATGGTATTCCATTAGCCAATAACCCTACTTTTTCTATATTAGCAGATAGCCATAAAGGCACATTCAAAATATCAAAAAATGGAGAAACGAAATTGGTAGGTAAAAGGGAATTCCAAATTTGTTTCACATGTTGGCAATCTCGTAGAGCATGCAAAACAAATTCACTTGCAACTCCACAAAGAGGACATAAATCATAATCAATAAATTTTCGCTTTCGGCGTTGAACATTAACCATGATTTTCTCATGTGCCACTTCCCACAAAAACACTTGAATTCGCTGTGGCACCCTAACCTTCCACAGCCCTTGCCAATCCATATTAGATCCTGACACTTCTGAATAAAACGTATCAAACCCTGACTTAACTGTATATAAGCCAGAAGAAGAATGCTTCCACGCAAAACCATCCAAACACGACATATCATCAACTAAAGTAATTGATTGGAAATATAAAAGGACATCAGTAGGAAGAAGAGAATTTAAAATGTCCCAATTCCAGCCTACATTAGGAACCCAGAAATATCGAACACAAACCTGCATATTCAACTCAATCAACGGTTTAAGTGCAAAATTCCAAAGAGGCCCAACCGGAAGCCAATCATCCAGCCAAAATCTAGTGTGCATCCCATTATTCACATCTACAACTATCCCTTTTCGAAGTAGCTCCAAACCATAACAAAAAGATTTCCAATTGACTGAACCATTAGCTCGCTTAGCGACTTCCCAATGAACAAAACCCGACTCATATTTATTGAAAAGGCACCTAACCCACAAAGCTTGCGGATTCTTGTAAGCTCGCCAACACAACTTCCCTAATAGAGCCTGATTCATTTGTCGCATATTTCTGATGCCAAGACCACCTAACCGCTTCGGCAAGGACATTGTATCCCAATTAATCAGATGTACAGCTGGCTTCATATCCTTCCCATGCCAAATAAAGTTCCTGCATATTTTCTCTATTTCATTGCAAAGCGATACCGGTAAAAGAGCACTCTGCATCACAAAAATAGGAATAGCATTAAGAATTGATTGAACTAACGTTAGTCGTCCAGCTTTTGATAGAGCTCTCGCCTTCCAGCCATCAAGTCTGCCTCTCATTTTATCCAAAATACTACTATATGTCGAGACTGAAATCCTCCCATGAATAGATGGCACACCCAAGTATTTTCCTAAATCAGCAGTCAAAGGAATACCTGACCTTGAAGACAAAAGTGACGCCAAATCACTATCAACAAAAGGCGACAAATAAAGAGAAGACTTAGCTAAATTCACTTTCTGCCCGGAAACCTTAGCAAAGTCATCCAAACATGATAAAATCAAATCCAACTGTTCCACAGAAGCTTCTGCGAACAAAACCATATCATCCGCGAACATAAGATGAGAAATCATCGGACCATTACTCGAGATAGGAATCGGCTTCCATCTGCCTTGACGAACAAGCTGTTTAAACATTCTCGAAAGTTGTTCAATACACATAACAAAAAGATATGAAGACATTGGATCGCCTTGTCGCACACCACGAGTCGGTTTAAAAGATTCTAACTTCTCACCATTCCATAACACTGACATAGAAGATGTTCTAACACAATTCATAATATTAGAAATCCAAGCATCGGAAAAGTGGTAAGAACCCAGCACCCACTGAATAAAATCCCAATCTAGTCTATCATAAGCCTTTTCAAGATCAATTTTAATTGCCATAAAACCCCCTGATCGCTTAGACGTTCTCATAGTGTGCAAAACTTCTTGAAACACCACAATGTTATCAATAATTTGTCGGCCAGGAACGAAGCTACTTTGTTCCAATCCAATGAGAGAGCTCAAAACATCTTTCAATCTGTTAATCAACACTTTTGTAACAAGCTTATAAATCACGTTACATAAGCTAATTGGTCTGAACTGAGAAATAAATTCTGGACAAGCAATTTTAGGAATAAGAGTTAGCACCGTTTCATTAACTTCCTCTGGAAACTCCCTCCCGCCCAAGACCTCAATAATAAACGCTGAAACCTGTGAACCTACCGCAGACCAAGATTTCTGAAAGAAAACTGCTTGTAGACCATCGGGTCCTGGAGCCTTGTAAGGAGACATAAGGCGCAAAGCATCATATACTTCATCATGAGAAAAAGGACGATCCAGAAGCAACCGTTGAGAAGAAGAAAGAGCAGGCCCATCAGGTCTAACAAAATGGCTGCAGTCAACCGCCAAATCTTTCGAATACAGCTCCTGATAGTAACCGCTAGCAAGCTCTTTAAGTTGACTAGAATCTTCAATCCACACATTGTTCCCATTTCTCAGCTTGAGAATTTGTTGCTTCTTGCATTTAATCACGGTAGAAAGATGATAAAACCTTGTATTTCTCTCACCAGAAACAATCCATTCCTCCCTGGATTGTTGAAACCAGTATAATTCTTCCTGCTTCAAAACATCTTCAAGCTGTCGTCTCAGATTAAATTCCAGCTTCACTAAACCTCTCGTTCGCCGGATAGCTAAGCTTTTTTGAACACCATCAATTCGACGGATCAACCTCTGCTTATTATGAAAAATATTCCCAAACTCAGATCGGTTCCATTGGCTTAATGAGTCTTTGGTTGATTTCAAATTATCAAATAAAGAAGTATTTTGCTTCCAACCACGGGAAACAACATCAACAAAATCTTTGTGAGCTGTCCAAGCCGCTTGAAAATGAAAACGACGAACAGAAGAATTTGTAACTCCAAAGCAATTCATAAAAATAGGACAATGATCAGAATGCAACTTTGGAGCATGAATAACTGTAGCTCTAGAAAATGTCATGCGCCAAATCTCAGTACACAAGCAACGGTCTAATCGAGCAGCTTTATAAGAAGAATTAATACCACCCTTACTCCAAGTAAAAGGGGTACCTTCAAAACCCAAATCAATAAGTGAGTTATCAAAAATCCATTGCCGAAAATCACTAGCCCCAATACTGTGAACATTAACATAGCCGGTTTGTTCATTCTCGCTTGTAAAAGAATTGAAATCTCCCAACAATAACCAACTTTTCTCACTTCCATTGAAACCCAGAACCGAATGCCACAAACGTCTTCGTAAACTAATGTCAGGGCTGGCATACACAAAACTCACTAACCACGAGTCCCCATTATCAAGTAATACATTGCATGTAATAAATTGCGGATCTGTCGACACAAGCGTTAACTTAAAAAATATTTCTGACCATAAAATCCAGATACCTCCACTGAAACCAAAAGTCTCGACACGAACCCAATTATCATAACCTAGCTGTTTACAAACATTATCAGCTGAATGGCCAGAAATTCGAGGCTCAACCAAACAAAAAATCTGAGGCTTATAGATACGATTGTATTCCTTAAAAGCTCTCAAAAAATTAGAAGAAGCAGCACCCTGACAATTCCAAACTCCAATAATCATTAAAAATAAGAGAGAAAAGAAAGCCATGAGGATGACTGAACCATAATAGAACGAAAAATCTAGTAAGACCCCTCATTAGAAGGCATCTTACCAATTAAACCACTATTTTGAAATTCATTCAAGGAAGTCTGAGCAATAATTATCATCGCATCATCGTCAAGATTCATATCCTGATTACCATCTCCATTAGCTGCTGGGATATTGGGACGGGTTGGATGAGGAAACGAAGGATCATTAAAATTATCATGTTGATTCCTATCCAATTCTGTTTCTAAATTTGCAAGTCCCACCAATTTTGGGTTAGAAACAACCCAAGTCTTTGACTGATTCGTTCTATTATTCCCTTGAACAACTACATGGTCATCTTGTGCAGCAGCTTTTCTAGAAGATCCCCCTGATCCACTCGAAACCCCTCTAATTTTTAGAACTGAACTTTGCACAGCAGGCCCATTAGATCTCACATAGGAATCTAAAGCAATATTGGGAGTCTCCTCTCTTGTCACAGTAGAAACCACTTGACCCTTCCCTTTAGAATCCCGTAGCTTTTTCTTGCCCAAGACAGGACGAAAATCTTGTACCACTGGTGGAGTCGCATTATGTTCTATATGAGTCTCAGAATCCTGGAGAATAACTAGAGAACTAAAGGGATTATTATTGGCCTTCATCGTTGATTTACCCTTGTTTGACTCCCTCGGACCATGATCACCTGACCCAAATTTAAATACAGATTTTTCCTGAGGACGTTGATTACGTCTTCTATCCTTCTTAACCAGCATCCAATCACCAAAATCATCTAAAACAGCTGGATTAACCACCTGATTCTCGGGTAACTGAGCCACCTTAGGAGCAGGGTTACTATGAACCGAATTAGACACATTCTCTACATTCTCTGGCTGCAACTCTTTCCGCAACGAAGGACAATTATCCTTCATATGCCCAAAAATTCCACATGAAAAACAAACCATATGCAACGCCTCATATTCAATACGTCGAACTCTCCGGTTCAGCTTGAATTTCGACAAAAGAGGCTTCGTAACATCAACTTCAACACATAATCTCGCAAAATGCCCTCTTGTCACTCGGCTAGTGTTATTATCCACTCTGATAGGATCTCCTATCTTCCTCCCCAATCGCATAAGAAAATCCTCATTAAAATATTCAATTGGAAGGCATGGAAAACGAACCCAAACTGCCAAGCGTTCCAAGGAAACATTAAATGGATCAAAATCCGGGCACCATTGGCGAACTGACAAATAATGATCAGCTATAATCCATGGTCCACCCTCCAGTGCAAAATCAAAATCTTCCCTACTATTAAATCGAGCAAGAAAAAAATCGTTGTCCAGAGCAATTAAGTCAATAGGGGATTTAGGTTTCCAGAGTTCCTTCACCCTTCGTGATAAATAGGCATACCCTATTGATCTTCCAATCAGCTTGATAATCAAGGAGTTCTTCCATGGTTTACAATAACGAGATTTCTCAATTTTAGTAAGTTTAATATTAGGGCACTTTTCATCCTCCTCATCCTCTTCCCCATCAGAAAGCTCATACGACTCCTCATCATTCACTTCAACTGTGTCAGCAATCACAGTCTCGTTATTAGGACTCCCATTGACTAGCATATCCCTAAACGAAGGACCCATTGGAGACGGTTGTCCAACAGACTCAAACTTTCTACCGTCTTGTTCTTCTAAAGAGAAACCTCCTTCACCATCTTTACGCTTCCTACGGCCATTATGTTGCAAAAGATCATCCTCTTCCATACCCTCATTGCCGGAATCTGACATTCCGGTGGAATCACAATCGGCAAAAGTTTTTTTATTTTAATATTAATGAAAAATTATTATTTTTTTTAATCTATTTGATATTATTTTAAATTTATTTAATTTTTTAATAATAATTAAGAAATAAATTTACATTATAAAAAATTAAACATTTTTAATTCTACTATATAAGTTTGAGTTACTTATTTTTTTTTGTAACTATTTTACAATTGAAAGTGCAATTGGTTGACTACAATTGCTTTCAAGGCTAGACATAAAATTATCACTTTCATAAATTTACTAATTTACTATGAAAGATATAACCGCCGGATAATTAGTACTCGAACCACAATTGAATTTTTGCATAAAAGTCGACTCTAAAATTTATTACGATCCAATAAAAAGAAGACGCTCGTATGTATGGTCCTAAATGATTGAGACACGTCAGAAGATAAAAGAGAAAATATATATAGAGGAAAGAAGGGAAATTAGAGAGCTAAATTTACTCATACACACTTAAACTCTATCTCTTTATGTATTTCAGATTATTAAAAAACTTTTATAATATAAAATAAAATTATACAAATAGATATATTTAAAAATATAAAAAAATAAATATATTAATCATATAAAAGAGAACAAATATAAGATAATATTTTTTGGGGGGTTGCAATTTGTGGAAATGTCCTCTATAATTGTACTAGTAAGTGGGACTTATGTTTGGCCCATAGCATAGTAATGACAATCAACTTGCAACCATACTCTTATGTACAATTTTCCTCTCAATCAATTCATTTTAAATAAATAAATAAATAAAATTTCATTTTATAAAATTAAAAATTATTAAATTAACACCAAATCATGTTTGAAAATTACCTGCAAAATTAAATAATAAATTATCATAAAAAAAATCACCGGGACAGCGTAGTAAATATTCCCAACTTTGAGGGTAAATGCCACTATTCTCAAATTGTCCGAGACTGAAATGAGCACGAAAAGTTTCAGTAAAGAAATGCTACTAAAATTTACAGGGAAAGAAAAACTCTCAAAAATAAAAATCTGACACACACTCTCGCTCCTTCTTCCTATTGGGTCATTTGCTTTGCCTTGCCTTTGTCTTGGTATAAAAAAAGAGCGAAAAATAATGGCGGTTGGGTGTTCATTGATTGAGCCAAAATAGAGAGAGAGAGGGGTAAAGCAGCAGTAGCAGCAAGCAGAACCATCAACTCCAGCAGTAGCACTATTTCCGTTACTGGAAACAACTGCCCAAGCCCATAAAATCTTCTCCATATACATATAAATATATATATACCTGTCTTTATATGGTTATAGCTATATATTCTCTGTTAAGGTCTTAATGTATGTTTAAAGTGGTTGCTGTTGTTGCATGCTCATAACTTGATCTGCAAATGCTTTGTACTTGAGTTTCTTACTTGTACTAGGTTGGGTTTTGCTCGTGTAATAAGATCTGGGTTTCTTTTAAATAGTTCTTAGGAAAGTAATATTTGGTAATTTCAAGTGAGATCTATTGCTGTTTTATGAGTTCTGGATTTTGGGTCTTGCTGGGTTTGTTCTCAAGTGCTTGGTTGGCTCTGGACGTTTGCTCATCTGATTGCTGAAATCATTACCTCACAATCTGGTTGGCTTTTTCTAGAGAAGCACGCGCGGAGATTCTTTTTTCTTTTTTGGAGCTGGAATGTGGGGTTCCATTTGTTGAAGATTTGTATAGTTTTAGCGCTTTTGTTCAGTGATTAGTCAAGTTGGGGGTTGTGGGTGAAGCAAGTAGCAAGCGGATGTGGCTGAAATCGATAGTCTTTTGTAGCAACACCGGCTTCGGTTGAGGATTCAGGAAGTGGGTTTTGCTGTTGTTTGTTTTCAAATGAAGTTCATACTGAATATCTTTTGACTTCCGTGCTTCACTGATGCTTGGACACCAAATTTTTTCAATCTGGATTGTTGTTTGAAGGGGAAGGAAAAAGGGGAAGGTATGGTGGTATTGGGCGGGGAGAAGCCAGTGAAGAGAGTAATTGTTGAATGGTTTTGCTGGTTTAATTGGTGTGTTTAAGAGTGGTTTTTTGGATCTTTTTGGTTGTGGGTCTGAACTTGGTTCTGAAGGCGTTATTACATCTCTGTAACAATGAGGTTATCTTCAGTTGGTTTTAATCCACAGACCCAGGAAGGTGAGTATCATTACTTGCAGATTTTTTTTTCCTTTTTCTCTTTATTCTTCTGAGGTAGTTGTTGTTTTTCTTCTCTTTTCTTTCTCTATTGTTTTTTTTTTGGGAAGGGGGTGGGGGTCGTTCTCCCGCTTTCTCTCAATTCTAGTTTTGGGTTTATTCATTTTTGTCCAGGTGTTTGATTGAGTTTTGTGGGGAGATTGTGGTTTAAGCATGGAATTGGGACCACAAGGTCCATTTGTTACTTCAAAAACCTGGGAATGGGATAGAAACTGAGATCTTGAAAAGCACAGTTGGCTGATAGATTCTCTTTGGTTGGTTTAAGCTCTCTACTTTTTGGGTTTTCTTTGGTAGCTTCAGCTGCACGGTGGGGAGATCTCAATTGGTACAAATGTTTGGATCTCCCCATCTTCTCCCACCAGCTGTTTCTGTAAATCACTCAGAGGAATCATATGTCTAATCTTGTTAAATTAATAGGCAAGGCCTTTATGGCATCTTTGATTAGTTGATTTTACTAGTAGGAGGGCTTATTGTAAAGTTTTGAGGACATCAATGGTAGGTTTTCATATGATTCTAAACATCTCACTCTAACTAATTTTGCAGGGGAGAAACGGGTTTTGAATTCTGAACTTTGGCACGCATGTGCGGGTCCTCTGGTTTCTCTGCCTGCTGTTGGAAGTCGTGTTGTTTATTTCCCGCAGGGCCACAGTGAGCAGGTAAGCATATCTAATCTGATTATAGCCTTCTTCATCTCTGTGATGATGAAGAAAATTGATATGTTCTCTTGAATAATTATGTTTCGATTTTTGTTTATCTAGACTATTTGTTGTGCTTATGGCTTCAGCAGTGCAGCTTCATTTATGATTATCATCTTGGGTAAAACAAACTTTGAAATGCTTAATGTTGCCTGTTACTGATTGATAAATGCATTTAGCTATTAAGCTATTTAAGTAGTCCAGGTTGCATCTTGAAAATTCAAGTTGAAGATGCCAATAAGTGCACCCTGGCCGCTTCTACATGGCAGTATTAGATGGATGATTCATTCAAATTACTCTTTGCTGAATTTCACCAAAATCAATGCTCTTTTTGAGTAGGTTGCTGTGTCAACCAACAAAGAAGTGGATGCCCATATCCCTAACTACCCAAGCTTACCTCCGCAACTTATATGTCAGCTTCACAATGTGACCATGCATGTAAGACTTGTTTTTTTTTTTTCTAGTTACTTGTTCTGCAATTCCCATTGTTTCTTCCTTGTAAGACTTTAAAAAAATTTCTCTATTTCAGGCAGATGTTGAGACAGATGAAGTGTATGCACAGATGACCTTGCAGCCTCTGAGTCCTGTATGCCATATTGTCTTTATTGGTGTTCTTGATTTGCTGTTCTTTGGTTGACATGAATACATCACATATTTAAAATGTCCTTATTCTATAGCAAGAGCAGAAGGATGCCTACCTTCCAGCGGAATTGGGCGCCCCCAGCAAACAGCCGACAAATTATTTTTGTAAAACTTTGACAGCTAGTGACACAAGTACGCATGGAGGATTCTCTGTCCCTCGCCGGGCTGCTGAAAAAGTGTTTCCTCCACTGGTAAGGCTTATTTCTCACTATGGAACAAGATCATTAGTTTATGTTCCCAATGGTTAAAATATAGCATGAAATTTCATCAGTTCTTCACTTGCAGGACTTTTCACAGCAACCCCCAGCTCAAGAGTTGATTGCCAGGGATCTACATGATAATGAATGGAAATTCAGGCATATCTTTCGAGGTGAGGTTTTTTTTTTAATAATATTTGTATTCTTTGTTTTAGGCTAGGATCATTTCTATCTTTTAGGCAACAATAGTTGATCATGAGGTTTGGTATAATTTTATATTGTAATTTTATATTTGTGCTGAGTGTTTTAATAATTATCATGCATCTGATGCTTAAAGGGATGAGAGCACTGCACATGATTTTTTTTATTTAGAGTTATTTTTCAAAGTTTTTATACTAATTAGCTCAGTTCTATAGATTGATTTTCATCTTTTCTGTTCTAGTAGTGGGTGGAACTTCTTTATATTAAAAGCCTAAAAATTAAATTTTTTAATGTTTTGATTTCAAAATGTTATTAGTGAAAGTGGGTGTAAATTCCACCTCCTTCAGTTGATTTATTGGATATTTTACAGCATATTTGGATTGCTGCTGATTATATCTTCCGTGATGGTAGATAATTTGGAGCCCTCAAGATAATTAAATAAAAGAAATGTAAATTTCACATCTGACAGTTCTTGACTTTGCTCCATACAGGCCAGCCCAAAAGACATTTACTTACAACTGGTTGGAGTGTGTTTGTAAGCGCTAAAAGACTTGTGGCTGGGGATTCAGTCCTTTTTATCTGGTGGGCTGTTGGTTATCTATCCCGCGATGTCTTCTTTTTTATTGTTTTTTATTTCTTATTTCTTACTGCATTAGAGTAGAATATATTTTAGTTTCTTCCTGTGTAGTAGGTTTGAACTTTAACCATTTTCAGGCATGAAACTGGATACTTGGAAATATATATGATATTGGGTTTAGCTAAAGAGTGAATGTGGTTGCTATCTTGTAAATGAATGTCTAATAGAGATGGGTATGACAATCAGGAATGAAAAGAATCAATTGTTGCTTGGTATCCGACGTACTAATCGTCCTCAAACTGTGATGCCTTCATCAGTCTTATCAAGTGACAGCATGCACTTAGGGCTTCTTGCTGCTGCGGCTCATGCAGCTGCAACAAACAGCCGTTTCACTATATTCTACAACCCAAGGTGACACTGACTGATGTCAAATTTAGAATTTTCTTGTCATACACTTCATTAAAATCTTCATTCTCCATTCAGGGCTAGCCCATCAGAGTTTGTCATACCATTGGCCAAGTACTTTAAAGCAGTCTATCATACCCGGGTTTCTGTTGGTATGCGCTTTAGGATGCTATTTGAAACAGAAGAATCAAGTGTCCGTCGGTAGGTCCTTGGCCTTTATTATTATATTTATAATAATTGCTGCAATAACTGTATAATAGTCTTTTTGATTATTCACTTGCAATTTTTTCGGGGGAAAACAATAAAAGATGAGCTTGACTACTGGCTGCGGGAAACAATAAATTCATTACATAAAAGTAAAATGAAATTAATATCTGTCCCCATTTTCTGAGGAGATGATTGTTATTGTAGCTGGTTAATGTCAACGGGCTGTTTAAGTTGGATCCTTTTGTGCTTTGCTTGTTGTGCACACAGCCTATTTAACCACTTTTGTGATTCTACCTAGTGCTTCCTTGGCTCATCTGATAGCATGTTCCCTACGTGTATTGGTTTGTCTCCTATTTTAATGTGATGAACTTCTTTCTGATAAATTTTTGAATTTTTATATGCATACAGTTACATGGGTACAATAACTGGCATAAGTGACTTGGATCCTGTAAGGTGGCCTAATTCACATTGGCGCTCAGTCAAGGTGTGCTTAAGAACAATCAGTGGATGTCATACATTGTTGAATAAGTTGTTGCTTGGCAAAATGTTGTTTTTGTTAAATTTTCTTCAAATATTTTGTTGAGATATATTATGCGAATATCCTTTCTAATGTAAATAGAGCAAATAAATGCAGGTTGGCTGGGATGAGTCCACAGCTGGAGAGAGGCAACCAAGAGTTTCTCTATGGGAAATTGAACCATTAACAACATTCCCAATGTATCCATCTCCATTCCCTTTAAGGCTTAAGCGCCCTTGGCCACCTGGACTGCCCTCATTCCATGGTAAGCTTGTCTGTTGCCAGCTCAAGGGCTTAATGAGTAGGTTGTATTTTTTAAAGTTCAGTTATAGGCTCTGGTTTTTTACCTCCCAGTTTCTTAATCTTTCCCTTCCATATGGTTGGCAGTAAAGTTGATATTATTATGTATTACGTTGTTTCCATTCTTTATTTTTTTCTTAAAGGAAAATTCATCTTTGTTTACCAATTTTTTCCCTATAGGAATCAAGGATGACGATTTTGGAATGAATTCTCCCCTTATGTGGCTGCGAGGAGATGGAGATCGCGGGATTCAATCTATGAGCTTTCAGGGACTAGGAGTAACACCATGGATGCAGCCAAGGGTCGATGCTTCTATGCTTGGTTTGCAAACTGACATGTACCAAGCTATGGCTGCTGCTGCCCTCCAGGAGATGAGGGCTATTGATCCTTCCAAATCATCAACTACATCCCTTTTGCAATTCCAGCAACATCCTAACCTCCCCAGCAGGACTGCTGCATTGATGCAGCCCCAGATGTTGCAGCAGCCTCAATCTCAACAGGCCTTTCTTCAAGGTGTTCAAGAAAATCAACATCAGCCTCGGACTCAGGTCCAAACACAGTCACACCTAGTTCAGCAACAGTTGCATTCTCAGCACTCACTAAATGGTCCACAGCAACAGCCGCAGCAGCAACAACAGCATCCTCTGTCACAACAGCAACTCGTTGAGCATCAGCAGATTCCAAATGTCGTCTCTGCAATGTCTCAATTTGCTTCAGCCTCTCAATCCCAGTCACCACCATTGCCCGCCATCTCTTCTCTGTGCCAGCAGCAGAGTTTCTCCGATTCAAATGGGAACCCTGTGACAAGCTCTGTTGTTTCTCCTATGCATAGTCTCATTGGTTCATTTTCCCAGGATGAATCAACTCATTTGATCAACCTGCCTAGAACAAGTGCCTTGATAACTTCTTCTGCCTGGCCATCTAAGCGAGCTGCAGTTGAACCTCTTATTTCTTCAGGAGCTCCACAATGCGTTCTGTCCCAAGTGGAACAGTTGGGGGGCCCTCAGACAAACATATCTCAGAGTTCTGTTTCATTACCTCCCTTCCCTGGTAGAGAGTGTTCAATAGACCAAGAAGGTGGCACTGATCCACAAAGCCATCTTCTATTTGGTTTTAATATAGAGCCTTCATCTCTTCAATTGCAGAGTGGAATGTCCAGTCTTAGGGGAGTTGGCAGTGATTGTGATTCCACAACTATTCCATTCTCTTCTTCAAATTACATGAGTACTACAGGCACTGATTTTTCGCTTAACCCAGCAATGACACCGTCGAGTTGCATTGATGAATCAGGTTTCCTGCAGTCCCCAGAGAATGTGGGCCAAGTAAACCCACCAACTAGAACCTTTGTTAAGGTGAGTTGCCTTTTTGGCCTTCCAATTGGTGTTACATTACTTGATGGAAATGTCATGATTTAATATTTCAGTTCATTTTCATGTCACTTGATGCTGATACCGTAATTGTTTACAGGTTTACAAGTCGGGGTCCTTCGGTAGGTCGCTGGACATTACCAAATTCAGCAGTTACAATGAGTTACGGAGTGAACTGGCTCGTATGTTTGGCCTTGAAGGCCAGCTGGAGGACCCTTTGAGATCAGGCTGGCAGCTTGTATTTGTTGACCGGGAGAATGATGTTCTCCTCCTCGGTGATGACCCCTGGCCGTAAGTTTCCAGCTTTCTAGCAATTTTTTAGTGGCATTATTTCTTTAGAACTTCTTGATCATTAGTTTTCTGAAAGCCTGGTGGTTTTGTTCTAAGTTATGCTAGCATGTTGTTTCAAAAATATTCTGAAAATAAAGAAATCTCTACATTTGATGGTTATAAGAATAATATTTTCCAAAATTATTTTTTCCCTTTCTGTTTTCTTGCCTTCTCTGTCATTGCTGATAGATTGGTTCTTTATAAACCAGGGAATTTGTAAACAGCGTGTGGTGCATCAAAATACTCTCACCACAAGAAGTGCAGCAAATGGGCAAACGTGGTCTAGAGCTTCTGAATTCAGTCCCAATTCAGAGGCTTTCTAATGGCAGTTGTGATGATTATGCAAGCCGGCAGGACTCAAGAAATTTGAGCACCGGTATAACTTCTGTGGGGTCTTTGGACTACTGATCAACTTAACCAGTTAAGATACCACTTTCTCTTTTGTAATATTAGTTCTGTTTGGACCCTTCCAGAGGTGGACGTACTGGCTAATCCTAGCTTAAAATTATATATATAAGTTATTACTGTAATTAGAAGATGCTATTCCTTCTTTCTATGGTATTGAATACATACAATCCATAATTAGTAGGAGTCGATATTTTGTGGACTTAGCTGTTTGTTTTTTGTTATTTTACAGTCAATTTATGATGAGAAAAAGTTGATTGTAGGATGAACGTGATGTTCCTGTGTCATAAATTGACCTTTTCTGTTGATGTGACAAGAACTTATGTGGTTAGATGATTAATACAATTGTAGGTTCTAGTTGCCATGTGATGGGTCTACAGTAGCTAGGTGTCAAAAGCAGCTTCATATGCTTGCATTAATGGAAAAATGGCCCGACTCTTTCACACTTGTGCTCTTGTTTTGCCCCTTTTTATTATTCTTATCTGGATGCTTTAATCTGGCCATTCCCTCCTATCCAGTTTGAGTGGAACAGAATGCTCGCTGCAACTCTGTTTCATGCTTAGATCGGTGGTGGTTCGTTTATCTTTCGGTAATATTTATCGAATTGGTTTGAATGTGGAGAGCTAAAATTTGACATCTCTCTAGATATATATATATATATATATATATATATATATATATATATATATATGTAGGTGTATTTGTAGAAGGTAAGTGCCATAATTCATTTGTTCATAAGATTGTTGAAAATGTTTGTTGTTCTGGATAGCATCAAAGCATTTTAGAGAGTTGATGACTTGAAGTTGGGGTAGAGCCTTTAAGTAAACTGAGGTATAGGGATAAGAACATCAGCTTCTTGGATGCAAGCAATATAGGACATGCCTTGGTGGTATAGGATATAGGAGGTTAAGAATTGAACTCTAGTCTATAAACATTGTCCTCCTGACTGTGGATGAACAAATGCTCTACTTGGACAATGAAGGAAGAATTGTAGACAAAAATCTTGTATTCTGTGAATCATCTTTAATTATTTAGATTGTCCAATTGTGGCCTGAGGCTTTTCAACAATGTTGGTTGATTGAACATGTGAGTCACACACACACACACCCACACCCCTCTCTTCATCTTTGATAAAAATCTTATCTATTTTTTTCTTTTTTTTTTGTTTGATGATTTTGAAGCAGTGAAATTGCTTTTTCTTTGTGTTTTTATATTGTGGGTCTTCGTGTAGATGGGCATTTAAAGGGTTTTGTTTGGTGATGCATGTTGTGGGGCAGTGTTGAAGGATGGAATGATGACAAGATAGAGCACTATCAACAATAATACTGCCAATAAAATGTAGGGCTGCCTGTCCCAACAACCCCTCAAAAGGGCCTTTACTTTAGCTTTGGGTGGGGAATTGGGGGAATGCCCTTTTTTCCTCTTGGCCGCATTTGCATTTGCATCGCGACTTTTTCATAGACCCGAATCTCTTTCATGCACGAAATCATGAAAAGTTAATATTGAAAAACTCGAAAATTAGGGGTCATTTGCCACTTTAAATAATTTAAAAATTAATAAAAGTATATATGAAAAATAATAATTAATATTATTTTAAAATTACACTTTTTTTTTGCTTGAATAAAATACCCGAATTTCCACTGCCGCAACTGCCATCCACCAGTTTTAGAGCTCAGTAAATTTTATTTTGCTTCAATAAAGTATAGTATTAGCTATTAATAATATATAACAATAAGTACTAAAGTTTTTAATTTTCTTTTGTGCAATTGAATTTAATAATGCCTAGCTGGAAATCATGTATATGGTTGGATTTTTAATTTTTCTCCCCACTTCCCTTCTTTATTTGTAGGCGATAAGTTCTCTATTTAATCAATATATAATGATGATCTGAGATCCAGAAAATAAGATTTTATAAGGGTTGGATAAGTTTAGTTCGAGAGGCGAATGTTTTTCCTTTTTATTCTTTTCTTTCCTCTGTCAGTGATGTGTAACGGTTTTGCTGCCATTGGGCCACCTGTCTCTGCCATATGGATACGGACGTATGAGAATATCAGATCTCTGTTCCATGCGTAACGGTTATTTAATTCCTCTGACACACATGCAGATGGATCTAATAGGCGAATGGGCTGGCCACCTTTTCTCTTCCGGACTGAACTAGAAGATGAGATTAAGACTGGAGCCCAAGGGAGGTATGATCTTAGAGCCGAAAGAACTGGACCGACCCGATTGAGAGGTTTTAGAGGGAATCCGATCTTCAGGCCGAGCGGGCTGAACCTGATTTATGCGGGAGGCTTAAGAGCCTTTAAGTCATGGGCTATTATCATGGGTTAAGTCTCAGATCGGAGTGGCGAAATCCAGCGGTCATCATATAAAATAAAATATATAAGTAAACTTGAACATTTTATTTATGAAAATTTATTTTTTTTATATTATTTGAACCTATGAAGTAAAATAGGAAGTTATGATTTATTATCTATTAATAAGCAATTTTAATTTTAAAATCGAATGTGAAATGCACTCCGAGACTTAGTCTGGTGGAAAGTGCATCCTAGCAGCCTTGTGAGGTCTAAGATTCGACTCCCCCACCCCTATTTAAAAAAAAAAAAAACCGAATATGAAATATATTTAAAATTTAAAAAAAATTATTTTGCTCTTTTTAATAGGCCTATTTGAAGTGAATCCACATTAATTAGTTGGGTGGAAGGTTCCGAAAAAAGAAATATTATTTTCATAAAATAAATTTAAATAATTAAATAACTTTATATTATTTTATATAATAATAATGTTAAAAAAATTTATTGTGCAGACAAATAACTAGTTAAATAAAGTTATTAACATGTTTCTTTATAAAATGATTAAATACTTTGATTTTATTAGAGTTTTAAAAAGTAAAGACTAAATAGTTAATTTTAATAAAATAAAAGAATACGATAATAATTTATCATGAAAACATTTTCACCACTTAAAATGGAGGTGCTCAGTCTAAATTTACTTGTTATATAATTCTCACTGGTTTTTCGATTTCAATTTCCCAAATGTTCCCCTATTGACAAGTAAGAGATAGTAGCGAAAATAAAAATCAGAGAAGAGAAAGAAAAAGAAGCCATCCCTTTTTTTCTTTTTATCTCCTCTCTCTTTAAGAGATTTGTGAGAGTATATTTGAATATATTTTTAAGTGGAGTCCGCTCTTTAATTAAAATAAATTAATAATTTTTTATATATTATCGGTTAAGTATAATCACAAATTTGAGATTATTCAGATCGGTCCGGTACCAAACTCCACACATTTTAACAATGTAGCTTCTGTAGATAGATTGAAGGAAGATTTTCTAAAAGCATGGTGAGCCTTAGGATCAGTTTTCTTTACTTGTTCACCTCAGCATGTGTGTTTAAGTCTTATTTTGTTGAGATTAAATTAATTTAGGAATTTTAAGTTTCAGAAAGTTATATATTCCGCTTGTTTCGATGGTATTTTTTTTCAATTTCAAGAAATTAAAATAGTTAATCCTTCACTTAAAGGGAAGTAAGTTATTTACTGGAAAAGTTCAAGATGCTCGAGTATTGAAGAAGCTTGGTGTTTGAATGAAAATGTTACAGAAAAGGAAAGAAGGTCAGTTCATTAGATGCAAAGATTGCGCCAACATACAGGACGAGTGAGACAACACTCCATGAATTATGAAAAAAACATCAAGTACAAGAGATGCCACTTTGGCTCAGTGAGAGTATGAGCAAATTCTTTCTTCTTGAATATTTGTTTTTTTTTTTTTTCTTTTTACAGTTTTATGACAACCAACCACAGCACATGTAATGGGATGATGGCATTCTTCCTGTTCGACGTATATACTCTGCTTGAGCTGCAGCTTTTTCTGCATCTCTATTTCTCCTGGCTTCTGCTGCAGCTCGTTTTTCTTCTGACCTTTGCCTTGCCATCGAGATCTTCTTTACCATCTTCGCTTGAGCTTCAGCACGCATTTTTTCAACTTGGGTCTGAAATTTTTTTGTATTTCTTACAAGTCAGTAAAATCTCTGCATACTGCATAGCAATCTCAGCAGCCATTTATATTGCAAAATTCGCAAATTTTTTCAGAGTTTTTAACACTACAGGCTTTGAATAGCTGGTAATGTTTTGTGAAAAGTGATGCCTAGATTTCACCTATTCGTGTTAGAGGCTTAGAGCTGTTTATGGGAGACGTGGAGTACCTCTATTTTCCGCATCTCTGCTTCTAGTTTTGCTTTCTGCTGACTTTCCCATGCTTGAATTTTTATTTCTTCACGCTTATATCTGAAAAGTTCAAGCAAACTTTGCCAGATTAAAACGTTATAACAAAAATTTACTCAAACTGCTCTATGCATTCTCATGAATGATGCTTTAAATTTAGTTCATGAGTGCCAAGGTCATGGAACCTTGCTGTGTGTTTAGATTTTTCAGCTTCTTCCCATGCAGCTGCACGTTTTTCAAATTCAATCCTCTCAAGCTCCTCAACGTCAGTAGTCTCAACTTCAGATGTATTCTTCTCATGATTACTTGCCCAGGCAGCAATACTTATCTTGCCTAGCTGCACACCAAGCGCCACAATCTCCCTTCTTGTCCTTAGTTTCATTTCTTGCTCGTTTAACTCTTTTCTGCTTTTTCCAGAAGTGTGTTGTGTATCATCATCAGTGCCATGTTCCATAGTTGTTAGTGCTGGTGCCTCTCTCCACGGAGTCGATGGGATTGAAGAAGTCGGGCTGCGAAGAGGAGTTATTGCCCCCACAGGTGTAGCAGTCCTTGAAGGCTCTTGACTTGTAACAGGAGTCATCTCTGTTCCCATGTCTCTCATGCAGACTGATCTTATAATAGGAAGAACTGCAAAGTCACACAATCATAATGATCAAGTGAAAAAAACCAAAGCAGTAAGCCTTGTGGTTCTCGACTTAACATTACTCAAATTTACCTGTTGTGCCTTCTGCTAAACTTTTTGTATCATATATTTCTCTTTGCTCCACTTCCTGCAAGTCCTCGCTCTGAGTACACTGATCGATTAGCGAATTTCCCCCATATACTTGACCAGAAACTGAAGGAGTTCCAGGAGGAATAAAAGAGAACTTCTCAAATGCCATTTGTGGAGCAGGCTGACAGAAATCTATTCGTTTAGTATCCACTAGCTTAAGATCATGATTTGTTGATTCTGGAGCAACTCTCACTGTCTTTGTGCCAAGCATTCGATTAGCTTGGCTGTGTAAAGCATTTTTCTTTGAATTAGGCTGCAGATTTTGTTTATTCATTATCCATTTTTCTGCATCATTCCACTTAGATGGCATAGGCCTTGAAAGTGATCTTGTAAATTGATTAAGTACTGATCTTTCTTTATGGAACTCAAAACTAGATGAACTAGCATTGCTATCATAATCAAGATTGTCATCTTCAAATGATCTCATTGGGTGAACAGCAGTCGAATTTCCACTTTCACCCTTTGAAAATTGCTGCATTTTAACACGACCCACATTGCCATTTTCCTTCAGCAATGTCTCCTTTGGCTGGCAAGATGGCTGATCAACTTGGCTGAGGTCAACCGCTGGGTCACCTGGTGCAGTCACAAATGCAACTTCTAAGCTGGGAGCTGCACAAAATGCTTCATTCACAGCAACAGAAATTCAAAACCAAAAAACTCAAACAAGAGAGAAATCACAATGAATTAATACAACCAACCTTCCTCGTCATTGGAGGCTAATAAGCTATTATTGACAAATTCGGCATCGTCGAGCCTTGAAGGAGATGTTCTTGAAGAATTACTGTTTGATCCATCTTTCTTTCTATTATGGTGAGGTCCCATTAACTTCATCCTCAGCTTACTTGGAGATATTATACCACTCTGCACATTACAGCAAGAAACCATTGAAGGCATCGAACCCAAGAAAAGCTCAAACCCTTTTGCAAAAAATTCTATGCAAATTTATGCTAGGCACTTCTCAAGTTGGCCCATTTAAGCATAGAAAGAAGGAAAGAAATAGCTGTGAAAATTAGACCTTTTTAGATCACATAAAAAGCCAGGTGACAATAACAATGAACTATTGGCTTACACTATGAAATCACTTCAAAGAATCCGTGAGCTATCAACAGAAAAAGAAAGAAACAGAGCACCCATTAATTTGCAAGGTGCAGAAACAGCAAGAACAAACAAAAACAGGAGAAGAGTCTTTCAATCAAAACTACGTTCTGAAGATAAATGAAACTATACCTGCACTTTGTCTATCCTCTCGTACTCCATTGAATCTCTCTCTAAACTGTTTGGGTCTCTAGAGTGAAGAAGCAGAAGTAGAGGAAACCACAAGCAGACGTCTTCCTCTCTCTCTCTCTCTCTCTCTCTGCCTTTGTTTAGAGCTGTTCTTTGTAGCAGACACATCAAAGGAGCGAGAACTGTGCCTACTGTGAGTAAAAGATTCAAGCTTTAGCATCTCTTCTCTCCCCCTACCCCACTCCGATCTCTCCACCTCATCACCTTTGGCCCACGTCAGCAATTTCTAACTCCACCAATCGATGGATCGCCTATTGTTCTAAAAAAATTTTAACTTTTTCACTGAGAGTTCCTAATATCTAACAACCCAATTCAAAAGAAAACAAAATGGAAAAATTAAAATGGAAAATTATAGATGGGTAATGATTAAGAACAGGCTTTCGAGCAGTGGAGAAATGATGGAAAAGTAGAATTTAAACTTACTCTGCATGGTAAGCTGTTCAGCAAGTAAATAAATGTGTGATTACCACTGAAACAATATTTACCAAAAAAGAAAATTATTCGAATTAATTATTATATTTTTTAAAAATCCAGTAAATTTTTAAGTTTTGAAGCTTATATTGAAAATTATTCTAAATTTTATTACTACATTAAAAAGAACAGAGAGAGAAAGTAGATGAAGGAGAAAGAAAATGACTTTGAAGAAAAGAAAAAAAAAAAAGGACTGATTTTGACAGGATCCAAAGATAGATTTTTTTTTAAAATAAAGAAAAAGAGAGAAAAGTTCTGTAATTGTAAATAAAAGTACGATACAGTCCTTCCATCTAAAATGAAAGGGTGACGCTGAAAGGAGCAGTTAGGTTTTGCCCGTTCTCTGTAGAAAGCTTTACAGAATCGTTACCCTTTCTCTATTTGTAGATTCTAATGTTTTTATCCGATTTTAAATTTGATAAATAATTATATATTTAATTTAAAAAATTTCTTAAATGATATATATGTGTTAAATACAATTATTATTTTTTTATAATTTATTAAAATTTGTTTATATAGAGTTTGCAAAAACTCAAAGGCGACTGAACGAGGCAAAGATGAAAAACCTTTATAGGATTTCATAAACAATTCTACCTCTCAGAACCCACTTCGTCTAATCATTTCACAAATTTGGTTTCACTCAAAATCTAGGTATATTTAGCAAATAAAATTATTATGATTTTGATATTTAATAATTTTTCATTTATTTAGCAAAAAGAAAATGCTTTATAGGACTCCAAACCCAATGCTCTTTTTAATAAACAAATTGCTAAAAGTCTAAATTGATGGGGAACTCAAAAGCCAAAATCTAAGGCAAGCAAAAGGAAATTATTACAAACCCCACTACATAATTTGAAATATTAATAATAATAATATTATTAAAAGTAATAATATTAATATTAAAATTCTACTAAATTTTAAAGGTAATAAAAAAAACTATATAAATTTAAAATTATTACAAACCCCACTACAAATTTTAAAAGTATTTGAAGATAATGAATGAGAGATATCATTTATCTTTTACATTTTTATTTTTTTTTTCAAAATTTAATGTTTTTATTATTTATTTTATTGACAAATTTTTAAAATAAAAATATCTGAGCATTGGGGCAGGTAAGTTTCTAGTTTTGATATAATTTTAAACCTTTTTCTTTTATTATTGTTTGAACAAAGAACCGTTCTTGCTTTGCTTTCTTTCCTGTCTATATTTATTCATACATTAAAGAAAAAGCAACTAAAAAGTATACTTTCTTTAAATAAAAGCATTAATTTCAAATTGCAAGCAGGATGAAATTTCTTTTCTATTATATCATTAAAATTTTGAGTTTTAATTTCTGAATATGTTAGTGGAAATATAATTTATTTAATTATAAATTTATATTAATCAAAATATATCTTTAATTATACAAATTACATAAATAAATAAAAAATTGTAATCATAATTCAAAAAAATTATTAAAGTTGGTCAAGACTTGAGTTGGCTGAACTCAAAAGAAACGATGAAGTTGATATGGCAATAAAGGTTCCTTTCTCTTCCAAAGTATACTTTTTTTCTAAATTGTTAGGTGTGTGTCTTAAATAAAATTGTCTCCATTAACTTCCAAGCTCTGTCATTTTCTTACTTATATGCCACCCCATGGCTTCATATCTTTCTTTGATCAATTGCCTTAATTTCTTATATTTTTTTTAAAAAAAAGTAAAGGAAAGATGGTGAAACAACCCAACTTGAGAATTTTATTCAATAGAAGTACAATAGTTTTTGAGGCAAATAACTTCACAAATAAATTTACTCTACTTAACTAAGTTTTTGAGGCAAATCTTAGATTCTAAAATAAGTAATTCTTGATAATATATTTGCTTTATGAAAACTACATATAAAAAATGAGTATAAGTAATAAATCACACAATTTTATTAGCTAGACTTCATAATCATCGATAATGCTTATTTGGAAAAAAACTTCAAATAATTAAGTAGTTGATTTTTCTCTTAGATAAAATAATATTTAGATATATTAAAAAGAAAATTATAGAACAAGCCATTAGTTTTACTTTTGTGGGATTCATTGAACATTTTCTTTCCAATCCATTTTCTTTATCCCTCCAAAAGAATTCAAACTTTTAACAACCATCAAAGAATTTTAGGACCGCTTGGACCAAGTGATCACACATGGTCTTTCATGAAAGACACAGCATATACAACAGTTCTCATGTAACCTCATAGAAAAGAAAAGAAAAGAAATGTGGGGTATGCAATGGAGATTGGAGAGAATATTCAAAAACATGAAGTTTGACTATGGATCCCTTGGACCATTACTTTCCCTCCATGCTTTGAAGTTTTTGCATGCTTTTTCTTTCTTCCCTTTGCTCAATCAATGGGGTTATGCTGTTTTAGATTTATGGTCAGTGATGTTGTGTAGCTTTTGGAAGGATTTGAAATTAGATGGACATCTCAACTACTCTTCAATGTGGGTATTTTTTTCAAAATAAAAAATAGTGGCCTAAGCACTTGCTAAGGAGAGTTCCTCAAAATAGTATTCTTTTGAGGTCTCAATTATTCTTAATGTGGGTTATAAATATTATTAGGGCTAATATTCACCACCTTAATTAAATTATCATGAGTTGAAGTGGAAAGGCAGCTTCTGTCATTGGATTCCTCATAGATCAAAAGGGCAAAATAGAGCACCCCAATTCATTGCATTTTGTTTTGATGATAAGAATGGGCCTATGTGACCCAGACTTGCTCCTCTTTTGATTCTTCTGTACGATCCAAAGCTAATCATGTCTAATTTCCAATCACACACTACACTACGTGTGTGTAAATATTTGCAGAGAATCTAAATCCTAAACTGTTTATGCTTATCTTAAAACCACATTCAATTTCAAGGGGATAATAATTTTCAACTTGAAGTTCAAATCAAATAGAAAATTAAACCTCCAGGGGTAACAGTAATTGAAATTATTAATTTGGATTTGTGACACTTTTAGGATATAAACTAATATTTAGAAATTCATTCAAAATAAAATTTTTAATTTAAAATTTTTAATTAAAAAGTAGAATAGTAAAAATTGAGAATTTTTAGAGTATGTAATTATGTAAACATGTATTTAACTGATAATTTAAAAAAAGTAAGGACATACAATATGACATGTGAACCAATTTAAAATTAATTAAAATACTACAAAGGTAGATTACAGTTTAAAAAAATGTAAAAGGTTACGGTACAAAATTAAAATTTTGAATATTAAAATCATAATTAAATGTAAAGATTTAAATTTACTATAAAACAAATTATTTTTAGTAATCGATTACAATTTCAACAAATTAAAAAATTGAGCTTTATAATCGGAATTTGTAAGTTGTTGCTAGTGTGGATTTTTATATTTTTCTTGTAAAACATAATAACACAGGCCCTGACGCTTAAATAAAAAGAACTTTTTCTCTTTCTGGCTTTATTTGAAAAGAAAATCTCTCATCTTCTATTTTTTTATTTATTTATTGTGATTTTATTCGTTTTTTCATTTTCTGTGTGCGACCATCCTTCACCCTTTAAGGGGGACAGCCTGTTTCTTCCCCTGCTCAAAGGTAAATTGTGAAATTATAATATTTTTTTTCTGTCCTCATTGGAGCTTAAATTGGGGTTTTCTTTTGGACATAAGTTTTCTTAGAATTTATGTTCAGATCGACCTTTGCTCCATGTCTGGGAGAAAGAGCCGTCCTGTTATTGGTGATCACCTCGCTCAATAGATATTCTTTCTTTATTTGTATTCTTTAGATGGGTTCTCAACCTTTTCAGTTGTGAAAGAGTCCATTCATAGTCGAATTTTCTCCGAATTACAATATCGATTTCTCTCTGTAGACGAGAGATTCCGGGGCACGATACTTGTTGGAAGCTCTATAAGTATCCTCTTCTTCAATCTCTCAGCCTCAAGACTCCATTCTGCAAGTTATGATTTCTTGTATCCATGGACTAAGCCTTTGCATAGGTTTGAAGTTGTGGTTTTCTTTTTTAATTGCTTTGTTTTTTTGGACAAAAAGGTATTTCGGTTTGTAAATTAAGGTTTATATTGCACTTCAGTATTTTTTTTAAAATCCTAACTATTGACAAAAAAAAAAAAAAAAAACACAACCAACCTGAAAGGTTACCCTGAATAAAAATAAAACAGAATCCAGAGGTTGTATTTAACAGAGTAAGGACTGCGTCAGCTATGATATGATATGGGAAAACAAACAAATTGCACAAATCACAATCTTACGACTCCCAACTCAAACTTTTTTAGTTCAGTCGTCTAAAATGCTTGTATTGCTTTTCCATCTCTTGCCCACGCCCAAAGAAGTTCTCGAGGGTTCGCCCCTCGAGCTCTTCTTTGCAATTGCCATCAACGTATACGTTTCTATCTTTTGCCATTTGACACGTAAATTGACCAATTTATTTTTTTTTTTATAAAAAAAAAAGAGAGAGATCCGAGCATGCATGTACATGAACAATCTATTAACAAACAAATGTGCAGAACAGCAATTGAGCTGGTCAGTGGTCATTGCAAGAAAATTGGGATGATGGGAGGCTCTGATGGAGATTCGAGCAACGGCTTCAAACTAACTTGGAACCAGAATTCAGTATCTTCAATTATAGAAATTATTCAGCTTACAGCTATTTTTTACGCTTCACCATGACTAATCATCATAATCCTACTTATATCGATTGCATGCATCATTAAATATTTTGACCAAGGGCAACCCCTTTGTTATAATATGACACCAAAATTATCAATGATACCACATTCATGTGAAAGGCACCAAATCCACATAATTCCAAAAGAATAAAATACGTTAATTTCCCAAAAATTTGCTAATTTCTATGAACTAGAGTAATTTACCAAAAATTTTAAAAGGATTCCAGTACAAGTTGGAGATTAGGAAGCCATAAATAGTTTCACTTTGTTTATACCTCCCATTAGAATGGGCTGGAAACCATGCGTCTATCTTACCGCTTATATCTCAAACCTGCATGCAGCAGAAAAGAAAAACACCTTTATTGAACTTTCCAATCAGTTTTTGTGCGCCAAAATTCAACTGCGTGAATGAAGAGGCACTCAAATCAAGATAAGTAAAACCACATAAATAATTTATGCGATTTTCACTCCCTTTAGGCTCATATATTCAGGATTTGGGGGTGCTAAATATGTACGTGATAATGTTAATATAGCGTTCTAATTCACTAGAATGCTTAATAATATATTATGACATTGGTTTACCTTATCACAATTCTATAGGAACTCTCATGCCATCATGTGCAAGCTGCACTGGTATACCTTCCCTACACGCAAAGAATGACAAGGCATCAGCTTCTTATTGTTTGATCAGTGATAAAAAGCAGAATAATTCTGTTACAAACAATTCTTATTGCTTTTAGTCAAACAGCCAATCTATGTTAATTTTGTGAGAAAAATGAGCTTCATCAATGAGACCATGGTCACTGAGGAAATTACCTTTTAGACCATTCCATTAGGAAATCATTGTCCGCATAATGATCAAACTCATGAGTCATTCCAATTAAAAGAGCTTGCTTTGGACATAGTCTCTTCACAGCTTCAAGGGTCTGCACGGTTAGCAGTGTAAGTGACATTACATTCCAAAAAGAATAAAACAATAAACTAAAAACAAACCTGGGGAAAGCAGAAGTGAGTGTTGTGCGAGCCATTCTGCAGAGAGGAGGCAAGCAGAAGAGCAGGGATATTAATTCATGGATAACTTCAGTAAAAAGAATGCAAGTGACAGCAGAAAAGTGCCAATTACATGTGCTACCAGTGGCATAAGGGGCAAGAGAGTGAGGACAGAATAAAGAAAACAGCATAAGAGAGAAGAGACATGAGAGGGGACAAAAAAAAGGAGGTTTCAAGAAAATATAAATTGGGTGGGTGTACTCATTATACAATTTGTTCAATTCCCACTTCATTCAAAATGAAACATATCCATCCATGCGCTATGCCAACCATGAAAAATCCAATACATCATCCTTATATTCCATTAAACCTAAGGGGGATTTGAATGAAAATGATATACACCAACAACCATGCTTATTTGAATAGACAGGATGAATCTGAACCAGTCGGTGTATTCTTGCAGTAGCCTAAGTCAATTATAATACATTATATCTCACATTTCCAAAGTCATATCTTTTTCTTTTAGTAGACCTTTATTGTTGAATTCCTTTTCCACAGAAACTACTGAGAGATGACAAAGAAAGTACAAATAAACATACTTTTCTGGTGACTGACCTTGTATAAAGTGTCCAAGATGAGGAGATCCAACTGTCCAGCCCCAGCTTTTGAAATCACTGCAAAAATCAAAATTCACTAAATGAAAAATCTATGAACAATGTGAAAATTTCCAGAAAGCAATGCCAAAATGCTAGCAAATCTTTCTTCATCAATAAGATGAATCAACACCATTTATTTCACAGGACCTGATAGCCTCGTGACAAGCAGAAACAGTGTAAAGATATGTACAATATTTATTATCATGACAAAGTTGACATCATGAAACTCACAATACTCTGTACTTTCAGGGAAGCGTGAAACATCAGATATATAGGCGACTCTACTTTTTTCTCCAAAGAGAAAACCCAAAGAAATATAGTCTTCTCCATGCATCACCTGCATTTATTTGAAAAAAAACATACACATTAGAAACAAGGGAAGTGCAAGTAGCATATGCTAGAAAAGAGAGGTTCAGAGCAAGTAACTGGTAAAGGCACAAATTGTATGCCTGATGTAACAAATGGTCGTTGACAGTCCTCCTCAATGATTTTCCAATCAAGCTGTGCTACTCGTCTTACTTCTTGACCTTCCCTTAATTTTTTCTTCATCAGGTAAGGGAATTTCACTGCAATGCTGTTTCAAAGGTAAAATATAGACAGACATCAAAACAGTGATATTTTATGTCAAATTTTGGGTTTGAATTTTTTGAACTTTCAAAAAGAGTTTGAAGTTTAGCTGTATGTGTATGGGAATACTAAATCCTCAAGAGACTGAGAGGGCGTTTGGTTTAACTTTTTCACCCAGCTGATAACTGATACCCTTCCAAATAGCTACTTTATCAAAGACAAGGTAGCTGATACCTGTCAGCTGCATTTTCAATCAGCTCTAATTTTAGAGTTTTTTCTTACCAGATTTTTTATTTGGACAATAATATCCTTTTAGTACATATTAATTATAAAACTTTTTTATTCAAATAATTTAATATACTAATAAATTATTTATAAAAATATGAAATATAAAATATAAAATATTATAATAATTATATTAATTATAATGTTTTTTTTATATATTAATAAAAACATGTATATACATAAAAAATTATATTTTTTAACAATCATACTTTTAAATATTATATATACATGTACTATAGTAACCTATTACATATATTTTAATAATACATAAATAATATGATATATATCTTTGTTCGTATAAATAGCAACAACTATACATATTTCACCAAACTCTTAGGATATTTCAGCTGCAATTAGCTATTCACTATTATTTTTCAGCTATCAGCAATAACTATCAGTTATCAGATATTAATTGTATCCAACCGTTAAACAAAACTAGCCCTAAGCAAGGAAAGAAAGATCAAGTATCACTCTTTGATCATTTCGTATCCAACATTAAGTACAAATTTTCAATGATGTTAAGTTAAAAGCAAATCCATAAAAAGGTGCAAAGTTTTTATTCTTCTAACATACTTCAAGGAATGTACCATTTCAGATGTGTATGATCTATAGCTTTTCTGCCAATATATTCTAGGGGATCATCTAATGCTTATGACTTTTTTAGGTCATTTTTTATGTTCATCCCACAACGTGTTCAAGAGTCAATGTGCTTAACTAATAATTTGTTATCATAACTACAACAAAGGATAATTTTTATACACAACTTTATAGTTGTCACATTTAATTTGGCAAAAAGCTTGAAACATATTGTTATATAACAATTTTCCAACCATAGGTCTATAGTTGCAGATTGCAGCACCACAAAACCATAAACAGAACAGAGCATCACAAGGCCATACTTATTTACACATTATATCCTTACAATCGAGCGGTGAAATGATGATTGATTAATTTGTTGAAAACTGTGTGCATATAGCTGAATAGGAAAGAAAAAGTACCTATTCATAGCATACTGACTTAGGTAAATGGGGGTTGGATCAATATCATTTGTAGGACTAAAAGGTTGCACAGCACGTATATCATCAAGACCAAGAACTGCATCAGCATGTTCATGAGTCAAAATGATCTGCAGTTCAGAGAAATATCAGTAATAGAATTCCAAAAGGATGAGACACGCAATTATGAAGCAAAAATATAAATAATAAAACGTTCAATAGCACAAGCATGGATCATGAATCCAAGATAACAAAAAATGAACCTGTCTAAAAATTTTAGAATTTTGTGGGAGATGGTAAATATCTGAATCTTCATTTCATAAATACTTACAAAAAAGTTATTCTACCTGTCTAAAAATTTTAGAATTTTGTGGGAGATGGTAAATATCTGAATCTTCATTTCATAAATACTTACAAAAAAGTTATTCTCATTTCTCATAACAAAAAGGAAACAGTCTGGCTAAATTACAAGATGCAGCCACTTAAAAAAATTAAGATTCTCAAAAAGTTAATACTATACCTTCGTACCTACGTGCCACATTACTTTCTTCAGACAATTATAGTTAGGAGTAATAAGTGAGTTTGATGATGTCTTTATAATGCATGCACATGATTAAAAACTTTATATGGCTGATGTTTTTTCATTGCCCGCCCGCTCACATTGCCAACAATGATGGCATAGGCAACGAACCAATTATGGTGAGCTTTTCCTTGCCTAAGCCTTCCATTAATATTCTTCTTCTAACCAAGGATAAGTAAACACCAATGGGATTTCAATCCTCACGTTTGATACAGAAATATTGAATAAAAGATCATTCTCGTGCATTTCACGGATGGACTTCACATATTTGAATTTGCAATATCCTCTCTCAACTTCTCCCTACATATCCCCTATGGTCCAAAAAGTATGAAACTTGATTATTTTATTGGTCATTCAATTATGTAACAAAACTTAGTAACCATCAGTGACAGTAACTGAAAAAAACCATTTCAAAAGATATTGCCAACCAGCAGATGATGAAATCATGCATTCCCTAACAAAGACAAAAATGATAACTGCATTGAGATCAGAAAAGACAAAAATGATAAAGGGACCTAACTTAACAATTAAAAGGACTGCAGAAAACAACCCCTATTCCTATAGCAACTCGTATGACTGTTTTATCTAACAAACATAAGAAAATGTTTTCATCAGCATAGCAGAAAGTTTTTGATTGATGATTAAATTATTAACGAGAGATCAATGGAGAAAAAAGATGACTCACGGAATCCACTCGAGGAATCTTGTGGAAAGTAAACCACCTAAGTACTTGCTCCCTGAACGTCTTCCCAACATCAATCAATATATAGCTATGTTTCTCATCGCTCTGGCAATAATCTATAAGCAGAGATGTGTTGCACCTAAAATATTAAAAATAAAAATTAAATACCCAAAGTGGCTCATGGCACAAAATCATCAGAGTAAAAGAATTAAAAAAAAAAACAAAGTTATTTGCCTAGATAATTAAGAAGCAATTTCTCATCATTAAATTTTCTCAGGCACCGAAAAAATAAACAAAAAAACTTAGAAAAAATTCAATTGAACTAGAAATTTGATCTTATTGAAATTAAAATAGAGAAGGAGCAATTAAACTAGGAAACTGAACCTGTAATTAGGGTTTTTCTCCGGTGGGACGGAGAGTGCCTGGGAGCAAACATGGCAAGGCGGATCTGGAGGCTGGATGAGGCACATTGCGTTGGGGACAGCGCTGGAGCAGCCAGTGCCGAGAAAGATAAGAGCCGATCTAGCACCATTATCACCATTAGCAACCGAGGATGAAATCGGAGAGATGCCATTCTGGTAAAGGATTTGAGACTCCATTGCAATTTGAGTCTCTGTGTTAATGTGAAAGGGAATCCAGGGTTCTAAAGAGAAAGAGAGAGACCAGAGTCGCGTTAAGAACGTGGAGAGGGAATCTTTAGGTTTGGTAATTTATTTGGCTTGATCTCGCCCGCGAAACTTAACGGTTTTTGCGGTTGGTGGTGTTTGTTATGTTTACGCTTCCAATTCCGTGACGCGCTCACTCTGAATTTATAGTTATTTTTTAAAAAAATTACTATTTAATCTCAATAATAATAAATTAATTAGTTATTTTTTTAATTTTTAAAAATATATTAAAATAAAAAATTTATTAATTAAATTTTCAATTAATTTAAAAATTAATTAATAAAATTGAGAAATTAATTAATATTTTTTAATTATAAATATTAATAATAAAATAATTAAAAATTAAAATTAATTAGTAAATTTTTTTGAAATTTCAAGATATTTTAATATAATTTTTAAAATTAAATGATTAATTAGTAAGTTTTTTCAGAAATTAAATAATATTTTTTTAAAAAAGATTATAGTTAAATTAAATCAATTAAAATATAAATAAAAAATTATTTTATGAAATTTGAAAATAGTATTTTAATCTTATCGAAATATCGTTAGGAATTAAATCACTTATATTCTATTCAAAATTTTAGAAGTATAAGTGGAGTGAAATTTCTCAACATCCAAACAAAATCTAAATTATGGAGCAAAAATTATGAATCTTTTTTTTTCCTCGGAAATAGGAATATACAAAATTATCATATAAAATTATATAAGTAATCAATTAAAAATATAAATAAAGAATTATCTTATTAAACTTGAAAGTTTTTTACCCAATAAAAAACTAAATTATGGCAAAAATTGTGATTTTTTTCTCGAAAATATGAATATACAAAATTATCATATAATTAAATAAACAATATAAATTAGGAAATAAATCTAACTAAAAATTCAAAGTAAAAGAAAACTACAGGCATAAATTTAAAATTTGTAGTATAATTTTATATTTTAATATTCACTTATTTAAAAATCAAATACTATTAAAAAATAAAAAATAATAAAAAATAGTATTTTAACTTAAATTAAACACTAGACATATAGTTTATTATCAATTTGTTATAATATTTCAGAGATTATATATTCTGATATTTTGACTAAAAAAAATTAAAAAAAAAGAGTTAGTATGGAAAGATATTACTAAAATTTAAAAATTTTAGTAATATTACTAAAATTTTTATGTATAAATTTATTAATATGCTTTATTTTTTAAAATATTTTTCATTAAAAATTTCATCCATAATTTAAACATTGTCATTAATTTTTTTTATCTTATTAATATACTAAAAAAATGTTTATTTATAAATTTATTAATATTTTTATTTTTTAATATTGTTGTTAAAGAATGAAAAATAAGTCATTCTGTAAATAAATGTTAGTTTTTTCCAATCAAATGAAACCTTAAAATTTAAATATAATTTATATTGCAATTTATATTTAAAAATATTTTTTATGAAAAATATATTTGAAAAATAATTTCAAATTATTAAAAATAGTTAATAATTTATTTTATTAATAATTTATTATAATTTAATCAGTAAATTTTATTATTATTTCTTTTAAAATAAAACGGACAATTGCAACTGGGGGCATTGAAAAATCTTGATTTAAAAGTTGACGGGAACTTTCTTTTTTGTCCTTTATATTTGTCAATGAAATTTTGGGTAGCAGAAAGGCACTAGAGCTTGTAAAGAGAAAAGTTTTGCTAGGCAGACAATCGTCTCAATAATTTTTGGACTATTTTAAGAAATTAACAAGTATTTTTTTTTCAACCGAACTGAAATATATTTTTTAACAACAAAAAAAATCCAACAAATACTGCCGAGAGTTCAGAAAATAATTTGATGACCGCTGAATTTTTTCATTCTATTACAAGGCCGGATCGATAGTAGCAGCCCACAATCAGGAGGTTTCTAAGTCCCCGAATAAGTCAGGCCCAACCTGTTCGTCCTCCTGATCGGACTTCTATTTAAATCACTCAATCAGATCGGTTCGGCCTATTTCAGCCTTAAAGCCAGCCATTTTCTAGGTTCTGGTCATTTTCCCTCAAATCCGGTCACAAAAAGAAAAGACTGCAGGTCCAGTCATTTCCCAACCCTGTCCACTCGCGCGTCGAAGGGAATTAAATGCTTGCTTGACACAGGGAGAGTCCTGGGTTATCCGTACATATAAACCTGCACCAAGGGATAGGTGGTCCTATAGCGGAAAGGTCATCTCGCGTGAGGGAGAAGAAAGATGATAAAAGGGAGGAAACACTCTCATCTAGAGCTAAGTTTTTTGCTAATTTTACATAACTCTTGTAAAACCCTATTTTCTGAATTTCAGATCATCACAACTCATTTATAATGAATTTCATTTGGAAGAGCGCAGAAATTGTTCAATTTTTGGCAGAATATAAATGTAATAATATATTCAATACATCTGAATTTGCAAGAATCAACTCATTTATGCCCTAAATAAATAATTTTCAAATGCTTGTTTGTCTCCAATTCATGTAACTTGAATCTCTGTCCAGGCCAATATCCATGTCTCTCATATACTTACATACTAAAAATAAATCAATTTTTTAATACTATCTAATTAATTAATTAATTTGTAACATCAACTTTAGTAACAATGCCAACTAGACATATCCAATTAAATTTATTTTTGTTAAAATTTAATATATTTATTCCTTTCTTATTTCATGTATAAAAAGCACATTTGCATAGACAGCCTGTGGTTTGTTTTATGAACCACATTAATTACCTTTAAATATAAAAGAGATTTTAAATATTGGATTATATCTTAATTTGTAATCATTAATAGGGTTTTGTTATTCTCTTGGCATGATCTTCACTATTTTTTCCCCCTTCCTTGGCATGAGTAGTGTATGAATTGATTTGATCAAATAGTCTTTTGCTTCAAAGGTTGATGATTAGCTTTGTTGGAAAGTAGAAATGAGGCATAAAATTCTTTATCACAATCAATTTAGGGCATGCATTGTCCCCTCTTCAGCTATCAACCATATCTTCATTTCAGCTAATTAATTTTAGCAAATCCCATATTTGTAGCTCTTTTCCCATGCTTCTCGGTTCAAATCGAGAAATCCAATCAAATCTTTAGTGATTCAGTTATTCGAGATAATCGATTTGATTCGGCATAATATTTTTAAAATTATTTAATTATATACAAAATGATTTTCACTGCATACTAATCCAATCCAACTTCTGCAGCCAACCTCTTTCTCCCCTTCGACCCTTTTCTTTCTTTCCCCATTCTCCATTCACTCTTCCCTCTTCTACTTAAAAATTAAAATCCCTAATCCCCTCCCAACCTCCACCAAAGACCATCAATCTTTTTCCATCATCATCAATCATCGGCTGCCATCTTGTATTGCGAACGGTGTCGCCGTCGGTCCTGTCATCTTCTTTCAATTTTTCGCTTCTCTACTCAAGTGCTCATCAATTTCTTCTTTCTAATTTTATGTTGACTTAAAATTTGAGATATTGATTTATTTTAAATATTATTACTGAGATTGGGTTTTGTTTGAAAAAATGTCCTTTGAACTTCTCTGCTCAAGAGCTCATCTCTATATATATTAATGAGATTGGATTTTATTTGAGAAAATACACTTATGAGAATTGGTAACTTTTTATATATTATTTTATTATTGATTTATTCTCCTGAAATTGAAAATAAAAAATTACAAATATTTACAAAAGTTTAGTTTGAAATAACAAAATTAAATCAAACTGATTTAAAGGTCCTTATATTAGGACGGATTCAGAAATTTTGTTTAAGAGTTAAATTTTAATGAATTGTTAGTAAAAATAAAACACCTAAAATAAAACGCATAAAATAAATATATATTTAAAATTTATAAAAAATAATAAAATATTATAATTAAATTACGATTTATTTACTTTTATTAATTAAAATATATTTTACAAATATATGTTTCAATATAAACTAACTATCAATCGATTAACGGTTTTCTCTTATGAAATCCACTATTAATAATATTTATTATAAAAAAAACTCTTTTTGATACGATTGTCATATATGCAAACTCATAAAAAATATTAGTAAGATAACAATTTAATATAATATTTATTTTTTAAAAAATTAAATTATCTAACCTATTAACTATTGAAACAATATTTCCATTTTACTTTTTTAAAATTTAAATAATCTAACCTATTATCTATAAAAAAATAATACTTATTTATATTTAAGTATTTTTAAATTTAAATTATATAATCTATTATCCATTAAATTTATATTTTTTAAAATTAAATTATTTTTTAAATTTAATTAATCCATAAAACTCATTAATTAATAAAAATACTTTTATTTATAAAAATTTAAAATTTATTTCTCTAAATTTAAATAGTTTGACAAATAATTTTAGTTATAAAAATAGATTAAAAATTAATTAAGTGAGATAATTACTTCTTAACAATAAAAGTAGCGTATATAATTAAATTATGTAATAAATAAATAATTTTTTTAAAAAATTATGTATTGGAGTTGAAATTTTAAATTTTTTGAATTAAAATAAATAGAGAATAAGAGGGATAAAATAAAATGAACAATTAAAATTAAACGAACTAATCAAAGGCAGATAAAGAATATTTATTTAATAAAAAAATTAAAAATTTAATTTTATAAATTATAAAATATTTTAATTGAGTAATTTTAGAATAAAGACTTGTTAATAAAATTTTTAAATATAAAAAAATCTAATAATAATTTTTTCTATTATATGTAAAACTACCTAAATATCTCTATACAATTTAAAATTTTTTCCAGAGAAACCCATATCCCCTTGGCCCCACATTGGCTCTCTCCCTGATTATATTACATGGAAAGAAGTTGAGTAAACATAGTAATAATTTATAGAAATATTAAAAGGAAGCAAGAAAACATAAAGACATGACATTTAAGAAGCTGGAATCAAAATTGAGAGGGCAATTATAGAGTTGAAAGTGGCAGGAAGCAACCAGATTTTAGTGGAAATGATTTAGCCACCTTTAATTTTGTCTCTGTGTTTTTGGTTTATTTTTCCATGCATATATTCTTTTGTGTTGTTCATAATCATACCCTTTGGCTAGGTAAAGCTTTTATAATTAGAAATCCATTCCAAACCAAGTCAAAGACTAGGTTTTCAAAGCTTATCTAATTATATTTTTTTTAAAAAAATAAATTAGTTAAATTAATTTTAAGAGTGTTTTCTATAAAATTACTTTTATTATATATATATATATATATATAGTTATCAGTTCATACAAAGTAATGATTAAGGAAATGATGTACTGTTATAAGCAAATAGCTAAATTATTTGTAGAGTTGGGTTACATAAATTATTAAAAATTCTAATTCTTACTTTTTTATTAATTTTAATTATTAAGTATTTTATTATTTAATTTTTACAATTTAAAAAATTTATTAATTAATTTTTTTCTATAATTTTAAAGGTGGAGGAATAATAATTTCATTTTTCAGTATAGTTTTACCCGTAAAAAATAGATGAAATAACTATTTTATTGACGGAAAAAAATAATAAAAAGAAAAAGGAGGAAGAGGGGAGAATGGGTAATTTGATTTTTTTTTTATATTTTTAACAATAAAAATAGACGGAGTAATTATTTTGTTAATAAAAAAAATATTTTAATAAATTTTTAAAAATATAAAAACTGATTTATTAATAATGGCAATATCCAAATACAAAATTATAAGTATTTCTAAAATTTGTGCAAATTAAAATAGATTGTGTAACTAAATTAAACTCTCTTAAAATTAAAAGCTCTAACTCACTCAAATTTTTTTTTTTTAAAAGCTAGCTTAAGAGCATATGATATGAGGTTAAGCTTTTGTCTCGTCTAACTTGGCTATTAGATATTTACTATAACCTTCTCTTAGCTAAAATTAATATAATAATATTTGATGACCGTTGAGTTTTCTATAATTGAAGGCAAGGACAGATTTTAAAAGAAGGACGCAGGCTTAAGGCCTACCAGTTTCTCAAAGCCAACCAACCCAACGTGGTGTGCCCCAGTCCAGCAACGAGAAGCAGGCCAGACAGGTCACACGCGTGGGCCCATCTGAAGGGAGTCTAGCTCGGTGACGTGGCAAGAAGTAGGGAAGCAGTCCAGTCACCTTGTAGCTTTGCCTGCATATGTGCCAGGGAGAATTAAATGGCAGTCTAGCATGGAGAGGGGATCTGACACATCCATACGTACAGAGCTGAGTGACAGACAGATGACACTATAGCAGAGATGCAGTTATACATCACTAGCAGAGAGGTCTCTTCTTTCTTTCTTTTTTTTTCTAGACTCTAATTTTTTTTTTCTCTACAAATCTTGCCTACGACACTAGTTTATCCACCTAACTTGAACGTCGAAAGGTTTCCACCGGAACATCTCCGGTAGATCTCTGACCATCTTTCTTTATTTTACAGGTTTTTTCATCAAATTGAACATTAAGAGACCCATATGATGAAGCGAGAAGAAAACTAAATCTATCATAGAATAAAAAGAAAATCAGATCTATCATGGCATAAGTGGAAAATTAAATTTATCAATATTGAAATAATTTTTTAAAAAAAATGAGATTTTAATTTTGAATGTTTATTTTAAAATAATCTCACTTGATCGATAGAAGAAAATGATATAGATATATATTATATAACTCATTAATTGTATAGTTTTTATTCAATCTTTTGACTAATTATTAGCAAAGTATATTTAAAATCAAACAAGCATGCATTTTATTATTAAGCTAAATTAAACAAATTTATGTGTGAAAAATAATTTAGATCGATGTGAAAAATATTTTTTGTAAATTTTTTTAATAAAATAATTTATTTTTAATATTTGATTTTAATAAAAATTAAGAATGTTAATAAAGCAACTACGGCGTAGTTAATATTTGGATGTGGGGTTTGAAACCCTTCTTTTCATCCAAAAACAACTTTCCAGTTAAGCATGGAGACTGCAGAGTGCCAACTTTGATGATGATTTCCACTTCACCATGCATCTCTCTCTCCCATTATCTTCATTTTCTTTTTCTTTTTTTTTTCTTAAAAAAGAAAAAAAAAATCCCTGCATATTAAATTTAAGTTTTTTAAATTAATTTATTGCATTTAAAATAAATAAATGAAAATTAATTTTAATTACAACTAAAGAGTATTAATCGGACAAGCTGCCACCTTTTTCTCAAAGCGCTCTCTCATGCAGTCGCGTACTCGCGTGTGTATATTAGCTTATGAGTCCTCTCGGAAGCTAAACCAACTTCAGATATATGCGTATGGACGAGTCCGGGCGAATGCGGATGGGAAGGCCCAGCTTACCACGGCGCCGTTCCATGGAAGACACGTCGGCTGCCGCCACAAGACTTTCCATGGAGGCCCTGGACCCTGACGACTTCGCTGACGTTTTCGGCGGCCCACCTCGCAGCGTTTTGTCCCGTAAATACTCAGCCGACTTCACTAGATCATCCACTTCTTTTTACGAGGACATTTTCCGTCCGCCGGAGTTTGTTACTTCCATCGAGAAGAAGAGTGGTGGAGGACGGAGCTTGCCGGCTTTCAGGATCCCTGCTAAGGGTGAGGGATTCTACGGTGATGTTTTTGGTTGGGAGGAGGATCGGAGGTCGAGGGACAGATCGAAGCCTAACTCTAAGGCTAAATCGAAGTCGAATTCCTCGTCGGTGCTGAGTTCAGAGGAGCTGAGCCCTCATCGGCGTCCAGTGACCGGCGATGATGTTGCATTGTCTTCTTTTGCTTCGAAGCTCAGGTATGCAGAAAACTAACGGTTTCTCAGTTTAGATTTATCATATTGACATTTATGCCCTCTTGTGGCTAGATAGAAATTAAGTGTACAAAAGGTATTAAAGATTAATGGCCAAACGGGCTGTGCTCCAAGATTCCACAGTTGGCTAGTTAGCCACCGATCCTTCGTTTTAGCAAAGCCACCATCATGGACTTTGTTAAGACATCATTGTTATGATGCTTTAAGCAATGGGCAAGTTGATACTAAATTTTCTTGGAGATGATTCTTCACATGCTTTGTGGGGTAGACGTGGCTCCACAAGCCATTTCACTTTACTTCAGATTCCTTAATTGGGTAGTCGACAGTTTTTCACCTTCAACAAACATTTACCATTCCAACTCTTCGGAAATTCTAGGAACAGTTACTTTGATGTTTTATTCTTTCACTTTTCACCTCCGTATTAGTTAGCTTCATACCAAGAGTAAGTATACGCCTTTTTAATTTATATTTTTTTCCAGTTAATCTCTTTTCTTTGGTGGATAACTAGTATGGCTTGTTTTGTGGAAAAAATAATTGGCATCAAAAAGGTGGAGAGAGCTTAGATGTTCATCTTCTTGCAGGCCTATCAATGTGCCTTATAGATGGACCACCACTGCAATGAGACCTGAAGAACAAGCAAGGAAAGTAGAGATGCACTCTTTTTCAAGCAATTTTCCTTCTGACGAGTATTACATGGAAAATGAATACAATGACAGTTTCAGAAGCTCCTATATCACAGTTTCACGGCAGATCTCATCCCCAGAAACCATTAGTCTTGATCCCAATTCATATCCAAGCATCAAGGTATCTGTGGACGATTTAGAGCTTAACTCCACTTCCTCTCCTGTCTCTTCACTTTGTCAAGAACAGGTGGCAAGTGCTGGTAAGCAGTCTAATTTAATGCCAGAAGAAGAAATGGAACAGGAAGAAGATGAAGTTATTAGTTCTTATGTCATTGAGATCAATTCTGATCATAGAGAAGTAGCAAGTGAAGCAATTTCCATTGATGAAGCAATTGCGTGGGCTAAGGAGAAGTTTCAGGCACAAAGTTTTGACAGACAAAAAAAGGAAGATCTCTCAGCTGAGGTAGAAGGTGATATCATAACTCATAGTTTGACCTCAAATTTCACATTGAGTAGTTGTGAGGATAAATGACAAAGTTTTTTCTTTTGTCCGCGAATTCTGCAGAAAGGCCAAACTCGCATGAATTTATATCATCACAAATGGATGGACATGGAAGTACGCAATCTCCCACGGTAAAGTACTGTTTTCTGAAAGTATAAACAATAAAGTATGGATGGTTTATGAATGACTCGGTGCTTGAAACAGAGTTCACTGAAGACTATATTAAAATTTGCCTGTGCTGGTCACTTGTAATAATGTCAAGAATCTAATAGCCTATCCAAACTGAAGATAGCATCTATGCATAGAACTAGTGCAATATCATAATTAGTGAAGAATCACTCCACCAGGCATGTGCATGTATGGGGGTACTAACCTGAATGTGGCATTTGTTTTCTTGCGCTTGAATAATCAATAGTGATGATCATAAGGGAATGCAATATTGAAAGAGCTGGGGATCACTTATCACACATACCTTCTACTTTCACAGGAAGAAGAGTTAAAGAAATGGAGAAGTGAAGAAGAAATAGAACAATCAGAAAAAGATGTAAGCTCCTAATGCTATCAGAGTCGATGGGCACTATGCATAAAATAAAGCTTGGGTTTGAGTTGACAGCTTTCTTGCAACAAGTGATGCGTTGCCTGTGACCTGAAAATTTCTTTTTAAATACGAGGATAACATCAAAAGGAATGAGATTTCTGATGACATCCATAAAAATAATAGTGTTATGAAGTTACAACTTGTAGCATTTTAGTTAAAACATAAGGAATGAGATTCACTGATGCTCTGTTTTTTATCCGCAAAAAATTACAGATGGAGCTGGAGCTACTGGATGAAGATATCCAGTTATGGTCAGCCGGCAAGGAGACCAACATACGTTTGCTGCTTTCAACACTACATCATGTAATATCTCCAATCTTTTCTTGTGTTTGCTGGGATTTGTCAGTGTGGGGATGCTCATGGAATTGCATGTGAAAAATAATTTTGTTGGCTTTGAATTCAGATTCTCTGGCTCAACAGCGGGTGGCCTGCAACCCCTCTAACCAGCCTTATTGAAAGCTCACATGTAAAGAAGGCCTATCAGAAAGCAAGGTTGTGTCTCCACCCAGACAAATTGCAACAAAGAGGGGCTACACTACAACAAAAGTACGTTGCAGAAAAGGCCTTCTCCATCCTCCAGGTATACAAAAGAACTTATTTCAATAGATTTTCCAAAATTGTTTCAGTAGACGGAGAAAAGAAATCAATAAACCAAAATGAGATTCCATTAGCAAAGTACTGGATAATGATTTTGATGGTAACAAACTTGTCGCACGTGTTTACAGGACGCATGGGCTGCATTCATCTCCCAAGATATCTTGTTTAACTAGTGGACAGTTCAGGATTCTTTTGTATTCAGTTTTGTGAAGTAAGTTGGAAACCAGGGGCAAGTTAGCTAGAACATTTGAAGAATGGAGAAGAAACACTTATTCAAAAATTTTATATGTTCATCTGATGCCTAGCTTGCCTTCTTCTTCCATCCTAAGACGAGATGAAGATAAGAATGATAGTATTGTTAATATGAGTTGGTATTTGGGTTTGTATTCAAAACAACACTCTTCCAACTCCACCTCCCAGATCAGTTGTTCTTAATCAATCATTCATATTCCACCCTTGACATAATAATGTGTTTTTGGACTGTAATTTCCATCGAATTATAATGGGTTGCCCATCTTTCACTTGTGCTTCCATGTGCAAGCTGATATAAAACCACAATGTATTCCGACGCACGCTAGTCAGGATTCACCTGATGACCCTACAGAAACCACAATCCTTCTGCTGAAACTTGCCCCCTACCCTATAGAGGACCTCTCAGAATGGTCCATTGCATTTTAAACAACTCAATCACTCCCCTGTCAGACATTTCGAGTCTTAAGGAAATCTGGGAGTAGTCTCGACAATTTTCTAGGTTTCATGGGCCTGAGGATTGAGGAATTAAGGTTCTCGTGTAAAATTGAGCGCGCTAAAAATATCATCACAACAGAGGTAAAGGAGCGTGAATGGCGATGGCAAAATGGACGAGGGGACCATTTTGTAAACAAAACCAAACCAAACCTTAAAGATGTTTTGATCTATTTTTCAAAATAGAGAGGGGCAAGTATTAGAAGTGATAATATATATAAAGACTATATAACAAATTGACCTTTGAGTATAAAGATATAATCACTCCTTTAAGATGCAAATAGATTGAACTCTTAAACTTGCAACTACCCGCATGATTTCAAATTTCAATACAAGAGAATCCAACAATATTGCAGAAATAAAAAGCTCAAGGATCTTTATTATATTTGATTCGAATTTGAGATCGTGATAATAAAAGTGAAGCAAAGAGCTTGAATATAAAAGAACACGCAAATTATGATGCATAAAACAGCACCTCAAATTTTTCGAGTATCTTACAAATATCCAACCATGATAAGGGAAAAAAGGGAAAGGAAATAAAACGAAAATTGCTGCAACTTTCCAGCTTACTTCCAAGTTCCAAAACTGATGCAGTTTCATCCTACATAGCATTTGCATAAGAAATTTTATAATCACAGTTGCATGATTTGCATTCTTAAAAAGAACTCGTCTCAAAAGAAATGAATTTTGTGAGAGTTCTATAGTAAGGCTTATGAAGCATGAATTTACATGTTCAGATCAGTTTATCCGACCAACATGGAGGACAGAGTTCGAAATGTTCTACTCAACTTTCTGCTCGTTTTATCCAAATATGTTCCTACATGCATGGCAGCACTGGTCATTTATCTTTTCTTTCCCCTCCAAACTTGAGTTCCTCAATTTTGGCCTACTTCTCCATTCATAGATGGCATGACTTCACCTCAAGGGTCCAATAATCAATTCCCACAAAACTCTCAACTTTTCTTTATTTTACTTGTGTATGCTCCATTCAACTCAACCCATAATTTATTTTTTTCTTTCAAACAACTTAATCTCTCTCTCTCTCTCTCTCTCTCACTGAATTCCAATCCTTAATCAAATAAAAATGGGACAGCACAAACTCCTTCATTCTAGTCAATGACCATTACATGTAAAAAGTTGTATAACTAGTTCACCACGGGAAGCTCAGGGCAAAATTTTAGAGTTGAAATGATCTTTCTAGTGATTGCAAGTACCTTTGCTATTTTGATTAAATATCAATGCTGCCCATGGCTTCTGTTCATGGAATGCCGTCGAAGGAGCTGACCAGGAGTTTGATGATCGTCCTGTGTGTCACATACATGTTGAGTTAAAAGGGGGTAAGAATTGAAACAAAATCCAAAGTTGGAGAAGACAAAGGACAAAAGAGAACATTGAACAACAAATAAAAAAGGAATGGCCAGCTCTGTATCTTTACACCAGAGCTAGGACTCAGCATTCAGGTCAGGAAAATTCATTAGTAGTTTAACCACATGTATTTAGAAGAAATGTCATCTCCAGGTGGCAGGCAGGAAGGATCTTTGGACTATTAACCTATATGGAACTTACACTCCAGAAGCTTAATCAGTGACTTGGCATGCGTTACAATTATTATTGCTTGAAATATATATGACACTTGGAACAGAAAGGGACACTTAAACAAAGTGTAGCATAACCATAAGATAACAAACACATTTACAAGGGGCAACTGATTTCGATCATGGAATCGGTGCCCAGCATTTGAAGGTTCCACCAAAAAGACATGGTCATTGTCGCTATTTATTATTAATAATACTAGCCTATAAATCCTTTCTTATATTCCATACATAGACTCAAGATTGAAATTAATGTTATTCTCAAAGTGAAGATGCCCATGCACACCCAATGAAAACTTCAGGCATGTTTAGCCAATTTACCCCTAAAAGCTTAAAACGAAAACTTGTCTGGATGGAGGTAAATGCAATTGACTGATTGAAACAGAGGCTTAAAATGGCACTTGCAGCCTAACTTCTGGTGAAAAGTTTTAACATAACTACATAATAGAACATTGGGAAATGGATTCATCATTTAGCACAAAGGTTGCATTTAGTACAGTAGTCAAGACAGAACATGCAAGCGAATAATCCCCACTTGTATTTGATTTCCATATTAAGGCTTCGTTTATTTGCGGAAAATAACTTGTATTTAGAAAATATTTTCCGTGGAAAATATTTTTCAACAAGATAACTTATTTTTCATTACTTAACTTCAATTTAAAAATAAAATTTATTAATAAATTTATATATAGAGGGCTTAATAACAACTTCCTCTTTTCAAAAGAGAAAGTTATTTTCCTTAAAATGGCTTACAACGTCAGAAAATATTTTTCGTGAAACAAACGGAGTCTAAAGGAATTAGTCAGGTTTCAAGCCCTCCACGGTACTCAGAAAACCCTATCATGTGGCATCCAATGAACTCATTGGACAGTAGAAAGGAAGAGATTGTCCTATCCAATCACCATTCTTTTTTCCCTCTCAACGTCCATGGGCTTCACTTGGCCAACTAAAATATTGCTCTTTTACTAAATTATACCCAAAACAAACAAAACGGCCTCTCCCCTGATCGGATTTAACTTATCCTACTCATACCAAGCATAAGATGGGACAACTGTTAGTCATCTTCTATCCTGTGTTACTATGTCCTATCGTGTCTATATTGTCCCCTCAAACGCAGTTGCAACTCCAAGGTACAAACCCAGTCAAAGTGCTATTGCACTAATCACGCAAATAAAGTGCTACATCTGAAATGCATGACCTGTTGTTTTTTATTAGTAGAAACAAATATAAACCAAAGAAGCTACTTGAAAAGCAAAAGAAGAAAGTCAAAGTTGTCCATTTTCTAATCAAACAAAAGAAAACAAAAATCAACGTGAAATGATTGACCTTGTATAAAGAAGCTGCTGACTCGGACTGCACCGTTTGAATTGGAATATGCCCCAGTGATTGCAGTGCATCTAATGCCTCCAATGTAAGCTGCCACCCACACAGTGCATCTGCATCAGCATTGTTGCCAGAACTCCGGCTACTACAGCCAGCAGCAGCTACATTTCCATTCACCCATGGACAGAACTGATTGTGATGAATAATTGGATCAAACTCTATAGCCTCTTCATAGTTGCTTTCACCTTTTGGTGGCCCTAAAAATCAAGTATGAGTGATGCATCAACCACACTGGTAGCAAAAGAGAGACAGCAAAAAAGCAAGTTAAACTTTCCATAAACTATGCTTTTATGTTAGTGGGCCTCTCTTCAGCATGCACAGGACTAAAAAAAATTACACACAACATCTACTTCATGAAACATCATCCAATGCATGGATATTACAAGGAAAAAAAGAACAGCACAATAGCTCCAGAAAACCCAGAAAAGTGTAAGACAAAAAGAATACCTATCCCATTGTTTGTAGAGGATGATTTTCCAGCCTTGCCAACCCCTTTCTTCGTTGTTTGATATCCAGAGTACATATTTGCATTGCAGGAAAGAGAAGGGCCATCATTGTTACCTAGAGCTAACTTGCAGCTTTGACTTGCCTTTTCACCACTTTCAACAGATTCAGCCTTCGCAGAACCATCTATTTTCGAGCCACTATCAGCCCTTTCCACAGACCGAGAGAACATCTCTTGGCTATCACCACCATGGGGATCTTCCCTGTTTATTTCATCAGGAACAACCTCATCCATTAATCCAGGACCAGGAGCAGATTCACCAGTCTGACCTTGATTTTCAACATCTTCTACTCTGGGTTCCACATCACCAACCACACTATCTGTTCTATGGACAGAAACATCAACCCCACGAATTTCAGCTTCATGACTATCACACATGCCAACACTGCCTCCACTAATACCAAAACTAGGACCATCCCTGGCCTGAACTGTCACAGTTTCGGCATTGAAAATCTCTTCACCGTCATTTGTACTACTCACACCCATTTCACCATGAGCTACTTCAGCAGCATATTTGACACTAATACTTTGCTGGGCTTGATTGCTATAATTCAGTTCAGATGTCTCATTCATGTCCAGATTGCCATGTGTACTGGAAGAAGGGAAATGAACATCATCAATATCTCCAGGGTAGTTCTCAACACTTTCCATAGAATCATCCGTGCTATGACAGACTGTATCCATTGCAATGACAGATGATGCACGAGTTGAATCCCTAGCTGATGGAATTCCAACAACTTGGTCACTTCCTTGGCGAAATAAATTAACCATATTTCCATCTGCATATATTTCCATACCCACTGAATGGCTAGGCCCGGCACCACAAGAATCTCTTTGACATGGTGAGCAGTGTGTATCAAAATCTGAGTCACGAGCACGTTTTGAAGGTCCAGCTGAAAATTGTCCTCCATCTGTTACTTCATCACCATCACGATCAATGACTGTTCCCTCCACACTATCAACAGGTTGCATCATCAAATGAGGCCTGTTATCTGAGCTGCCACCTATTTCCAAGCTCCGTTTACGAGTAGGTCCGCGTGACTCATAAGAAGCAGCACGATCACCAACCTCACTGCCTGAAGGCTGACCTATAATTAAATCTCTTCCCATTTCCAAATGACGAACACTTTCAGGGATCGCTGCCTTGTCTGGCAGATAAAAAGGTAAGCTCCCTGCCATAGTAAGATTCAGATCAACTTCTGTGTTTTGCAGCAATTTACCCTTGTCTGTTGTTGCCACCTCATCACGGTCTTCTGTAGGTTCTTTCTCTGTATCATCAACAGCAACCCAACCACTTATTCCACTTGCTGCACTCACTCCACGTGTCAATGCCATTTTCTTGCTTGCATCTGGAATATCAATGTTGTTGGGAGCAAAACAAGCAGGTCGAGGAACAGTCAAGAAATCCAATATCCTCACAGTAGCACCACATAAGCTACAATCTAGTAAGGGTGACCTGGAATCACATCTCGACTCTGCTACCAGTCTATTCTTTCCAGTGTTCTTTGTGGCTGACGCAGAATGCGCTCTCTTGCTAGGACCAGGGTCATGTGAAAGATGGACTTGGGCCTGGGCAGGGCCAAAAGAACACCCATTCCGAGCTGATTGAGCTGAATGTTCTTCACAGTCTTGAACATTTAGGAGCCATCTTGGCTCCCACCCACAGAGACTTATAAGCTTTTGGGCCTGCAAAATGAATATAATGAGGAAATAATAAGACATAATTAGAAGAACATCAACATCTAGCTGATTGGTAAAGTTAAAACAAAGTCAGAACAATGACATGCAACAAAAAGAGCATAATGTATCTTACACGAGAATACAAATAGGAGGCCCCATCTCTGGAGTTTTCAAGTTCTTGTATGCCCTCTGGCTTAAAGTCCCCTTCTCCAAAAGTAAAATTCTGTGAGTAGGACAAAAATCGGTCGACCACTGGACCCCAAGAAACACGCATCTGCTCAACAGCAGATGCAGCAACAATAGGAAGAAACTGAAATTGCATGAGCCCATCACATCTGTCTTTATATCCCCCAATTAAAGCAGACTGAGGAGTTGGAGGGAACTGCACTAAGCTTTCAGGACAGCTGTTCCCCTTCCACGGACAGCTGGTTTTGTGGCCATCATCCAGCTGTCTGGCAAATACTTCACCAGCACTTTCAACTTCAAGAAGAAGAAAGGAAAAAGATTGATATAAAGATGCTAACATATGGGAACAGACATTGATCTAATAAGCAAATAAAATTTGTCTAAATAAGGAATGCATCAATTTGCCATGCAATCAACATCACAATCACAGAAAGAAAAAAAAAATCAGAACACACCACGGGCCTTAAAAAAGACAATTTAGGAAAAAAAGCATCCTTAATTGATTTTCTAAAGTGTATGCCACAACAATTTACCACTACCATTCCAAGCAATCTTATTGCAACATGAGGCTTTTATCCAAAGCTTTTTTTAAAAAAGAAGTGCTTCAAATCATGAAAAACAAGTTAACTTGCTCTGAGATTAATTTTCAGCTATAACAAATATTTAAGTGATTACTCAAAGTCAAGGTTTTAAATATAAATTGCAATCACAGTCACAGTCATGGGTATCAAAAATAGGTTGCAACAGTTAACAAAACAGCCAAGCACTATTACATAATGGCCATTATTTAAAACCATGCTCAGAATAGCAAGTGAAACAGAAATGACAATTCTCAAAATAAATGTTAATAAACCTGGAATGACCCAGTGAAGCAGCGAGTGCTAGCTGAGAGATTTGAGCCAAGAGTTCATGAGAGATCTTTGAAGTCACCACCAATTGAGCTAACTTGATATTTGTATATTCTTTTGCTCAATATATATTTGATTTCAGAATTTTCTTTATCACATTATTTCATGAAAAATAAGTTATAGTATATGAAATGCATTATAACTATTTTTATTTTTATGACAAATAAAAGGACCCAATTTTTTTATATAATACAACACTATTAATTTTAGATTTTAAATCTTAATAAAATGCCAAATGGTTTATGAAAATAAATATATTTATTCAAATTTTCTAGTATTATTTAATAATACACCTATAAAATTTAATAAAATCTATTTATTTCATATAAATTTATAATTTTACTAAAATTACACATTCAATGTATTCAAGATAATACATAACATTTAATTTCATTTTGATTGAATCTTAAACCCGTGAGTCTCTACCATTACCCATTCATAGGCAGGGCTTAATTTGAAAACCTTGATCAAGAAGATAGTTACTCATTTATAGAAGTTTTTATGCATTGGTTATAAATGTTGAGCTAAAAAGTAACAGTGTTGTTTAGAATTTAAATATTTTATATAAATTTAAAAATTCCGTTAAGATTTATGAAATCTTAATTTTTTTTAAAAAAATAAAGATTAGCTAATTAAATTTATTCTTTATATTAATAGGTATGGTATTTAATTATTTTTTAATGACCCACTGATTGAAACATCGTCCCACTGGTTGAATAAGTGAACAATCTACCTGGTCCCACAACAGCTCTAATAACTATGCTCCAAGCTCTCCTCTGCCATTCTACCTAAATTATCCCTTCATCTCTCTTCTGCATTAGACACCAAGGAAAAAAGATCTAGGCCTTTTCTTGTCAATTTATCTACTTAATCTATTTTCAAACCTTCTCTACTGTTCACAGATATATGACAGCTCCTACTTAATATCAATGTTGTGCATTATGAAGTTTATCAGACACACAGAACAATGCTGGCAAAACCAGTATGTGTTGTGACTGAGATTGAGATTTGAAGTACTGGAATTACACTAGCTAACCTTCAGTGGGCGTCCAGGATGGTAGCAAAACAAAACTCAGGCATGCACCACATGATTCGCATACAATTTTATCAATTTCAATATTCATCCAACCTCTTTGAGCACAAGCCAACGAACTAGCAATCTGTAAAAAATTAGAAAAAGGATAATCACGTGACCAGAATTTAACCATGTCTATTACTAAAAAGAGAAACTGACGCTTCAAACCAGAATAATTTAAGCTCACAACTACTTAAATCCGAAATATATATTTAATTGTGCTGTGAAATAGCAAAATCTCTTCTTTGGGAACAATGATCATACAACTCCAATGAAAGTGTTCTAAAATTGAGACTGGAGGAACTTATCATCGCTGTATAGAATACCACGAACACTTCCACTAAATAACCATTTCAGGTCTTCCAGTTATAATTCTTTTCATCCCCTTTCCACAGTGCATTTCCATTGGAAATTGGCTACTGCCATGACTCAAAACTAGTTTAGGTTCAGTTAGTTCAAACCATAACATGAAAGAGTTGAAGCACTTTCTATGTAACGAGAAGATGACTTTTGTAAGGCTACAATGAATCGCATACATTTATTGGATGCCTAGCTTAAAGCTTAGAGTTATCATTCTCGCAATTTCTCTATCATATTAAAGGCAACTGTGGTTTTTAAGCCTCCATCAAATAAATGTGAATGGACAAAATCGTTTGATCCCAGAATCTCTAGGAACTACATTTTTGTTCCTCTTTAACCAGCACCCAGCAATTACCCATTTCCTTCTTCTGAAGCACGTTTGGGTGGTAAGCATCCATGTAAATCAGATAATTAAACTACATGATGAAAAATAATTCTCAGACCACATAATTGCCTCAGATATTTACTCTTTTAGCAAGCTACAGAATTTTAAATGTCATGGAATCCCGACTTCAGTATACAACTACTGTTCATTAATTTTGGGGTTACCTTAGGCTTTCCAAACCAATTTGACGGCTTAAAAGTAGCCAACCGCCTCAATAAATCCCCCCTTTCCCATGGCCTGCATGAAGGCCTTGATGATCCAAGAACAGAACCACCAGCACTGGTGCTCAACGAGGTCCATGGTAATTGAGAGCCAACACCAGAAAGAGAGGCTGCTTTGGAAGCATGCGTATTTGCTGGGACAGCAGGCGAGGATGCCCCAGCAGAACTGGAGGAAGGCAACACGCATAAAGCATCTTACTTCATGTTCATGAGAACCAAAAAAGAAAAAAAAAAGGCATGCTTAAACGATAACATAATTGCAACTGATTCATTAGAACATTTTATCTTTCACTGCCAAAGTCTTCCATAAAACATTAAATTATAATAATCCCAATTATCTCAATAGTCACTACCCTATCAAGGTCCTGAGAAAAAAGTGAACAACAACAATCGAAAACGAAGCACAACGGCCATTATTTTGAGCTCAATGAAATTGAATGTAGCAAAACCAGAAAGCTTGAAAATTATTGTCCAAATTTTTTCCTCAGCTTTCCAAAAACCAAACATCCAAGTATCCCAAACGACGCAGAGGTAGAAACAACAAAATCAGAAAACCCTAATTTCAAAGAAGCGAAGTGATTTCAAACAGTAACAGCTACAGCCAGGAATAAGAGATCAAGAGAGAGAGAGCGAGTATATGCACCGGGGCAAGAAAGAAGGGAGACGAGTAATCTGGTACCTCGCAGCAGGAGTGGGATCCATGGTCCCTCCGGAACTGATAACTTCTTCTCTCATTGCGCTTCTTCAAAGGGAAAATTTTGGTTTTTCGGGTTTTCCCCCCGTTTCGAAGCGGAAAATTGGAGCATACGTGTCAATGGCGTCCCCCCTGCAGCGAGTATGGATTCTATCTTGCGTGGCGCGTAATACTTATGTCAGCAGTGAAACACATTTTATTTCTGGTTGAATTGAAAAGAAAAAAAACGTCGAATTTAACAGAATAATTCAATATTTTATTAATTTTAATTTAAAAAATATATATTAGTTTAATAAAAATTTTAAATTATAAAAATTAATTTTAAAAAATCAATTTCTTTAAAATAATTTATATTTTATAAAAAATTCTCTTAATTAATTTTTTTAATATTTTAAATGTTAAAAAATATGAAATAAACTGACTAAATATTTTCTTTTTCAACACTAAATATTATCATTATTATAAGTTGATACTTCAACGGTCTTTAAATTTTTTATTAAATATTTTTATTCCTAAATGTCCGTACTATAAAATACTAAATGCTCTCATAAAAGATGAGTGCATAATTATATTTGTAAAAGGATAGATTATAATTGAATTTATTAATTTTCATATTTTTAAAAACCAACTAAGTTAGTTTATAATTTTAAAAAATTAATAAATTAATCTCACCAATGAAAATATAATTAAATCACTATTATTACATTATTTATTTAATATAATTTATTGTGTGTATTTAAACTATAAAGAATAAATTATTGAAAAGTATGAAACTGTATAACTAATTTGATTGGATTTTTAAAATATAATGACTAAATAGATGGTTTAAAATGCAACTTTCACTTAATTATAATTAAAAAAAATAAATGAAAGTGTTAATAATGGTGAAATTTTGGGATCAAATAGCTATATATTTGAAATTTGATTGACGAAATATACTGAAATGAATTTTTAAAAATGGATTTTTTTTTTTTTGATAAGTTTTCAATGCTACAGGATTAACAATATCTATGGGTATCCATAATTTGGTAAATTTTTATCAATAAATTGGAAAATAAATTGAATTCTTGTTAATTTTATGCTCCCATTTTACTTTGAGACGTGGCGTCCGGATTCCAAACTAGAAATAAAAGTATGCAAATTAAATAGCAGTAGCAATCTCTGAAAACAAACTACGTAAGCCGGGATGCAATCATGCAAAAAGATCAAGGCAGGCCTTCATGGCCAACCTGTGTGTGTTTAACAGAGAGCGAGAGAGAGAGAGATAAGCTACCATACATTTATTTGTTCAAACCAAGCCAAACCGAGTCGAACTAAGGTCTCTTGTACAGGAGCAAGTTCTGGACAACAACATTTAAAACTATAACAATGTCTATGAAGTATCAACACTGCAAGCTAAGATACTGTCTTTACAAACCATTATATTTGGACTAGACAATTCAAACCACTAACAGCAGCCCACATCTCATGCCGGTACGACAGAAGAACCTGAAAGGTAGTAAAAAAAATGAATCTATTGTCCATAGACAACTACAATGAGAAGCAGCAGAAAGATTTCTTTGGCTTTCAAAAAGTTCATCATATAGATATGTGAAAGACTGCACATAAAATAACAGCTAACAGATACTAACCACTTATCTCAGGCTGTCCTTCTTCCTTTTCTTCGTCAATTGTTCTCCAAACGATATCTTTTAGTCCAGCTGACAGGTTCTTGTAGAACTGTAAGTTACGCCAATTGATTTCAGAGTTAAAGCTCATTTCATCAAAAGAAAACATGCGGGCACTCAAAAAAGAATTCCACAAGAAGGATTAGCTTCATAGGCATTCACTTGATTGATGTCAAAGTTAAGATTCTTTTATGTCTAAAATTTTCTCATCACCTACTGATGCCAAATTTAACATAGTCGCTCGACCACAACTACTTAACACGTACCTTGTGAAATTCTAGGGTGTCTCCACCAGATTTGCGAAGCTCAACCATATAAAGAGAAGGGGCCACCTCAAAGATCTGGAAGGAAAAAGAGAAACTCAATAATGAATAATGGTAATACCATAGAAAAATCATTTTCCATCACAGATAATCCTCAAGACATACTTCTGTTGCAATAGATAAATGACCCTTACGTCCAGTCTTCTCCCCTTGAAGCTTCATCTGAAATTGGGAATAGAAATGATTCAGAATTAACAAACTGCTTAGAGTTGGCCTAAAACAATAGTTGCAAAAACAGCTGAACTTCTGAAAATATTCTCATTTTCATCTTATATCAACTAACAAGCATCAAGCAAACTAAAAGTTACTAAGCACTAATTTCAACAGTACACTTTGGCCAGCAACAGACAAATAACAGTTTGTCCAGCTCACGCAAAATGGCTAAGCATTCAAAGAACTTTATTGAGTTGATCATATCCATAGCATCATTCACAATCCCAATTAGGCAGTAGCAAAGTGAAACCAATGCAGACAGGAAGAAACAGGATAGTAAGACCACTTTATTGGTAAAAGAGATGGATAATCAAACCACTAGTGAGATTGGAGAAGAGGACATAATCAAACCTTGAAGTTATTTTTCTTGACTTCAAAACCCAAAGGCGTCGCAGCTTCTTCAATTTTTGAGATTATCTCATTTGCTGAACGTTTGGATGTAAATCTAGTTTCCCGTTTCACAAGTCCCTGGTCATAACAGGAAAAATAAACTCTGATAAGTTTTTGTAATTGAGTTAGTGACTACATATGCAAACTGTACGATTCACCAAACATGGAATTATTGAAAAAAATACACTATGAGACACAATAGTTACTATTGAAAGTTCAGTCCAGCAACTGTTTCAAGATTTTAACCATGTCTACTCACAAATTATTGGTTTTTGTACTTTTTCTTTTTCTTGTTGGCAAAATTTCAGAACATTTCAAATTCCATTTATATTTATAAAAAAAAAAATGAAAAGAAAGCATTGCCTTTACAAAGTATACCATTTGCTTCTCAAAAAGACTACTGAGGTTGAGACCCTGAGATGTAGAGATCAGTTCAAATGCATTCATAGTTAAAGGCGCCACAGGCCCTATAGGAGATTCTCGCTTCTCCACAACAAGGTTCTGACAATCCTGTTCACAAAGAGAAAATCAAGGCTCAAGCACTTAGTAGGAGCAAAATAACAAAATGAACAACGGAAACATGAGATCTTACCCCTGATTCATTGAAGATAGAGTTCACATCATCAAGGCTAACTTCAGCTTGTTCAAAAGCAGGTGGCTTATATCCTTTCTTAAACCACTCATTTTCAATAACCTCAGCAATAGTAATACGCTGTTGAATACCATTAGCATACAAAGTAAATTTACAGGTGCCTGATGCAGAGATGCATTCTTTTCCATACACATACACAAAAGAATGCAAGAGAGGAACATACCGTCGAAGGATTTGGATCCAGGATTCTTTTGATGAGTTTTTTTGCACTTGAGGAAAACCATGGAGGACATGTGAAGTCTGCCTTAAATATCTGTAATCACATAGGAAACATATAATAAATTAAAGCATACGAGTAACAGACGTGCAACAGTATACTAGGTTGCCATTTCCTGACCATGAATAGTTCCTATTTTACAACACCTGATATGAACCTGCTAACTACTCTCCAATCTCACATATATTCAACAGCTGGTAAGAATTTGATAACAAAGTAACTGTACAAGTGATCAACAGAACTAGCTTGTGATTGGCTCATTTGGAAGCTCTCGGTCTCGAGTTAATTTGTACATTTAATGAGCTTGCTTCAGAAGAACTTTTAAACGAATATTTTCGAAGCAAAACTTCTGTCTATGCACACCAAATTTAGTTAAATTAGAGTTTTCGAAGTAGACATCATCAAGTGAAGAGTTTGCTCTTGCTTTAAGGCTAGGATAAACACTAGAAATTTTTTACATCCTTTGTTTGACTAGAATAAAAATCTTGTGTTCCCGACAACCTAAAGTTATAAGGAAGGATGGAACTAGTCACCTTTTTATAGAGAGCCACAAGGTTGGATTCTTCAAAAGGCAAGTAACCAGCCATTAAGACAAAAAGAATCACACCGCATGACCATAAATCAGCCTTTGCACCATCATAGCCTTTATTATTGATAACCTAGATAAGTGAAGCGCCTAATAATCAGAAAAGAGAACGAAGCCTAGATAAGGCAAGAAAGATGATTCACAATAAAACTAGCATACCTCAGGAGCAACATAATTTGGAGTTCCACATGTTGTGTGAAGTAACCCGTCATCCTAAATCACAAATGGAAAAGGAATGATAATGAATCTTTCCAATAAAATATTCAGAAGTTACATAATGAATGAATCAATGGTGAAGTATCCCAGTCATGAATTCATTACACTTACTCGAACTTGCTGAGGTAGTGCACTTAATCCAAAATCTGAAACTTTAAGAACTCCACTAGCATCCAGTAACAGATTTTCAGGCTGTAATTGAAAACCACGTTAACATTCTAATCTTACATAACAAAAAGACTCTGAAACCCTGCTGAAAAAATTCAGAGGGTGAAAGGCGAAAACCAGCAGGAAAGTAAAATCTTCCACCTTTAGGTCTCTATGGTACACGCCTCTGCTATGACAGTAATCCACAGCATTGATAAGCTGCTGAAAATACTTTCTTGCTTCATCCTCTTTCAACCTCCCTTTGCTTGCCTAACTCGAGGAAACAGCCAAAAATCAGAACAAGGCATAAGAGTTGGAAGTAATTCTTCGGACATATCCACTTACAATTTTATCAAAAAGTTCACCACCAGTAACAAATTCCAAAACGATATATATTTTTGTCTTGCTTGCCATCACCTACAACAGAAATATCTCTGGAAGTCAATTACATAACCATAGAACTGACAATGTCAACATGTGCATAAGTAGCGAACATTAAAAATAATAAAGAATTGCAAACCTCAGTGAAAATGTAAGAGGAAGATCAGCTAAATCAGAATCTAAGCTACTACATCAAATAACAAAGGTTGAAAACAATTAAAAATTTGTAAAAACAGACTTCAAACCTCATACATGCGTATCACATTTGGGTGTCTAATTAGTTTCATGGTCGAAATTTCACGTTTAATCTGCAAAGAGAAAACAAGAAAAAAAAAATCTGACATTAGCTAAAACAGCAGTTAAGCTAATCGCCAAACATATGAGATATCATTAGTATGATGTGTAACCATCAACACCCAGAAATATTTTCATTTGGTTAACAAGCTGAAGTTGATCTTTTTTTACTCTCTACTGTATTTTACAGTATCAAAAAAGATACAGCAGTTATTTCCTTTTTCTGAGTATTTGATGTCACAGTACTACTGTACTAGGTAGCTTAACCAAAATAGTTACCAAAAAAAATTATTTGTCCTCTGACGAAGCAAATTGATGGGACAAATTTAGACTGTCAAAAAAGAGGACAAATTCAAACTTAAATTTTTAAGTTTCCTTTTCCTTCGGTGGAGTTGAGAAATAATAATTGAATAAAATAATACAAAAAATAATGCAGAAACATCAAGCTTACCGTTTACCTAACAGGAAATAAATAAATAAATAAAACAGTAACAAAAGACTAGTCTTCTAAATTAATAAACTACCCTCCATGATTGCAAACCGACGATTCTACCTCGTCAAGTCGACTTTGCCCCTTTTTCTTTTCTTTTCTTTCTTTTTTTTTATCCTCTTCCCTAACTCATTTTCTCGATAACCAAACAGCAAGTCAGCAGCCAATAAACAACAGCTCCAAATAGACAATCGTCCAAAAGAAAAGGCAAAAATCATAGGATCCAACGAAATTAATGGGTAAGCTAAGAACAAAAACCATTCAAAAAACAAGATACAGAATACAATTAATTGATACCTGACCGATCATTTTATGCTTGAGAACTTTTTCTTTATCGAGAATCTTAATGGCAACATTCTCTCCGGTCTCTGTATTCCTAGCAAACTTCACCTTGGCGAATGACCCTTCTCCGATGGTCCTTCCTAGCTCGTACCTCCCGACGCGCGTCCTACTGCCGGTCGCAGCACTCCCTCGAGAAGCCATTTTCCACCCCTCTCTCGAAGTTTTTGAGTGTGTGCAAGATTCCAAATTCTCTCAGTCACTCTTACTTGCCCTATCTAAGTCTGGAATCCCCTCAGATTGAAGATTCCAAATCGCAAAATGCAAATCCACCGTCTTCCTCTATCAGTCCCCAAAGATCGTATATCAAAACCTCTTCTTTTTGCAGGGTTGCCACACCTGAGACTTTGCCACCCTCATCTTGTTCGAATTAAAGCGAAAACGACAACTAAATATATAAAGTAAAATCTGCAGTTCCTACGAGGATCAAGCTTCAAACAAAGAGAAAAATAGAATCTTTTAAATCTCGAGAATCAAGGGGAATATGTCGAGGCATAGAGGGAAGCAAAAATCAACGGTTGGATCAGACAAGAACCCCATTAAGTCGGATAAATCAACGGACTTGTTTAAAAAAACGAAATCTTTCTAGGATCGATTTTCAAATAGAAAAGACACGCTGCTTTTTCATGCCAGCAACTGTCATATGGCACTCTTGTTCTGAGTCTGTGTTGTTTTTTTTTTTTCTCAAGGAGGAAAATTTGTTGAAAGAAAATGATAGAGCAGAAGAGGTCTCGCGAAAGATTGGAGCTTTGGAGGAAAGAAATGTAAGACGTGAATCTGAAATCTAAGAGATGAATCTATGGAGTAGAAATGAGCAGGGGTTGTTGGAAAGAGGCGTTTTTTTTTTATAATACGATTATTGCAATGATTTCTGATTCGTTGCTATCTGAGGAAGGTTTTATTTGGTGCTTATTACATGGTACGGCGGTTATTTATGTATTGTACTATTCGTTTATTCTTTTTAATATTGAGATTATGGCAATAGAAAATTATTATTTAATATTTTTTAAAAAATATTAAATAAATTTTTACAGTTTTAAAAATTCAATTAATAGCATTAGTAATATTTATTTATATTAATGGTAACATTCTTGAAAATAATATTTTAATTTAATTTTTTAAAATATAGATCTATTTAATATATTTTTAAAAAATATAAAAATTAACTTATTAATTTCACAATATTACAATACTTAGTAATTTTTTACTATAAAAGAATCTTTAAAAAAACAAATTATCCATACTCGATATATATGAAGTTAATATAATATAAATACGCAAATTTTTATTTATTTTTTGTACTAAGTTGACAGAGACTTGAAAATGAATATTTTCTTTTATTAAATTTATTTTATAAATCCCACGTCAATATCGACACAATTGATTGTAGAGATAAGAGAGGGGGCTCCAAGCGAATCAAATTACTCGGTAACGTTTGAGAATTTAGTTTGTTTTCTAAATAATTCAAACGGCCAATTTAAAATTTTGTTAATATTTAAGTCATTAGATTTCATTTATTTAGTATAGATTTATTAATACGTTCGTTTAATTGAATTTATTTGGTGTTAAAGTTATTGTTTTTAGATCTAAAAGTTCATTAAATTTATAAAATAAGTCGAGCAATAATCATTTAATATTTAAATTTAATTTCACTTATTTAAAATTTATAATTACAGTTTCAAATTTTAACAATCGTTTAGAACTGTGTAGTACTTGATTTGAATATTTTTAAATTAAATTAACTTTTAGAATTATTCAATATTATGTGAATACGAATAATTTGATGAGTTAAGATTATATAAGCAAACAACGAATATGCCGTATTTAATCAGAATTCTCACTATAAACTCGATGAATAAAAACTGAATACGAAAATTTATGAATAGGCTACTTATTTTATTTTATGAATAAAATAATAATTATATATTATTATCGATTTGACTATTATAATTATTTCCATCTTCTTTATAGACAAGAGACGATCTACAAAAAATGAAGGCACTCAAAATTTATGTGAATCTATCGTAATTAATTGGACTCAATTCATTTTTTTTTTTTACTCTTTAAAATATAAATATTTTAACCGAACAAAACATGATTTTATAAATATTTAACTTAAATTTAATGCAAATTTAAAAAAATTTAATAAATTAAATCTAAACATTTTAAAATTCAATTAAACTTGATTTAGCTAGTCCGATGACTATTAACTTGATTTGATTACTCCTAACCTCAAAGCAACTATTCATTGGAAGTCCAACTCTAAAAGGTGATAAGAACTAAAAGAAATTTTAACTTTTATTTTATTTGATTTTAAATATATTTTTAATTACTTAATACATATATAAGTATTGTCTATTAATAAAAATTAAAAAAAAAAAAAAAGAGAGAGTGGAGGAAATAGAAAGGAAGGGAAAGTAAAATTGTGGACTAATTGGTGAAGTCTATTAAGGCATAGGAGCATTTATTCGAGACGGGATTGAATAGTCACCATCTTCTCTTCTCTTCTCTTCTTTGGCCAATTCCTGACTTACGTATCAAGGAGAATTCTTGTTTTCTTTGGGAAATGGGGTTGCTTTCTCTACTGCTAAATTAATTGAAACACGTTTTTTCAAATTATTATTTCATTCACACTCCAAATTTATTGATTTTAGGTGTTGAAAAATATTCAATCTTGAATACCATTCAACTTAACTGATTGAGATGTTTACCTTACTCCTTATCACTAATTAGTCAGTTCCGTATTATTTTGTCTGTTTATACAATAAAATTCATTAATTAATTTTTAATTTTAAAAAATATTTATTTAATTTATAAATTATTTGTGGTGATCGCTGGATTTTCTCACCCCGATCTAAGGTCAGACCCATTAAAACAATCCATAATCTGAAGGCTTCTAAGTCTCCTCCAAGAGTCAGGTTCAGCCCGCTCAGCTAGGGGTGTGCATCGGTTGGTTCGGTTCGGTATCGAATCGAACCGGCCAAAACCGATTTAACTGAATTGTTTCAAAATGTAAATCGAATCGAACCAAATAAGACAGAAAACCGAATCGAACCGAACTGGTTCGGTTCGGTTCGAAACCGATTTTTGAGCTTTTTTTCTAATTTCATTGAATTATATCTAACCAATTGAACTCTCCAAAATCCGAAACTGTTACTGCTCACCCTCTATTTCTTTTGTTTTTTTTTTTTGAATTTTCTAATTGGAAGAAGAAAAAGTAGTCCTGCAAAACACAATGCTTTCAGTATAGTAATTAAATCCACAACAGTCTTTCAAATTCACAAATAGAAACTAAGTAGAAACTAAATTAGACTTCAAATGTTTGATTGTACTCAACAATCTAAGGAGCAGTAATTAAAAAAAAAAAATTAAAAAAAGGGGGCTCCGTGGAAGGTTAAAGAAGCAGTAACATCTCCAAACATCATGTTCAACCAACAATAAGTTAGATCTAATTCAGCCAATAATATTGAATAAATTAATAGCTCAGTAAACCAACAACCAAAAGATTTAATAATAATCAGCAAAACAACAAGATTCTCTGGATAAATTAAAAGCCAAGGTAATCAATTTAACTGTGAATGGGAAAAAAAAAAGGTTTTATATACATAATAAGCATAATCTCGGTGTAAAGATTAAAGAACACATGAATTAGAATTCTAGTTTGACCTCAAAATGGAATTTCCATCGCTTTCCTCAATTTTCTCGGGAACCAAATAGAGATAGAAACATGCGCCAGGGTTATAGTGAAAAAATAAGCTGAGCTAAAACCTAAGAGCATATATTACCTCTCCGCAACAAATCTTATCAAAGATCCAACCTTGACAAGCGACCCACCCTTTCACAAAATCAATTGGCTGCGGGACTGAAGCGGCAAAGGATGGAGAGAAGAGACTGGCTTTGGCGAGTGGGTGGCAGGGTGGGTGGCCGGTGGGTGGCTGTGGGACTGGCGACTGGGGTGGGTGGCTGTGGCTACGGGACTGAAGAGAGATGAAGACGCGACGGATGGAGATTAGGGAGATTAGGGATTTGGTTTGAGAGAGATGAAGGTATCGATGCGGTGCCGCGTGAAGAAGGACGTGGGATGGGAAGTGAACTTAATTGATTATAAAACGCTGCGTTTAAGATTAAATTCGGTCGGTTCGGTTCGACCGAACTATTTTGATTCCAAAACCGAACCGACCAATCCGAATTTTTAAAAAATTAAAACCGAACCGAACCGATTTTATTTTAAAACCGAACCAAATTATTAAATTAAATCGGTTCGGTCGGTTATTTCGGTGCAAACCGAACAGTGCTCACCCCTACGCTCAGCTCAAAGACCAGGCTCCAGTCAGATTTTTCGATCAGGCCGGCCCAACTCTTTCGGTCCAATAAATAGATCTTCTCTGGGTCTAGTCTTAATCTTACCTTTCGGTCCAGCTCGGAACCAAGAAGGAATTCAGCTCATTCGCCTTGTGGGACCACTCACATGCGTGCTCGGAGAGAATCAGGGGCCGTTATACATGGAGTAGCGATCTGATTTTCTCGTACGTCCATATCAACGTGACAGGGACAGATGGTCCAATGACGTACATTCTGTTACACGTCACTAGCGGACAAAAGAAAACATATAAAAGGAGAAATACTCTCCTCTAACTCCAAGCCTTTTCTAATTTTACAGAACTCAGTGTAAAATCCTATTTTCTATATATCAGATCATCCATTTGCATTTTTCAGTATTAGACAATTCACATAATTTTTCAAAAACTTTTAATCAAACCGCGTTGATGAAAATTATAAAATCAAACTGATTGGGTTTATTTTTTGAATAAAACAGTGAATGTGCTGAATCCTAACTGGATAAGTTAAATAAATGGAAATAATGGATGTTCAAGTCTTCAACATGACATAAGCCTCTCATGGATGAGATGGGTGACACGAAGGAAAATAAATAAATAAATAAATCTCAATAATTGACAATAAAAAATAATAATTTATTACTCAACATTAAAAGCCACAAGTAAACGCTTGAGCAGCTTATAAAAAGAAAAGTAAACACAATATCAAAATTTATAATAAAATAAAAAAGTCGGTGAAGGTGCCGGACTTCTGAACCCTTTGGAATAATATATTAAATTATTAATTATCTATTAAATTAAAAAATATTTAAATTTGATCATTTATAAAATTCAAAATTGTAATAGAAGATTCTATATTTAATATAGTTTGAAAAGTTCTACAGATATAATTATGAATAATTATGGCAGAATATGAAAAATATACAGACATAATCTGATAGATGATGATCAGATTGTATTATCTTCCTTAAACTCGACACCTGTGTAACCACCAATAATCATTGTCATTAGTCATGAGAGAATATTATTTAATCAAGACTTACTGCTTTTGTCTTTTAGGATGATAATGTTATTTTTAATTTCAAGATTACAATAATTGAATTTTTTCAATAATTTCATAATTTCAATAATTTTAAAATGAGGTAATAAAGTTTTCTGTAGCTTAAAAAGAAAATTTAACCGACATTGATTTTGCACTCTTTCAATTTTCCTTGGAACATGCCTAGTTGTCGATATTGTACGAGGTGGAGATTGGAACAGTTGAATTGGGCCAGAGCCTAAGCCTTTAAACTGTTTGGGCCCAAGTAAACTAAGGAGTCTTCCCAAATAAATTACTATTTTCCTTTCTTTTCTTTTCTTTTTTTCTTTTCTAAAAATTTATAAAAAAATTATTTTGGAAGATTTATAATTTATTATTGAGTATTGATATTATTAGTAGGGCAGTTATTATATTTTTAAAAATCTATTAAAACATTCTTATTTTTTCTCTCCGTTAATAAAATAATATTTTCATCTATTTCTACAGTAAAAAATATAGCAAAAAATTAAATTACCCTTTTTTCTCATCCTCCTTCTTCTTTGTCAATTCTTTCATTCTCTACTTTTTTTTCTTTAGTTCTTTTTTTTTTTCTTTTTCTTCTTTAATTTTTCTTTTTATTATTTTTTTTTAAGAAGGAGAAGGAGGCTATTCTTCTTTTTCTTTAACATCATCATCATTATCTTTTTATTTTTCTTCTCCTTTTTTTTCTTATTTAGGAAGAGAATGAAAGACTATTTCGTTGATAAAAAAAAATGATGATAACATTTTAATAGATATGAGAAAAAATAAAGATATTTTAGTAAATTTCTGTAAATGTAGGGACTGATTTGTTAATAATAACAATATCAAAAACTAAATAAAAATATTTTATTTGAGGGCAAAATTGAATTTTAAAAATTTTCTCTCTCATCATTTATCTATTTTTAATGAAAAAAGGAAAGAAAGACTATTTCGTTAATATAGAAAAAAAATAAAAACGTTTTAATGGATTTTTAAAATTATAGGAACTGACTTGTTAATAATGATAATATTTAGAGATTAAATAATAAATCTCCAAATAATTTTTTAAGGTTAATTGTATCATGCAAGTATGGGATATTCAAATTTGTTTTTCAAACCCTAGTTGTGTTGTTTCTATTTGCATGGAGGAAGATTTTTCTCCATGTCTTGTGTGGACATTTGCTTAGTCACTGGAAACTTGTCGGAAATCACTAGTTCACAACGCAACGTGGTCTGTAGGTTGCCTACTACCATCAAGCATCCCCAGTCATCAGTGGATAATGGTTGGTCATCGGCAAGATTATAAAACCAGAAAACATAATAGGTTTATTTTGGTTAAATGTTCCATTTCACCATTGTATCGGAAAGTTCAATTTCAACCATTTTTCACTTTTTATCCATATTAATCTATAAATATCCTCAATTTAGCCAAAAATTGAAAATTTTGAATTAAATATCTTCATTTACGTCAAAAGAATAAGATATTCAATTTTTAAATTTTAGAGTTAAAATTTTAATTTATTGATTTGATCTAAATCAAGAAGTTCAAAATTTTATTTTCTTTATTTTTAGTCTAAATTGAATCTAACTCAAAATTTCTCAATTAATTTAGACAAAAACTTAAATATGGGATAAGTTAAATTTTTTAAATAATAAAGCAGCGATATTGAGTATTAATCTAATATATTTTTTAAATTCTCGTGTAGTATCTTTATTTATAAGAAAAGAATTCAAATTAAATTTTTATAAAATTATGTATGAATTTATTTAAAAAAAACAAAATCTTGTAAGTTAAAAAAAATCAATTCTTTCATTCTAAATAAAAAATATGATAAAAAAATTAAAATTAAATTGAATTCCTATAACAATTTTGATTCCAAACAAGAGAATACAATTCCAAACAAGGGTAAATGTATTCTGCAACCAAATCTTCTGCCAAACAAATGAAGCTGAAAGAAACAATTTTGGCAGAGGTGGTGGGCGAGAATTGATGGTGCAAATGGATGGTGGTTAGGATTGTAGCACTAGCCACTAGGGGTAGTATTATAGGCAGTGGTTATGGCAGCTATGGCGCAGCGGCAATGGAATGGGTTGGGGGGGGGGGGGGGGGGGCAGTGAGGTGGTTGGCCTACGGTGGCGGTGCTGATAATGGTGGCTTGGTGATGCTTTGCAATAGTATCATTCAATAATTGATCTCTTATAGTTACCTGATAGAGAATGCATCAAAGCTGAAATTTGAAAACTTTACGCTCATCATTCAACTGGGTAGATGTGAAAACCAAATTATTTCAAAATCTCAACTAGCTAGCTTGATGATTATTACTGAAAATTTTTTATTATGTACAACATTGAAATTACAGACTCTTCTGTTGCTCTGTTACTAAATATGAGCAACTCTTGGTCATCAAAACCAATTCCCAATCCACTCCCTCAACTGAAAAACAACAAAAGGGGAGAGAATTAAAGACCCAAAAACAGAAAATTAAAAGCAAAAAAGCTTCCTTCAATTCTTCAACAAGGAATTCCAAGAAAGTTCTCAGTTTTCAAAGATTGAAAAAGATCTCTGAACCCCTTTAGGAAAGTACTTGGAGTTAGAGGCGGCGGCGGCAGCAGCAGCAGTAGCAGCAGCACTAGAATTAGCTGAAGAAGAAGCAAGAGATTTGCCTGGGCTAACATCTCTCTCCTCTTCATTAATTGTATCCATCATCTTTGATGCTCTATGCCTCATTACAGTAATGTATTGTGGTGGTGCAACCTCTAGAATAAACTTTGCTAAGCGTGAAGTAGCCATTGTTTTCAATTCTTCGGCAGGCTGAAGAGCTTAACAAGAGAACAAAAGCTGAGCAAAGGCTTGGTTTGAGATGTGAATGAACTGAAGCTATGGGTAAGATTTATAAGGAGATGCTCAGGCTAAAATTGAGTCACTGGTCCAAATCAAAAGAGGGCTAATTGAAATTTAGCATTATCAGTTACTGCCGCAACCCACTTTTAATATTAATTGCAGAGGCTTGACACTTCTATGATAATTTCCAAAGATAGCTTCGTCGTGGGTCCTTGTTTCTGGCATGTGTCACACCTTGTATGGAAAATTGGATTATCTCAAAAGATATGGTTTTTGTTGTGATTGATTGATTCCAAATTTGCGCTTTTCTTCGTTGAAGAAGGAGCAGCCTGTTGCTTGCCATCTGTCTGTTTATTTATTGTGATAGAAATGAGAAGCTCTTGTAATTTTTCTGATTACTTGCTTCGGAGGGAGACATGTTCTCACATGAGGTCTGATTTGAACAGTGAAGCTTAGCCGGAAATTTCTTCATAAACTTTCTTGTCTTTTCAGGGAAGAAAAGGCCATCTTTGGCTGCCTGGGATTCTGAATTCATGCATTGGTGGGATATATATTCACCATAGATATTAACTTTATATATTAAATAACATATATTTTAGATTTTATGGCAGATTTGAACCGGATCTAATATTGCGACGAGGGCGAAAAGTCTTATCATAAAATTCGAACAAAAATTTCATTGTTTAAAAATTAATTTTATATTTTAATTATTTTTTAAATATTTTTATAATTTCACATATTAAATTTTTTTTTCTATTATAAATAATATTTTCTTAGATATTTATAATATTTTTCAATTTTTTCAAGAGTTTCAATAAAATTTTTCGGCTTGTGATCTTTCACTTCTATTATTTCATTTTAACCAAATGTTATTAATTAAAACACCCGATAAAATCTGATCAGTTCTATATTATTAAATTTCACTTAAGTTTAATTTTATATCATTTAGGGTGAGGCTTGTGGAGAGTTTGATCATTAACTATTTGCATCTAATCTATATATTCGTTTATGAATTTTTAGTTAAATATACACAAATTTCTTTGTCAAATGATATCAAGTTTATATTAAATGCAACCTAATATTTAATATTGATTTCTTTTCGTTTTATGTTTGGAAATTAGAAATTTATAAAATTTTAATTCAATTGATTTTTGAAATAGTTCTTGCATTTAGAAATATTATAAATAAGACAATATAATACTTTTAAATTAAAAATTTATTTTTAGAAAAATAAAAATATGTTTAAATTAAAAAATTTTATTTTAAATAATAGTCTATATAATAATAATAATAAATTTTTATGTTTATATTTCGGATCATATAGAGTTATTTAAAAAAAAAAATCATATAGAGTTATTGGAATTTGATCTAACCAAGACCAGCCCTTAAATCTCTCTTTTGCCTTTTATTCATGGCAATTAAACACTTGTGTTCTAAGATCATGAGCAGCAGCCAAGGCCAAGGACCACAACAGTTTTTGTTATATAAAGAAGTTTCCCTTGTTCAATTGAGACTTTTCTTGATTTTGTTATTTTGACTTGGAAAATTGTTTTCACATGAGGCTGCAAGAGCAGAAAGCAATGTTTCTACTAATATTTTTCTTGAAAAAATGCATTTTTTTTTTTATGTTTTAAAATTATATTCTTAATCATATCCTTTCAAAACCCTAATTAGCTTGAAAATATTTATCTCAGATTCCTTCTGCTTTCTAAGACAATTACAAACATGGGAATGAAACTAAAATTATCTACCTAAATGTATAGTTATCAGATTCTGATGACAACTTAGTATGATGGGGAGGATGGTAACCTCCAAAAACAAAATTCTAGTTATGAAGTTTTAATTAATATGTTATGACATATAAGAATGAGTAGTATTAATTTAAATCAAAATAATCGATCGAATCAAATCAATTTAGTAATTTAATTCGATATTATATTCTTAAAAAAACAGTTATTTTGACCAAACAAAATTCAATAAAATCAAATTGAATTTATTTATTTGTAATATTATATCATTTTGATAAAATAACGAAATCAACACATTGATTAAAATTAAAATATTTGAGTTAAATTTTAAAAAATTAAAAATTAAATATAAAAAAATATATATATTAAAAAGTCTAACCGATTGAATTGAATGACTCATATCAAATCAATTTTTTTTCTATTTTAATTCGATTCGATTTTTATAAATATTTAAATATATTTCGATTCAGTCAAAACTGATTCAATATTTATTTTTAACAGATACAAATATAACGTTTTAGTTAATTTTTTAATTAAAATTTGTTGTTTAATTAGTTTAGAATGGTATCTCCATGTTGGATATCCCCATATAAAGGCATGCACTGAGGTTACCTTACCTAGCTAATAGCTACACATGAAGACATGAAGGTTTTTGAACATGGAAAATTTTGTTTACATTTTTCTTGCCTACATGCTAGGCTATACAGATAGTGGGTCATTTCGTCTCTTTCATCATAATAATGATGGTATATATTTTAAATCATTCGATTATTTAAAATTAATTAAATCTCTCAAATTTATTATTAAATCTTGCTGATTAATTTTTGAATCTAAATTATCCATTAAGGGGAAGAATATGGTAATGAGAAGCATGCAAGGATTTGAAGAGGTGACACCATCTCTTTTCATAGCTCCTAAGAAATGTTCAACTTGTCCAAATTTGGAGACATAAGGATCGGAGAGATTTTGAAGTTGTGCGGAAGAGGCTGATGTTTTTTTTTTTAAAATTGAGAATCGGAGATTAGAGAATTAGAATTTGAGATCTCTTAAATCTACTCATATGCACTTACTACTGGTTTAAATCTGTGAGTGCGAAAATGATGTTCTTTATTCCTTTTATTCTTTTTTTTATTTATTTTCTGTCGATGAATAAATAATTACTAAAATTTTATTTTTTTTAATTTGTCATTTACTCGCTAAAGTGATATTTTTCTTGCTTTTAGATGTTTCAAAATAAATTATTAAGTTGATTATCATATCACAAGATATAATTTCCTTTTTTGAGTATAAAATTTTATAAAATAATTTTAATGCAGACGGAGTTTATAATAAATTTAAAATATAAATATATAGACTCTATTTAATTTTTAGATTAATTAATATACACGAAAGTAATTAAATTATTTTTTTTTAAATTATTAATTTCAAAAAAGTGTATATCTTTATCATATATTTCCTTAAAATTTTAATAAAAAATTAAAAGAAAATAAAATTGAAGAGAGGAGTTGCTATCAATGAGAAAATCTCACGTGGCTTTTCTGAACTTATAATTTTATAATTTTAAAACTAAATTATTAAATTAAAACTCATTAGGTTCGTTATAAAAAGATTTTCAGATTAAGTTCATTAATTTCTTACTTACAAATTATCAATATTCAATGATTTTTCAATCAATTTTCATAATTTAAAAATATACATAAAATAATTTAATTTTAATTAAAATAAAAAATTAAGATAAATTACAATTTAATTTTTAAATTTTTAATATAATTAATATATCAATTTTATAATTCCATTATTAATTAAAAAAAATAAACATTTTAAATATCTAAAATAAATACTTAAATCATTTTCAATATAGATAAAGAATTTTATATTGTATAAACTATACTTTGATATTTAAGTTTTAGCATAATTGACATATCAGTTTTTATATTTTTAAAATTAAAATTTTAAATTTTTTTATATTTAATTCATTTAAAATTACAGTTTTTTTATTTATTATAGACATTAATTTAAAATTAATGAATGGTAAAGTTTTTTTTAAAAGTATAATTTATTTCTAAAATATATTTTATAAAAGTTTATAACTTAGTTAAAGATTATTTTTTATCACTTAAAAATAATTAAAATTGTAAATATTTTTTAAAAATTTTAAAATTATATGTATTAAAGTTTTTTTAGCGAATGAAAATTGAAAAATAAAAAATATTAAAAATTAGTTAAATGAGATATTATAGACAAAAACTGATAGAGACTTAAGTGTTCTTTTAAATAAAAATTGAAGGATCAAAATATTTAAATTATAATAAATAAGGATAAACTGATTATAGAGAAATTTAAGTATATAATTTTAAAATATATTAATCAATCCATTAATTATACTAAAACTTAAAGATTCAAGTGTAATTTATCTATTTAAAAAGGATAATAAAGATATTTTTATACTTTTAATGGAAAAAATAGATCGAGAGGCCTCCAATTTAGACGGACTGATTATGGAGAGATTTAAATGTTCAGTTTTAAAAATATAGGGATTAATCTATTAATTATGCTAAAATTTAAGGATTAAAATATAATTTATCTAAAATTAGGTCAAAAATAAAAAATTATATAATATAAATCAATTTATTTCTTTTTTCCTTTTAACATAGCAAAATGAGTTTTATTGTATCTAATATATATAATTTAAAGAAAAAAATTGTGTAAACTAAATTCCTATGAATTTAAAAAATAAAATTATTGTGAAGTCCGCAAAACTCATTAAACTCTATATATTTAGGTTTTTTTTTTTTTTTTTTTTTTAAGTTTTTCTTTTAAATTAAAGAATTGAATCTTCTTTCTTATCATGTTTATAAACATTAAAATCATTAAAAAATTTTAAGTTTTTGAAAAATTTTAATAATATTTATAAGTTTCATCAAATTCATACGCTTTTTTTTTTTATTAATCCTTACGAAAATATTTATAAGTTTGATCAAATTTATACACTTTTTTTTCTATTAATCTTACGGAAAGATTTCTAATCATGAATTCTGATATGAAATAACTAATCTTAAATTTTAAAACAGGTCTTGAACGGAGCCTAACTTTTATTGTCGAGATATGATGAATACTCACGATAATTTTTTGAAAAAATAATTTGGATATGCACGATTTTTAAAAGTGTGACGAGAGTTGCAGGACTGTCACAAAATTCGATATGAAAATTTCATTATTTAGAGTATCAATTTTATATTTTAATTATTTTATATTTTAATTATTTTTTTATATATTTTTATTTGTTTAGAGGTTCAATTTTATATTTTAATTATTTTTTTATATATTTTTATAATTTTACATATTATAATTTTTTTATTATTATAAATAGTCCTCTTGACTATAAAAATTCATTTCTCAATAATTAAAAAATTTTAATAAAACTCCTCGTATTTTAATTTATCCTTTTTATTATGTCGTTTTAGACAAACGATATTAATTAAAATTTCTGACGGAATATAAACATTAGGATATGAGATTCTCGTAAAACAAACAAATAAAAGAAAAGAGAGAAAGAGAATAAAGATTATTAAATATTAATAAGTTAAGAATAAATTAACTATATAATCTACAAAAAAGCATGCAGAAACAGATCATTATGTACAAAAGAAATGATGAAAAAGAAAAACAAAATGATCTGTTGAAAATTTAGCCAATCACCCATCTCAAAAATTGCATGTGAAGAACAACACATGAAGGTTGCTGCTGCTGCTGTTGCCATCTTCCTCCATGCATTGCGATCTTCTTATTATACCAAAAATCAGAAACTTGTGATATACATATATATATATAGATTCATGAAGTAGCATCGACGTATTTATTAACCAAAAAATAGAATGCAAGAGCCAAGATAACAGGGAGAAGAACCACAACCCTCTTGGGAACCACAACAGCTTCAAGATTTTTGTGAGAATTATATTTATTATCGTTATTAAGACAAACTTCTTCAAAGATGGTTTCTAGCTTTGGATAACTGGAAGATTTCCTGTGAGAAATCAGAAGAGTTGGTGCTACTTCACCAAAGCTATGCACGTACCTCATGCCCTTCACCATTTGCTTGCAAAAATAATTTGAGATTATTGGGTGAAGGGTATTGGAGGTTTTTGCTAATAGACTTTTTGAGAGAGAAGGACTGCTATATGTGGTACTGCTTTTGGGTGTCCAAGCCTACCATGAGCCCTTTGCTTATAAAGGAGGAAGCAAATTTTTTCTTTGCTAAATTAAGAAGACAACATGGAAGATTTGAATCTGTCTCTCTTTAGGATGTTACAAAGTTAGGCTTTGCATGGTCGACCGCTTCTTCCGAAACTATTTTAAAAACAAAGCATTCATGCACTTTTCTGGTGTAATGTTCCTTAACGGTACAAATTTATTTAAATTGAATTTATTTGATATTATGAATTCACATAAAATTATCAAAATAGAAAAAATAACTTTTTTTTTAATTAAAAAATTATTTTTTAATATTTAAATATAAAAAATATAAAAATATATTTCCTGAAATAAATAGAGGCTAAAATATGAAAAAAATTATTGGTAATGTTTAGCAGATGGGAAGTGTCAATAATTGAAGGGACGGATCATTAACGAAGCTTCAAAAATCCACCACACGATTTGGTTAAAACTTCAAATCGAGATTCCCTAAGGAAGAAGCAATTAGGTAAGACTTGTGGATAAGCCATACGAAGCTACTGTGTGATTTTTCATGCTCTCTATCTATCTGCAAAATTGGCTCTCCGCTTGGCTTCCATGCATCCAGGAGAAGACACAGAGACCCACACCACCACCACCACAACCTCTCCCTTGGGAGAGACACGTGATGCATTCCACACCAATTGTAGGTGGCACGTGGTGCTCCTCATTGCTAAGAAAAAAGAGGGTGCCTTCAGGCTTAGGTCGCCAGTCAACCTCTTGTTTTCCCATCATTTTGGAGTAGGACCCCCGTCCCTACGAGCTTATCCGTAACTTTGGGGTCAAATTTTGACCCAACTTATCCCTCCTAATTACCAAATTAGAATGGAAGTTAATGATACATTATTGGAATTCATCTTATAATAATATCAAAATTTTATAAATGATTTAATTAGTGAACCACAATTTATTTCTCATTAATAATCTATATTTTAAAAATTTGAATACATCAATAAAATATATTAATTTTTTTTAAAATATCAAAATTCATAAATATTAACATAAAAATCTTTTTTTCCAATTAATCAGTTATTTATCTTAAATGAGTTTAGATAATAAATACTTAACATATAAAATCTAAATCTTAAATTCATCGTAAATATTAATTTATAAACTTTGAACTGTTTTAAACTTAAACCATGTACATTAAATAGAATCGAAATAAATAAATATGAGTTTTCAAAAATATTAAACCTATTCCAAATAAATCCTAATGATTAAAGAGTTTCTAATCTATTTCGAGTCGGTACGATTTACTCATATGAATGGATTTGAAGCTGATCTTTTTCAAAAATTTACTCTAGTGGAGTAAGCTATTCATTCCCATTTAATATATTCATAAAACAAAAATAACAATACAACATTCATGTGGTGTAATGGGGATGATCATATGAGATCAGCTTCCTATGAAGAGTATGTATGTATACAGATTACAGAGTAATCAACAGGAGATTTTAATTCTTTTGAATCAAATAAGAACACGAGTACACCTTTGGCCTGAGGTATTTTGATATCACTCCACAATTTCAAAATTTACACGAATCTATGAGATAGCAACCATCATTAAATAACTTGAATTTGAATGTCATCTTCTCAACTAGAAATTCCTTTTCTATTCCAGGATAAGTAAGTTGTGTCTCCAAACGGCCTGCAAATAAAGGTGCAGCACATACAGACCAAGATAAAACTTCAGCAGGAAAAAAAAAGGAAACAAGAAGCAGATGATAATAATTCTACTGGAGATCAATGAAATCAGTATTTGGCGATTGATCAAATATATTAGAACAATGCATATGGAAGTTTGAAAGTATGGAACTCCAGAAAACTAACAGTTTCAAATACATTATATTATAGGCCGACATGGAAGAGAAACAATCACACCAGACATATATTTGAGGCAAAATGAAGCAAGGCAATATTTAGTTATGTAGGCTTATTTAAAACATAAACATAAATAATAGGATTTAAATTGTAAATTATGTGGTAGAGAGGGCCAAACCCATTAAGAAACCACATGTTCCAGAGATGGAAAGGTGTTGGAATATTCAAAGAAGAAAAAAATAATAATAACAATAATAATAAAACAGTTCAGGTGTAAGAGAACTATTAGCAAACATCTGATAATTGTAGATTTGGGATGACCAAAGCATGCTACATTTTTTTTTTCTTTTCTTTTTTCAGAAACAAAAAAATTGAGTGCTACTAATATCCATATGGTTCATCCGACTAGTTTGGGATTAAGACTTAGGTTGTTATTATTGCTGTTTGGATCCAGGAGAGGAAGCTGGGAAGAGAATGGAAAATTTCCAGAATTATTCATGGTGAGGTGGTGAATACAAGACCAAATAAAAGAACACAAACACTACCACCTAACCAAAAAAAGAACAAAAACGGGTATTAGGAATGAAATCCAAGAAACTAATTTTTATTAGAAGAGTATACATAGGGAGATCAAATTTCTGAATGGCATGTGCAAAAATGAGGCTAGAGGAAAGTAGATTCACATATATTACATGATAGTCATAAAATTCAAAATGCCATGGTTTAATTTCAGATGTACAGCAAATGCATATGCAGTGATTTGGGGTAATTATGATGGGAAGCAATTACTATTACCTTGGGTTTTTCAAATGAAGCAATAAGAAAACAAGTGAGAGTATTATGGCAGAAGAACCAACAAAGATGTAGGCAACACCGAGGAAGTCATTCCTTCCTCCTAACCAGCTTGATGTGGAAATAACAAGCTTCTTTTTCCCTCCAAAACTGTATGTATTGTAATTATTCATCACCTCAACAACTATGACATTGTCTGCTTCCAAATCTTCTTCAATTCTACCATACATCTTTCGGAAGCTAGGAAGGGCAGAAGTACGCATCCATACAATAAGATCCTCTTGTTCAGCTAGCTATTAACACAATGCACCCCGCCAGAAAGCCAACAAGAACAAGAAAAGAAGACAACAGCCCAAGTGTTAGAAAAAGAAAATGTTCAAAGAATTATATCAAACAATTAGTTGAGGAGACTTGATCAAGATGAACCTGAGAAGTTGAACCATAAAAACCAAAAAATTGTTTTCAGCATATCATGTAAATACAACACAATAAACTGCACGGCATGCAAACTAATGTTGCGCCCAAGCAAGAGTAAATGGAGTCCTCCTAGATTTTCATATTCAGTTTAAGTAAACATGCAGATATGTATGATAGGTGTTCAATCCCTAAAAGAGGGGGAAAAAGAGCAGTTCCATCAAGTAATGGGTTTGGTAACCATTTCCTTCACTATCACCACTTAACAATTATATTCAGTGTTATAACTGGTCTGGCACGTTCCATTACCTTTTGGCATCACAATGCAACAATATGATCTGCGACCAGATTCAAACATTATAATGTTTTGATGATGCAAACTAATTGTTTATTTTCATTTTCCAATACTCTATAGATAAAAGGACAGTTAAAAGGGAAGAAAATACAACTGATGACTGTAGGATAGTTGTTCTAAAGGCTACAAGAGAAGATGACAAATTGAAATAACTGAGAGTAAGGCTGATGCTCGAAAGCTGTTAGTTTTTTCTATTATACTCCAAGAGGTGTGAAAAGCAAACTAACAAAATACCACACACTATTAACACTCACGGGGGTATTAGGATCTAGCTTTCCACCACCAATCAAGCTCCCATTCTGGAAATTGAATGGATATACATGCTTCCCAAATTTGTGATTTCGGTCACTTTCCCATGCAATGTTCTTCCTGTTGACCCTCAATTTTCCTGTCCCACGAGTAAATGTGTATGTGTCATTGAACAAACTCCATGCAATCAGCCCACAAGGGACAATAGGAAGACCATTGTTGGACTCTTCAGGTTTACAGGAGCTTGTGTCGTTGTATTTTAGTCCATGTAAGAGCTGCTGATCACTTCTACTTTTGACATACCTGCAAAATTTTGAGGAGCTGTTCAGGCAAAGTTACACGATGCTGAAACAACAATTGAGATTATTTAAAACAAAGAACTCCATAGATACCAAGCCAAAAAAGCAACTAAATTTCAAAGCGATTATGTAAATGGCCTAGATTCATAGTAACCGTGTGCATAATTAGGGATATGATTAAAATATAATTAGACTATAATTAGAGAATTAATTTATTCTTGTAAGTAATATATATACCAAAATTGGCTTGAGGGGATCATCAAGCATCTTTCTCTAAAATTCTCTGCTTCCCTCTCCTTTTTTATCTCTGTTTCATAGTATCAGAGTCAAGAAACTTCACCTTCTACAGCATCTAAAGTCATGTTAGCTAATGGTTCACAAACTCAAGTTAAAGGGGTAACGTACATCTCCTTCCTTCTATTCCCTTGACTAATGTTTTAGTTACCCCTGAATGTCCATACAGTCTAATCTCTGTCAGTAAATTGACTAAAAATCTTCACCATTCACCATTTAGTCATCTTTACTGCTGAATCTGTGGTTGTGCAGGACCGGAGTACTGAAAAGATGATTGGAGCATGATATGAATCACAAAAATTGTATTATTTTTCCACTTCTATCTCTCCAACTGCTTTTGTGTCTACCACTTTCGCTGAACTCATTCATGGTCGTTGGGGACATTCAAGTCTAAACAAGTTACAAAAATTGGTTTCTAGTCTCTCTTCCTTGCCTTTTTTAAAATGTGAATCTTGTCAACTTGAAAAGCAAACACAGTTTCTTTTTCCAAGCGAGTCAATAATAGAGCCACTTCTTTATTCGACATTGTTCATTCAGATATTTGGGGTTAAGTCGGGTTAGTACAACTCAGGGATTTCAATATTTTGTTACCTTTATTGATGACTATTCTTGTTGCACTTGGCTTTTTCTGATAAAAAATCGTTCTGAGTTGTTCTCTATTTTTCAGAAGTTTTATGTTAAAATCCATAATTAATTTGTTGTTCACATTAAGATATTGTGAAGTGACAATGCAATAAAATATTTGTCTTCCTCATTCACTAATTTCTTGTCTACTTAGGATATTACTCACCAAACTTCTTGTTCTCATACCCCACAACAAAATGGGATTGCCGAGCGAAAAAATCGGTATTTGCTTGAAACAGCCTGCACCTTACTCCTACACCACAATGTTCCGTTACATTTTTGGGGGAAGCTGTTTTTACTGCCTATTACTTGATTAACCAAATGCCTTTCTCTGTTTTGCAGCATCAAAGTCCTCATTCTGTTCTATTTCCTAACTAGAATTCCACCCAGTTATCTCTGCATATTTTCGAATGTATATACTTTGTTCATGATCATACTCCTGGCAAAGATAAACTCCAGTCCAAATTAGTTAAATGTGTTTTTTCAGCTATTCACGGCTTCAAAAAGATTACAAATGCTATGACTCTGCTACTAACAGATATTTTGTGTCTATAGATGTCACATTTTTTGAAACCTCCTTACTTTTCTTCTAGTCCAGCACACAAAACCTTTGTTCCTAGAGTTTTGTCCATACCTTCGACTCTTATTTCTCCTTTGCCTCAAGTGTGTCCATCTCCCACTTTTATGCCACCTCTTCAGGTCTACACACGTCGGCATCACCCATCTGCTAATAACAATGACATTCCTCTCCCTGATGTAGGTATTTCTAATGACTCACTTCCCGTTCCATCATCATCTACTTCGGTCATGCCTTCAGCAGCAACAACCACCCCTCCTCTTGCTCTTCGAAAAAGTATTCACTCTTCTCGAAATCCTCATCCCATTTATAATTTTATGAATTGCCATCGTTTGTCTCATTATACTTTTGTTTCTGCTATATCAGCCGTCTCTGTACCTAAGACAGCTAGAGAAGCATCGGACCATCCTGGTTGGTGTAATACCATGGTTGAGAAAATGACTGCTCTTCATAACAATGGAACTTGAAAACTGGTATCTTTACCACCTAGCAAGTCTACTGTTGGTCGTCGATGGGTTTACACAGTTAAGGTGGGACCTGATGGTAAAATTGATCGCCTTAAAGCTTGTCTTGTAGCTAAAGGTTACACACAGATTTTTGAGCTTGATTACAATGATACTTTCTTTCCAGTAGCCAAAATAGCTTCTGTTCACCTTCTTATCTCATTGGAGGTAATTAACTACTTAACCCTTCATCAACTGAACATTAAAAATGCCTTTTAAGCTCGCCAAAGAAGTTTACATGGAGCAACCTTTAGAGTTTGTTGCTCAGGGAGAGTCAGACTTAGTATGTCGTCTTCGATGCTTTTTGTATAGACTAAAACAGTCTCCAAAAGAATGGTTTGGGCAATTTAGCATTGAAATTCAACAGTTTGAAATGTCTCGAAGCAATTTTGATCATTCCGTATTTTTTGTCAAAACGGTGATAGATGCATCTGATTGATGGTCTATGTTGATGATATTGTCATTACAAGAAATGATCATGATGGAATCTCTCCGCTTAAGCAACATTTGTTCAGTCATTTCCAAACTAAAGACCTGGGAAAATTGAAGTATTTCTTGGGGATTGAAGAGGTACAGTGTAAAACAGGTATTGCGATTTCTCAATGAAAATATGCTTTGGATATATTAGAAGAAAAAGACATATTAGACTGTAGACATGTAGACATTCCCATAGATCCAAATGTCAAACTTGTTCCTGAGCAAGTGGAGCCACTTAAAGATCCTGCTAGATACAGAAGATTAGTTGGTAAACTCAATTATCTCATTGTCCGCTACCAGATATTTCCTTTGCTGTAAGTGTGGTTAGTCAATTTCTTCAAACTCGCTACCTTACAGTAGTCACAAGGATGTAGTCATTCGCATTCTTAGATATATCAAAAAAGCTCTAAGACAAGGTCTACTCTACGAGGACAAGGGTCACTGACAAATTGTTGGCTATTCTAATGCAGATTGGGCAAATTCTACTTCAGAATATTATATTGTATTATGATTGGAGGGAATCTTATATTCTGAAAAAAGTATAAAACAAGGTGTGATTGCAAAATCAAGTGCAGAAGCAGAATATCGAGCTATAGCTCTAGCAACATGCAAACTCATTTGGTTGAAGTAACTCCTTCAGGAATTGAAATATGGCAATACTGGCCAAATGAAGCTGATATGTGATAATCAAATTGCTTTTCATATTGCATCAAATCTAGTTTTTTATGAGAGGACGAAGTATATAGTGGTAGATTGTCATTTTATTAGGCAAAAGATTAAGTCGAGATGCATTTCTACTAGTTTTGTCAACTCAAATGATCAACTATCAGATGTTTTCATAAAATCTCTTTGGAGTTCACAAATCGAATATATTTGTAACAAGCTTGGAGCATATAACATGTACGCTCTAGCTTGAGGGGGAGTTTTGAAATACTTTTTGTAAATAGCCTAAATTTGTAGTGATTGTGTGCATAATTAGGGATACGATTGGTGTGATATGATTGGAATATGATTAGACTATAATTAGGGAATTAATTTATTCTTATAAGTAGTATATATACCCCAATTGGTTTGAAGAGAATCATCAAATATCTTTCTCTCAAATTCTCTGCTTCCCTCTCCTTTTTCATCTCAGTTTCATCTCTATTTCAGGTTCCACCATTAGGGGAAAAAAAGGTAGATTAAGGTAGAATGTTTTATGAAAACTGCAGGATTGTCTCAATGGTTCCTTTAATCAGTTTATGATACTAAAAGTTTCCTGCAAAACCTAATGGTAAAAGGCTAGTACAAACAGTAAGTGAAAAGATTAAAATGCATGCAACAAAAATGAAGGAGCTAATCAATGCTAAAGAAACTAAAGGAAAATTTTGTGCAAATAAACCAATCATACCACTAAATTGGAGTAGAAAGGAAAGAACTCTGACCTCCGGTGATTTTGATAATAATTATCAAGCTGATAGTATATGTAGATTGGAGCTTTCATATACTTCGGCACCTACATAGCGATTTACAAACCAAATCACCAAAAGGTATTGATGCTGCATAGAACTTACTTGGAAAATGTCTGATGATGAGAAGACTAGTCGGGAAAAGTAGGCCCCCAAACCCTTGTTTTGATATTCTTAAATAGGAATTGCAAATTTTATCTTTTTAGCAAACAATTATGTAATATCTTATCATGCTGGAAATGCTTTCAGCATGTCTTTAGGATTTTTTTTTTCAAAAGAATTGTTTGTGTTAATATGATTCCTTATTGGTTTAGGATAGCATTAATCCTTTTCTTTTTGGTCCAAATCCTAAGAAGTTTAGGATGCCTCGTGTGATGCTTATTATTCAGTTATAAGTCAGGTTGAAATTTCCGCAAATGTTACTCCTAGATAGTGTGATACTTATGAAACATTATGTGTGATGCCTTGGGAAGCTTCATGTATCTCATATGATAACTATGTTTGGGCTTCAACAATAATGACAATTTGTACAGAGACAAGTTAATGCCTGAGAAAAAGTATAACCTTCAAGAAGCGAGTGCAATTTTTGGGAACTGATGTATCCTTGATGTACGACACCTTGTTTCCTTTAAATGACTCAGGTACACAATCTGCATCATATCGGTCCACGATTTCAACAACCTAAAAGACGATTGAATTCTCCACTTAATAATGGAATTCTTTTAAGTTTCAATGCAAGTAGAGGAAATGAAAAGCCTCATAGCAAGCTAATGCAACTAGAAAAGGTATTTACACCACGAGAAGTACGAAGAGTGACAAGCCCAATGGGAATAAAAACAAAACCCAGCAACAAAAATGTAGCAATAACCTGCAAAGGGAAAGTCAATCCTACATAAACAACTGACAATAGTATATGAAAGAAAGATTCAGATATATATTGCAGTTTTCACACTCACCCATGTTGGTGTTAAGACAGGTTTACAAGCTGGAAGACTTTGCTGTTTGAACTGATAAACAAAATCTGCCAAGCAACATCAAAAAACAGAATAAATGTTCAAAGAGAAAATGAGAATTTGAGAGGGAGAAAAGGAAAAGTATTCTTAAAGACCACTTCTATGTTGCAACTGTCTGCCTATCAAATGTCCAACTTTGAGACCTTTAATAGAAAATGACTGAACAAAGAATTCATTTATGACCAGGAAGACTATAGGCATGGGCAGCAATGGGACTGAATAGAGAGTGATGATCAGTTCTTTTAAAAGAAAAGCAGATAAAGTTAGTGATAAAGTAAGCACAAAACTAAAATGGAACTATGACTGTTTTTGGCTGAGTTCATTACTAAGTTCCTTTATCTATTTAAATAATTAAAATTGGGACTCCTCCATGGTAGAAGTGATCTCCAACACCACAGTAATGCATGTTTTTTAGGGGTAAACAAGTAGGCTAATCACCTTTAGATTGCCCAGAATGTATTGGAATTGACCGAACTCTTGCGGAATCCGATGAGGTACTCCCACCATCCACATCCATCAATTCTGAACTTCAGCAATAACGTGTAAATATCCAAATCCTTTGAGACCAATCCTTGATGTCCAACAGTGCTCACGCAAGAAGTTCACTGTATCTATATGAGCTGCAAAATATATATATTTTTTAAAAGAAAAGTTACTATCTGTGCTCATTCAGGCCAAAGGCAAACTTGATAGCTTAAGTTTCAATTTCTATATCTAATTGCCAAGCAACCAAGAGAAGAGGGAAGTGATAAAATCTTGTGTTTTCAAGTGAAACAGATCCAAAATTTTGGCTGATTTAAGTTCTGGCCCTGAACTTGAGGGTCTGTTTCTTAGGAACAGGCATCTTAGAAACCAAAAATCATAAATTCAACGTCTTATATTTCCCCCCTCCCTCAGTGTTTTTTGGCACCAAAACAAATAGGGAATAGATGCATTCTAACAAAAGTAAATAGTCAATTGTTCTCCTTCTTTTTTTTTCTTCCATAGGTTTACTTACCTAAAGTCAAAATTTTAAAAATTAAAAAAAAAAGTAAAAAAAAAAATAAATGAACCAAGCCAAATAGTTTGATTTTGCTTAGTTGAATGGGTACCCAATAGGTTCCGAAAGAAGTGAGAAAATTCAACTAATCCTTACTTTCACAGTTTCAGAAACTTATTTCTATTAGTGCACAAACAGAAGTAAAGAAAACTCCGGAAGCTTAATGTACTACATCTACATTCCAAATAAGCCCTACAAAATATCACACAAAAAATCCACGCACTTTAAAAGTGTAAATTCTTATGTGATCCATGATAGGTTATTATTATTTTTTGGAGGGTTCCAAGTAGTAATCTAAGCATATAAACTTGCTTCAGGATTTCAGCTTCTCTTATTGCAAGCCCCCAAATTTAAGTTAATCTCAGCAACGATACACACCAAAACAGCTCTTGATCTCTGAATTTTCAACATTAAGAGTTCAAATTTCAAGCACCAGTCGTTCAAATTTCCATAAATTCATCATACAAAAAGAAGAAAAAGTCTCCATAGACAAAAACTAAATTATATATAAGCACAAACCACATATAATCTAATAGATTACATAAACACACAAATGAACCACAGATTCCAAAATGAAGAACACCTTCGCATTTAATTCAAATGAGCAAAACAACTAAGCTCGATACTCACATCAGTCACGAAAGAAATAGCTCCCAAGAAATAAAATTCTCTCCTTTCCGTTTGCAGTTTTCTTAATAGAAAAAGCGAAATTAAAGATAAAAAAAATGCTGGAGAAAACAGAGAGAGAAGATGAATACCGTGAAGTATAAATTAAATGTCCTGAAATAAAAATGAGAATTTGTTAGGGTCTGTGATTTGGAGAAGAAGCGAGGTATTGCTTTGGTCGAGAATTTTGGAATCTGGGTTTCGTAATTTTCAGATATTTTCGTCTACCTTCCGTCTTTAGCAAGGCGGGTGCCCAATCAAATGGCATGCATTAGAGACTACGACTTGTCATTCGACTCGACGAAATTGTTATTTGGCCAACGATATGTCGTTTATTTGACGGCAGCTCGTTTTTTTTGTTTTAACCCTTGAGAATGGTCCCCAATTCCAATCAAAGGTATGTTTAGTTCATTTCTTATTTTTTTTTCTCGTAAGATATGATATTAAAGTAAGCATATTTTATTTATTTATTTTAATACGTACTGATATTAATTGAATTTTAAATTCGAAATATCTTAATTTTTGGAAGATTTCAATATTAATACGTTAAAATTTTTTATTATATTTAATTTAATTCGCTTAAAGATTATTGTAATTGAATTTTATTAATGAATCATTATAAGAAAATTAATAATGAAAATTTATAATTATAATATTTTGTGTTATTTTAAAAATTATAATATTTTTTCATTATCTTTTTAGTTGGCCCTATTATTCGTTTTTTACTTTTAATGTAATAAAATTAAGGTATAAAAGTTTTACTGATTCAAAATTTAATGAGTTAAAAAAATAAAGGTTTTAAAGTTTTTTTAATTTTTAAAAAATATTACTTTATTTCAAAAAAAACCTTTATCCAAATAAATTTAATATTTTTAAAAAATAATTTATATTACAATTATTAAAGTTTAATAAAATTCACAACTTAGTCCATGCAAAAAATTTAATTCTTAACTTTTTATTTTATTATTAAAATAGTTTTTCTATTAATTTTACCATTAATCAATTATTAATAAAAAAATTAACTTAAATTTAAAGAATTAAATTATTACAAATATTAAAATCATAAAAATTAAATTATTATACATTATTAAAATTATAAGGATTACATTGTTATATAAAATAAAATTAAAATATAAAAAATTTAATAAAATAAAAAAAATTTAAAAATTTTATTTTTTATTATAAAAAATAAAGATTAAATTATAGATTTTGAAGGACTTTGTTATAAATTACCCCCTTTAAAAACTCATGGGTATCAAAAGAAGCTTCTTCCCAAACACATTGCCTGAAGCGCGCTGCCAAAGTCTATCCTGGTTAACTGCCATGCTCCAAGCTCAATGGTCAAGCAACTTTTTTAACCCAATTATCCCTCAATTCTTACACCAAATCAGGCCTTTCACTGTCTACACTTCCATCCTTAATCTCTGCGAAAAGCCCCAACACCTTCAACAAATTCATGCAAGATTTATCCTCCATGGCCTCCACCAGAACCCCACACTTTCTTCCAAGTTGGTTGACTCCTATGCTAATCATGGCCTCCTTCACATTTCTAAACAAGTCTTCAATTCTATCTCCAATCCCAATACCCTTTTGTATAACACAATTTTGAGAAACTTGGCGAAGTTTGGGGACTTTAAAAGTACGCTTGTTTTGTACCAGAAAATGGGAATAAATTCCATACTCCCTGATGAGGAAACATACCCAGTTGTTTTAGGTTCATGTTCTTGCTTGTTGGACGTCGTAAATGGAAAAGCGATTCATGGGCATATTGTAAAATTGGGTTTTGAGTCATTTTATTTGGTAGGTACTGCTTCTATGGAGATGTATAGGAGTTTTGGTGATCTTGAGAACGACAGAGAGGTAATTGACGGAAAGTCCATTAATGATTTGGATTATTGGAATTCCTTTGTTTCAGAGACAGCTGAAAATACGAAGAGAAGTTTTTGGTTTTACGAAAGAATGAGAATGGAGAAAACTGATTCCCTCTCCGTTACTATTGTTAATTTCCTGAGGTCAACCGTTCAAATGGGCTCATTAAGAGCAGGAAGGGCTATTCATTGTGTGATTGTTGTGTGTGGTTTATGTAAAGATTTGTCCTTGAATACTGCCCTACTAACAATGTACTCAAAGTTGAGGGGTTTAGGTGATGCAAGGTTAATATTTGATAAAATGCCTGAGAAGGACTGTGTTGTGTGGAATATTATGATATCTGCATATTCTCAAAATGGTTATCCTGAGAAATCCATAGATTTGCTGAGATATATGTCGAAATCTGGGGTTAGAGCTGATATGTTTACTGCACTGCCTGCTGTTTCCGCCATTCGGCAGTTGAAATCTATTGAATTGGGCAAAGAAATGCATGCTCATGTGATGCGGAATGGGTCCGATTGTCAAGTTTCAGTTCCTAATTCTCTTATTGACATGTACTGTGAATGTGATTGTTTAACATATGCACAAAAGATTTTCGAATTGTTGTCAAATAAGACTGCAGCTTCATGGAGCTCATTGATTAAGGGATATGTAAAACATGATCAGTCTCTTGATGCTTTGTCTCTCTTCTACAAGATGAAACTTGATGGACCTAGGGTGGATTTCATCACAGTTATCAACATCTTGCCTGCTTGTGTGAATGTTGGGGCCTTAGAGCAAGTAAAATACCTTCATGGATACTCCATTAAATTTTGTATGACTAAGCTAGCATCCGTTAATACAGCTCTGCTTGTCAGCTATGCGAAATGTGGATGCATAGAGATGGCAAGGAAGATTTTTGATGAGGAGACAATCAACAAGGATACAATAACTTGGAATTCAATGATCAATGCATATGCGAAGCATGGAGACTCATTGCAATGTTTCAACTTATACAGACAAATGAAGCAATCAAATCCAGTACCAGATGAAATAACCTTTCTTGGGCTATTGACAGCTTGTGTTAATACAGGTCTTGTTAAAGAAGGACAGGAATTTTTCAAAGAGATGATGGAGACCCATGCTTGCCAACCCAGCCAAGAACACTATGCTTGTATGGTTGATCTACTGGGCCGTGCCGGCCATGTCAATGAAGCCAGGGAGCTCATAAAGACCATGCCCTTCAAACCAGATGCACAGGTTTGGGGTCCTTTGTTGAGTGCCTGTAAGATGCAGTCCGAGACTGAGCTTGCAGAGGTTGCAGCTGAGAAGTTGATATCTATGGAACCAAGAAATGCTGGAAATTACATATTGCTGTCAAACATATATGCTGCGGCAGGAAAGTGGGATGGAGTTGCTAAAATGAGAAGTTTTCTTAGAGATAGAGGTTTGAAGAAAACTCCTGGTTGTAGCTGGCTAGAAATAAATGGATGTGTACATGAGTTTCGAGCTGCTGATCAATCTCATCCAAAAGCGGATGATATACATACTGTGTTAAGAAAACTAGAATTGGAAATCAAGGAAGCAAGAGAAAAGTTTGAATTAACTATCTTGAATGCTGAGTTTGTCCATTTTTGCTGAATTTCTTGATTTTTTGTTTATTTATGGTATTTTTCATATTCAAGAATCATTGAGATTGTCTATGGTTTGAGATTATTAGTTGAACCAAACTCGCTTACAAAATTTAATTAACGGCCTTTGATTTTAAATCCTTCCTTTAATACAAACGTAAGTATTTTTCACAAAAATTATATGCTACTAAATACATTATTAGGTAATACTTAGCAATAGAATTAAAAATTTGGCACTTTATCTTTTCTAGTAGACTAAAACTCTCATTTTTTGGGTGTATTGTCCATTCACTGCCTGCTGATTTTGTACAATTTAACAATTTAAATGTTGAATTTTGAAAAATAAAAATAATAGCTAAAGCTTTTTTTTTTAATTAGGAAGAGTTAAAACATGGTTAACGAATTTAGGGGATTTTTTTTAATCACCAGGAAAAAAAAAACTTAAAAAATTAGGAAAAAAAAATTCTAATGGCATTTTGGTAATAATACGTTATTCTCTTGAACTGGAACAAAACCCCTTCAAAGTTCCAAGCTTGATGTTCCATAGGGTTTATCAAAAACCCAAAATCAGAAACCCTCGTATTTGACGTTTTCAGCCTCCGCCATCACCATGAGTCTAATTGCAGGCTCCTATGAGAAATTTATCTGGGGTTTCAAGCTCAAACCCTTAAAACACAGCGATTCACAGGAAACCTTAACTCTAACCCCACTTTTCTCCTACCCTGCCCACCTCGCCCCCATCACCACAGTAGCCGCCGCCGGCCCTGCCGCTGCATCCGGCTCTTCCGACGATACCATTCACATATACGACATTCCTTCCGCCTCCTCCCTTGGCTCCCTCCACCAACACACCTCTTCTATTACCTCTCTTTCCTTCTTCACCCCTCCCTCCCTTTCCTTTCCCCGCAACCTCCTCTCTGCCGCTGCTGATGGCTCCGTCTGCATCTTCGATGCCGACCCCTTTGTCCATTTGAAGACAGTATGGGCTCACAAGAAGGCTGTGAATGACTTGTCCGTACATCCATCTGGGAAGTTGGCGCTTACGGTGGGAAGGGACGAATGTTTGGCGATGTTGAATTTAGTGAGGGGAAGGAGGAGCTTTTATTGTAGGCTGGGGAAGGAGGCGAGTTTGGTGAAGTTTGATTTGGGTGGAGAGAGATTTTTTATGGTGACAGAAGAGAAGGTTGGGATTCATCAGGCTGAAGATGCCCGGTTGGTGACTGAACTCGAGTGTAGGAAACGGATTCTTTGTGCTGCTCCTGGAGAGGTTAGATTTTGTGTTTGAATTTTGAGTTTCATTGCTTCGTTTTTCTAAAAAGAAGAATCATGAAGATATTTGAGTTCTAATTTTATATGTAATTATTATGCAATTTATGCTTGGAATTGTAAAATGGCTATGCAATTGATGATTTGCCTTTTAACGTGATCAATCTTCTTGAGCTGCCATTTCTCTTGGCTCAGTAGAGTGTTAGATAATACCGTACACCCTATTAAACCTGGATTCTGAAGGCAAGATTCTTGTTAACTTTGGACTTGAAGCCTCTCCAATTCAATACACGAATTCTTTAATTTCTACAGCTTCCCATTTCTATTAATTTTTTAATGCCAACTTACCGATGCAAGGAGGCTTCCAAGATGATACCTTTTTTCTCACAATTAGATAACTGTGCAAGCTATATCATTTCCTACATAGTATCCAGGCACAAATTGTATCAGTTGCTTATTGGACCCATCTCATGAATACTTATCAGTTGATTATATCTCCTCTATCAATTTACAGTCAATTTTTTGAATTTTGAACAGAATGGACTTCTGTTTGCTGGTGGTGAGGACCGGAACATTACAGCTTGGGATACAAACAGTGGGAAGCTTGCATATTGCATTGAGGATGCACATTCTACCCGTGTGAAAGGTATTGTTGTGCTTACTAGGAATGATGGTGATGTGAATGATCCATATTTATTGGCATCAGCATCATCAAATGGAGTTATACGAGTTTGGGATGTTCGCATGGCTGTGAAGGAGAAGCCAAATCCATTGGCTGAGGTCAACACAAAATCAAGGCTCACTTGTCTTGCTGGATCATCTCTTAAATGTGAGTGCTGTGCTTGCATGATCAATGCTTTCTTTCCAGTTGAACGCATTCTGTTGTTTTATGTAAATGCCTATGCTGTCATATTTGTTAGCCTCCATTTGTTTTACAGAAAATGTTTTCTACATTTTTTAACGTTTGGAACACTCAGAAAATTTGTCAATAGGAAATATTTTTTTTGGTTAAAGGGAAAATATAGTCAGTTTTAAGGAAAATGACTTCCTTTTTTTCAAAAGAAGTCGTTTTTTGGATTTTGAGAACCTTATTATCACTATTATATATAAATTTATTAAAATCTTTTATTTTTTAAATTACAATCAATGGATGCAAATAAGCTATTTTCTTGGAAAACATTTTCTAAGGCATGTGTAACTTATTTTCCACAAACAAACGTAGCTCTAATGGTTGCTTATTATCTGGTTAAAATTATTTCCTTTCTTGTTTTCCTTCTCTCATAGTAAAGAGAATGTAAGCTTTTGCTGAAATCAAGTACTTTCTTCAACTTGTATGTCCTTTTTCTTGTTTCAAGTACTTTCTTCAACTTGTATGTCCTTTTTCTTGTTTGTATCACTTCTTGCTTTTAAAATGTACTCGCATTTTAGTTGGATCAGGGGTAATTACATTTTGGGGTCTAGCTTTAGTTTCTGGTGCTCGAGTTAAAATGCTGAGAATACTACTCAAAAGTAATTACATTTTGGGGTCTAGCCTTCTATTATCATGGAAGGATTTTTTGGGATTGCAGATCTCTGTATTTGCTTTTAAGAGTGCCTAATCCTGTCTTAGCATTATTATTATTTGAAAAAAGAAAACTTGGGTCCCCTGGAATCTGAGACATCTTCTCCTCTTTTACACGATACTGTTGACAATGAATTTTGTTACTAAGTGTCCTCTTCTACAAATACCTGAGAACAAAAGAGAAGGCCTTTTGGTTTGTATATTCCTGAAAATCAGAACTATTTCTTATCATTTCTTTCTTTTCTTGCAGCTCTTAAAAGACCACAGGTGGGAAACAGCAATCCAACAGAAAAGCATGACACAGCTGGGGAAGGATCACAAGAATAATGAATGCAGAATGGATATACCTGTGGGCGGATCACCAGAGTAATGAATCCTGAATGTGGGAACTTCCATATTTCTGGGTGTGACTAGAAACAAAATTCCTAATGGAGCCGTGTACTTTGATGGTTCCACCTATCAAAAACTACAATTTTGACAGGAGGAAAAGCTTGTTAATGTTATTTTTTTTAGGAGTATGTCATACTTGTTAGTGATATACAAAACCATCTGTGTATCTTTGATATTTGTTGAACGTTCTGATATATACAAGAAGATCTTGTTTTCCCAACTCGTGACTCGATCCTTAGCTTGCTACTCTATGGAATCATGGATTTGAATGACCTTTGCATGGCTAAACGTAGGGACTTTTTCATTTTTTTCCCCCCAAAGAAGGTAGAATTCCATTGGTAAGAGGCCTCCAGGGCCAACAAGATGCAGCATACAAAGAAATCACGTCTAGATACCTAACTTTTTTAGAGAAAAATCTCTCTAAAAATTAGATAGAAGATCTGACCATAAGATTTTAAAACATGTTTTTATCTAAAAGAATGAGAATTAAAAGAAATGTGACATTCCTGAAAAAAAATCAAATGTATTTTGTGAATACATTAAATTCTTTGACTACATGCTCATGTTGATCATAAGAATGAGTTGTAAAAAGGGATTTATAAATTAAAAAAATTTGCATTAATCGTAAAATATATCTTAAGAATTTTAAAAAACCTAATATCAATATTATGTTAATTTTTTTTTCAAAAATATGTACATATTAAAATACAAATTTATAAGATGACTTCAGTTCAAATCAAAACAAAATGAGAGAAAAGTAAAGTTATTAATTTTAAAAATAATTTAGTTATGAAGCAATATAAATGAAAGATGTATTAAGAAATATATTTATTATTTTAATTATATTAATCTATTTTTTAATTTAGAATAAAATAATTACATCTATTAAATGGAAATTTTTAATATTTATGGTAAATTGAAAACTCCATTTCAATATCAATAATATTAATAAAATAAAATTTTATTTTGTTAATATTTTAAATTTTCATTAATATATGATCCACATAAAAATGAGAACGACAGATATAATAGAAATGTTAAAAAGTATATTATTGAAATAAAATAAATTGTTTTAAAAAATTATTAATCAAATAAAACTTTGGACTATAGTAATTTATTATTAAATTTTTAAATTTAATTTAGTCCACTCACTATAATCAAAATAAATTAAAATTATTCAAAATATAATCTTGTTTTTATAAATATAAATTAATAAAAATGTTAATTTTTTTATGTAAAAACATTTAAATTTTTTCATTTAATAATATTTTTTTTAAATGATGAAGAGGGAAGAACCTAGAAAAAAGTTTTTTTTTTTTTTTTTTTTGCAATGCAACTGGTATATTGCATTATAAGTGTCAGTGGCTACAGCACAAGAAAAAAAAATAAAAGTATGAATCCTGACAACCATTTCCTAGTCCAAGTTAAATGATAAGAAATGTATAGCATATTTCATTATTATTATTATTATTATTATTATTATTATTATTATTATTATTATTATTATTATTGTTATTGTAAAAATAAGTCTAAATTAAATTATTGTAATTTTATTTAAGAAATATATAACTCCAATTTAAATATTTTAATTAATTAATTTTTTATATTTTTATTAAGCACTATTGGTAAAAAAATCATAATTTTGTATTTAATTACTATTATAATTAAAATTTTTAATTTTGAATAATAAAATATCTTTTTAAAATTTATTGTAATTATAATTAAATTAAAAAATTTTAAAACTTTACATAATTACTATAACCATAACTTTTAATATTATATTTAAAATTTTTAATTTTTTATAATTATAGTTAATATTTAAAATAATTTTAATTAATTTTAAATTAATGTAAATATTATGTGATATATTATTTATTTATCTTTTTAAATATTTAGTTAAATATAGATAGCTAATTTTTTTAACTCTAATTAATTATATATCTAAAAATATTTAACTCTTATTATTATAATCTCTAATTTTTATCATCTAATTAGTCATATATTTTAATAAATATTTATGATAAATAAATAACTCGTAATAATAAATTATTATTATTATTATTATTATTACTCCTGAGAGTGTTATTATATTTATATTTTCTCCCGCGGATGAAATCTGAGGAGACTGTAGAGAATGGAGAGTCGCCCAATTATTAGCTTCGTTATGTTAGCGGAGATGGACTTGCTTTAGTAACCGCAAACCAATCCCTTTAAACTAACCACCTCTATCCAATGCCCCAGCACCAGAAATCACCTCCTCCTCCGGCTGCCGCCACCGCCGCTGACGCTGCAACAGTGCAATCCGATCTGCCTCCACCTCCTCCCTTCGATCCCAGTCGAAGTATATTTTGCTTTCTTTTGTTTTTTCATGGTTTTGGGGGCTTTTTTTGTTTTTCCCTTTTAGGGTTTCTTTTCTGCTTTCTATCTATTCATTCGTTGCAATATATTCCTGAATGTGAAATTGGTCTACTGGCTTCAACTTTTGTATAAATAACTTTTATCTTTATATGATTTCTTCTTTCAGTGAACAAATTACTGAATCCCTGTTGTATATATAACATGAACTTCTAGCCTGTGATGATGGTGTTTCCTGGTTGAAACGTTTATTATATATGTGCATATGTACTTAAATGGCTTCATTATCTTCGTGTGAGACTTGAATCGGTTATTTTAATAGCTAACAAGTTCTAAGTTGGTGAGTTGTTTGATTGAATTTTTGCTGGAAGGGATTGAAGATTACTGTGCTTTTCTGGAATCCAAACTTAATGCTGTTTTGTTCTTTGTTTTTGACAATGAAAATGTTTTTGTTACAAGTGATCGGTATCATCAAAAGGAAGGCTTTGATAAAAAAGTTGGCCGCAGTTTACCATGCTGAGTGCCTTGCCTACTGTCAGGAACTTTTGGAATTGCAAAAGAAATGGGAAGAGGTCAGGATAATGCCATCTTACTTTGTATGTGAACTACTCGTTATGATATGTTCACAACTTGATAAATCTGCATATACTACATACACATATATCTGGTAGAGAACTTTCTTATTAGAAGAGGTAAATTTCTCTTTATTAGAATTACCCAGACAAATTGGATAATGAACTTTGCACTTTTCTTAAGTTGATAAGTTGAAATTGGATATAGATTGATAAAGTAGATATAATTCTAGCATTCTTCAATTCTGTCATAACTAAGTGATAACCTTGTTAAGCAATTGGCAAAACTTTTCCTTGAAATTGAAAAGGTACGGATGCAAATTAGCAAAAGTGGGAGATTTCATAATGTTTAAGAGAAACTTGTGAAATTTTAAGAGGTGAGAGATTTTTCATCTTGTATTATGTTAGGAATGGTACAATCACAAAATCATGTCTAGCCACACCCAAATTCATGGACGATGTCAAGTCTTTTAATGTAATATATCAACATAACTGGATAGTTACAGCAAATATTTTCAAAAATTTTCCTTTCTTCTGGTTGATAACCCTTTAACATGGTGTTCCCCAGTCACCCTTCCCCTATAGAAAAGGACTATCAAATAGTTATTAGCGCAAGATTATTTCCTGCTTTCCCTTTCCAACCATTTTTGGTGCTAGAATTAGAAACAACTATAAAAAAAACTGCCTTAATGCAGTGTCCGCAAGAATAATTTTTTCATGGGATAGTTCCTTTTATGTTTTTGGGTCTATGTATCAGGATACCAAGGATTAGTTAACTATTGTTTGTATTTATAGTTAGCTAAATGTAACTAATCATTAGTTCTGTTAGCTGGATAGTTAGCTAGTTAATTGTGCCAGCCCATCCTAGCTCAGTGTCTTGCCTTGTATACAAGTGTACTTGTTGAACTGTGTAAAGCAAGTAATTCCATTTCTTGCTCACGAGATTGTTGTGACACTGTGAGGAATGGAAGGAGGCAATTGCATATAACAAATAGACTGAAGGTTTTTACCTGGAATGATATTGTGTACAAATCTCATATTAATGGCTTGTCTACAGTCATAGCGTTTACCATGCCTGTCTAATGAAGACTTGTCAGGTAAATGCCATTGTTGTGGATGCCATTGTTTTTTATCGATATAAGTTGGCATGTTTGACTGGGTTGTAAACTCATGATAAATTTTACACGGAATGGTGAATTATCATTTCAGTTTCTTACTACTATTGTCTTGAATGTGCATGCAGCCATTTGTGGATTTAAAAACCCCTGATGATACAAGGAAAGAGCAAACAAAGCCTCCTAAACGTCTAAAGAAGTCCCGCTAAGGTGGATGTAAGATTTGCTTTTAACCTCGATTCTCCTGTAAAATTTGGAAATGCGTCAAATTTCTTTTAATTATCTTTGCTAAACTTGGATTGTCCCGGTCTCCCAAGAATATCATGCTTCCCCATTTTGCATATTCTCCAACATTTCTCGGTTCAGCTGTATCACCCTGAAACTCGTGGTTGATTTTTCCTGTTTACAGATGTGCAATGACACGTTCCTGGCATATAAGAAGCACTATTTCAACTACTTGATATTAAATGGAAAAGGCAATGAACCAAATCCGTCAAGATTTGATGTTGCTATTGGTGCTGTATTGTGGGTATCGTTGAATTTTCTGTTCAACTAGTAGACATTAGTTCTGATTCAAGCTGATCACAGGAGTGACATATGTATCTTTATAGAGGGTATTATATTGTAAAAAAAAATAACCTTGACAGTTGGTGTTTCCGAGCACCTTCATTTGATATCATAAATCAACGGCTTCAAAGCAGTAGATAGTTGATACACCAGCTATTGTGTAGGATACAAGACTGGAGTTCTTTTTAGTTCCATGTTTGGGCCAAGTTGGTTTTAGTACCTTACGAGATTGGAGAACTGGTTATCTCAGTTGCAGAATGTTCTGAAATGTTAATTTTGTAATCAATTATTATTTTAAAGTCCAGCTTATAATAGCCAGTTAGCCACACTCTTTATCTCTAATACCATTTATAATGATGACGGATCACAAACTTAATTGTATTAGTATGAAAGTCATTTTATCATAAGCAGTAGTATATGCAGGTACCCATAAAAAGCTTGTATGGACCAAATGAGATATCATAATGGCTGCAACATTTGGATGTGTTTATAACTTGGGTATGATAAGACTACTACCACCTGCATTCAACAAGATAACAAAATGATAATAAAATAAAACACAACAAACTCCAGGTGGTCATAGCTCAAAGATTCTATTTTAACGTTTTTCCTTTTCATTAGGAGGACGGTTTCAAAGGGTCTAACACAGAAAGGCCCTGGGCAACCAGCTTACATGAGGAAAATAAATACAATTCGCCAACACTATATTTGTCGAGATTACTCTTTACTTTACACATCTGTTGTATTCTGTCCACAGCAACTTTTCCCTTTTAACATTGATTGTGGCTTCCTAATCTATCTTTTGCAAGTATGTTTGGCTTAATTGCTGAGTTCTCACCAATTGCTTACTATTTGCTGCAAGAAATAAAACAGTGAGTACGACTCAGAAACATCATCAGCCAAACATATGAAATTGTAATTACCTATGATCTAAATAACAATGATTGCATTCTTTTCCACAGGCTACTTGGAGCAATGGGTGGAGCAATTTGTCCTTTCATCATTTCAAGGGCAGATCCCATTTCATGGACCAGCTTGACAGATTCTGATAGTCGATTAAGGAGATTCATCAGGGCAATCACTTCATTCCTTTGCAACTGCAACTGAAAGACAATATTGTACGCTTCAATGGCAAACTAAAAAATGCATGCTAAATTTACCAATGATTAGTAGCTTAAACAATGCATCAGTAATTGATAAGATACTTACAGTCTGACCCAAGTGATCCCAGCCATTGTCAGAGAAGAGGATTTTCAGTGCAGTACCTAGACCAAGAACCTGAAGCTTTCCCCAAAGTCGGCACTTCTCGCAGCCTATACAGTCCATCAATGCACTGCAATGCCAATAGGTCTAGTTATATCATTTCCACATAGGCAGGACAGTCTACAGACAGTAATCAAAAGGAAGGCAGAAACCAGAGAAAAAAAATTATGATAATTTTACCAATTCTACAGTGGAGAAAGATTAACAAGTTACTTAAAGGAGAAGGTAAAAGTCCTAGATTGGCCTTTCTACATTTGATGTCAAAAATTTACAGCTTTTGATAGGGTAAGCATTTCAAAATGAGAGCTGACAGAAATTGAGAAAACCTAATGTTTCTGAATTCTCCTTGAATTTTCTGTTTCAGTTCAGGTCCACGTTGACCCTTCCACAACTTAGCTTCATCAAATGGAAGCGGGCATGCTGCTTGAAGTTTTGGATTATAGAGTAGTTGTCTCATCAAGGAATGTGCCTTGAGGTCCTCAGTAGGGTTACCAGTGTCATATTCAGCTTGTTCCAAATAATCTGCAGCCTGAATGCATTACAACGTATCCATTAGATATAACAGCCTTAAAGATGCATAACAAGATTCTGCCTATGTAACTTATAATAGATAACACATAAAAAAAAAAAAAACATCCCCATCTAGTTGCCTATCATTAGCACTCACCTTCATAACAGCTCGGAGAACAAAAAGGTACGTGAAGTATAGGTTTCTAACACGATCAGGGTATCTTACAACTCGGTCATACATCAATGTATCATTGCGTCCCCACTGCAAACATGAAAATGGAAACAAGAAATAATAGTTAGATCTTCAATAAATGGCAGTGCATGCCTAAGAATTCCTTTTGAAAGGCAAGCAAACATATGAAATGGCCATTGCAGGTTAAGTTCATAGATAACACAGGTTGAGGAGCATGCAGCTAAATTTTATACCAGGTTTTTAGACTCATCAAGTAGATAACGATCCGCTATATGAATTGAAATAGAGGAGTGAAGACCAGATATCAGCTTGTACAATATCCTTTCCTCTTGACACAACTCTTCAGATGGATCTGCACATGATAATGGAAGAAAATAATCAGATGATCCTGTAACCATCAGCAAGAAAAATTTCAACCACAAAGAGTCCTGAAAAGTACAATCAGGATAAAAATGAAAAAAACAACTTTTTAAGGCAAAAAAACAAAAAATATTTAAGCATAGGAAAGAAATGCTGGCATCTTTTGCTTGACAGCATGTTGTGCTGCAACTTACATTGCCTGTGTGTGCAGTTCCTTTAATCACAAAAGTATATTAGCTAAAAAGATTATGAACACCTTTTGCTTTATCTTATGCCAGAATAAGAAAATATGAAACAAAAGAGTGGGAAAGCTAAGAACTTTGGTTGGATGTGTACACTCAGAAGAGAAGACAACTTACATTTGGGGCAGTTCTCAGAGTAAATGGCGTCCCATATCCTTCTAGCTGATGGACCAGAGTAGCCAGTGTATTGTTCAGGGTTCAACTGAAGATTCACATATGTCATCTCAGCTGCAAATGAAAATCCTTTATTATTGCTGCAAATGAAAAGAATTATACACACTCCACAAAAAATAATAATATAAATAAAAGTAAAAGAAAGATAATACACCATTGTCCGTCTCATCATCGTTTGTCCAGGGATTATCTATGTCTGTCCATCCCCTAAATGTTTTACTGTCAAGGGTCCAATCAACTGCAGCCTGAGGCTTTCCTTCTTGACATTGAAGTTTATCCAATGGAAGACCTTGATGGAAAGGTGCCCTAAATGATTTGGGGAATTCACTTTCCGGGCATTCACATATGCTGCAATCTCTCAAGTGGCACATGCCATCGTCAGGCCAGAAAGGGCAGTCACACTGCAACTTAACCTGCCATACAATTGGCCAACAGGCTTTCAATTAAAAATATATGCCAGTGAGTAGTGAGTACCATATATTTCTAAATGCCAGTAAAATACAAGGAGAAGATATAAAAATAGATATAAGCATATTCGGTCAGGATTAAGAACGTTGACTTGAAGTAAAATTCATAATTAATGCACCTGAAACTCATTTCATATTGATGTGACCAAATTTCAACCAAATACAAGGACAATACAAGAATTCTGATTCTCATTTGATAACTTGAACGCAAATAATCCACTTAGGAGAAACAAATTGGTCAGTTGATCTTTATATGAAGGACTGCATTTTGATCGATAGACTACATTACAACTGTAGCAATAATAAGATATATTTCGAAATTGAAATCATGATCTATTATATGCAAATGATTTAATAAAAAAATATTAAAGTTGTGACAAGTTGATGAAAACTTTCCTAAATGTAAATACTTAAGTTCTAACTAACCAATCAATCCCAATCTTGACATAAACTACCATTGTAGATTGTAGAAAATTAACATCATCCACAGAGTCTATTCAGATAAGATTGATCATTGTGAAATGGAAACTTTAGATTCAAAAATTAGAAGCTTCATGCGGCAAAAACTCATACAAATCATTCAAAGATGTCTAACAACTCAAAAAGATTATCTCTACATTAATTGAGGTACAGATTTAACTTATGATCTCATAATTTATATAAGTTGGACAGAAAGATGACATGGAGGGAAATGGTACCCAAGGATTTATAATTTTTGGATATTCATACTAACTTGGTGTCTAACAGAGCTAAATGGCAAACAAGGATCTATATAGCTGACCCTAACTAGTTTAAGATTAAAGTTTAGTTGTTATTGAATAAAGAAAACCTTGCAATAAATAGCAAGGGTTAAGTCCTTTCATTTTCCCTTCTATTTGCACCCTACAGATTAAACTTCCCATCCAAAAAAATAAATGACTATGCACCTATCTTTCTTTCATGCATAAGCTCCTATTATAGGAGAGCCATTGTGTTCAAAATCAGCTCCTTTATCAAAATACACCAGCTACTGATTCTACCAAGAGGCATTCAACAAACCTTGAAATATCGAAAAAATGGGGTTTTCACAAGATCTTGGAGAGATGGATATAACAATTCTTCATTAAGACGGTCCACTGTCTCATAGTCGCAACAACAGTCCTCCACCATGCCACTATACCTCTGCACAGAGCGAATAAAACAATATCATCTGACGACATAACAGAAACAAGCCCAAGCAAACTGCAACAATGCTGATCATGACAGTCAAACGGTGGAAGCATCAACTCGCATTACAATCAAAATAAAAATGCAAATTACAGTCCATATCTACCCCATTACATAAAATATGGAATTGAGCAATCTATATCAACAAGTAATAAATCTTCTTTATTAACTATACAAAAAAACAAAAACGAAAGAAGTCAAATAGATAAATTCAAGTGAATAGTCATTCGAAATATCCTTAAAAAAACTTTCTCAATTTATTTTCCTTCGTTTCCTCGAGAACCAAACAAGGATAGAATAGAAAACGAACCTGAGGGCAGCTACAATGCTGACCAAATTGAGAAATCTTAGAGGTAGTAATCGAAGCTGTAGTTAAAGCAACAATAAGAGCAATGACGGCACCAATTATAACCCATCTCCATGGCTTTCCCTCAGACTTGCTCTCCTTCTTCTCACTTTCCGATCCCACCATTCCTCGAGATGAACGAAATGCAAGAAACAACCAATCCTGATTTCTAAAATCCTTAACCTGGCCTGATTGGTTGTTGAAAATGCAAGAGAAAAAGGAGCTGATTTCCTCAAGAAGTAAAACAGGTCGCCATAGGAATTTGGATTATAAATAAAGAAAAAATGGGAGGAAAATGGTGGGCGTTCTGGTCGACGGTTTGCAAATTCCGGTGGGATACCGCAACTCTAGAAGGCGGCTATTTATAAACTGGGCTCCAGACTTTGACTTTAGGCGTTGCCTCTGGCCCAACAAAATTAATGCTGCAGACCAAATGAATCCGGATTTTGTTAATGAAGGGTAAAGCCGTTAAATTTTTTATAATTTATTAATTTAATTAGTTAAAAAAAATCGTTAATTAATCTATTATTCAATTTTTTTCGTTATCATAATTTTGAATTTTTCATTTTATTTAAAGAAAAAGTTGGTTTAGTGTTTCTTATATTAAATAAGAGAATATTATATTTGCGAATAAAGAACAGTTGTAGCTTTATTTTAGTCAATATTAACGATAATAATTAGATAAATTATGTTTTAATCAAATTATCAAAAATAAGAATTTCCTTATTAAAGATAATTATATATCTAATTAGTAGTTGCTTAAAAATAATAGTGAATATTAATCATAAGAATTTATAAAATAGCTATTTTTATAGATACACATTATTTAAATATAATTTAAATATAATTAAAATTAGGACTATTGACTAAAAAAATCACAACTTTAAGTTACAGCTAAAATTTTTATTTTTGAATAAAAAATTCTTAATTTTTAAATTTATTATAAATTTAGCTAATTATTAAAACAATTTATCAAATTGAATTGAAAATTTTAAAATTCTACGTTTAATCACAATACAGCTAAAACTTTCAATATTAGATTAAAACTTTTAAATTTTTTTTAATTATAGCAGATTTTTAAAATAATTTTGATAAATATTTAATTAAATATATACTGATGACCGCTGGATTTCTCTACCCCGATTAGGGGCCAAGCCCTCGGTCGCGGCCCATCGCTCAGAAGCCCACACACCGTCTGCGCTGACAGGTTAGGTCCATTCGAGCCTTGATATCGGACCCCTCTGAATTTCTCAACCAGGCCGGCCTCGCCTTCATTGCACCTTGGGCCGATCTCCTTTGGGCCCAGCTTTGCTTCTATCTTCTGGCCCAGCCCAGAACCAGAAGGAAGACCCATCCGTCTGCCTCGTGGACCCCTCCACACGCGCCCGGAGAGGATCAGAGACCGTTACGCATGGAGCAGAGATCTGATTCCCTCGTACGTCCATATCAACGTAGCAGAGACAGGTGGTCCAATGATATGCGTCCTGTTAGCACGTCACTAGCGGACAAAAGGAAACATATAAAAGGAGAAATACCCTCCTCTATGTTTAAACTTTTTCTAGTTTACAGAACTCATTGTAAAACCCTATTTCTCTGGATCTCAGATCATCAATTGGCACCGTCTGTGGGAAACGAAGGAGATCTTTTCATCACCGGAGTTCCACTCTTAACAAAACCCACTGAGATCCACGATAGCTAATCACAATGAAAGCAACCTTAACATCCCAAATGACCTGAGCTCTGCCCAAGAGGGGCAGCAGTTCTCCTTTTCTAGCCCTACAACACTAAACAACCAAACACCCATTCCTCTCAATCCCTCACCAAGCTTGGCAGGAAATGCCCCCATCGCTACCTTATCCAACCAAGACCTTCAAACCATGGCCCTCCAACTACAGAACACCGCCCACTGATTGGGGCAGATAATGCAACAAAGGGGCCTCAACACCCCGATGAATACACTCCCGGTGGTAGAAGAACCCCAAACCAATGAGCCCCAACCTATCCCCGACCGCCTTCAGACCAGCAGCCGCGGTACTGGGGAAAGGGAGAAAAGAGCCGGAGAAGAGGAAGAGCCAGAGGCCCAAATCCATGGAAGGAGGGTAAGGGAGATGATAGAAAATGATGAGGCTGACAACTATTCCGCCGGGACAACCAGGTGGACCAGAAGTGAAACAGAGGAGGAGGAATACCGCCTGGAGAAGAAGCCTAGGCCGGAAGATGAGGACGTGGACCAAAAGCTGCAGAAGTTGAGAGAGCAGCTCTTGGCCGAGCTGGGAAAGAAGGATCAAAGCCAAACCTTCCTGCCCACTTCTTCACCTTTCTCGAAGTGGGTGCAGCAGGAGACTGTCCCTAAGAAGTTTATAATGCCATCAATGGCGGCTTATGACGGAGCTGGTAACCCGAGGGAGCACGTCATGAACTACAAGACCTTCATGGAACTGCAAACTTTATCGGATGCCTTGATGTGCAAGGTATTCCCAACGACGCTCTCGGGGCCAGCGCGAGCGTGGTTCAATAGCCTGGAGACTGGAAGCATTGGAAGTTTTGGAGATCTGGCCACTCGCTTCATTAGCCGGTTCATCGCCGGGGTGCCAGCGGATAGGAAGACGAGCTATCTAGAAACAGTAAGGCAGAGAAGGGAGGAATCGCTTAGAGAGTATGTAGCTCGCTTCAATACGGAGGCCCTGCAGATTCCCGAGCTCGATGAGGGAAGGGCGGTGGAGGCCATGCAAAAGGGGACAACCTCTGCCGAGTTTTTTGGCTCATTAAGTAGGAAGCCTCCGACCTCACTGGCCGAGCTGATGAAGAGGGCTGAGAAGTATATAAGGCAGGATGACGCTTTGGTGACAAGCCGATTCGCCAAGGGAGTGACAGGCAAGGAGAAAGCCCCGGAGGAAAGGAGGCCGGAGAAGCATGAGAAGAAACATGGCAAAAGGCCTGAGCCTTACAGACAACCCTGGGAGCGAAGGGACCAAAGACCTCTTCCCCCTCAGGTCTCAGAGCAGAGGCTACTCCCTTCATGGGTTCCGGAGAAGCCGACCCCACTTAATGCCTCTAGAGCCGAAGTGCTCGTAGCTGTCCAAGACAAGGAATTCTTACAATGGCCCAAACCCCTGAAATCGGAAGCCGACCAGCGAAATCCCGACAAATACTGTCAGTTCCATCGAACTCATGGTCACGACACCAATAACTGTTTCCAGCTGATTGCGGAAATTGAAAGGTTGATAAAGAGAGGACACCTGAAGAACTTCGTGAAGAAACCGGAGGGACAGAGACCTCAGCCCAATCTGGCAGTCCAAACGCCAAGAAGAGCAGGAGTTAACCCTGTAAATGATGGGTCCAGTGGGACCATCAATATGATCGTAGGAGGCACAGGAGGTCGGATGAGCCGAAGGGAGAAAAAGAGGAGCAGAGAGGGAGAAAACAGCAGTGCTGAGGTCATGCAGATTGTCGAACACTCTTCAACGACCATCACTTTCTCCTCGGAGGACGCTCAGGGTGTTCAGATGCCTCACGATGATGCCCTTGTCATTGAAGCTGTCATTCACAACTACCGGGTAAAGAAGATCTTGGTGGATGACGGAAGCAAGGTGAACCTTCTGCCTTACCGAGTCTTCCAGCAAATGGGAATTCCTGAAAAACAACTGGTTCGGGACCAAGCCCCGATTAAAGGGATTGGAGGAACACCAGTGACGGTGGAAGGGAAAGTAAAGCTAGCCCTTACTCTGGGAGAGGCACAGAGGGTTCGCACCCACTATGCGGTGTTCCTGGTGGCTAAACTCCCCTTGAGCTACAACGCGATCCTGGGAAGACCTGTGCTGTTTGACTTTGAGGCTGTCACCAGTATCAGATATCTGGCAATGAAGTTCCCAACAGAAGCAGGGGTGGGGATTGTTCGGGGAAGCCAGGAGGAAGCAAGGGCAGTATACCTAGCTACGGTGGCAGAGCCGAGCCCAACAGAGGAAAGGCTGGATTCAGAAGTTGTAACGACCCGGAAATCCGACCCGTTACCGGCGCTAGGATCCAGATCGGCTTAAGGCCGCCGGGACCCGTAGCAAGCCTACATACCTCCTGTAAACCTGTGGAATCCCATACATAACAACATATACATAATCTGTAAAAATTTTTCTTTTCTCTTATCCAAGCAAAACCTGTGCATGCATAAAATCATACATAAACCCCACACTGGAGTCCTCATCAAATACTCCAATGGGGTATCATCATCATACATATCAGCTTGGATAATCATGGTCATTAGCATCATTACTCAATAAACACTCTGTACATAATGGGGATTCACACACCTCTAGGTCAAGCACTACTATAATCCTCAATACATCATCAAATCATTCATTACATTACATTACATGGTCATAAATTCTTGTTACATCATGTTCATGTCCACGACTATCTATTACAACATACATGACTTAACTTCACTCTAGCCGACTTCCCGATCTATCCTGTACCTGCAACTCTGGGGATAAAGGGAGTGGGGTGAGCTACTAGAGCCCAGTGAGCAGAATAATAAAACATCAATTTAAATCATGCTTTCATGTATGCGCCATAACACAAACATTTCACAACAAGGATGAACTTGTCACCATTTAGCCCCTATCTTTCTTACTTATACATGCCGGGGGCGTAGAGCCGTAGCAGGCACACCCGGACTACCATAATCAATCATAGCGCCAGGGGCGTAGAGCCGTAGCAGGCACACCTGGACTCACATAGGCTATCATAACATAAAAGGGCTAATGGATCACTCAACATTCATCCACATCAACAACAAGGTATGCAATGCAACATATTCGTGAATTCTAATGCAATCAACCTGATATATCTCATGGCATTCATGATGCGTGAATCATGCTAAAACATTTCATTTATTTACTTTAAAACGTAAAGAGAGTTATTCCACTCACCTCTGGCTAGCTCTGAAGAGACTCTGAAGCAGCTGGCTCACTGCTGGGGGTCTCGGTTCCTCAGGTCCGAACCTACACAGGTGGACTCAAATGAGGGACCAAACATACATGAACATGACTCTAAAATACTCCCCAAAAACCCCCTAAAACATCCTGAAAACATCACATGAAAACATGCAAGAAATGGCTGAACAGGGCACTTTCGGCGGCAGGTTCGGCGGCCGAAAGTCCCTCTGCAGCCGAAGGTCATGCAGGTTCGGCGGCACCTTCGGCGGCCGAACCTCCCAGACAGAGACGAAACTTGAGTTTCGGGGGCAGGCTTCGGCAGCCGAAACTGCCTCCACAAGGGGGTTCGGCGGCCGAAAGTCACTTCGGCGGCCGAACCTGAGTTTCTGCCGAAGGGCAGAAACTTGGTTCCCTTGTGTCCACAGCCTCCAAAACGCCTCAAAACATGCATAAACTTGTTTCTACACATGCATACACATCATACAACACACCTAGGGGTCTCAAACTATAGTATACCCCAACTACAACACTTCAAACAACACATTTCCAACATACATTGTTCAAATCACAACATAAACCCATAAACCTAACAACAAGCCTAAACATGCATTCTACCCCATCAACTTGCATAAAACTTTCATAAAACATAAAAGAAGCATAGATCGAAGCTTACCTCTTGAAGATCGAGAGGAAGAACGACCCTAGCTCGGAAAATGGAGGGATTTAGCTCCAAGACTTCCAAGCTCCAAAACTTGTTTCAAAAGCTTAAATCTTCAAAACCAAGGGAAAACAAGTGAAAATCTTGAAAGATTTAGAGGAAGAACATCAAAAATGGGTGAGGGGCGGCGGAAAGCTCACCTTGGCCGAAAATGGGGAAAAACTCGCCCGTTTTCGGCTAAGGGACCCTTTTATAGTGGCTGGCCAGACCACGTTCGGGGGCCGAAAGTGCTTCCGCATGCATGCAAGGTTCGGCGGCCGAACATGAGGTTCGGCGGCCGAACTTGGACTTCCCTCACTCAAGCTTTCGGGGGCCTAACATGCCTCCAAAACACATGCATGTTCGGCGGCCGAACTTGACTTTCGGCGGCCGAACCTAGGTTTTTCTCCAAAGGTTTTTCATGTAAAAAATTCATTTAATTTCTTACTTAAAAACATGAAATACATGAAAACATTTCATAAAATCATAGTTTTTACCCTTCTAGAGGTTTCCGACATCCGAGGTCCCACCGGACGGTAGGGATTCCGATACCGGAGTCTAGCCGGGTATTACATTCTCCCCCCCTTAAGAACATTCGTCCCCGAATGTTCCTCAACTAACATACAAAGCATGGCATCAATCATAACATAGAACATAGCATACAATATAACATACATGCAACACATAGCACAACTGACACTCACCTCAAAACAGATGGGGGTATTGCTGGAGCATGGACTCCCGTGTCTCCCAGGTGCATTCTTCAATATTGTGGTGGTTCCAAAGGACTTTCACCATCGGGATTTCCTTGTTCCTCAGCTTTCTGATCTGAGTGTCAAGAATCCGCACTGGCTGCTCTACATAGGTGAGATCCTCTTGGATCTCTACATCAGGCTCACTAAGAACCTTGCTCGGATCTGACACGTACTTCCGTAACAGAGAAACATGGAAAACTGGATGGATTCTCTCCATCGAAGCAGGCAAGTCTAGCTTGTACGACACATTACCGACCCTCTGAAGCACCTCAAAAGGACCGATGTACCGTGGAGCTAACTTACCCTTCTTCCTGAACCGAACCACTCCTTTCATAGGAGACACCTTGAGCAAAACCAAATCCCCCTCCTGAAACTCTAGCTGTCTTCTGCGGATATCTGCATAACTCTTCTGCCGACTAGCAGCAGTCTTGATCCTCTCTCTGATTATGGGTACCACCCTGCTGGTAAGCTCTACTAACTCCGGACCCGCAAGAGTCCTCTCTCCTACCTCCTCCCAGCAGATTGGTGATCTGCACTTCCTCCCGTACAAAGCTTCATATGGAGCCATCCCTATGCTAGCATGATAGCTGTTATTGTAGGCAAACTCCACCAAAGGTAGATGCTGCCTCCAAGAACCGCCAAAATCTAGCACACACATTCTGAGCATATCCTCTATTGTCTGGATGGTCCTCTCTGACTGTCCGTCCGTCTGTGGGTGGAATGCAGTACTGAAGTCTAATCTGGTACCCATAGCGTTCTGCAGACTCCGCCAAAACCTGGAGGTGAACTGGGGCCCTCTATCTGACACTATAGATACCGGGACCCCATGCAGTCTGACAATCTCATCTACATACACTTGCGCCAACTTATCCACAGAGTAGCCACTCCTGACAGGGATGAAGTGAGCAGATTTGGTGAGTCTGTCCACAATCACCCATATGGAGTCTAATCTGTTGGACGTCGCCGGTAACCCCACTACAAAGTCCATGGCTATGTTCTCCCATTTCCATTCTGGAATCGGTAGTGGATTCAACATTCCAGCCGGCTTCTGATACTCTAGTTTCACCCTCTGACACACATCGCAGGCTGACACGAACAGTGCCACGTCCTTCTTCATAGCTGGCCACCAATACACTCTCTTCAGATCCTGATACATCTTGGTGGCTCCAGGGTGAACACTATACCTGGTATTATGGGCTTCCCCCATAATATCTCCCTTCAGACCAATGTCATCTGGCACACATAATCTGTTCCCGTAGCGGAGGATCCCCTTATCATCAAATCTGAACTCATTACTCTGGCCTGACTGAACCGTTCTGGCTATCCTGACCAACTCTGGGTCCTCATGCTGTTTCTGAGCTACCTGCTCCAGAAACACGGGTGTCACTCTCATCTGAGCCACTAAGGCACCTGTGCCAGACAACTCCAACTGTAATCCCTCACTCATAAGTCTGTGGAACTCCTTCACCACCGGCCTCCTCTCTGTTGAAATGTGGGATAGACTGCCGAGTGATTTCCGGCTTAAGGCGTCTGCCACAACATTCGCCTTGCCCGGATGGTACTGAATCTTGCAATCATAGTCACTCAACAGCTCTACCCATCTCCTCTGCCTCATGTTCAGTTCTCTCTGACTCAGGATGTACTGCAGGCTCTTATGATCTGTGAAGATCTCACATTTTACCCCATAGAGGTAGTGCCTCCACATCTTGAGTGCAAAGATTACTGCTGCCATCTCTAGGTCATGTGTGGGGTAATTCAGCTCATGCTTCTTCAGCTGTCTAGAAGCATAAGCGATCACCCTCTCATTTTGCATTAGCACACAACCCAGTCCCACTCGGGACGCATCACAATATACTGAGAAGTCATCATCACTTTTTGGCAGAGCTAACACCGGTGCTGAAGTCAACCTCCTCTTAAGCTCCTCAAAGCTTTCCTCACACTGATCGGTCCATAAGAACTTCTGATTCTTCTTTGTCAATTTGGTCATAGGAGCAGCAATCTTTGAGAAGTCCTGAACGAACCTCCTGTAGTAACCTGCTAAACCCAGAAAACTCTTGATCTCGGTCACTGAGGTGGGTCTAGGCCAGTTAGCTACAGCCTCTACCTTCTTGGGGTCTACTTCAATACCCTGTTCTGACACAATGTGCCCCAAGAATGATATGCTCCTAAGCCAAAACTCACACTTGGAGAACTTGGCATACAAGCCATGCTCTCTCAAGGTCTGCAAAACTGTCCTCAGGTGATGGGCATGCTCCTCTGCATTTCTGGAATACACTAAGATATCATCTATGAAGACAATAACGAAGTGATCCAGATACTGACTGAATACTCTGTTCATGAGGTCCATGAATGCTGCAGGGGCGTTGGTCAACCCAAACGGCATTACAAGGAACTCATAGTGCCCATACCTGGTCCTGAAAGCTGTCTTTGGTACATCTTCATTCCTTATCCTCAACTGATGGTACCCTGATCTCAGATCTATTTTGGAGAAACAACCTGCTCCTGATAGCTGGTCAAATAGATCGTCGATCCTCGGCAAAGGGTACTTGTTCTTGGTAGTGACCTTGTTCAACTGTCTGTAGTCGATACAAAGTCTGAGGGATCCATCCTTCTTCCTCACAAACAAAACCGGAGCACCCCAAGGTGAAGTACTCGGTCGGATGAAACCCTTATCTACCAGCTCTTGCAACTGTTCCTTCAGTTCTTTCAATTCAGCGGGTGCCATCCTGTAGGGAGGGATAGAGATCGGTCTGGTACCAGGCATTAACTCAATCTCGAACTCTATCTCCCTAGCAGGTGGTAACCCTGGCAGCTCGTCTGGGAAAACATCTAAGAACTCACTCACCACAGGCACTGAGGCGGGCTCTCTGACATGACTATCTAACTCCCTCACATGAGCTAGAAACCCCTGACATCCCCTCCTAAGCAACCTACGAGCCTGAAGAGCTGAGATCAGACCTCTAGGTGTACCCCTCTTGTCTCCTCTGAAGACGACCTCTGACCCATCCTGATCTCTGAATCTGACTACCTTGTCTCTACAGTCCAAGGTAGCACCATGGGTCGATAACCAATCCATCCCTAGAATGACGTCAAAATCTGTCAAGTCTAGAACCACGAGGTCGGCGGAAAGGCATCTTCCCTCTATGAAAACTGGACTACATTGGCAGACTGCCTCTGCCACTGATGGGTCACACTTGGGTCCACTGACCCATAGGGGACACTCTAACCCAGAGACCATCAATCCTACCCTCTCCACGACTCTCGGAGCAACAAAAGAATGAGATGCACCCGGGTCCATTAAGGCATACACATCAGAACAACCAATGATGAGATTACCTGCCACCACGGTGTTGGATGTATTGGCCTCCTGCTGAGTCATAGTGAAGATCCGTGCCGGAGCTGATGGACCTTCACCTCTGTATCCTGCTGATGAAGAGGCTGACCCTCTCCCTCTGCCTCTGCCACTGGCCTGTGTTGCGGCCGGAGCTACTGGCTGCACCACACTGCCGGAGGCTGTCTGCTGAGACGGCGCTGCAAAGGCTGCTCTAGGACAGTCTCGAGCCAAATGACCCGCCTGTCCGCATCTGAAACATGTGTTTGTCCCTGCTAGACATACTCCTTTGTGTGGTCTCCCACATCTCATACATGCTGTAACCTCTGCACCAGAGCTTGAGCCACTGCCTAAACCCAGACCTGACTTGATCTTGTTCCAGAACTTATTCTTCTTAGATTTTCTGTGGCCTCTGTCCCACTTCTTACTGCTTGCAACTGCTGCACTCAGAGAAGAAGAGTCTAACCTTTCCCCACCTGGGGTCTTGGAACCAGAAGACTGTGCCACTGACTGTTTTACCTTCCCCTGAACGATGGCACAAGCCTCCATTCTCCTAGCCATATCCACTATGGCATGGAAACTCTCCCTCTCTGCTGACTGTATCAAAGAGGAATACCTGGAGTGCAGCCTCATAATATATCTACTTGACTTCTTTTGATCCGTGTCCAAATTCTGCCCAGCATATGGCAACAACTCCAGGAACCTGTCTGTGTACTCCTCCACACTCATCTGATCAGTCTGCCTCAACTGCTCGAATTCTATTATCTTCTGCTCTCTGGAGCTCTCAGGGAAAGCCCATCCTGCAAACTCATTTGCGAACTCCTCCCAGGACATACTGTCCGCTCTCGGGTTCACATAGTTCTTAAACCAACCACGTGCCTTCTTGCACTCCAGTGTGAACCCAGCCATCTGAATGGCTCTACTGTCATCAGCCCCTATCTCATCTGTAATAGTCTTGACCCTGCTCAGATACTCGAATGGGTCATCACTTGCTCTGTACTGAGGAGCACCCAACTTCATGTAATCGATCATCTTGACCTTGCTCCCTCCAGATGAGGTAGGTTTGGGTACTTGTGTTTCCGGGACAGTAGGTACTGGTGGTGGTGGAGGTGCAACATCCCCTGGGGTAGGGTTTGCTGTACTGGTATAGGGAGGTGGAGGTGGGTACATGGGATACTGAGAGTATGGTGGGTAGTAAGGTGGGTATGGCATATGTGGAGGATAAGGGCTAAAACTGGGGTTATCCGATGTACCTCCCATCGAATACCCTGGATGGTGTGAATAGGGTGGGTAGTGATGTGGCTGGACATAACTCGAGGCCTGAGTGCCTCCTTCTGATTCTCCCATGCCCTCTTCCGGCATACTCACACCAAGATTGCCATCCCTTCTCTGATCTACTTCCATATCCTCAGACATTCCTCCCTGCACTGTTCCCCTTACTGATCTGCTTCTACCCAGATCCAAAGACCTTCTTGGGTCTCTAGCCACTCTGTCTCTATTGGACCTACTGGACATTGCCCTAGGCAAAGCTGAAGGACGGGCATCAGCGCCCTCGTCCTGAGGTGGCACTCCAGTCAATCGTGCAGATCGACGAGTTCCTCTCATTCTATTTTCTGAAAAACAGCACATAGCATAAACAATCATTAGCATCACATGGTTCATGTGGAAACACATGAACCCTCATCACATACATAGCATCACATCATAGCATTTATGCACATGCATATCATCATGGCATATCATATCATCATATAGACAGGACTCTACATCCTATCCTAGTGGACATGATTTTCCTAGTGTGCTTGACCTTCTAGAACATCTATGAGCCCGACACTCTAGGTCCGACCATATGAACCTAGGGCTCTGATACCACTCTGTAACGACCCGGAAATCCGACCCGTTACCGGCGCTAGGATCCAGATCGGCTTAAGGCCGCCGGGACCCGTAGCAAGCCTACATACCTCCTGTAAACCTGTGGAATCCCATACATAACAACATATACATAATCTGTAAAAATTTTTCTTTTCTCTTATCCAAGCAAAACCTGTGCATGCACAAAATCATACATAAACCCCACACTGGAGTCCTCATCAAATACTCCAATGGGGTATCATCATCATACATATCAGCTTGGATAATCATGGTCATTAGCATCATTACTCAATAAACACTCTGTACATAATGGGGATTCACACACCTCTAGGTCAAGCACTACTATAATCCTCAATACATCATCAAATCATTCATTACATTACATTACATGGTCATAAATTCTTGTTACATCATGTTCATGTCCACGACTATCTATTACAACATACATGACTTAACTTCACTCTAGCCGACTTCCCGATCTATCCTGTACCTGCAACTCTGGGGATAAAGGGAGTGGGGTGAGCTACTAGAGCCCAGTGAGCAGAATAATAAAACATCAATTTAAATCATGCTTTCATGTATGCGCCATAACACAAACATTTCACAACAAGGATGAACTTGTCACCATTTAGCCCCTATCTTTCTTACTTATACATGCCGGGGGCGTAGAGCCGTAGCAGGCACACCCGGACTACCATAATCAATCATAGCGCCAGGGGCGTAGAGCCGTAGCAGGCACACCTGGACTCACATAGGCTATCATAACATAAAAGGGCTAATGGATCACTCAACATTCATCCACATCAACAACAAGGTATGCAATGCAACATATTCGTGAATTCTAATGCAATCAACCTGATATATCTCATGGCATTCATGATGCGTGAATCATGCTAAAACATTTCATTTATTTACTTTAAAACGTAAAGAGAGTTATTCCACTCACCTCTGGCTAGCTCTGAAGAGACTCTGAAGCAGCTGGCTCACTGCTGGGGGTCTCGGTTCCTCAGGTCCGAACCTACACAGGTGGACTCAAATGAGGGACCAAACATACATGAACATGACTCTAAAATACTCCCCAAAAACCCCCTAAAACATCCTGAAAACATCACATGAAAACATGCAAGAAATGGCTGAACAGGGCACTTTCGGCGGCAGGTTCGGCGGCCGAAAGTCCCTCTGCAGCCGAAGGTCATGCAGGTTCGGCGGCACCTTCGGCGGCCGAACCTCCCAGACAGAGACGAAACTTGAGTTTCGGGGGCAGGCTTCGGCAGCCGAAACTGCCTCCACAAGGGGGTTCGGCGGCCGAAAGTCACTTCGGCGGCCGAACCTGAGTTTCTGCCGAAGGGCAGAAACTTGGTTCCCTTGTGTCCACAGCCTCCAAAACGCCTCAAAACATGCATAAACTTGTTTCTACACATGCATACACATCATACAACACACCTAGGGGTCTCAAACTATAGTATACCCCAACTACAACACTTCAAACAACACATTTCCAACATACATTGTTCAAATCACAACATAAACCCATAAACCTAACAACAAGCCTAAACATGCATTCTACCCCATCAACTTGCATAAAACTTTCATAAAACATAAAAGAAGCATAGATCGAAGCTTACCTCTTGAAGATCGAGAGGAAGAACGACCCTAGCTCGGAAAATGGAGGGATTTAGCTCCAAGACTTCCAAGCTCCAAAACTTGTTTCAAAAGCTTAAATCTTCAAAACCAAGGGAAAACAAGTGAAAATCTTGAAAGATTTAGAGGAAGAACATCAAAAATGGGTGAGGGGCGGCGGAAAGCTCACCTTGGCCGAAAATGGGGAAAAACTCGCCCGTTTTCGGCTAAGGGACCCTTTTATAGTGGCTGGCCAGACCACGTTCGGGGGCCGAAAGTGCCTCCGCATGCATGCAAGGTTCGGCGGCCGAACATGAGGTTCGGCGGCCGAACTTGGACTTCCCTCACTCAAGCTTTCGGGGGCCTAACATGCCTCCAAAACACATGCATGTTCGGCGGCCGAACTTGACTTTCGGCGGCCGAACCTGGGTTTTTCTCCAAAGGTTTTTCATGTAAAAAATTCATTTAATTTCTTACTTAAAAACATGAAATACATGAAAACATTTCATAAAATCATAGTTTTTACCCTTCTAGAGGTTTCCGACATCCGAGGTCCCACCGGACGGTAGGGATTCCGATACCGGAGTCTAGCCGGGTATTACAGAAGTCTTAGAGGTCAGGGACGAGAAAACAGAGGCCAGGACGGAGCCGGTGGGAGAACTGGAGACTTTTCCCTTGTCAGAGGCAGAAACAGATAAAGTCTATAGTCTCAACGCTGGCCTCACCAAAGAGCAAAAAGCCGAGGTCATGGCCCTGGTCCGAAGTCACGCGCCAAGTTTCGCCTGGAAGCCTTCTGACATGCCCAGAATTGATCCCAAGGTGATGACCCATAAGCTGAACGTCCTCCCCGAAGCCAGGCCGGTGAAGCAGAAGAAGAGGGTGGTAGGAAAGGAGAAGCAACAGGCCACCAAAGAGGAAGTGCAGAAGTTAGAAGAGGCAGGCTTTATTAGGGAAGTCATGTACCCGCAGTGGTTAGCTAATCCTGTACTAGTCAAAAAAGCCAATGGCAAATATAGGATGTGCATAGATTTCACTGACCTGAATCAGGCTTGCCCTAAAGATTGTTATCCCCTCCCTGATATTAATAAAATGGTCGATTCTACGGCCGGCTTTGATTATATGTTGTCTTTGGACGCAATGTTTGGTTATCATCAAATCTCAATGGACAGGTCGGATGAAGAAAAGACCTCGTTCATAACAGAAGACGGGACTTATTGCTATAGAGCCATGCCTTTCGGATTGAAAAACGCTGGGGCAACTTACCAAAGACTGATGAACAAAATCTTCAAAGATTAGATTGGCGGAAACGTAGAAGTTTATGTGGACGATATGGTGGTCAAGAGCCTAACTTTCCAACAGCACGTGGCAGATTTGAAGGAGGTATTCAGAGTATTAGATCAGTACAGAATGAAGCTGAATCCAGCAAAATGCGCCTTCTTCATCAGAGGAGGAAAATTCCTAGGATATATGGTGAGTGGGAAAGGCATCGAGTCCAACCCGGAGAAAGTAGAGGCCATATTGAATATGCCAGAACCGACCTGCGTAAGGGACATCCAGAGACTGACCGGGAGAGTAGTGGCACTTAATCGATTCATGTCGAGGTCGGCAGAAAAGTGTTTACCATTTTTCAAAAAGTTGAGAAAAGTGCCAAACTTCGAATGGACAGAAGATTGTCGAGAGGCCTTCAAAGAACTCAAGAGTTACCTCAGCTCACCTCACGTGCTTAGTAGTCCCGTAGAAGGTGAAGAACTTCTGATATACCTGGCAGCCTCTGAACAAGCAGTCAGCTCCGTATTGGTAAGGGTGGAAGAAGGAGAGCAGAAACCTATTTTCTATGTCAGCAAGATGCGTAAAGATGCCGAGGTCAGATATTTGAATATTGAGAAGATAGCATACGCTCTACTACTAGCAGTTCGAAAGTTCAGAGTTTATCTGGAAGGCCACCAAGGAGTAGTAATGACAGATCAACCCTTGAAGAAGATTCTGCAGAAACCGGAGACCTCAGGCCGGATGCTAGCATGGTCCATTGAGATTAGTCCTTACTGCCTAGAGTATCGACCTCGAACAGCTATAAAATCTCAGGCCCTTGCTGACTTCATAGCAGAGTGCACATTCAGTGAGGAACAAGGAGAATCATCTTCAGAAGTGTCGGGGAAGGAAAGAAAGGAAGAACTTTTCCAAAAGTTCAGCTGGAAGTTATATGTAGACGGGGCTTCAGGCGCCGGGGGCAGCGGTGCTGGAATAATGCTTAAGGGGCCTGGAGAATTTAAGGTTTGCTATGCCCTACGCTTAGCATTCAAAGCCTCCAATAATATAGCGGAGTATGAAGCCCTAATAAACGGGATGCTAGTGGCAATGGAGGTAGGGGCAACCGACCTCGAAGTAAATAGCGACTCACAACTGGTGGTCAATCAGATAATTGGGGCATATCAGGCCAGAGATCCAACCATGCAGAGCTACCTGGCAAAAGTAAAAGCTATAGAGGCTGAACTCATAGATCGGGGAGTTACCATCAAATTTCAAAGAATACCTCGGGAAGAAAATGAGAAAGCAGACCTGCTTAGTCGGTTGTCCAAAGAAGAATTAGAATAGCTCCCCGATGAAGTGTACATACAGCACGTCCATATGCCAGCTTTTAACAAAACAAACACGGTATTGCAGGTGGAACAAAACCCGACTTGGATGACCCCATACCTAGAATACCTGGAGAAGGAAAAGCTCTCCGAGGATAAAGATGAAGCCAGAAAGATAGCAACTCGTGCTGCCAACTACCAAGCAATAAGGGGGGACCTTATACAGAAAAGGGAAATCCAGCCCGTGGCTCCAGTGTGTGGGCCCGGAAGAGGCTACAAAGGTGATGGAAGAGATACACAGGGGAATGTGCGGAGCTCAAGAAGGGGCAGGGACATTAGCCAATAAAATATTCAGGCAAGGGTACTACTGGCCCACTGTTAAAAGGGAAACAGAAGTGTTTGTCCGAAGGTGCAACGTATGCCAAAGATTTGCCAACGCCATCAAAGTCCCAGCCACTCCTCAAGCCAGCATATTCAGTCCATGGCCATTCTCGCAATGGGGAATAGACATCCTGGGACCCTTCCCCAAGACCACGGGGCAGAGGAAATTCGTAGTGGTAGCTGTAGAATACTTCTCAAAATGGCCAGAAGCGGAAGCAATAGTCGCGATCACAGCTCGCAAGATGATAGATTTCGTATGGGGAAACGTCATCTGCAGGTTTGGCATACCGAGAGTGCTCATATCTGACAATGGCAGACAATTTGATTGCAGCACCTTCAGAGCATTTACGGCGAACATGGGCATATGGCACAAATTCTCCTCCGTAGCCCATCCTCAAACTAATGGTCAAACAGAGGTTACCAACAGAGCTATCCTCCAAGGATTAAAGAAACGGCTGGATGGAGCAAAGGCGAATTGGGCAGAAGAGCTCAACAGTATCCTGTGGGCACTCCGAACTACCCCCAGAACATCCACCAAAGAAACACCCTTTGCACTGGCTTACGGCACAGAAGCCGTAGTCCCAGTCGAGCTGCAAATCCCCACTCATCGAGTCCAATTTGTTAACGAGAACACTAACGATGACAAGTTAAGGAGCAACTTGGACACTCTTGAAGAAATTAGGGAGGAAGCTCAAATCCGAACTGCTGCTTATCAACAATGGGCAGCCCGTTATTACAACCAGAGGATCAGGGAAAGAAGTCTAAAGGTAGGGGACCTAGCCCTAAGAAACTTAGAAGCTACGGGAAAAAGAGCAGCAATGGGCAAATTGGCACCGACCTGGGAGGGCCCATTCAAGATAACAAAAGTGGTCAAGCCAGGAGTATATCGAATTGAAGATATGCAGGGAAACCCTGAGCCCCATGCCTGGAATATCCAGCACTTGAAGAGGTATTTCCCTTGAAATATTCGTAAAGAAAAATATTGTACTCTGAAAAGCACAAATGAATGAAATAACACTATTCTTTGCACAATGATGTTACCTCTATTATGAATGTTGCTTCTCTTTTAAAAAAGAAAGAACAGAGCATGAAGACCGGGATCTCCTAAGAACTCCCGGGAAAACAAAGAAGATCGGGATCTCCTAGAACTCCCGGGAAAACAAAACAAAAGCCGGCGAGGATCTTAAAAGACCTCCCGGAGCATGAAGACCGGGATCCCCTAAGAACTCCCGGGAAAACAAAGAAGACTGGGATCCCCTAGAACTCCCGGGAAAACAAAACAAAAACGACCGGCGAGGATCTTAAAAGACCTCTCGGAGCATGAAGACCGGGATCCCCTAAGAACTCCCGGGAAAACAAAGAAGACCGGGATCCCCTAGAACTCCCGGGAAAACAAAACAAAAACGGCCGGCGAGGATCTTAAAAGACCTCCCGGAGCATGAAGACCGGGATCCCCTAAAAACTTTCGGGAAAACAAAGAAGACCGGGATCCCCTAGAACTCCCGAGAAAACAAAACAAAAACGGCCGGCGAGGATCTTAAAAGACCTCCCGGAGCATGAAGACCGGGATCCCCTAAGAACTCCCGGGAAAACAAAGAAGACCGGGATCCCCTAGAACTCCCGGAAAAACAAAACAAAAACGGCCGGCGAGGGTCTTAAAAGACCTCCCGGAGCATGAAGACCGGGATCCCCTAGAACTCCCGAAAAACAAAACAGAAATGATCGGTGAAGGACTTAAAAGCCTCCCGGTGCAAAAATTCCCAATATCATATGCAGGGACAACTCATAAAAACACGGCTCCGATCTCACGCGAAAGACGAGTCCTAAGCTACCAATGAAAAACCAGACTCCGACCTCCCGAAGGAGCTCGGGGCATAATAGCCAAGAGTGCCACAACCCCAAGCTGACCTTAAAAAGTAAGCTCGGCACTACATCGACCTCACGAATTGACCGCTGGCGCCGGACTAGCTAACCTAGAGAGCGGTCCAAACAGCAAAGAGCTCGAAAAATACTCAAGGGTATAAGAAGCGTTACAGACTGTGGGCATAAAAGCCTAGGCAAAGAGCAAAGAGCCGAGCTCCCAGCTCGGATAGATTCGCAACATGTAATACTCAAGCAGAATAAGGCCAAGTATAGAGGAAACAACAGAGAACCGAGCTCCCTCTATGAAAAGGCCCATAAAGGCAGAAACGTATAGGATGATAACTGAAGCCATGCAAATACAAATAAGGTACAGGGATTTACTCCCTCACTAATTATGTAATAAGTACTGAGGAAGTAAAGGGGCAATCCGAGGAAACTCTAATGACACGAAGCAAATAAAACCTCAGCTCCAGCCCCTGCAAAGATAGAACTAAAGGCAGAAAGACGAGCCCTGCTCATCATCGAGACAGGTACATGATCTGACTTACTATCATTCAGCAAAGGCTGTGCACCCGGGCTCACATTAATAAAGTAACAATGCAGAACTCACGAGTGCAGCTAGCCCAGCTCGGAAAGAGCTTACGGATAAGAATGCCTTGTGAAAAAAGAAAAAGTTTATAAGTCAGAGACTAAACCCTTGGTTAAAATTTTCAGCCTTGATTAGCTGAGAGACAAGAGATGAAAAACGATGTAATCAATTCTCTACAAAGTTTATTAAGCACAGCTTAAGTGTTTCTTGTCAAAATCTTTAAAACCTAAACAAGTCAGACTGTTTAACAGAATAAGTGGTCCGATGAGGCTAAAACAACAAGCAAAGTAAATGCAAGTGAAATTTCATTAGAGCATATTACAACTTATTCATCTGATGAGGTCGAAGGAAAAATAGTCCTTAAGGGACTTACATTTCTAAGAATGTCATCGCCTACATTATCTTTATTTACATTCACATCTGAAGGAGATCGGACACCCTCCAATTCAGATTTCCCAACGCCCACAGTAGGCGCATTCTCCAGCCCTGGGCCGAGGTCACCCCCTTCAGGCTCGGGGTCGTCTCCTTCAGTTCCGAGGTCCTCCATATCATCCCCATCCAGCTCGAATTCTTCCTCAGGAGACCCAGCTACAGTACGAGAGGTTCCTCTAGGCAAGGGGAAATCATCTTCTCCATATAACACATTCTCGCCATCAGAATCCACTTCGGCAACTCGAAGTTCTGCCAGAGGAGTATCAGGAGCATGTCTGGCTTCTCTTAAACCTCGATTATAACCAGTCCTGAACATGCGGAAAGCTTTCTGCCAAATAGCAACTGTTGTCCCTTGAGGCAACCCAAGAGGGGGGGTGAATTGGGTTTATAAAAAATTTAATGGCAAAGACAAGAAATTAGAAGAGAATAAGGAAGAGAAAAATCAACACAAAGATTTATAGAGGTTCAGCTATCCAAGCCTACGTCCTCTCCTCAAGGTCCACTTGAGAGTTCAACTCCACTATCAAATCTTCTTTGGGTGAAGATCAAAACCCTTACAATCTTAGAGCAAGCCTTTGCTCTTTACAAATCTCTTTTTCCACTCAAGAGCAATTATTTGCTCAAAGCCACACTCACAACAACAGAATCTCTCAATCAACCTTTACTCACTCAGAAAAGCCAATCAATTACAACTCAAAACAAGCTTTCAAGAAATCAATGCTTTGGCTCAAGGTTTTGAGAGAGAGAGAATAAAAAATGCTGTAATCTCAATAAATATTTGCTTAGCTGGTTGTTGTAACCTCACAACAACAAAAACAAGTTGTATTTATAGTTCATTCATAAATATGGCCGTTGGGGGTGCATTAAATGCAAATAGAGCCGTTTATGTTCAGAAATAACCGTTACATCGCGTTCAGAAAAACTCAGGTTCGGCGGCCTAAGCTTAGAGTTCGGCGGCCGAACCATTTGGGGTGAAGAAACTATTCCTTTAAAACTGAACTTTCGGCGGCCTAAACTCAATGTTCGGCGGCCGAACATGGTGGACTTTCGTTTCTGTTCCTCACTTTCGGAAGCCAAACTTTAGGCTTCGGAGGCAGACCCAAAACACACTTTCGGCGGCCGAAGGTTAAATGTTCGGCGGCCGAAAGTGTGGGACTTTCGTCTCTGTCCCTCACTTTCGGAAGCCGAAGGTTACACTTAGGGGGCTGGTTGAAAACCCACTTTCGGCGGCCGAAAGTCAATGTTCGGCGGCCGAACATATGGGACTTTCGTTTCTGTCCCTGACTTTCGGAAGCCGAAAGTTGTGTTTAGGGGGCACAAAATCCCTTTTTAAAACTTTGAAAAATCATAACTTAGGCTATAAAAATTCATTTTTCAATCCGTTTGAATATTTGTAACCTATATTTTTAGATCTTTCATTTTTGATGAAAAATATTTTCAAAATCACTTCTTTTGGAAAATTTCATTTTGGTCCCTGAAAGTCAAGTACTTCAAAAAAGTGGCCATATCTAAAAGAACTTTTAGAAATGAAAGAACCCTTGAGCCATCCCACTTAATTACTTGAAATTCACAATGAATAAAATGACAAGCATAATAAATAAAAATACTTTTTGATTCCTTTCTTGTAGTATGCTTCCAAAATTGGCACTTTTCACTTTTGTGACTGAAGCAATATCATTTGTTTCAATAAGGGACCTGCAAGCTCAATACAAACACTCTTGGAAATAATTAGTAGCACACCAATTGTTTATTAATCATCAAAACAAGGATTAGGACATTTAGGTCCAACAATCTCCCCCTTTTTGATGATGACAAACAATTGGTAAATATTAGGATAATAATCATAAGTGTAGTGTGTGCATTTTAAAAAAAATTCTCCCCCTTAATGTGCTCCCCCTGTTAAAAATACTTTATGCCATATTTAAAAAGTGAGAAGGCACATAAGGGAGGTTTTGACTCAATGCAATGCTATGAGATGTAATGGATCCTATATGAATGAATGAGTCCCAACAAAAATGCATCTCAAATGAATACACACAATATCCACAAACCAAGAGAGAAAAATATTTAATCCAAACGAGTCAAATAAAAATAGCCAATATCCATAAAAATTATCAAATGTATACATAAGTAATACCATCTCTCCCCCTTTTGACATCATCAAAAAAAATACCACAATATCAGAAGGGAAAGAACAACAGCAACTAGATAAACAACAAAAAAATATCACTGAGGCGGCTGAGGAGGTGGCACTCCAGATGACTGCTGAATGAAGTGCAAAATCTGTCTCTGCTGCTCGATCATGGTCTGCTGCTGGTCTGTAAGGCGTGCTAACTGCTGCTCCATCTGAGTCTGGCGATCAGACATCTGAGTTTGGCGATCAGACATCTGAGCAACTTGCAACTCCAGACGACCCATGGCATCATACAGATCAGATGCAGTCCGAGAAGATGTACCCTGCTCGGTGGACCGCCCGGTACTAGCATCGCCTCTGGGAGCTCGTTCTGTCTCAAGATCAGCAGGAGAAGCATCATCTGACTCCTCATCAGAACCATCATGTGCCTGTGCTGCTGCATGTGCTGCTCTGCGAGCTGCAAAATCTCTCCTAGAATTATAAAATTCATTGCCTCTTCTAACCAGACCCATATGGTGGAGGGTAGCCTCAGTGTAGGGGATGTACTCACTAGACAATGGTAAGGCAGACTCTGTGCCTGGGTCAACCCCTAGGGCTCGGAGAAGAAGAGTAAGATGACGACCAAAAGGAAGACAGCCCCTACTCAGCCTGAGGGAGTCAGCTATAGTGTGAATCATGATATGGGGAAGGTTAAGAGCACGACCCTCTAGCAGGCAGGACACTACAAACATGTCAGAGTAGGTGAGAGCAGTCCTATGACCCGCTCTAGGGAGAACCTCATATGTGACAATATGGTGAACAACTTTAGGGAGAGTGTTGAGGTCACAGGCCATAAACCTAGAGGGCGCCTCACGGTCTGCGTCTCCTGAAACAACCCTAGTCTGGTGAAGGGAAGAGACCTCACCAGTGATCCACTTATGAGTGGTGGATACAACAGCCCCAGAGTTGGGGATACCTAGGTGACGAGCAATGATGTCAGGAGTGAGGTAAACCCTCTGACCATTTACAAAACTGACTAGGTGAGGGGGAGTGTGACGGGTGAAGGTGTGTAGGTTTGCATAGAACTCCCTAACAATCCTAGGATGGGTGTCTGATGGAGTGATAAAAAGGTGCTCCCAACCCTGAACAATGAATGGCTGTAAAAAACCATGAGAACGAAAGAGCTGAACACTGTTAGCATGAATGGTTCTCCCAGGATGAACAAACCTGAGAGAAAAAGGCTGAAAAGCAGGATCATGCTCTCTAACAACAGGAAACTCAAAGGGTGGAGAGGCAGGAGGGTCAGAGGAGGGGGACCTAGGAGCCTCAGACTGTCTACTGGATTGACCTCTAAAATATGGATGTCTACGGGCTGTGGTTTTTCTACCCATGTTACCCAAACAACAGCTACAGAGGCAAATGAAAAAAAATAAAAGAACTAACCATAAGCAGCAATACCACAAAACTCAGCCCATAATCAACACAAAATCTCAACCAGTAAGCATCACAGTCATGCATTGATATATAAAGTCCCAGCTAACAAGATAACCCAGCTAATCACAACAATAAGATAACCCAGCTACTCAGTTACTGCACCATGGCCATATTCAAAACCAGAAAAGAAAAAAAAAATTCAGCAGATTTTAAATACTCATATCAACAAAACTCAATAAAATCACAACCCTAAAGATCAAAACAACAGAAAATAATAAACAACAAAAAAAGAAAAAAAAAGAGAGAGAAAACAAAACTTACCCAAATGAAAAAGCTTGAAATGGGTTCCGTGAGAAGAGAAAAAATGTGTTTTGAGGCGTTTGAGTGAAAGGAAAGATGAAAAATGGAGGTTTTTGAGGAAAAAGAGGCTCAAAACGGGCGATTTGGGAGAGGGAGACGAAGAGAGCTTCGGGGAGAGAGAGAGAGCTTCGGCGAGAGGGAAAGGACGCGCGAGGAAGATGATGAGCTGTCGCGGGGGTTTTTAAGGGACGCGCAGTTTCGGCGGCCGAAGCTGGACAAGTTTAGGAGGCCGAACTTAATCTTCGGCGGCCGAACTTGACAATGTTCGGCGGCCGAATAAAATGTTAGGCGGCCGAAAAAGAAAAAGAAAAAAGACAGAAAAATTTCCGCTTTTCATATTGCCCTTGAAATTGAAGGTTAGGGGGCCGAAAGTGCCTCCGAACCTGGAATTTTTGGGCTTCCCCTCCCCCTTTTTTTTTGTTTTTAAAAAAATATCAAACAATTTTGACATGCAAAAAAAAAAAAATATATATATATATATATATATATACACTCAACAACCACCATCTAGCATTCCCAATTCCCTTTTAATGAAGTTAAATCTTTCTTCATTTAAAGGTTTAGTGAAAATATCAGCTAGTTGGTTGTTTGTATCCACAAACTCAAGAACAACATCACCATTTAACACATGATCACGAATGAAATGATGTCTAATGTCAATATGCTTAGTTCTAGAATGTTGAATGGGGTTCTTGGTTAGATTGATTGCACTTGTATTATCACATTTAATAGGAATGTGATCAAGAAATACTTCAAAATCTCTTAATTGTTGTTTAATCCAAAGGACTTGACTACAACAAAGACCCGCCGCCACATATTCGGCTTCGGCGGTTGATAGTGCAACCGAATTTTGTTTCTTGTTACACCAAGAAACAAGAGATTGTCCTAGAAGTTGACAAGTACCCGAGGTACTCTTCCTATCAAGAATGCTTCCGGCAAAGTCGGCATCCGAGTAGGAATATAAACTAAAGGATGAACTTCTAGGATACCATAACCCCAAATGCAATGTGCCATGTAAATATCTAAGAATGCGTTTAACGGCATGCAAATGAGACTCTTTAGGACATGATTGAAAACGTGCACATAAACATACAGAAAACATGATATCCGGTCTAGATGTGGTGAGATATAAAAGGCTTCCGATCATACCTCTATAGAGCTTTTCATCAATAGGCTTACCCTTTTCATCCTTGTCAAGCTTGGTGTTTGTGCTCATTGGAGTTCTACTTGGCTTGCTACTCTCCATTCCAAACCTTTTGATTAGCTCCTTTGTGTATTTGGCTTGGTTGATGAAGATGCCATCCTTAGCTTGTTTGATTTGAAGCCCAAGGAAGAATTTGAGTTCTCCCATCATGCTCATCTCAAACTCACTTTTCATAACTTTTGAAAACTCTTCACACAAACACACATTAGTAGCACCAAATATAATATCATCAACATATATTTGCACTACAAGGATGTCATTTCCATGATTTTTGACAAAAAGAGTTGTATCCACTTTGCCTTTTGAAAAACCATTTTGCAAAAGAAAATTACTTAGTCTTTCATACCAAGCTCTAGGAGCTTGTTTTAAACCATATAAAGCTTTAGACAATTTAAAAACATGATTTGGAAAGGCATGATTTTCAAACCCTGGAGGTTGCTCAACATAAACCTCCTCCTCAATAAAACCATTTAAAAAGGAACTTTTCACATCCATTTGAAAGAGATTAAAATTCATGTATGATGCATATGCAAGCAAGATTCTAATGGCTTCTAATCTAGCTACGGGGGCAAAAGTTTCATCATAGTCTATGTCCTCCTCTTGGTTATAGCCTTTAGCTACCAACCTAGCTTTGTTTCTAATGATATTGCCATCTTCATCAAGCTTATTTCTAAACACCCATTTGGTGCCTATGGTGGGGTGATGTTTTGGTCTAGACACTAAGGTCCAAACCTTGTTCCTTTCAAATTGGTTGAGTTCTTCTTGCATAGCAAGAACCCAACTCTCATCACCAATAGCCTCATCTATAGATTTAGGCTCTATATGAGATATGAATGCAATATTATTGCATACATGTCTAAGAGAGGATCTAGTAGTTACCCCTTGTGATGTATCACCAATTATTTGATCCTTGGGGTGATCCTTCTTGTAGGCCCAATCCTTTGGCAAGTCATGTTGGACTCCTTGACTTTGTGTAATTTGCATTTGTTGCTCTTGAAGTCCAACTTCATCTTCCTTTGCCTCTATTGAAACCTCCTTGGGTTGATTTTGATCTCCATGAGGTTGAGGATCTTCAATGGTCAACTCATCAAGGTTACCTACAAGATCATCATCACAAGATACCTCCTTTCTAGGAGCAAAGAGATTAGATTCATCAAAAACAACATGCATTGACTCTTCAACTATCAAGGTTCTTTTATTGAATACTCTATATGATTTACTAGATATAGAGTATCCTAAGAAGATACCTTCATCGGTTTTGGAGTCAAATTTGCCTAGATTATCCTTATTGTTTAATATGAAGCATTTACAACCAAAAACTCTAAAATGACTAACTCTAGGTTTCCTTCCATTCCAAAGCTCATAAGGAGTTTTATTTAGGAGAGGTCTAATTAAAACTCTATTTGAAACATAACAAGCCGTATTTATGGCTTCCGCCCAAAAATAAGTAGGTAAATTATACTCTCTTAACATAGTCCTCCCCATATCTAAAAGAGTTCTATTTTTTCTTTCAACAACATCATTTTGTTGGGGAGTCCTAGGAGATGAAAAATTATGAGTGATCCCTAACTTATTGCAAAAAGTTTCAAATTTTTCATTTTCAAATTCTCTACCATGATCACTCCTTATAGAAGAAATTTGAAAACCCTTTTCATTTTGAACTTTCTTTGTAAAACTTTTAAAAGCATCAAAACAATCATCCTTATGAGCAAGGAACACAACCAAGTATACCTAGAGTAGTCATCAACTATAACAAACCCATAATGCATGCCACCAAGACTAGCTACTCTAGTTGGACCAAATAAATCCATATGCAAGAGTTGCAAAGGTCTAGAAGAGATTACCTTATTAATAGCTTTAAAGGAACTCTTAACTTGCTTACCCATTTGACATGCATCACATACTTTGTCCTTTTCATATTTGATCTTTGGAAGACCATCAACTAGCTCATCTTTGCTCAAATTTTTGAGGAGATCCATGCTAGCATGAGAAAGCCTTCTATGCCAAATCCAAGAGTTATCACTAATAGATACAAAGCACTTCATATCTTGGTTAGTCATAGCTTGTAAGTCAATAAGATAAATATTTTCAACTCTTTCACCAACAAACAATATTTTGTTATCCGACATTCTACAAACAAAACATGATTTTGGTTCAAAGATAACTCTACAACCTTTATCACATAATTGACTTACACTTAACAAATTATGCTTCAAACCATCAAATAATATAACTTTATCAAGAATAGGAGAGTTTTCCTTACCGACTTTACCTATACCAACAATTTTACCTTTTCCATTGTCTCCAAAGGTTACTTGTCCACTTCCGTCTTTCTTTTCAAGAGAGATGAAGTGATTTGAGTTTCCGGTCATGTGCCTTGAACATCCACTATCTAGATACCATTTGCTTTCAATTTTTGAGGATTTCAAGCACACCTAAAAGAAAGAATTCAAACACTTTTAGGTACCCAAATGTACTTGGGTCCTTGGGGGTTAGTCATTCCACTATCCAATTTCCATATGCTACCATATCCAAGATGCACTTTTCTAATAGAGCACTTATAGTTGGTATGACCAAACTTGCCACAGTAGTGACAATGACCATTGAACCTTCTTACTCTAGGTCCATAGGTGAGTGAGTATGTTTGAGTTCTCATGTGGCCATTTCTCCTTTGCTTATTAAAAGCATGTGAGCAAGAGATATGATTGGAGTGGTGATTTTGTGAACTATAAGTGTGTGTTCTATAATGATCATTTCTCTTATATGCAACTTGCCTAGGTGTGTGTCTTATATGAGTGTTGTAACTAGTGGATTGGTGTACATGTGCATTTCTTGTAGGTGCATTCCTCATAGACAAATCACTACTAGAATCTTTAGGCATATTTCCATTTGAGCTAGAAACCTTAGGTTCATGTGAGTTGGTAGCTTTAACAAAAACGGTTTTAGAAAAATTTTCTTGAGTTGATTTATCATAGCCAAGGCCATACTTGATGTTAGGAGACCTTTGAGAGTCTAAAATCTCATCAAGTTTGTCCTTGCCTTTTAAAAATTTTGAAAGAGAATTTTTCAACTCAAGGATTTCATTTTTCAAATTTTTATTTTCTAGTGAGAGCTCATCTAAGGATTTTTGTAAAGAATCATTTGAGGGTAAAGGTTCCTTAGGTGAGTTCTCACTTTCCTTTTTAAAGCTAGCTAACTCACATTTCAAAATTTTATTTTTCCTATGACTCTTTTCAAGCTCATCATTCATCAATTTTAAAGCACCTACAAGTTCATCATATGAAAACTCAACATCATCATCATTTAAAGTAAAGTCATCAAGAGTAGTTACCTCATCGGAGCTTTCCTCTAGAGCCATAAAGCACATGTTGGCAATTTCATCACCAACCTCCTCTTCTTCGGAATCACTTGACTCATCCCATGTTGCTTTGAAGGCCTTCTTCTTGAACTTCTTGATAGGCTTCTTCAACTTGGGACAATCCACTTTGTAGTGACCCGGCTTATTACATTCATAGCAAATGACTACTTCTTTTTTGCTTGATTCACCCTTTTCCTTTCTAAAATTATTCCTTGGGATGAACCTTTTATTTTGGAGAAGCAACTTCCTTATTCTCCTAGTTACCAAAGCCAATTCTTCCTCACTTATCTCTTCTTCTTCCTCACTAGTATCTTCGGAGGCTACCCTTAGAGCAATGTTCTTTTTCATCTTGCTAGGTTCCTCCACTTGCTCTCTCTTTAGAGTCATCTCATAGTCAATGAGATTCCCCAAGAGTTCATCCAATTGCACTTTGGTCAAGTCTTTGGCATCCTTTAAGGAAGTTACCTTTGGTAGCCATTCTTTAGGTAGACATCTAAGGATTTTCTTCACCAACTCTTCATTTGTGAATGTCTTCCCAAGAGATTTCATCCCTCCAATGATCTCAATGAACCTATCATACATTTGGCTAATAGTTTCATCGGATTTCATCTTGAACAACTCATATTGATAGATGAGGGATTCCATCTTGTTTTCCTTGACTTGATTGGTACCTTCATGAGTGACAACCAAAGCATCCCAAATTTCCTTGGCGGTGGACTTCATGCATACTTTGTTGTACTCACTTCTACTAAGAGCACAAAACAAGATGTGAATGGCTTTGTCATTGAGGGCTACCCTTCTCTTCTCTAGCTCACTCCATTCACTCTTAGGTTTTTGCTCTTGGTTTCCATCAATGAATCTTGTGGGAAAGAAAGGCCCATTCTCTACAATGTCCCACAAATCAACTCCTTCCGATTTAAGGAAATAATACATTCTATTTTTCCAATATAGAAAGTCATTTCCATCAAAGAAAGGTGGTCTCACAACCGATTGACCTTCTTGAGAGTTGAGGGCTGCCATTTGATCTTTACTCCAAGATAATTATATCTTCAAGAAAGGGAGACTTAGCTCTGATACCACTTGTTGTCCCTTGAGGCAACCCAAGAGGGGGGGTGAATTGGGTTTATAAAAAATTTAATGGCAAAGACAAGAAATTAGAAGAGAATAAGGAAGAGAAAAATCAACACAAAGATTTATAGAGGTTCAGCTATCCAAGCCTACGTCCTCTCCTCAAGGTCCACTTGAGAGTTCAACTCCACTATCAAATCTTCTTTGGGTGAAGATCAAAACCCTTACAATCTTAGAGTAAGCCTTTGCTCTTTACAAATCTCTTTTTCCACTCAAGAGCAATTCTTTGCTCAAAGCCACACTCACAACAACAGAATCTCTCAATCAACCTTTACTCACTCAGAAAAGCCAATCAATTACAACTCAAAACAAGCTTTCAAGAAATCAATGCTTTGGCTCAAGGTTTTGAGAGAGAGAGAATAAAAAATGCTGTAATCTCAATAAATATTTGCTTAGCTGGTTGTTGTAACCTCACAACAACAAAAACAAGTTGTATTTATAGTTCATTCATAAATATGGCCGTTGGGGGTGCATTAAATGCAAATAGAGCTGTTTATGTTCAGAAATAACCGTTACATCGCGTTCAGAAAAACTCAGGTTCGGCGGCCTAAGCTTAGAGTTCGGCGGCCGAACCATTTGGGGTGAAGAAACTATTCCTTTAAAACTGAACTTTCGGCGGCCTAAACTCAATGTTCGGCGGCCGAACATGGTGGACTTTCGTTTCTGTTCCTCACTTTCGGAAGCCAAACTTTAGGCTTCGGAGGCAGACCCAAAACACACTTTCGGCGGCCGAAGGTTAAATGTTCGGCGGCCGAAAGTGTGGGACTTTCGTCTCTGTCCCTCACTTTCGGAAGCCGAAGGTTACACTTAGGGGGCTGGTTGAAAACCCACTTTCGGCGGCCGAAAGTCAATGTTCGGCGGCCGAACATATGGGACTTTCGTTTCTGTCCCTGACTTTCGGAAGCCGAAAGTTGTGTTTAGGGGGCACAAAATCCCTTCTTTAAAACTTTGAAAAATCATAACTTAGGCTATAAAAATTCATTTTTCAATCCGTTTGAATATTTGTAACCTATATTTTTAGATCTTTCATTTTTGATGAAAAATATTTTCAAAATCACTTCTTTTGGAAAATTTCATTTTGGTCCCTGAAAGTCAAGTACTTCAAAAAAGTGGCCATATCTAAAAGAACTTTTAGAAATGAAAGAACCCTTGAGCCATCACACTTAATTACTTGAAATTCACAATGAATAAAATGACAAGCATAATAAATAAAAATACTTTTTGATCCCTTTCTTGTAGTATGCTTCCAAAATTGGCACTTTTCACTTTTGTGACTGATGCAATATCATTTATTTCAATAAGGGACCTGCAAGCTCAATACAAACACTCTTGGAAATAATTAGTAGCACACCAATTGTTTATTAATCATCAAAACAAGGATTAGGACATTTAGGTCCAACAGCAACCTTCATCTCCGCAGAGGCTTTATACTCCGCAAGCTGTGACTCGCAGGCCTCAGCTAATGGAACAATTGGTACTCACTCTCACCAGACTATTCCCTTAAAGTGGGAGGTCAAGGGTTCGAGCAGTGGGGGAGGCGACCTAATTTCCTAAGGGAAATTTAGGCCAAATCCTCTTAAGGAAGGATGCGACGTCGAGAACCCAAGGGGACAAATCCTGCCCGGAACCCGTGAGGGTGAAGGGATGTTAAGAGCTGTTCATACGCCAGTGGAAAGCCCGAGGTGGCAAGAGGCCAGGCGAGGGATAGCCCTGGGTGTGAACGGTAACAGTGCCGGGGATCACGTCCGGGTTGTTACAATAACTGCCTTCAGCTCAGGGGAATCCTTGTAGTCCTGGAGGTGAGCTTCACAGGCCTGCTCAATCTTTCTTTCTAGCTCATCCGACTTCTGATACTCCTCCAAACGCTTCTCACACTTCAGCTGGATCTTGCCCTCAGCATGTCTAGCTACCTCGAGCAGGGCCGAACATTTATGTTCTAGAGTCCTGACTTCATGGCTAAGCTGCTGATGACGAAGTTCGGACTCCTCCGCCGATGAAGCCAGATCTCTGATACGTTCAGAACTTGTGCTCAGCTCCTGCTCAAGGACCCCCACCCGAGCTAAAGCCATCTCTTTTTGAATATTCACCTCATCTAGGTGAACTTGAAGTCTTCCTAACTCAACCTTCAGGGCCTCATACTGGCACTGGACCTCTTTCCTCTGGCTTATAGCCTCATCCCTTTCACGAAGGGTCTCCACCATGGAGGACAGCTGCTTTAAAACTTCTTCACTTCGAACCTCTGCTGCAGCCGCCCTCTCATCAGACTCCTTGAGAACCCTGCGAGTATGAGACAACTCTGCTTCCAAAGACTTGGTGTGCTCTTGTGCCTTAGCCGTCCTCTCGTCAGCTCTTTTGAAGGCCTCCAATGCAGAATGCAGCTCCGCCTGGAGGGACTGGGTATGAGCTCGAGCTGCTGTGAGGTTGCCCTTAGCATCACTAGTTGCGGATAAATTCTCCTCCAGACGCGCCTCCTCAATCCAGCGGTCCACAGATTCCCGGAGAGAGTGGTCACGGGCATCCACCTCCATAAAGAGGCCCATCACCTAATACAAAGGAAAAACTGTTAAAACAAAGAAAACCAGAATAAAAACAAAGGAGGTAGCTTAGCTTACCATCAGAAGCATCTCCCTGATTATGTCTCCAAGCTCCCCACGAGGTCGGGAACGGAACGCTGCTTGCTCCCTAGTAGAGCTGGCTAAGAGACCAATGAGAGCAAGCAAGTGTGGATCTGAAGCCTCCAAGGCGCCACCGAACATCCGTTCCTTGACAATCTCAGCAACCACGCTCGCTGGGGACTGATGAGTGATATCCTCTGCGTTAAGAATGTCGTTGTCAGGAGCGGACAGTAGTGGTATCACAGGGACTTCTTTCTCCTTTCCAATAGGAGGGAGAGGTGGGGCTGATCCCTTGGAAGCTTTGGACTCCTTCCGAGCTGGAGCTGGGGCTGGCATTTCGAGGGAGGTAGGACGTTTGTCCCCTACCTTCTCTACGACATCCTCATCCTTGGCAAGGTCAGACCCCACCTCTTCAGGGGCATCTCTGGTAGGAGCCTCCGGGACACTGTCCTCAATAAGAACGACCTCTAGTCCCGTCCCAGGAGCCTCCTCTTCAATAATGGGGGATTTAAATCTTCCCCTTGGTGCCTCCTCAAAAGGAAGAGCAAGGTCCGACCTCGTCTGTTCAATGTCCCCTGTCTGCTTCACAACAACTAGGGGAGCTCCCTCTGCATCCTCCGTAGAACCCTGACCAGACTTAGACTCCTGAACTGGTTTCAGGGCAGGGGCCGACCTGCCACGGCCAGACGGCCGAGAGGACTTGGCACCGTGGGAGCTCGGCTTAGGAGCTCTAGAGGAAGCTTTGGCACGAGGTCGGCTTACCTTCTTAGAAGACACAATCTGAGCCACCTCATCAACGACCTCAGACACGCGGCGCCCAGCCCGAAGGGCATCTAAGGCGGCATTCATGCTATCCCGAGACAGAACTAAGTTCTTTGGGGGCTTGATTTGGTCCATCTCAACGTTGGAAGCTGCCAAAAGACACAAAACCAGAAAAAATAGCATACTTTCTGATATCACTTACAAAAAAAAAAAGAGGGGGGCATAATTGCTAAACAAGGCGCTATACCCGTGTCTCGGATATCCCTAAGGTTAGCCACGAACATACACTTCTCAACATCATACTTCTTGTCCACAGAAGTCAGTCAAAGATACCCCACCTGCTCAGTAAGGCTTAGTTGGGGCAGGTCGTTGCAACCCAGGGGGACATCCTCCCAGCCTAACCCCACTCCCCAAGATAGGTCGGTCTCTTTTTTCAGCTCTACCACAAGGAAACTCTCTACCCATCCCTTTATTGAGTCCTTGTAGCCCATGAAAAGAGACAATCCACAACGGGGAGAAAAGTAGTAAAAATTCTGAACCGCTCTAACGAGGCGGAAGAAAGTGGCGAATAGACACGCCGTGGGTGTAAAACCCCAACTCAAGCAGACAGATTCAAAACTAGACATGAATAAAATGGAATTTGGGGACAACATCCGGGGGGTTATCCCGAAGTATCGAAAGACCTCGATGAAGAAAGGGGTAAAAGGAAAAGTCAGACCGAAGTCCCTTTGCTTAAGGAAGAAGACTATGCAACGACCCCTTTGGGGATCTATCATACCAGAAGGGGAAGGGTTTGGAAGAACTATCCTTTCATTTCGGAGAGGAGCCCTGTAACGACCCGAAAATCGGACCGCTACCGGCGCTAGTGTAATACCCGGCTAGAATCCGGCATCGGGATTCCTACCTTCCGGCGGAATCTCCGTTGGAATCTAGAATTTCTGAAGATGCCAGAGGCTTCTAGAAGGGTAAAATGTGTTTCTAAAATGTTTTCTACTGATTTCATGGTTTTAAATGAAAAAGAAGTGAGTTTTGAAAAGAAAAGACCAAGGAGGCGTTTGCCAGGTTCGGCCGCCGAAAGTGAAGTTCGGCCGCCGAACATGGAAAGGCTTCGGGAGCGCCTTTGGCCTCCGAAAGTCTTGTTTGAACGAGCCAAGGTTCGGCCGCCGAAAGTCAAGTTCGGCCGCCGAACATGCATGAGTTTAGGGGGCACGTTAGGCTGCCGAAGGTCTTCGACCAGGCCACCTATAAAGGGCCCTCAGATCGGAAATGGGTGAGTTTTCTCCCCATTCTCGAGCTCAGGTGAGTTTATGCCTTCCTTTGGTCGTTTTCGTGTTTTCTCTACCCATCTCTCAAGTTTTTCATGATTTCTACCCTTGTGTTTGAAGATTTAAAGCTTAAAGGGAGGTTTGGGAGCTTGGAGCTTTTGGAGCTTGGATTCTCCACACATCCGAGTTAGAGATCACGCAACCCTCGATCTTCAAGAGGTAAGTGTAGATCCTTGCTTCCCTAGTGTTTTCATGAAGTTTAATGATGTTTTGATGGTTGTGTTTGGGTAGAAATGCATGTTTAAGGTTTATGTGGGTTTTATACCCAATGTATGTTATGTGATGTTTGTGTTGAGGAGTTTATGTTAGTTTATGCTCCTTTATGCATGTGGGAGTGACAATGCATGTTTGGGAGAGAGTATGTGAGGATTTGGGTATATTTGAGTTTGGTTTTTGGCTTGGCAGAATCGGACCTGTCGTCCAGAGGGGACCAGGTTCGGCCGCCGAAAGGAGTTTCGGCCGCCGAACCTGCATGGGAGGCAGTCTTTAGGCTGCCGAATGTGCCCCCGAAGGAGGGACTTTCGTTTCTGTCTAAGGGTTTCGGCCGCCGAACCTGCCGCCGAACCTACCCGAGTTTCGTCTCTGGAAGGGACTTTCGGCCGCCGAAGGTGCCGCCGAAAGTGCCCTGTCCAGCCGTTTCTTGGGTGTTTTCCATGCATGTTTAAGTGATGTTTAGAGGGGTTTTTTGGGGAGTTGTTTATGGGTTGTTAGGATGTGTTTGGCACCTCATTCGAGTCCACCTGTGTAGGATCGGACCCGAGGGACCGAGGAGGCCAGTAGTGCTAGCAGTTGCAGAGTCAGTCAGCGTCTGCCAGGAGGTGAGTAGAACTAAACTTAATCTTTTATGCACAAAATCTAATGCCTAAAGCATGTTCATGCATCATGATTATATGTAGTAGGTTGATTGCACTAGTTTCACGAATATGACGCATTGCATTATTTGATGTTGATGGAGGAAGGGTGGACCGAGGCGACTTCAATAGCCCATATCTGTCACGAGTCTTGTCTTAGTCCTTTGAGAGCCGGACAAGTACATGTAGGAAAGTCCATGTGAGCTCTCTGTGGACCAGACACCATGTCATGTATGTTACTGGCCTTTGTGAGCTCCTATGGGGGAGCCGGGCACCCACAGAGGGATTTTTGATGTTATGTCCATCCTCTGAGAGGAAAGATGCATGCAAAAAGACAGACTCTCAGAAACCAGGGTCCGTGGGGAATAAATATTGCATAAGCCCCGAGGCGGACAAGATTATGTGATTTCTCTGTGTTATGATGCATTTCATGAAAGCATGTAATTAAGGAACTGTTTTCTATGTTTCTACTCACTGGGCTTTTTAGCTCATCCCTTTCCCCTAATCCCAGTGTTGCAGGTTTAAGTCAGAGCTCAGAAGTCAGCAGGATAAAGATAAAGTGACGTGTGTTTGTAATGTGGTAGTTTATGTTTATGTTTCAGTTTAGTAGTTTTACAAGTGGACATGTAATATAAGTTGATGTAATGTAATTGAGATAATGTATGTAACTGATAGTAGAGTTAATGTTTATGGATTAGAGTGTGCTTGGCCCTATAGATTGGTTAATCCCTGTTGATGCATGGTTATGTAATGTTTTGAATGTTGAGATGAGAACCAGGCTTGAGGTCTGTAATGTTGACCCAGCCAGAGCATTTGATGAGGGCTCTAGCATGGGAAAGTTATGTTCACAGTTATGTTTTAGCATACGGACCAAGCTTGGTGTATGTTCAGATTACAGGTTTTATGTTTAAGTTTTTACGTTAAAATTTTGATCATGCATGGGATTTTACCAGATAATAGTATGTATGTTGGCTTGCTACGGGTCCCGGCGGCCTTAAGCCGATCTGGATCCTAGCGCCGGTGGCGGTTCGGGCCGTTACAGAGGGGTATCGGTTTCCGGGCTGTTACAGCTAGGATCCAGATCGGCTTAAGGCCACCGGGACCCATAGCAAGCCTGACATATAACCTTTGAACCTGTCAAATCCCATACATGATCATACATACTCATAAACCTGTAAACTTTTCCTTTCCATAAACCAAGCTCAACCTGTGCATACTCATAACATAACATAAACCACACACTGGAGCCCTCATCAAATGCTCCAATGGGGTAACATAACATACATGAATTAAGCTTGGTTGAACATAAACATTATAAAACATTCTATAGATCATGTATCAAAAGGGATTACTATACAAACTCGGTCAAGCACAATTTCTAAACCTCAATACACCATCATTACATATCATAACTGTATAAGACATTACATTACAATTTAATCATGTCCACTGCTAGCTATTACATAACCATGACTTTACTCTATCCGACCTCCTGCTCTATCTTGTACCTGCAAGCCTGGGGGTTAAAGGGAGAGGGGTGAGCTAAAAAGCCCAGTGAGTAGAACCATAAAAACATATTAACAAACATGCTCCAATGAAATGCATCATAACACAGACAATTCACATAAGGGTTGGATGAACTTGTCACCAAATAGTCCCAGCATCATTTGTGCCAGGCCGTAGCATGGGGTCCTGGTCTTCCTGTCATATCATACATTACTTACCATTGCCCCAGGGCCTCCTCTGGGCTCCTAGTCTTCGAGTCCCATATCCGTGTCAGGCCGTAGAATGGGGTCCTGATCTTTCATTTCCGTGCCAGGCCGTAGAATGGGGTCCTGGTCTTCCCTCAGGGACTAATTGGGTCATCCAACATTCACCCACATCAACAATAAAGAATGCAATGCAACATATTCGTGAAATCTAATGCAATCATCCTATTGCATACTCATGATGCATGAAAACATGATAAACATTTGATTTCTCAATTTAAAAGATTAAGTTTAGTTCCACTCACCTCTGGCTGACTCTGACAACACCGAAGCAGCTGAACTCACTGCTGGGGTCCTCGGTTTCTCGGGTCCGAACCTACACAGGTGGACTCAAATGAGGGACCAAACATACTAGAACATGACTCTAAAATACTCCCCAAAAACCCCCTTAAAACACCTCAAAACATCATGGAAAAACATGCAAAGGAGGGCTGCACAGGGCACTTTCGGCGGCACCTTCGGCGGCCGAAAGTGCCCTCCAGAGACGAAAGTCTCTTTTCGGGGGCAGGCTTCGGCAGCCGAAAGGCTTGCCTCCCAGCCATGTTCGGCGGCCGAAAGTCCTTCGGCTGCCGAACCTGGTTTCTGCCAAAGGGCAGAAACTTCAGCTCCTCATGCACCAATGCCTCCCAAACCTTCCAAACATGCATTTTTCCTATTCTACAACATGCATACTCAAGCATACAAGTTCCTAGGGGCTTCAACTAACTTAAACCCCATCTACAACACATCAAACATCCACATTGACCAAAAACATAACATAAACCCATAAACCTAACCATAAGCTAAACATGCATTCTACCCCATAGATCTACTTAAAACTTACTTAAAACATGCAATAAGCTCAAGATCGGCCCTTTCCTCTTGAAGATCGAGAAGAGAACGACCCTAGTTTGAAAAATGGGAGAGAGAGAGTTCCTTGAACCTCCAAGCTCCAAAACTTGCTCAAAAGCTCAAAATCTTCAAACCAAGAGTAAAACTAATGAAAATCGAGAAAGATTTGAAGGAAGGAACTCAAAACCGGCGAGGGATGGCGGAGAGCTCACCTTGGCCGAAAATAGGGAGAAAAGCTCGCCCGTTTTCGGCTAAGGGACCCCTTTATAGGTGGCTAGCCAGGCCACGTTCGGGAGCTGAAAGTGCCTCCGCATGCATGCCATGTTCGGCGGCTGAACCTGGTTTCCCTCACTTATGCTTTCGGGGGCCTAAGGCACACCCGAAACGCATGCATGTTCGGCGGCCGAACCTGAGTTTTCCTCCAAGGTTGTTTTCATGCAAAAACTCATTTTCTTTCATGCTTAAAACATAAAACACATTAAAACATTTTATGAAAACATGGTTTCACCTTTCTAGAGGTCTCCGACAACCGAGATTCCACCGGACGGTAGGAATTTCGATACCGGAGTCTAGCCGGGTATTACATTCTCCCCCCCTTAAGAACATTCGTCCCCGAATGTTCCTCAACTAGCACATGCAAGGCATACCACATATCATACACATAAAACACATAAGAGACTAACCTTAGAAAAGATAAGGGTATTGCTGGAGCATGGACTCCCGTTGTAACGACCCGAAAATCGGACCGCTACCGGCGCTAGGATCCGGGTCGACTTAAGGCCGCCGGGACCCGTAGCAAGCCTGACATAAGACCTGTATAATCCCATACATGATCAACAATAAGCATAAAAATTAAAACTTTCCTTTGCATACTCATCAACCAAACTCAACCTGTGCATAAACATAAACATGACTTTGATCCCTCTGTGGGATCTCATCTGTGCCCTCAATGGGTAACATACATCTGTTGAGTTGGTTTACATAAACATCAACAAAATCTCTAAGATCATGTATAAAAGGGATACAACAATCTATGGTCAAGCACATACTAACATCCATAAAACTCATTACATAACTATACTGTACTTTTACATTACAATTTGATCATGTCCATTTCTATCTATTACATAAGTATGACTTCTTCACTCTATCCGAACTCCCGCACTATATCCTGTACCTGTAAGCCTGGGGGAAAGGGAGAGGGGTGAGCTAGAAGCCCAGTGAGTAGAGCTAATAAAACACATTTAACACTATGCTCAAATGGGATGCATCATAACACAAACAATTCACATAAGGGTTGGGTGAACTCGTCACCAATTAGTCCAAGTTAACTCTGTGCCAGGCCTGTAGAATGGGGTCCTGGACTTTCCTGTCAGAACATACATTACTTACCATTTTTCCAGGGCCTCCTCTGGCTCCTGGTCTTCAAGTCCCATAACCGTGCTAGACCATAGGATGGAATCCTGATCTTTCCTTACTCTGTGCCAGGCCTGTAGACTGGGGCCTGGACTTGCTTACTCTGTGCCAGGCCTGTAGCATGGGGCCTGGTCTTCCTGTCTTGGACTAATTGGGTCATCCAACATTCACCCACAACAACAACAATTTATGCAATGAGGCATATTCGTGAAAACTAATGCAATCATCCTATTGCATAATCATGATGCATGAAACATGATAAAACATTTAATTTAAAAGATTAAGTTTTAGTTCCACTCACCTCTGGCTGACTCTGACAATACCGAAGCAGCTGAACTCACTGCTGGGGTCCTCGGTTCCTCGGGTCCGAACCTACACAGGTGGACTCAAATGAGGGACCAAACATACCTGAACATAACTGTAAACTACTCCCCAAAAACCCCCTAAAACATCCTGAAAACATCACAGAAAACATGCATGAAATGGCTGAACAGGGCACTTTCGGCGGCACCTTCGGCGGCCGAAAGTCCTGGACAGAGACGAAACTCAGCTAGGTTCGGCGGCACCTTCGGCGGCCGAAAGTGCCAGACAGAGACGAAAGTCTCTTTTCGGGGGCAACTTCGGCAGCCGAAAGGCCTGCCTCCCCAGCCATGTTCGGCGGCCGAAAGTACCTTCGGCTGTCGAACCTGGTTTCTGCCAAAGGGCAGAAACTTGGCTCCCTTTGCCCATTTCGCCTCCAAACCTACCAATCATGCATATTTTCTCAACTAAAACATGCATATAAGTTCCTAGGGGCCTCAAACATGCATATACCCCATCTACAACACTTCAAACATACTCAAACAACACACATTGTTCAAAACATCAAAATATAACCATAACTCAACATATACCCTAGCATGCATTTCTACCCTTTAAAACTTCATAAAACTTGTTAAAATCATACATTGAGTTTAAGATCGGCTCTTACCTCTTGAAGATCGAGGGTTGAGGAGATCTAAACTTGGAGATGGGAGAAGTTCCAACTTTTGGTCTCCAAGCTCCAAAACTCGTTCTAAGCTCAAAGATCTTCAAAACCAAAGTTATAAACTTGTAAAGATCATGGAAAAAGGAAGGAAAAACTCAAGATTGGGGAAGGATAGCGGAATGCTCACCTTGGCCGAAATGGGGAGAAAAAGCTCGCCCATTTTCGGCTAAGGGACCCTTTTATAGTGGCTGGCCAGACCACGTTCGGGGGCCGAATGTGCCTCCGCATCCATGCAAATGTTCGGCGGCCGAACATGAGGTTCGGCGGCCGAACCTTGACTTCCCTCACTCATGCTTTCGGGGGCCTAAAGTGCCTCCAAAACGCATGCATGTTCGGCGGCCGAACTTGACTTTCGGCGGCCGAACCTGGGTTTTCCTCCAAGGACTTTTCATATAAAAACTCATTTAATTTCATACTTAAAATCATAAAACACCTTAAAACATTTTTATAAAACATGATTCTACCCTCCTAGAGGTCTCCGACATCCGAGATTCCACCGGACGGTAGGAATTCCGATACCGGAGTCTAGCCGGGTATTACATTCTCCCCCCCTTAAGAACATTCGTCCCCGAATGTTCCTCAACTAGCACATGCAAGGCATACAACATAACATACACATAAAACACATAGAGACTAACCTTAGAAGAGGTGAGGATATTGCCGGAGCATAGACTCCCGTGTCTCCCAAGTGCATTCCTCTATATTGTGGTGGTTCCACAGGACTTTCACCATCGGGATTTCCTTGTTCCTTAGCTTCCTGATCTGGGTGTCAAGGATCCGTACTGGCTGCTCAACATAGGTGAGATCCTCTTGGATCTCCACATCAGGTTCACTAAGAACCTTGCCCGGATCTGACACGAATTTTCTCAACATAGAAACATGGAAAACCGGATGGATTCTCTCCATTGAAGCAGGTAAATCCAGCTTGTACGATACATTCCCAATCTTTTGCAAGACTTCAAAGGGTCCGATGTACCGCGGAGCCAGCTTACCTTTCTTCCCGAACCGAACCACTCCTTTCATTGGAGACACCTTAAGCAATACCAGATCCCCCTCCTGAAACTCTACTAGCCTTCTGCGGATGTCTGCATAACTCTTCTGTCTGCTTGTAGCCGTTTTGATTCTCTCTCTGATCATGGGCACCACCCTGCTGGTGATCTCTATTAGCTCGGGTCCTGCTAGGGACCTCTCTCCTACCTCTTCCCAGCAAACAGGTGATCTGCACTTCCTTCCATATAAAGCTTCATATGGAGCCATCCCGATGCTAGCATGATGGCTGTTATTGTAGGCAAACTCCACCAAAGGTAGATGCTGCCTCCAAGAACCGCCAAAGTCCAGTACACACATTCTCAGCATATCTTCTATGGTCTGGATGGTCCTCTCTGACTGTCCGTCAGTCTGGGGGTGGAAGGCAGTACTGAAATCCAACCTAGTACCCATGGCATTCTGCAGACTCCGCCAAAACCTGGAGGTGAACTGGGGCCCTCTATCTGACACTATCGAAACAGGAACCCCATGCAGTCTGACTATCTCATCAACGTACACCTGCGCCAACTTGTCCACAGAATAGCCACTCCTGACAGGGATGAAGTGAGCAGATTTGGTGAGTCTGTCCACAATCACCCATATGGAGTCCAATCTGTTGGACGTCGCCGGTAACCCCACTACGAAATCCATAGCTATATTCTCCCATTTCCACTCTGGAATGGGTAGCGGGTTAAGCATTCCGGCCGGCTTCTGATGTTCCAGCTTCACCCTCTGACATACTTCGCAGGCTGACACAAACTGTGCCACTTCTCTCTTCATAGCTGGCCACCAATAAACTTTCTTCAGATCTTGATACATCTTGGTGGCTCCGGGGTGAATGCTGTATCTTGCATTATGAGCCTCTCTCATAATGTCTCCTTTTAGCCCAATGTCATCTGGTACACATAATCGACTCCCATAGCGGAGGATCCCCTTATTGTCAAATCTGAACTCACTGTCCTTGCCTGACTGAACAGTCCTGGCAATCTTCACTAACTCTGGGTCCTCATGCTGTTTCTGAGCCACCTGCTCCAGAAACACGGGTGTCACTTTCATCTGAGCAACCAAGGCACCTGTACCAGACAACTCCAACTGTAGACCTTCCTCAATGAGCTTGTAAAACTCCTTCACCACTGGTCTCCTCTCTGCCGTGATGTGGGATAGACTGCCTAGTGACTTCCGGCTTAGGGCGTCTGCCACGACATTCGCCTTACCCGGATGATACTGAATCTTGCAATCATAGTCACTCAGCAGCTCTACCCATCTCCTCTGTCTCAAATTCAAATCCCTCTGACTCAAGATGTACTGCAGGCTTTTATGATCTGTGAAGATCTCACATTTTACCCCATAGAGGTAGTGCCTCCACATCTTGAGTGCAAAGATTACTGCTGCCATCTCAAGGTCATGTGTGGGGTAATTCAACTCATGCTTCTTTAGCTGCCTAGAAGCATAAGCAATCACCCTCTCACTCTGCATAAGCACACAACCCAGTCCCACACGGGACGCATCACAAAAGACTGTAAAGTCCTCACCACTAGATGGCAGAGCTAAAACTGGTGCTGAAGTCAATCTCTTCTTGAGCTCTTCAAAACTCTCCTCGCACTGGTCGGTCCACAGAAATTTCTGATTCTTCCTGGTCAGTCTGGTCAGAGGAGCTGCAATTTTTGAGAAGTCCTTAACGAACCTCCTGTAGTAACCTGCCAAACCCAAGAAACTCCTGATCTCTGTCACTGAAGTGGGTCTAGGCCAGTTAGCCACAGTTTCTGTCTTCTTGGGATCTACCTCAATACCATTCTCTGACACTACATGCCCCAAGAACGAAATGCTCCTCAGCCAGAACTCACATTTAGAGAACTTGGCATACAAGCCATGTTCCCTCAAGGTCTGTAAGACCAACCGCAGATGATGGGCATGCTCCTCTGCATTCCTGGAATACACTAAGATATCATCTATGAAGACAATAACGAAATGGTCCAGGTACTGGCTAAACACTCTGTTCATGAGATCCATGAATGCTGCAGGGGCGTTAGTTAACCCGAACGGCATCACAAGGAACTCAAAATGCCCATATCTGGTCCTGAAAGCTGTCTTTGGTACGTCCTCTTCCCTGATCCGCAACTGATGGTACCCCGATCTCAGATCTATTTTGGAGAAACAACCCGCTCCTGCTAGCTGGTCAAATAGATCGTCGATCCTTGGCAATGGGTACTTGTTCTTGGTAGTGACTTTGTTCAACTGCCTGTAGTCGATACAAAGCCTAAGGGATCCATCCTTCTTCCTCACAAACAGAACTGGAGCACCCCAGGGTGAGGTACTCGGTCGGATGAAGCCCTTGTCTACCAGCTCCTGCAACTGCTCCTTTAACTCTTTCAATTCAGCTGGTGCCATCCTGTAGGGAGGGATAGAGATCGGTCTGGTACCAGGCATTAACTCAATCTCGAACTCTATCTCCTTAGCAGGTGGTAGCCCTGGCAGCTCGTCCGGGAACACATCTAAGAACTCTCTAACCACTGGCACCGAGGCGGGCTCTCTAACCTGACCATCTAGCTCTCTCACATGAGCCAAATACCCCTGACATCCCCTCCTAAGCAACCTACGAGCCTGAAGAGCTGAGATCATACCTCTAGGTGTACCCCTCCTGTCTCCTCTGAAGACAACCTCTGATCCATCCTGACCTCTGAACCTGACTACCTTGTCCCTGCAGTCCAAGGTAGCACCATGGGTAGATAACCAGTCCATCCCTAGAATGACGTCAAAGTCTGTCAAATCTAGAACCACAAGGTCGGCGGACATGCATCTCCCCTCAACAAAAACTGGACTACACTGACAGACTGACTCTGCCACTGATGGATCACACTTGGGTCCACTGACCCAGAGAGGACACTCTAACTCAGAGATCATCAACCCCAACCTCTGGACGGCTCTCGGAGCAACAAATGAATGAGATGCACCAGGGTCCATCAAAGCATATACATCTGAACAACCAATAATTAAGTTACCTGCCACCACGGTGTTAGATGCATCTGCCTCTTGCTGTGTCATTGTGAAGATCCGTGCCGGAGCTGATGGACCTTCACCTCTGAAACCCGCTGAAGAAGAGGCTGTCCCTCTCCCTCTACCTCTGCCACTGGCCTGAGTCATGGCTGGAGCTGCTGGCTGCGCTACACTGCCTGAAGCTGTCTGCTGGGACTGAGCCATTGGGGCCGCTCTTGGACAGTCTCGAGCTATATGCCCCTCCTGACCACATCTAAAGCAGGCGTTCGTCCCAAGCCGACATATTCCCTTGTGTGGCCTACCACACCTTGCACAAATTGCATTATCCGCACCAGAGCTTGAGCCACTCCCAAATCCCAGACTGGACTTGACTTTACTCCAGAACTTGTTCTTCTTACCCTTGGGTTTACCCCATCTTTTACTGCCTGAAGCTGCTGCACTCAAGGTAGAGGGATCTAACCTTCCCCCACCCGGAGTTTTAGAACCAGAAGCTTGTGCCACTGTCTGCTTAACTATCCCCTGAATGATGGCACTAGCCTCCATTCTCCTAGCCATGTCTACTATGGCGTGAAAACTTTCTCTATCTGCTGACTGTACCAAGGAGGAATACCTGGGATGGAGCTTCATGATATACCTCCTCGACTTCTTCTGGTCCGTGCTAAGGTCTTGCCCTGCAAATGGCAGCAACTCCATAAACCTGTCGGTATATTCGTCTATACTCATGTCATCAGTTTGCCTCAACTGCTCGAATTCTATCATCTTCAATTCCCTTGAACTATCAGGGAAAGCCCATCCTGCAAACTCGTTTGCAAACTCTTCCCAAGTCATGTTGTCCACTCTCGGGTTCACATAATTCTTGAACCACTCCCGTGCCTTCTTGCACTTAAGCGTGAACCCGGCCATCTGAATGGCTCTACTATCATCCGCCCCTATCTCATCTGTAATTGCCTTGACCCGCTCCAAGTACACGAACGGATCATTACCTGTCTCAAACTGGGGAGCACCCAGCTTCATATAGTCTGTCATCTTAACCTTGCTCCCACTGGCTGAGCTAGGTCTATGAGGTTGAGCAACTGGGGCTGCTGGTTCTGCAGGTGGTGGAGGTGGTGCAACATCCCCTGGGGTAGGGTTTGCTGTACTGGTATAGGGAGGTGGAGGTGGGTACGTGGGGTACTGAGAGTATGGTGGGTAGTAAGGTGGGTATGGCATGTGTGGAGGATAAGGGCTAAAACTGGGGTAATCCGATGTACCTCCCATCGAATACCCTGGATGGTGTGAATAGGGTGGGTAGTGATGTGGCTGGACATAACTCGAGGCCTGAGCGCCTCCTTCTGATTCTCCCATGCCCTCTTCCGGCATGCTCACACCGAGACTGCCATCCCTCCTCTGATCTACTTCCATATCCTCAGACATTCCTCCCTGCACTGTTCCCCTTACTGATCTGCTTCTACCCAGATCCAAAGACCTTCTAGGGTCTCTTGCTACTCTGTCCCTGTTGGACCTGCTAGACATTGCCCTAGGCAATGCTGGAGGACGGGCGCTCATGCCCTCATCCTCAGGTGGCACTCTAGTCAATCTTGCTGATCGACGAGTTCCTCTCATCCTGTTTTCTGAAAAACAGTGCACATCACAAGCAACATTAGCATCATATGGTTCATGTGGGCACACATGAACCCTCATCACATACATCACATATCATAGCATATCATTAATGCACATGCATAAAATCATGGCATTTCACATCATCATGCAAGACAGGACTCCACATCCTATCCTAGTGGACATGATCTTTTCCTATTGTGCTTGACCTTCTATAACCTCTATGAGCCCGACACTCTAGGTCCGACCATATGAACCTAGGGCTCTGATACCATTCTGTAACGACCCGAAAATCGGACCGCTACCGGCGCTAGGATCCGGGTCGACTTAAGGCCGCCGGGACCCGTAGCAAGCCTGACATAAGACCTGTATAATCCCATACATGATCAACAATAAGCATAAAAATTAAAACTTTCCTTTGCATACTCATCAACCAAACTCAACCTGTGCATAAACATAAACATGACTTTGATCCCTCTGTGGGATCTCATCTGTGCCCTCAATGGGTAACATACATCTGTTGAGTTGGTTTACATAAACATCAACAAAATCTCTAAGATCATGTATAAAAGGGATACAACAATCTATGGTCAAGCACATACTAACATCCATAAAACTCATTACATAACTATACTGTACTTTTACATTACAATTTGATCATGTCCATTTCTATCTATTACATAAGCATGACTTCTTCACTCTATCCGAACTCCCGCACTATATCCTGTACCTGTAAGCCTGGGGGAAAGGGAGAGGGGTGAGCTAGAAGCCCAGTGAGTAGAGCTAATAAAACACATTTAACACTATGCTCAAATGGGATGCATCATAACACAAACAATTCACATAAGGGTTGGGTGAACTCGTCACCAATTAGTCCAAGTTAACTCTGTGCCAGGCCTGTAGAATGGGGTCCTGGACTTTCCTGTCAGAACATACATTACTTACCATTTTTCCAGGGCCTCCTCTGGCTCCTGGTCTTCAAGTCCCATAACCGTGCTAGACCATAGGATGGAATCCTGATCTTTCCTTACTCTGTGCCAGGCCTGTAGACTGGGGCCTGGACTTGCTTACTCTGTGCCAGGCCTGTAGCATGGGGCCTGGTCTTCCTGTCTTGGACTAATTGGGTCATCCAACATTCACCCACAACAACAACAATTTATGCAATGAGGCATATTCGTGAAAACTAATGCAATCATCCTATTGCATAATCATGATGCATGAAACATGATAAAACATTTAATTTAAAAGATTAAGTTTTAGTTCCACTCACCTCTGGCTGACTCTGACAATACCGAAGCAGCTGAACTCACTGCTGGGGTCCTCGGTTCCTCGGGTCCGAACCTACACAGGTGGACTCAAATGAGGGACCAAACATACCTGAACATAACTATAAACTACTCCCCAAAAACCCCCTAAAACATCCTGAAAACATCACAGAAAACATGCATGAAATGGCTGAACAGGGCACTTTCGGCGGCACCTTCGGCGGCCGAAAGTCCTGGACAGAGACGAAACTCAGCTAGGTTCGGCGGCACCTTCGGCGGCCGAAAGTGCCAGACAGAGACGAAAGTCTCTTTTCGGGGGCAACTTCGGCAGCCGAAAGGCCTGCCTCCCCAGCCATGTTCGGCGGCCGAAAGTACCTTCGGCTGCCGAACCTGGTTTCTGCCAAAGGGCAGAAACTTGGCTCCCTTTGCCCATTTCGCCTCCAAACCTACCAATCATGCATATTTTCTCAACTAAAACATGCATATAAGTTCCTAGGGGCCTCAAACATGCATATACCCCATCTACAACACTTCAAACATACTCAAACAACACACATTGTTCAAAACATCAAAATATAACCATAACTCAACATATACCCTAGCATGCATTTCTACCCTTTAAAACTTCATAAAACTTGTTAAAATCATACATTGAGTTTAAGATCGGCTCTTACCTCTTGAAGATCGAGGGTTGAGGATATCTAAACTTGGAGATGGGAGAAGTTCCAACTTTTGGTCTCCAAGCTCCAAAACTCGTTCTAAGCTCAAAGATCTTCAAAACCAAAGTTATAAACTTGTAAAGATCATGGAAAAAGGAAGGAAAAACTCAAGATTGGGGAAGGATAGCGGAATGCTCACCTTGGCCGAAATGGGGAGAAAAAGCTCGCCCATTTTCGGCTAAGGGACCCTTTTATAGTGGCTGGCCAGACCACGTTCGGGGGCCGAATGTGCCTCCGCATCCATGCAAATGTTCGGCGGCCGAACATGAGGTTCGGCGGCCGAACCTTGACTTCCCTCACTCATGCTTTCGGGGGCCTAAAGTGCCTCCAAAACGCATGCATGTTCGGCGGCCGAACTTGACTTTCGGCGGCCGAACCTGGGTTTTCCTCCAAGGACTTTTCATATAAAAACTCATTTAATTTCATACTTAAAATCATAAAACACCTTAAAACATTTTTATAAAACATGATTCTACCCTCCTAGAGGTCTCCGACATCCGAGATTCCACCGGACGGTAGGAATTCCGATACCGGAGTCTAGCCGGGTATTACACCCGTGTCTCCTAGGTGCATTCTTCCATATTGTGGTGGTTCCAAAGGACTTTCACCATCGGGATTTCCTTGTTCCTTAACTTTCTGATCTGGGTGTCTAGGATCCGTATTGGCTGCTCAACATAGGTGAGATCCTCTTGGATCTCCACATCAGGCTCACTAAGAACCTTGCCCGGATCTGACACGAACTTCCTCAACATTGAAACATGGAAAACCGGATGGATTCTTTCCATCGAAGCAGGTAAATCCAGCTTGTACGATACATTCCCAATCTTTTGCAAGACTTCAAAGGGTCCGATGAACCGTGGAGCCAGCTTACCTTTCTTCCCGAAGCGAACCACTCCTTTTATAGGAGACACCTTGAGCAATACCAGATCCCCCTCCTGAAACTCCACTTGCCTTCTGCGGATGTCTGCATAACTCTTCTGTCTGCTTGCAGCAGTCTTGATTCTTTCTCTGATTATGGGTACCACCCTGCTGGTGATCTCTACTAGCTCAGGCCCTGCCAAGGCCTTTTCTCCAACTTCTTCCCAGCAAACAGGTGATCTGCACTTCCTCCCATACAAAGCTTCATATGGAGCCATCCCGATGCTAGCATGATGGCTGTTATTGTAGGCAAACTCTATCAAAGGTAGATGCTGCCTCCAAGAACCGCCAAAGTCCAGCACACACATTCTGAGCATATCCTCTATGGTCTGGATGGTCCTTTCTGATTGTCCGTCCGTCTGCGGATGGAAAGCAGTGCTAAAATTCAACCTGGTACCCATGGCATTCTGCAGACTCCGCCAAAACCTGGAGGTGAACTGGGGCCCTCTATCAGACACTATTGAAACAGAAACCCCATGCAGCCTGACGATCTCATCTACATACACCTGTGCCAACTTATCCACAGAATAGCCACTCCTGACAGGGATGAAGTGAGCAGATTTGGTGAGTCTGTCCACAATCACCCATATGGAGTCCAATCTGTTGGACGTCGCCGGTAATCCCACTACGAAGTCCATAGCTATATTTTCCCATTTCCACTCTGGAATAGCTAGCGGGTTAATCATTCCAGCCGGCTTCTGATGTTCCAGCTTCACCCTCTGACACACTTCGCAGGCTGACACAAACTGTGCCATTTCTCTCTTCATAGCTGGCCACCAATAAACTTTCTTCAGATCCTGATACATTTTGGTGGCTCCGGGGTGAACGTTGTATCTTGCATTATGAGCCTCTCTCATAATGTCTCCCTTTAGCCCTATGTCATCTGGTACACACAAACGACTCCCATAGCGGAGGATCCCCTTGTTGTCGAACCTGAACTCACTGTCTTTGCCTGACTGAACAGTCCTGGCAATCTTCACTAACTCTGGGTCCTCATGCTATTTCTGAGCCACCTGCTCCAGAAATACGGGTGCCACTCTCATCTGAGCAACTAAAGCACCTGTACCAGACAACTCCAACTGTAGACCTTCATCAATGAGCTTGTAGAACTCCTTCACCACTGGTCTCCTCTCCGCCGTGATGTGGGATAAACTGCCTAGTGACTTCCGGCTTAGGGCGTCTGCCACAACATTCGCCTTACCCGGATGGTATTGAATCTTACAATCATAATCACTCAGCAGTTCTACCCATCTTCTCTGTCTCAAGTTCAAATCTCTTTGACTCAGGATGTACTGTAGGCTTTTATGATCTATGAAGATCTCACATTTAACACCGTAAAGGTAATGCCTCCACATCTTGAGTGCAAAGATAACGGCTGCCATTTCCAGGTCATGTGTGGGGTAATTCAACTCATGCTTCTTTAGCTGCCTAGAAGCATAAGCAATCACCCTTTCATTCTGCATTAGCACACAACCCAGACCCACTCGGGATGCATCACAGAACACTGTGAAGTCCTCATTGCTAGCTGGCAGAGCTAAAATTGGTGCTGACGTTAACCTCTTCTTAAGCTCTTCAAAACTCTCTTCGCACTGGTCGGTCCACACAAACTTCTGATTCTTCCTGGTTAACCTGGTCAGAGGAGTTGCAATTTTTGAGAAGTCCTGAACGAACCTCCTGTAGTAACCTACCAAACCCAAGAAACTTCTGATCTCTGACACTGAAGTGGGTCTAGGCCAGTTAGCCACAGCTTCTACCTTCTTGGGGTCTACCTCTATTCCATTTTCTGACACCACATGCCCCAAGAATGAAATGCTCCTCAGCCAGAACTCACACTTGGAGAACTTGGCATACAAGCCATGCTCTCTCAAGGTCTGTAGAACCAACCTCAGATGATGGGCATGCTCCTCTGCATTCCTGGAATACACCAAGATGTCATCTATAAAGACAATAATGAAGTGATCCAGGTACTGGCTAAACACTCTGTTCATGAGATCCATGAATACTGCAGGGGCGTTGGTTAACCCGAACGGCATTACAAGGAACTCAAAATGCCCATATCTGGTCCTGAAAGCTGTCTTTGGCACATCTTCTTCTCTGATCCTCAGCTGATGATACCCGGACCTCAGATCTATTTTAGAGAAACAACCCGCTCCTGCTAGCTGGTCGAATAAATCATCGATCCTTGGCAAAGGGTACCTGTTCTTGGTAGTGACTTTGTTCAACTGCCTGTAGTCGATACAAAGTCTGAGGGATCCATCCTTCTTTCTCACAAACAAAACTGGAGCACCCCAGGGTGAGGTACTCGGTCGGATGAAGCCCTTGTCTACCAGCTCCTGTAATTGCTCCTTCAACTCTTTCAATTCTGTTGGCGCCATCCTATAAGGAGGGATAGAGATCGGTCGGGTTTCAGGCATCAATTCTATCTCCCTAGCAGGTGGTAAACCTGGCAGCTCGTCTGGGAACACATCCAAAAACTCTCTAACCACCGGCATCGAAGCGGGCTCTCTAACCTGACTGCTAAGCTCTCTCACATGAGCCAAATACCCCTGACATCCCCTCCTAAGCAACCTGCGAGCCTGAAGGGCTGATATCAGACCTCTAGGTGTACCCCTCCTGTCTCCCCTGAAGACGACCTCTGACCCATCCTGACTTCTGAACCTGACTACCTTGTCCCTGCAGTCCAAGGTAGCACCATGGGTAGATAACCAGTCCATCCCTAGAATGATGTCAAAATCTGTCAAATCTAGAACCACCAGGTCGGCGGACAAGCATCTTCCCTCAACAAACACAGGACTACACTGGCAGACTGACTCTGCCACTGATGGATCACACTTGGGTCCACTGACCCAGAGAGGACACTCTAACCCAGAGATCATCAACCCCAACCTCTCAACGGCTCTCGGTGCAATAAAAGAATGAGATGCACCAGGGTCCATCAAGGCATACACATCTGAACAACCAATGACTAAGTTACCTGCCACCACGGTTTTAGATGCATCTGCCTCCTACTGTGTCATTGTGAAGATCCGTGCTGGAGCTGTTGGACCTTCACCTCTGAAACCCGCTGAAGAAGAGGCTGCCCCTCTCCCTCTGCCTCTCCCACTGACCTGAGTCGTGGCTGGAGCTGCTGGCTGCGCTACACTACCTGAAGCTGTCTGCTGGGATTGTGCCATCGGGACTGTTCTTGGACATTCTCGAGCCATATGCCCCTCCTGACCACATCTGAAATAGGCTGTCGTCCCAAACCGACATACTCCCTTGTGCGGCTTACCACACCTTGCATAAACTGCATTATCCGCACCAGAGCTTGAGCCACTCCCATATCCCAGACTGGACTTGACTTTGCTCCAGAACTTGTTCTTCTTAGTCTTGGCTTTGCCCCATCTCTTGCTGCCTGAAGCTGCTGCACTCAGGGTAGAGGGATCTAACCTTCCCCCACCCGAGGTTTTAGGACCGGAAGACTGTGCCACTGACTGCTTAACTGTCCCCTGAATGATGGCACTGGCCTCCATTTTCCTGGCCATATCTACTATGGCATGGAAGCTCTCCCTGTCCACTGACTGAATCAAGGAGGAATACCTGGAATGAAGTTTCATGACATACCTCCTTGACTTCTTCGAATCTGTATCCAGACTCTGCCCAGCAAAAGGCAACAGCTCCAAGAATCTGTCGGTGTACTCCTCTACACTCATTTCATCTGTCTGCCTCAACTGCTCAAACTCTATCATCTTCAACTCTCTTGAACTGTCAGGGAAAGCCCACCCTGCAAACTCCTCCCATGATAAGCTTTCCACCCTCGGGCTCACATAATTCTTAAACCACTCTCGGGCTTTCTTGCATTTTAATGTGAACCCAGCCATCTGGATGGCTCTACTGTCATCCGCCCCTAACTCCTCTGTAATTTTCTTGACCCTCTCAAGATACACAAACGGGTCATCACCTGATTCAAACTGGGGAGCACCCAGCTTCATATATTCAGTCATCTTGACCTTGCTCCTACCAGATGAGCTAGGCCTAGGTAATTGAGTTTCTGGAACTGGGGTTTCTGCTGATGGTGGAGGAGGTGCAACATTTTCTGTGGTAGGGTTTGCTGGATTTGGATAGTAGGGTGGGGGTGGATACATCGGGTACTGTGAGTATGGTGGGTAGTAAGGTGGGTAGGGCATGTGTGTGGGATAAGGGGTAAAGCTAGGGTAATCCGATGTACCTCCCATCGAATACCCGGGATGTTGTGAGAAGTGCGGGTAGTGGGGTGGCTGAACAAATCCCGAGGCCTGAGTGCCTCCTTGGGACTCCCCCATACCTTCTTCTGACATGCTAACTCCCAGACTGACATCCCTCCTCTGCTCTACATCCATATCATCCCCCATGTCCTCTGACATTCCTCCCTGAACTGTTCCCCTCACTGATCTGCTTCTACCCAGATCCAGAGACCTTCTAGGGTCTCTTGCTGCTCTTTCTCTGTTAGACCTACTAGACATTACCCTAGGCAATGCAGGAGGACGGGCGCTCATGCCCTCATCCTCAGGTGGCACTCCAGTCAATCGTGCAGATCGACGAGCTCCTCTCATCCTGTTTTCTGAAAAACAGCACATAACAAACAAACATTAGCATCATAGGGTTCATGTGGAAACACGTGAACCCGCATCACATACATCACATATCATAGCATATCATTAATGCACATGCATATTATCATGGCATTTCACACCATCATACAAGACAGGACTCCACATCCTATCCTAGTGGACATGATCTTTCCTATTGTGCTTGACCTTCTATAACATCTATGAGCCCGACACTCTAGGTCCGACCATATGAATCTAGGGCTCTGATACCACTCTGTAACGACCCGAAAATCGGACCGCTACCGGTGCTAGGATCCAGATCGGCTTAAGGCCGTCGGGACCCGTAGCAAGCCTGACATATAACCTTTGAACCTGTCAAATCCCATACATGATCATGTCAGGCTTGCTACGGGTCCCGGCGGCCTTAAGCCGATCTGGATCCTAGCGCCGGTAGCGGTCCGATTTTCGGGTCGTTACAAGCCCGAATAAGGTAAAGCGGAGTGTCTAAATACCTCCGAGAAATATACTTAGTTATGGAAGGAGTAATGTGCGACTCGAGATTAGCAACATCGGGAAGTTTAGGACTCTCCATGGAGGAATAAGAGAGCATACCTAAAACGCAATAAGGTTGAGAAAGCAGAAGAAGTCGGACGAAAACAGAGAGGAGGGGAGAACAAGTTTTCTCAAGAGACAGAGAGAATTCGAAATGAAAGGCGATAATGAGACGACGAGTTGCTCTGAACAGTTTTATCTTGGAGCGGCGCGGGCATTATTACTCTCGAAATTTACCCCCTCACCAGTTGGACAATAACTGCCGAGAAGGTAAAGGGGCAATAGAGGACCGCTAGACTTCTCCACCCCTGTCAAGAGTCAGGCCCACAGCAATAGCCCATCATCCAAAGGCCCACACGCTATCTGCATAAAACAAACCCAACTCGTCCAGGCCTTAAGACCGGACTCCACCTGGATCTCTCACCTAGGACGGCTTGGCATGCAAGATTTACCTCGTCACCACTCATACGATAGATACTGAGGAAGTAAAAGAGCAAGTCGGGAAAAGATCCAAGGACGGAAGCATGATAAAGACCAGACCTGCTCACTGCCTAAAAAGGTACATGATCTGACTTACCATCATTAAGCACAGGGTACGAACCCGAAGTGATAGTAACGAAGTAATAAGGACGTCTTGGAATCATACAAACCTGTGGGTCAGGAGTTCAACTCACTGGTTAAAAACAGAGCTCGTGGGTACGGCTAGTTCAGCTCGGAAAGAGTAAACCAAAAGCGGTCAGTTCAGCTCGAAAAGAGTAAACCAAAAGCGGTCAGTTCAGCTCGGAAAGAGTAAACCAAAAGCGGTCAGTTCAGCTCGGAAGGAGTAAACCAAAGGCTCAGTTGGTTAAACAAATTCCAATTCTGATCGGCTAAGAGGCGAGGAGGAAAAAACAATACAGCGGATCCCTCAGCAAAAATTACGAAACACGCGGTCTAAATACTTCGTTCATGATAAGGAAAGAACAGGTCGAGTATGAACGAAAAACAACAATTTCATTAAAAGAAAAATACATTACAGCATGTTACAGATACCTACACTACGGGATGAAAGGCTACCCTTAAAGGATTTACATGCCCGGATACATTATCGTCTACGTTTACATCATTATCACCTACACTACTATCTTGGTTTTCAACTTTAGAGAATCCTTATAGATCGAAAGACAAGCTTCGCAGGCCTGCTGGATTCCCCCTTAGACATTTCTCTCGATCCAGCCGAGCCTAGCCACATCACTATTGGAGAGCTGAACAAGTTGATTCCCATAAGCATCTCTCACTGTTCCGCCCTAGGCCGGCTTCCTATCGCCCAAGTGTGATGCACGATACCCTCGAGCAAGCCGAGGAAAATCGGCGAGGCATTCTGAAGAGCGATGGAACAAGTGAATGTTGCAAACCTACACACATACTATGTTGGACTAATTTTAGCAGGTTATCCTTGCTAATATTACATGTATAGACAACATCTTGTATCTCATAGTAAGCCTCAAAAACCATATTATTCCATGAGTTTGAGTCAGGAGCAGACATCAGGGGCACCACGAGAATCTCCTTCTCCTCTCCGGGAGAAAAGAAGACAGGAGCTCGGGCAGGAGCAGGGGGAGGAGGCCGTCCAGACGACCTAGAAAACGTGATTCCGGCAACTTGTTGAGTAACCTCCTCCGCCAATCGCCCCATTAGGAAGACCTCCGAAGCAACGCTCAAGCTCCCTATGGTCGGCGTAAGAGTCTTAAGGGGCGTAATCCGGTTCATCTTTACCCCCAAAGGCTGCAAAAATCACAAAAGCAAGGTTAGGACAGACCCCCGTGAAAGACATAGCAGATTCGACAGAAAACATAAAGAGATTAAAATCAGGGGCCAGCGTCCGAAAAACAATTCCGAAATATTGGTAAACCCCGTTGAAAGAAGAAAATAAGAGAAGGATAAACCATACCTTTTCCACATGACAAAGAAAACTAAACTTGCATCTTTCGGGAGATCGATCGAACCAGAGGAAGGAGGATCGGAAAGGGAGATCCCGTTGTGCCGACAAGGAGCCCGAGGATAAGAAGGAGGTGTTATTAATATATAGCCAGAGGCTAAGATTTTAATGTAAGACAGGGCAACACTATACTCTAGGCTAGCGGCATCAGAATCCTTAAAGGCTATTCACAAAAGAGGAAAGAAAGCATATCAGGAAGATAAAGGCAGGAAAGTGAAGATAACAGTGCGCACAAAGAGCAGAGGAAAGCTAGAAATAGAAAAAAGACAGAGAAGATTTAAAGCTACAAGTGACGAAAAGATGAAAGGATTTCAGGGAGCAAGCTGAATTCAAACAGGTGCGGTCATAATGATTCTTGATGTTTACCCCCTCGGTAGTTGGGGCAATAACTGCCGAGAAGGTAAAGGGGCAATTGATGACCGCTGGATTTCTCCACCCCTGTTAGGGGCTAAGCCCTCGGTCGCGGCCCATCGCTCAGAAGCCCACACACCGTCTGCGCTGACAGGTTAGGTCCATTCGAGCCTTGATACCGGACCCCTCTGAATTTCTCAACCAGGCCGGCCTCGCCTTCATTGCACCTTGGTCCGATCTCCTTTGGGCCCAGCTTTGCTTCTATCTTCTGGCCCAGCCCAAAACCAGAAGGAAGACCCATCCGTCTGCCTCGTGGACCCCTCCACACGCGCCCGGAGAGGATCAGAGACCGTTACGCATGGAGCAGAGATCTGATTCTCTCGTACGTCCATATCAACGTAGCAGAGACAGGTGGTCCAATGATATGCGTCCTGTTAGCACGTCACTAGCGGACAAAAGGAAACATATAAAATGAGAAATACCCTCCTCTATGTTTAAGCTTTTTCTAGTTTACAGAACTCATTGTAAAACCCTATTTCTCTGGATCTCAGATCATCATATACAATTAATTCTTTAATTATATTCGGTCACTATTTAATTCTTATTATTTTAATATTTAATATTTATAATTTAATTAACTATATATTTTAAAAAGTATTTAACTTATTTTAATTTTTAATTTAAATTTTTAAAATTTTTAATTTAAAACTAGTTAGATTTAGAGATTCATTCTTAATTTAAAACTAGTTAGATTTAGAAATTCATTTAGAATAGAGAATTCTTACAGGAACATTTAAACTTTTATTCTGTTAATTTTTAGAGAGATTTATAATTTAGTTTCTGGATATTACCATTATTAATAAGTCAATTTCTATATTTTTAAAAATTTATTAAAACGTCCTTATGTTTTCTTTGCATAAACGAAATAGTCGTTCTGTCCTCTTTTTCGTGAAAATTAGATAAAGGAGGAGAGAGAAAATTTTTAAAATCCAATTTTACCCTCAAATAAAACTCCTTATTTAGTTCTTGGATATTGTTATTATTAACAAATCAGTCCCTACATTTTCAAAAATCTATTAAAATGTTTTTTTTTCTTTTTTCATATTTATTAAAACGTTTTTATCATTTCTTTCCGTCAATGAAATAGTCCCTATTTTTTCTCATATCTATTAAAATGTTCTTATTATTTTTTCCTATCAATGAAATAGTCTCTCCTCATCATTTTTTTCCGTCAACGAAATTGTTCCTCCCTATATTTTTAGAAATCTATTAAAACGTCTTATCTTTTTTCATATCTATTAAAATGTCTTTATCGTTTCTTTTTGCCAACGAAATAGTCTCTATTTTTTCTCACATCTATTAAAACATTCTTATCGTTTCTTTCCGTCAACGAAATAGTCCCTCCATATATTTTCAAAAATCTATTAAAACGTTTTTATCTTTTTTTCATATCTATTAAAACGTCCTTATCGTTTCTTTTTGTCAACGAAATAGTCCCTATATTTTCTCACATCTATTAAAACGTTCTTATCGTTTCTTTCTATCAACGACCCTCCCAATATTTTCAGAAATCTATTAAAACGTTCTTATCTTTTTTCATATCTATTAAAACGTCATTATCGTTTCTTTTTGTCAACGAAATAGTCTCTATATTTTCTCACATCTGTTAAAACGTCCTTATTATTTCTTTTCGTCAACGAAATAGTCCCTCCTCCTCCTCAAAAAGGAAGAAGAAGATGATGATTATGAAGGAGAAGAAGAAGAAGAAAAAGAAGAAAAAGAAGAAGGAGGAGAAGAAGAAGAAGCAGAAGCAGAAGCAGAAGAAGAAGCAGAAGCAGAAGAAAGAGGAGGAATTGATAAAGAAGAAAAGGAAGGAGGAAGAGGAGGAAGAGGAGGAGGAGGAGGAAAAAAAGGGGTAATTTGGTCTTTTACTATATTTTTAACGGCAAAAATAGATGGAAGGACTATTTCGTTGATGATGAAGAGAAAAGATAAGAACGTTTTAATAGGTTTCTAAAAATATAGAGACTGACTTGTTAATGATGGCAATATCCAATGACTAAATTATAAATCTCCCTAATTTTTAATTTAAATTTTAAAATTTCTACTTAAAACTAGTTAGACTTTAGAGATTCATTTAAAATGAAAATTTTTATAATCTAATTAACCATATACCTTTAAAAATATTTAAGTTTTATTGTATTAATTTTTAATTTTTAATTTAAATTTTGAAATCTCTAATTTAAAACTAGTTAAACTCAGAAATTCATTCAAAATGGATATTTTATATTTTAAATTAGAAATTTGAATAATAAGAGTCAAGTATTTTTTGACTTCAAAAGAAAGAGTCAAGTATTTTTAGATTACATAGTTAATTAAAATTAAAGAATTTAGTATATATATTTAATAAATACTTAAAAAAGTAAATAAATAACATATAATAATATGATATTTACACTTATTTAAAATCAATTAAAATTATTTTGAGAGTTGATTGTAATTGTGAAAAAAAAAAGTAAAAAATTTTAATAATCGTAATTAAATGTAAAATTTTAAATTTTTTCATTTAGATTGATAAATTATTTTAATAATTAATTATAATTGCAATAAATTTAAAAGTGGGAGAGCTGTGACCTTTTTAGTTAATAACCCTTAAAATTTTTATGGTTTTATTTTTTAATATGAACAAAATCAATCATAACTTAATATAAGAATACATAAAATTGAGTCCATGTATAATATATATGAAGTGGGTAGGCTCTGTGATAAAATTCTACAAGTCACAAGGAAAAAGATGATAATGGAGTTGGGTTACAACCAAGGAAATCCCAACTTTTGGGGGCCAATTGTGGTTTGTGATGGTCTAGTTATATAAGGAATTGAATGCACATAGTGTAAGTTGGTTGTGAGTTTTGTGCATCCTGTCTTCCAAAAGTATCAAACTTCAACCAAGACAAACACAACACATGTAATAGAATAAAATCTATATGGGTCCTTGTCCCGGCAAGAACAGGATGTATCTAGACTTAGCTTGTCTGAATGGTGGATTTCTTTTTACTACAATAATAATTGCAATCAAGTGGGTTAGATCACTAACCCCTCCTCCAATTAAATCGTCAATGATCACTTCCCTTTTTCTATTTGGATATATATTTTATCGTGAAATTTCATCCTACATCATTTTATTCTATATCACATATTTATATTTTACATCGATTTGATATAAAAATAATATATTGGTTAGATTTATTATTTTTAGCGATATTTAATTTAAAATTCATTTATAGAAATTAATATTCCTTTAAATTATAAATCGATATATAATACAAAAAGTAATGGGAGTCTGTATGACGTTTCTGTCATATAAACTGTTCCATATCTCAAAAGGAAAGAATTCTCCAAGAAAGATTAATGAATTATAACAAGAAAAAAAAAAAAGAAAGTTCATTCATATATACGAAAATTTCAAAAAAAAGGATAATATCTAGATTAATATTCTGAAATTAAAATATTTCTCAATAATTATTCTTTGATATATATATATATTCCTTGATTCTTTTTAGATTAAAAAATAATTAAAATTATAAAAAGAAAATTAGAAAAAAAAAAAAAGAATGTATCCATGATTATATCTAATATTCTGACATAAAATTCTGAGTTTAAAAATTACATATAAATTTATCGATTCAACTAATTTAAATTTACGTTAAAAAAATATTTTTAAATTTTAAAAATATTTAATATTTAATATTTAAAATATCTTATTAAAAAAAAAAGATTTCGAATCATTTCATTTTATCGCTTAAACTCATACATTATTTTTTTATGTATATATTCTAAAAATCTAGTCGTGGTTATCTAATTATTTTAGGAGAATAACAGCATCTTGCAATTGGAAATAAAATATTTAAAAACCCTACAGAAAAGGAAATTAATTACATAATTGAAGAAAAATAAGAACATATTGCATCTAATTTATGATCATGCCATAATCCAATCCACTTGTTTCGCTAATCAGTGGACAATATAATTCCATGATTAATATGAATTATGAAATATATTTTATTTACATAAATTAATTTCTCCACAAATTACTCAATTGAGAATCTTTCAAAGAGGAATAATAATAATAATATTCACTATGCTAAGCTATAATTTAATTTATGCAATTGATATTGCTGTGAGAAACAACTAAAAATTTGGGAAAATTAATATTTTTTTTTCTCATAAAGGGACGCTAAGAACTTTTCTCAATTATATATAAACATGAAATTATATTTATATATTAATAAATTTGCATATTATTCATCCTCTCAAATATATATTATTGATGAAATATTTTCTTATAAATTTTCAATATTATTTTCTATATATATGTACATACAAATTTCTAATATATATATATAAACTAATTAATATTTATCTCATTATATTTCATATGATTTTCTTAATTATTATTTAATAACCTGCTTTAAATACAAATTAGAGATCTTTAATTTGAATAAAATAAACTTATTTTACTTATAGTATCTATGAAATTTTTATAATGAAATTTTAAACAGATATATATATCTTTGTAATTTTTATGATCTCAATTACACTTTCCAAACTAAACATAATTCTTTTATAAATTATTTATGACTTTCCAAACTATATCTCATAAAAATTTCAGGTCAGTCTCAACAAACATATTCCTCAATTTCAAACGAGTTTTCATAAGAAAATTACTATTAAACAGATTCAATCGATCTATATGTTAGTGATATCTCTTATCAGACAACTAGTCACATTATTATCAGATTATCAGAAAATGCTTTATTTATCTTAATTTTCACCGAATTATCAGAAAATATTATATTTATTTTAATTTTTTTACGGTATAAAAGAAAAAAAATCACAAAGATAAATGACCGTTAGTATCTCACGTTAGTACTCACACTAGTACTCGAAATTCTAAACATTATATTATTCTCTTCGACTTACGGAATTGAACATCTTTAACTTACAGACTTGAATATCGAAATAACCATCGTAGACAACCACCATCTCATATTCTATTTCTCACAGATTTAATCAATCAGTACAATTTCATTCTAATCACGTCATTAATTTCTTTTATTTTATTTGTCATAAATTTAATCAATCAGTACAATTTTATTTCGGTAACATCATTAATTTTTTTTAATATATTTTTTTTTAATTTTAAATTAATAGATAAGGATGATACTTTATATTGATTATATTTATATACACAAGCAATCTTGAATCACTTAAGAGAGTGAATCTTTTTATCTTTTTTTATGATAAAAAAGCAACTTAATTATTTATGACTTTGGCAGAATTGAGCCCTCCGGCAGACGAGAAAGTTGGCAGACCTCGAAGTATATATACATCCCCTCACATCCCAAGCTTTCACTCAGATTTTCTCTCTTTTTTCCTCCTCGGCTTCTCCTTTACCAGAAGGGGAGAAAAAAAAACCCAATTAGACACACAAATCTCTCTTTCTCTGTCAATACACATATTCATTGTTAGTCTCCTGCTGCCTCTGTGTGGTTGGCAGATGAGGGTAGAGTAGTAGAGAGAAAAGTTAAGAGAGTTGGTTTCTTGTTTTGTCTTTCGTTCAACAGATCAATGGAAGGAGGGATACCTGCAGGCACAAATTCATCAGCCTTTAGGGAATGCTTCTCTCTGGCTTGGAAGAATCCTTTTATTCTTCGCCTTGCTTTTTCTGCAGGCATTGGAGGCCTTCTCTTTGGCTATGACACAGGTCCCTCCCCCCCCCTCCCTCTTTTTACACGTTCTATACACACAGACACGTATTTTTCTTTATTTACTTAGAATATGCTTTTTGGTCTTTTTTCTATAATTTTTAATTTTCATATTTTTATACAGGAGTTATTTCTGGAGCCCTTCTTTATATTAGAGATGACTTCAAGTCTGTGGACAGAGAAACTGTGCTGCAGGTGTTCTGTAGATGATAGTCTCTTTTCTTTTTTTTTTTTTTTAGTTTGCTAATCTGATTCACCTAAAAAGTGAGCTTCTTCCTTATTGTTTCTAACCATGAGACCTTCACTTGCCTCTTGAATCTCACAGATTATAATAATTTAATCCTAAAAGTAGGGCTTTGCAGTCTGTGTTTGAAATCCAAAGGTTAGATTTTGTTTGATAGCAGAGCATCATATATAAATATTATGGTTTTGTTTGTATATAATCCCTTCATAATATAATAGTTTTTTTTTTTTCCATTTTATCCTAAGTTACAGATTATTTTCCATTTTAAATTAGAATTTATTTGGTAATAAAGAAAAACACCAAAACTAGCGAGGATGATGCATTAAATTAATATCTATTCATCAATATATTAGGATGCCTTATTTTATATGCATTAAAAAAATATTTTATTAATTTTACAGTGAGTTAATATCATTAAAATTTTTTTATCAATATAGAACATATTAGGAACAAGAGATAAAATAAAATGTTGAGAAAAATATTAACCAAACGCAAGTGGAACCTGTTAGTAATAGTGATTCTGATGTGGCTGAAACAAACACTAAGCAGCAGGTCTTGTATGATTATTAGTAATCCTGTGTAGTTTGATGAAACATAAAATAGGAGAGCATTGTAAGCATGGCAGTTTCAGGAGCAATCATTGGAGCAGCAATTGGTGGATGGTTAAATGATCGGTATGGAAGAAGAAGTGCAATCCTCCTTGCAGATATCCTGTTTTTCATTGGAGCTCTAGTCATGGCTGCTTCTCCTGGCCCAGCTCTTCTCATTGTCGGTCGAGTTTTTGTTGGACTTGGTGTTGGAATGGCATCAATGACATCTCCTCTGTACATTTCAGAGGCTTCTCCTGCAAAAATCAGAGGTGCCCTAGTCAGTACTAATGGATTTCTAATCACTGGTGGCCAGTTTCTTTCATATCTCATCAACTTGGCCTTTACTAAGGTAAAGCAAGACAAACTTGTTAAAACCTGAAGCTTCTGAACTAGTCCATTTCAAGGCATTAACAAATGGTTTTCTTTTTGGGTTTTAGGCACCTGGAACATGGCGGTGGATGCTTGGGATTGCCGGAGTTCCAGCTTTTCTGCAGTTCATTCTAATGCTGCTACTTCCCGAATCGCCTCGCTGGCTGTACCGAAAGGTTGTCTTCTTATTCACTCTTCATTTGTGGTTTCCTAGGCAATATTGTACTTGCAAGCTATAAAATTTTTCATGTGACAGGGAAGGGAAGAAGAAGCCAAAGCCATACTGAGGAAAATATATCCAGCTGATGAAGTTGAATCAGAAATTCAGGACCTTAAGGTATCAACTGAGAAAGAAATTGAGGAAGAAGGAGATCCTAAGAACATTAACCTCATCAAACTATGCAAAACCACAACTGTGAGAAGAGGACTCATTGCTGGTGTTGGCCTTCAGGTTTTCCAACAGTTTGTGGGAATTAACACAGTTATGTATTATAGCCCCACCATAGTTCAGTTGGCTGGTTTTGCATCAAACCAGACTGCTCTGCTGCTTTCGCTTGTGACTGCTGGCCTCAATGCGTTGGGTTCTATTCTGAGCATATACTTCATTGACAGGACTGGGAGGAAGAAGCTTCTCACTATCAGTTTGGTTGGGGTGATACTTTCACTTGGTCTTTTATCAGGAATTTTCCATGAGACTACAACTCAATCACCAATGATTAAAGCGACTGAATCTCGCTATGGAAATTATACCTGCCCTGATTACAGTTCAGCAATGAATGCTGCTTCCTGGGACTGCATGAAATGCTTGAAGGCCACACATCCAGATTGTGGGTTTTGTGCTTCATCTTCTGATAAGGTATTTTAAAATACATCCATCATTAATGAAGCTACTAGCTTTGTTCCTAACCATCACTCTGTCAAATTATTGCAGCTACTGCCTGGGGTGTGTTTGATTTCAAATGACAAAGTGAAGGATCTCTGCCATGGAGACCACAGAGAATGGTACACAAGGGGATGTCCAAGCAAAAATGGATGGGTTGCACTAATAGGCCTTTCACTCTACATCATATCCTTCTCTCCTGGAATGGGTACCGTTCCGTGGATAGTCAACTCTGAGATCTACCCTCTAAGGTTCAGAGGAGTTTGTGGAGAAATAGCTGCCACAGCAAACTGGATATCAAATCTCATAGTTGCACAATCCTTCTTATCATTGACACAAGCTATTGGAACTGCTTGGACATTTCTAATATTTGGGTTTATATCTGTAGTTGCCTTGGTGTTCGTCTTTGTCTGTGTGCCTGAAACAAAGGGGCTACCAATTGAGGAGGTTGAGAAGATGCTGGAGCTCAGATCTCTGCACTACAAGTTCTGGGAAAAGAGGTCCGAACCATTCAAGAAAAAACCAGAAGTCTGATTAGAGGAACCTTGGAAATTTAAGAATGAAGATTTGCCAAGTGTATAACTAATCTAAACTCGAGATGTACTGCAGTTTCCTGAATGATGGAATAGACAGTTCACCTGCATTCAAGAGTAGTTAGAAATCTGAAATTTTATATAAATGTAATTCACTAGAATCAGATATCTGCATATTTTGAGAGTGGGTATCTGTATACTAGTGGATGTAAAATTCAGATTGGAGTCTGTATCCCCTTGGCAGTCTGCTTCTTTAGTATGATATTAATAGAATTGGAAGCAGATTTCCATCTTCTAGTCATCTTGAGGCGCATATGAATATGTAGACGTTTTCATAATAAAATAAAAATATACTGTCACTGAAAAAATTATTACAAGGGGTTAGATGTTATATTGTAGAAACCTCCCTGGATTGGGACAAGCTTTTGTCTCTCGCCTTTGAAGCGGACTGAGATTTACATCCATTATCAAGAATAGATGGATTTTCTTGGTTCGAGTTTTTCTAATAAATGCCATCTTTTCTTGGTTTGAGCTTTTCGAAGATTTTTGTCAATCGCATCCTGAAGTTAAATTCCAAGCCGAAGATTTTTTTTTTTTTTTTTTTTTTTAAATAGCTCCAACCCTATTAACTCATTAATTTTTGGCCCTTCACGATTTGAGCTTTTTTTTTTTTTTTCTGGGTTGGTTATTGCATCTTAAGTGAAATTCCAGACAGAACAAATTTGTTTTCGCACTAAAACAAAAACATTTAATATTTTAATTATATAAAAAGGCTTGGAAGAGAGTATGACTGTTTGCCATGAATTAGAGTTCCGTTTCAACAATTTTGATTCTAACAGAAAAAATGTTTAATCAATTACAAGTAATCAGTTGGTATCTTCTCTACCCAAGAAAAAACAAACAGTTGATTTATCAAGGTAGGATATGATTTTCCTACTAATTAAGAAAAGAGAAACTTGAGAATACCAATTGAAACCTTTGTACAAATGGATCACAATACTAATATTAGGTCAAGTCTATTGAGAGATGTGAATTCCAATTGATCACTGGCTTAGCATCTAAAGGTAAAAGAAATCCAACAAAGATTACAAAATTTTGTTTCTTTCTTCAAAGCTGCACCTCAATAATATAACAGATGGTCCCTAGCACAGAAATTTCAACAATTGTTACTTTCTGAAAATAGTAGATCAAATACCTCAGGCAATATGCTCAGCCAGAGTAAGGATCTTGACGTGCTTTTTCTTCCTTAGCTCATGTGGAACTGGCCCAAACACTCTGGTTCCAATCGGCTGACCTTGCTTATCAACTAGTACTACTGCGTTGTCATCGAATTTGACCTCACTACCATCACAGCGGCCTCTCTGCATTGCAGCACGCACGACTACTCCATACACAACCTTTCCTTTCTTCACTTTTCCATTTGGCATTGCTTCCTTTACTGAAGCTATTATTGTGTCCCCTAATCTTGCCCCTTTCTTTCCCTTCAGAGCTTGTATGCACATCACCTTCTTTGCACCCGAATTGTCCACAACTTTGAGAACTGTCCTCATTTGGATGAAAGTCCTTTGTTGCTGCAAAAGTCAAAAGAAATATTAAGGCCATGATTAGAAAGGGAAATGGCAGAGGATGATAGCAGATTTAATGGAATAACAAAAGAAAAGGCTGAGTTATGCCGGATATGTTAGTATAGAGATTTTTCTGTATAGAGATTTTTCTAGTAGGTTCTAGTAGACTCTTGTATTTTCTAGTAAATACCTTATAGACTTGGATCACCTATAAATAGGTGAGGTATGTGTACCGGAAAGATACTTCAGAATATACAATACCAATACATGTCAAGATACTATTATTTAATCAAGATGGTATCAGAGCCTTTAATTACCTAACCTCTTTCCTTCTCCCGTCCAGAGACTCGAAGACCCAAACTCCTTCCTCCTTCAAGCTTCCTCTGCGCTTCCTCTGCTCTTTTCCGTCTGCAACTTCACCGGCGAATTTCTTCTCCATCCTTTTCAAATTTGAGCTGTTTCTGCCTCTTCATCTTCTACTTCAATTTCCGGTTCAAAATCGAAAGTCATCGTCACAAGAGAACAAGGCAAAAGCAGCAGAATCCATCTCCCCTCACGACCAGAAACATTTAATCGAGACCTCTCTTTTCCCCAATCAGATATTTCCTTGAAAAAAATAAAAAAAAATGGCAGAAAGCAGTTATGCTAGGCACTGAGCAATTCGACTCCGACGATCTCCAAGACGGTCGATGATGCCTTGATGCTGCAAAACTCAGATAATCCGGCGATGCTTCTCGTGTCTGTTCAATTAAACGGAATCAATTATCAAGCATCTAAAGGTAAAAAAAAAAAAGCTGGAGCTACTGCGACAGGAGATGAGCAGATTGGTCAAAGGGAAAACGGTTGCCTCAATAAATACAGCCTACTGTCACAATCCGGCCAACTATACTGGTAACGGCTTCAGCTCTTTCAGTCCCACTGATTGTTCTGGTAATGGCTCTTTAAACTCTTTTACTCATAAAATTTCTTCAATATTCGCCTGTTGTGCTATGATAACTGGATCAGAAGCATGGATAATTGATACTGGTGCATCAGATCATGTCACACCGTATAACCATCATATGAAATCTATATGTTCTGTTACTGCTCCAATAACTGTACACTTGCCAAATGGCTCTTCCACACAGGTCACACACTGGAAATGTTGCATTAAACACACATATGAAATTAATTGATGTCCTCCTTGTTCCTGATTTTAATATGAATCTTCTGTCTGTATCCAAGCTACTTAAGCATGCCAATTTGACAATACAATTTTATTCATCCTGTTGTTTTTTTCAGGACCAGAAGAATAGGTCTGTTATAGCTGTTGGAAAAATGATTAGTGGTTTATACATTTTAGACAATAATAGCTTCTCTGTTTCCAGTATCCTGTCCTGTGTTGACTCTGTGTGTAATAAAATTGCCCCAAACCTCAATGTAAAAATGGCTGAGCTTCAAAAGTGCAATAAAGAAGCTACACATCTTGCAAATTCTATAATAAAAATTCCTTTCTCTGTGATTCATGCTAGATTAGGACACTCGTCTTGTCATAAAATATCTCATATACCTATGCTAAAGCAGATTGTTGACACTAATCACACGTGTACCTTATGTCCTCTAGCTAAAATGTCCAGATTGCCCTTTCACAATAGTAATACGGTTACTGCCAATCCTTTCGATCTTGTGCATATGGACTTATAGGGACCTTTTTCTATTCATTTTATCACTGGTGCTAGGTTCTTTTTAACTATTGTTGATGATAAGACTAGGGCAACTTGGACCTATATGCTTAGATTTAAAGATCAGACATATTCTGTTTTGACATTTTTCATTCAATATGTCAATACACAATTTGGAACAAAAATTAAAAATATAAGGTCTGACAATGGAGGAGAATTTATTAATAAAAAGTGTACTTCTTTGCTTTCTTCATACGGTATTGTTCATCAAACTACTTGCCCTTATACACCTCAACAGAACGGGACAGTAGAAATTAAACATAAGCACCTTCTCAACATAGCTAGAGCCATCCAGTTTCAGGCTCAATTTTCAAAAAATTATTGGTCTGAGTGTATATTGGCTGCTACCTACATCATTAACAGAATACCAGTCAAAGCTTTAGGATGGATAACTCCTTTTGAAGCCTTGTTTCATAAATCACCCAGTTATGATCACCTAAGAACTATTGTTGCCTGTGTTTTGCCATTAATAACAACCCTCAAAAGGATAAATTTGACTCTAGATCTACCAAATGTATTCTCCTTGGATACTCAACTACACAGAAGGGGTATAGATTACAAAACTTAGACACAAAACAAATTTTTGTTAATAGAGATGTTCTTTTTCATGAATCCACTTTCCCTTTTCGACATAATCCCTCTCAGGAGTCTTCTTTTTCAGATATTGTTCTTCCTGTTAATTTAGTTGATGACGAATCAAGCTCTTCCTTTAATGTTCAGGTTCCACCACATCCGGGTTCTATTTCCCAATCACCTCTTTTCCCACTCTTCCTTTAAGAAAGAGTACCAGAATTCATAGTAAACCCACTTGGATGCAAGATTTTGTTGTAAATCATCTATCCACTACTCCTAACGTCGGTTTGTCTGTTTGCTTTACACCTTCACATCACATTTATCTTAATACAATTTCTCACATTCATGAACCCTGCACTTACACTCAAGCCTCCAATGACCCTAATTGGATTGAAGCCATGGACCATGAACTTACAGCTCTTGAAAAAAATGGAACATGGATTCTCACTGATCTTCCAAAAGGAAAAAAAGGCCATTGGTTCTAAATGGGTATACAAGGTTAAAACCAAGCCCAATGGGGAAGTTGATAGATATAAAGCTCGTTTAGTGGCTAAAGGATATAATCAAATAGAGGGATTAGATTTTAAAGATCGGTTTTCTCCTGTAGCTAAAGTCGTCACCATTCAGATCTTTATTGCCTTAGCTACTTCTAAAAACTGGCCTATCTTTCAAATTGACATTAATAATGCCTTTTTACATGGTTTCTTGGAAGAAGAAGTATACATGCATCCTCCTGCAGGTTACTCCAAAGCTAGTCCGGGACAAGTTTGTTTGTTAAAACGATCACTCTATGGTTTAAGGCAGGCTTCTCGGCAATGGAACTTGGAGTTCACATCTTTTATCCAGTCCTTGGGCTTTGTTCGGTCAGTACATGATAATTGTCTTTTCACACGGGATGACAATGGTACATTCACTATCCTGCTAATCTATGTAGATGATGTCATTATAAGTGGTAATTCTGTACATACCATTGATCAGATTAAAAGTGCCTTACATTACAAATTTACTATTAAAGATCTTGGTCATTTGAAATATTTCCTTGGTTTAGAAATTGCTAGATCTGCTTCTGGTACTCTCATCGGTCAAAGAAAATTTATCTCTGATGTTTTAGGTGACACCGTCATGTTACATGCTAAGAATGCTTCTATTCCTCTACCCAAAGGTTTGAATCTTGATCCTTCTACTGGTGATTTACTTTCTGAGCCTGATAAATATAGGCGGCTAATTGGCAGGTTGTTATACATTAACATTACTAGACCTGACATTAGCTTTGCAGTTCATTATCTCAGTCAGTTTATGTCAAGTCCTAGAAAGCCCCATTGGGACGCCGCCTGCCATGTCTTAAGATATCTTAAGACTTACCTAGCTAAGGGGTTATATTTTTCTGCTACGTCCGGCTTGTCTAATCTTTCCGCTTATTATGATGCAGATTGGGCCACTTGTTCTTTCTCTAGGAAATCTGTTACTGGTTTTTGTATTTTTTTAGGAGATTCTCTTATCAGCTGGAAAACCAAGAAACAAAAAACAGTTTCCAAATCCTCTACCGAAGCTGAATATCGAAGCATGGGAGCTGTCGTGTGTGAGCTTTTATGGATTTCATATATATTAAAAGACTTACAAGTTAATGTGCAATTTCCTATTTCTTTGCAGTGTGATAATCAAGCAGCCATTCATATAGCTAACAATCCTGTTTTTCATGAAAGAACAAAGCATCTTGACATAGATTGTCATCTGGTCAGGGAACAACTCCAAAAAGGTTTTGTTGCTCCTGTTCACGTGTCATCCACTTCTCAGCTTGCAGATGTCTTTACTAAACCATTGGCCACTCCACAGCACCATTTTTTTGTCTCCAAGTTGCATCTGGTTGCTTTGCCCCCTGATCCAACTTGAGGGGGATGTTAGTATAGAGATTTTTCTGTATAGAGATTTTTCTAGTAGGTTCTAGTAGGCTCTTGTATTTTCTAGTAAATACCTTGTAGACTTGGATCACCTATAAATAGGTGAGGTATGTGTACTGGAAAGATGCTTCAGAATATACAATACCAATACATGTCAATATACTATCATTTAATCAAGAGGATATGTAGCATACTTCAGACTCTGAAATTGCTTTATCAAAGAAATAAGTGGCTTGTATTCATCATTATCAAGGAACATAGGTCAAAATTATACTGAATGTTGGACAAAAAGATGAAAGAAAAAATGGTTTCCACTTTCCAATCATTTACAGTAGGGAGAGATAAGGGGGGGAAAAAAGAAAAGCCAACTACATTCAAATTTGTTATAAGGCCACATCTTTGTCAACAACTTAATTAAGTATTTCAATGCATCATCTTAAGATTAAAGAAATAAGTCCCCAGTTTTTAGACTCCAAGTAAGATTTATCACTTCAAGAAATCAAAGCATGTTAAAAAAAACAAACCAAATCAAAATTGTGCATGATCACAACTGAGGGCTTAAAAATCATATAAAAATAAACTAACCTGAAACATGAAATTACTGCATGCCATCTGTTGTGATGAGTCCAATAAGCCAGAAAAGTTGTTGCTAAGACCCCCCAACAATGAACGGCTCACTAGTCACGTTTTCCAATAAATTAAATGAACCAATGAGTAAACTATCAGAATTAACAGTTAATCACAAGAACCAACACTTAATTTACTTGAATCAAGAGAAATCAAAGGCAATATGATGAAACGGTCCAGACAGTCTCAAAAGGCCAAGCTACCTTCAATTCACACATCGCCAACAAGAAGATAAATGACCACAATATTTTACAACAACATAGATGATGCCCCTTCTGTTTGGATGCTTAATTGTGTAGGGCAAAAGTATAGAAATTAAAGAGGAAAAATGAAGATAAAAGAAAAAAAAGTTAGAAATTTGATTTTATTCATATTGTTTAAACAAATAAGGGCATTTAAATATTTAATACACATAACACTTATTTCTCTTCATTTATCTCCATTTCCCACCAATTTGGAGAGAAATGTTGGGTTTGGAAAATAAAATTTGTTTTATTTTCTCTTCTCTCCACCTCCCTCAATCGAAACAAAGGGTAAAGTCTAACAACACGAAAAAGCATGCACATTAGTTCTGCCTCAAAGAAGAAATCTACAGTATCAGTTCGAAGAATTTTTTTAGAAAGCATGAACATTATGGACACAAGGACAGTTAGTTGGACTCCTACACAATCTTTATTGAGCACAAATGGCTTGAAAAGCGTAATTAATCTCATTTAAAAGAAAAAAGGCTTAACAATAATAGCGGCATGTAAACTAAGCTTGGATGCGACTATTTCAAGCTTCTTCGAATCATCAATTAGCCAAAAAATAATAATAATAATAACTTTTAGAGGCTAATGGACTAAACATTCGCTATGCGTAAGCAAATGCATCCTAGTTCCACTAGGAACCATATCACCCATAACTGATCATTGGAAAAGCATGAATTAAACACATACAAATTAGCACGCACGCTGTTTTTTAAAAAGTTTCAAACAATTCTTACAGGGTGTTTACCACAGAGAGCAATGGAATGGAAATGCAATCCCATTTGGTTACATAATCTCGTTCGTTAGAAAAGCAATTTCACAAGTATGAATGATCCATTCCAGATTCAGGCATTAGTATTATAAGAAAATACTAATAAAAGCTTCTTATAAAATGCAGAGAATATGCTTCACCCTTTTTCAACCCAAACACTCATAATTTATTATTTCATTCAAGAACCACTCAGGATGCAGAACATGAATTCCAAAGCTCAGCAAGTACAACCAGCTCAATCACACACATAAACAAGAAGAAATAGGCATCTAAAAAACAACTCAAAAGAGAGGAAGCACTTGATAAAAACCATACGGAAACAACGTACCACGAGAAACTTTAGAAACTAAACTTGCAGCCATGTTCTGCGCCTAACTTGCCTAACTTGCCTAACTTGATTAGTAAAAAGAGAAAGAAATAGTAATCAGAATCAGATATCACCGGAAATAGAAAGCAGAGGAGCACAGATGCTGAATCGCGGTCACGGAGACTCGATAGCTAAATAGAAAAACCTCAAAAGGGGGAAACGTACTGACAAATGGAGGCCCAATCCCACATGGACAAACCCTAAGGCCTGCTTCAGCTTAGGGCCGTAAATGAAGGACGCTGCTCCTAAACTAATCAAAACTCGGCTCCATCAGACCCAAAGCGCTGGCGTTTTAATTATTATACACAAATAATAACTATTTTTAGATAAAATTTTAATTTAAAAATTATTATGGAAAATAAATGGTGGACTACTTTATGTCCACCACTTTTTACTAATCATAACGTCAACTCGTTAGTGAAAGCTATTTATTTAGTTTTGAACTGACTTGATTTATTAATATATCTTATATTATATAGTTTTAAAGTCAAAAGTGATACCATCACATAATCAAACCGATGGTGGACCTAACTTATCAAAACCTAATGCCATCCACTTATCATTTAGCTTCCAATTAAATCAAATTTTCTCGTTTTGACCCATTAGTATCCATACATGCATGACTTTATTTAAATTAAAAAAGTCCCTTTCAATATCTAATCAATTAAATATTTATTTTATACTTCATTTATTTTATAAAAAATATTTTTCATATTTTCTATTGTATAAACATTCAAAAATTTAATTTTAAGTGTAATAAAAAGGATATTTTGTATATAGACATCAACGTCAAACTGATGAGGATAAAGTCAAATATTGCAGGAACAAAATCATAATAATCATATGCAAAATCCCATCAAGACTTTATTTAATATTTTTGTAATGAAGAGATAGACATAGTAAATTTGGTAAGGTGGTCAAAGCAAATGTAGAAGACCTTTGAAATGAGAAAGAAGAATATGAGATCTTCACGCCATTGTAGTGGATTTTTGAGAGTGGGATTAAATACCTCCCCCCTTTGGCCTTTGACTCCCAAATCATCATGATCTTTGACAACTCAACGTTCATCCGCTACACAAACAAATACACACACATATATATATATATTGAAAGAATTACTATAAAATTTTTGAATTTTAAAAAATTTATTAATTTATTTTTATTTTAAAATTAATCAATTAAAGTGTTTATATATTTTTATAAAATTAAAGTTTTTAATTATAATTAAATAGATTAAATAGTATATATATTTATAATTATAGAAAGTAAATAATATGTATAAATAAAATTATATATTAATTAAGATAATATAAAATTTATTACTTTAATTTTTTTTGAAATGGGTTAATTATTTTAATTATATTAATTATGAAATAAATAAATGTATTTTTATAGGAGAGAGAAAATTTTAAAAAAAAAACAGACATAAAAGTGTAGGGAAAAGAGAAAAAAAGAGAGAGAGAGAAGGGTTAAAAAAAAAAAAAAGAAGCAAGTGAAAAAGGCCGGTAACCAAATCATCATCACGATCATCCATCCAACACAGAAGAGAGAAGGATCAGCAACTGAAGGGTGGATATTGCTGTAGCTGAAAATTTCTCATAACTGATCAAGACCATGACACGTGCTGTGGTCTGGTCATCGAGAAGTCAGCCCATAGATCCTTTAGACCATGACACGTGCCTGTGCTTCTCTCTCGAGCGTGTCACAAACTCTGTCACTGACTCACTCTCTTTTGCCTTGAACTTCTCACCAAAACCCACTTTTCCCAACTCCCCATTTCACCTTTATCCTTTTTTCTCATATGCCTCTCCCTTCCCTTCATCCCCTAATAATTTATACTCATCCATTCTCATGTGGGTTTTGCTTATCATATGCTTTTTCCCATTAATTAATATTTGAATTTGCAAGCCTTCTTAAGAAAAAGCAAAATACTAATATGGAATTACTATTTGTTTAAAGCGTGGAGTTTAGGATTATGCTAATGTTGGCTTTTTTTCAACCGGCAAGTGATTAAGCATGGAATTGCGAGTCCATCAAGAATAAAAGTGTGTGTTCTTTCTTTTTATTTTTGACCGGTAATGCAAGAGCATTGAGTTGTTTTTGTTTTTAGACCTTTTTTTTTTGGGTAATTGAGGATTCTAGGGAGAAATTGCCATGTTTTTAAACTTTTTTTTTTTATGAAAAGTTATAAAGGCAAGAACCTAGTATGTGTATGTCCTTCCCCTACCAACTTCCATGTCCAAGAGATTTTAGTATCATACAAAAAATAAAATAAACAATGACCCTTCAACATCAAAGCTGCATTTAGTGGATTAAAGGGTACAAAATCTCCAGGCTAGTGAGATGGGATGGGATGGGATAGGATAGGATAGGTGATAGATTTTGCTACTTACAAAATCTTGGATAAGTCTAATTTATATAATTTTAATGTTAAAATATTCCAAATGAACATGGTCACTCATCATGAACTTCAGGAGTAAAGAAGGTTTTTTTTTTTTAAAAAAAAAAATCCTAATTTTAATTGATTTGCTTTGGTTGTGTAGGCTATAATGGGTAAAAAAAAAAAAACTAAAGGAAAGGTAAAATTTACCGGTTATTCAGCAGAAAATTCAATTTAATTTTTGAAATGAAATTATTGGATTCAATAATGTAAAAATTTTCCTCTGAATCAGAATTGCTCCATTAATTAATTAATAATAAAAGGTTTGAGTGGCCTACCTTCATGCTATTTTGTTTGCCAGCAAAGGGATCATAGTTGATGTCTGTTAGTTTCCCAGCCCATCAAAAGCTAATCTTTTCATAATTAATTATTGCTTTAATTATTAATTAAATATGGGTAGCAAAGAGATTCATCATTCTTGTACGGACCAATAACTTGTTTTTCCTAAATTGCATCCTCAAAATAAAATCAATCAAAAACACCTTTTCCAAAAGTGCGTGACTGAGTTCTCAACTCGCCATTTGGGTGGTGGAAAAAAGAAAAAAAAAAAAAACCTTTTCTTTTCCTTCATCACTTTACATCTTAATTTATTACTTCTCTAATTTACCCCTGTTGTTTACTTCCAATTACAATTCTACCATTCTCACATTAGGGCTTTTACGACAAAAATTTTAAAAATATTATTTTTTTGTTTTAACTCAGTATTTAGGTTTTGTTTGATAATATTAATTATTATAGTAATTATTAACTATTTTAATAGTGAATAATTAAAATTTTTAAGAATTAATTTTTTATAATTTATTCGTTCAACCACTAAATAATATAATTTTAATTAATTTTTATAATGTTTAAGTAATTATTATAAAAAGAGTTATTAGCTATTGAAAATAAGTACCAACTGATAAATATTTTCCTCTTCCTGGTCCATGATAGATCTGGTTTTCCTCTGGGTCCTTTCTTGTTGGGCTCCCTGATGGGTCTCTCCATGTTCTACCTGGTGAAAGGACCTGTAAATAAGAAAGAATGGTCAGGGGCCTACCGGGTGTGCCCCGGCAGAGGCCCTCCGACGCTCAAGTCAGATTTTATGGCTCAGAGTAGTATATTTAGGCAAGGGTTACAGTAAGAATAAAAATGGTGTCCAGGAAGGAGAAGGAAGAAGAAAAGAGCCCCTCTGCGTGGCTTCTACCGTGATATATATATCTGTCTCTCTGCCACAATGCTAGCTGTCTTCTGTCGCCTAGCTCCGTATGTACGGATGTGTCAGGCGCCTGCTCCATGCGTAACGGCCATTAATTCTCCTCTGATACGTATGATTCTCCTCTGATACGCATGCGGAAGGACCTACCAGCGGGGCATCTTGGTCATTTTTCCCTTTCCGGGCTAGGTTGAATGGTAGGGCTGAAGTTGGGCCTGGTGAGGGCCTGATTACTGGGCCGAGAGGTTTGGGCCGGTTGGATTGAGGAGTCTAGGCGGAATCCGGCCCTGTGACTGAGCGGGCTGGACCTGGCTCTCGAGGGGAATATTGAAGCCTTCGGATCATGGACTGTTTTCATGGGCCTGGCCTTTATACCGGGGTGAAGAAATCCAGCGATCATCAATTGCCCCTTTATCTCCTCAGCAGTTATTCCATGACTGGTGAGGGGATAAATCTTTAAACTCTATTCATGACCGTGTGGTCCGAGAACTGTTCTTGTCGAAGGTATCCCTTTCTTGCCTTTTTATTATTTTTGTCTGAGCGTCGGACTCTCGTGTATGTTTTTTGCCCTTGAGTATTTATGGGTTGTCTTGTCTCGAGCGTTTTGCGGGCTTTTTGTTGCCTGGACCTTTCTCTAGACCAGCTGAGTTGGTTTAGTGTGAGCGGTCAATTCCCGAGGTCGGTGCCTCTTATGATTGCCCCTGATTCTCTGTTTTGGCTTTGTATTTTGGTATGCAGTTTGCTTAAGAATCGCCTTGCCTTAATTCGGTCTGCCTATTGGTTTTACCAGTACTGCGCTCGTTTTCTTGAGATTGGCATGGTGCTTTGGTACTTTTGGCTGTTGTGTGAGATCAAAGTCTCTCTACCTGATGACTCGAGGTCCTTTGGGAGGTCGGAGTTTAGCTTTTTATGGTTCCGTGCCCCAATCTTTTATGTGAGATCAGAACTGTGTTCTTATGAGTTGTTTTTGCTTGTAGCACCGGATGATCTTGAGGATTCCGGCCATTTTTTGCTCCGGGAGATCTTTGAGATCTTCGCCGGCCTTCTACCTTAGTGAGGTCTTCTACCTTAATGAGGTCTTCTACCTCTCCGAGAGGTCTTCTACTTTTCTGAGGTCTTCTGCCTCAGTGAGGTCTTCTGCCTCAGTGAGGTCTTCTGCCTCATTGAGGTCTTCTGCCTCTTTGAGGTCTTCTGCCTCATTGAGGTCTTCTGCCTCATTGAGGTCTTCTGCCTCATTTGAGGTCTTCTGCCTCTTTGAGGTCTTCTTTTGGTAGGACCTCGGTGAGGTCTTCTTTTGTCAAGACCTTATTGAGGTCTTCCTTTGTTAAGACCTCTTTGAGGTCTTCTTTTGTTAAGACCTTATTGAGGTCTTCCTTTGCTAGGACCTCAGTGAGGTCTTCTTTTGGTAGGACCTCGGTGAGGTCTTCTTTTGTCAAGACCTTATTGAGGTCTTCCTTTGTCAAGACCTCATTGAGGTCTTCTTTTGTTAAGACCTTATTGAGGTCTTCCTTTGCTAGGACCTCAGTGAGGTCTTCTTTTGTCAAGACCTTATTGAGGTCTTCCTTTGCTAGGACCTCAGTGAGGTCTTCTTTTGCTAGGACCTCGGTGAGGTCTTCTATTGTCAAGACCTTATTGAGGTCTTCCTTTGTCAAGACCTCATTGAGGTCTTCTTTTGTTAAGACCTTATTGAGGTCTTCTTTTGTTAAGACCTTATTGAGGTCTTCCTTTGCTAGGACCTCAGTGAGGTCTTCTTTTGCTAGGACCTCGGTGAGGTCTTCTATTGTCAAGACCTTATTGAGGTCTTCCTTTGTCAAGACCTCATTGAGGTCTTCTTTTGTTAAGACCTTATTGAGGTCTTCCTTTGCTAGGACCTCAGTGAGGTCTTCTTTTGTCAAGACCTTATTGAGGTCTTCCTTTGTCAAGACCTCATTGAGGTCTTCTTTTGTTAAGACCTTATTGAGGTCTTCTTTTGTTAAGACCTTTATTGAGGTCTTCCTTTGCTAGGACCTCAGTGAGGTCTTCTTTTGCTAGGACCTCGGTGAGGTCTTCTATTGTCAAGACCTTATTGAGGTCTTCCTTTGTCAAGACCTCATTGAGGTCTTCTTTTGCTAGGACCTCAGTGAGGTCTTCTTTTGCTAGGACCTCGGTGAGGTCTTCTTTTGGTAGGACCTCGGTGAGGTCTTCTTTTGTCAAGACCTTATTGAGGTCTTCCTTTGTCAAGACCTCATTGAGGTCTTCTTTTGTTAAGACCTTATTGAGGTCTTCCTTTGCTAGGACCTCAGTGAGGTCTTCTTTTGTCAAGACTTTATTGAGGTCTTCCTTTGCTAGGACCTCAGTGAGGTCTTCTTTTGCTAGGACCTCGGTGAGGTCTTCTTTTGGTAGGACCTCGGTGAGGTCTTCTTTTGTCAAGACCTTATTGAGGTCTTCCTTTGCTAGGACCTCAGTGAGGTCTTCTTTTGCTAGGACCTCGGTGAGGTCTTCTATTGTCAAGACCTTATTGAGGTCTTCCTTTGTCAAGACCTCATTGAGGTCTTCTTTTGTCAAGACCTTATTGAGGTCTTCCTTTGTCAAGACCTTATTGAGGTCTTCCTTTGTCTTGAATCCGAGAGATCTTGGGGATCCCGGTCTTGAATCCGGGAGATCTTGGGGATCCCGGTCTTGAATCCGGGAGATCTTGGGGATCCCGGTCTTGAATCCGGGAGATCTTGGGGATCCCGGTCTTGTATCCGGGAGATCTTGGGGATCCCGGTCTTGTATCCGGGAGATCTTGGGGATCCCGGTCTTGAATCCGGGAGATCTTGGGGATCCCGGTCTTGAATCCGGGAGATCTTGGGGATCCCGGTCTTGTATCCGGGAGATCTTGGGGATCCCGGTCTTGTATCCGGGAGATCTTGGGGATCCCGGTCTTGAATCCGGGAGATCTTGGGGATCCCGGTCTTGAATCCGGGAGATCTTGGGGATCCCGGTCTTGAATCCGGGAGATCTTGGGGATCCCGGTCTTGAATCCGGGAGATCTTGGGGATCCCGGTCTTGTATCCGGGAGATCTTGGGGATCCCGGTCTTGTATCCGGGAGATCTTGGGGATCCCGGTCTTCTACCTCTGAGGTCTCTATGTCTCAGGGTCTTCGGGTGAGATTTAGAATTTTTCTGCAAAATAAAAGCTTGCACAGAGCGTATATAACGCGGATGCTCGTTGTTAATTCAATGATATTCATCAATTAATAATATGTCGCACATGTCACTTGGTTTCATTTTTCAGATGTATGCAGGTATTAACTCATGCAATTTTAGAGATGCAGCGAACAATACTTTTGCATGTGTAAATTTTCTCCAGGATTTTTCAATCTATAGAACATAGGCAGTTATCAAGATATCTGAACTTATAGAGGCATATTTTGATTAAATTTAGTCTTACTATTTACATGCGAAACATGTCTTTTAATGATCTATGAAGTCATTTGTATTCGATAATATTTACTTAAAAATGACTGCCAATAACTAAAGGCATTCTTGAAATTCTGAAGCAAAATAATAAATATACACAGCAAAGTGCGATTCGGGTAACTGGAGCATATATATGTCACGAGTATTTAAGATAAGTAATTAAGGGCTTTGTAAATTTTTCAAACAGTAATTGTGTTAATGTCACGTGGCAAGTTGTGTACCTTATTTCAATATTAATTGGCATGATTGTCCAAAATATAGCCAGCAGTGCAGATTCTCGAAAATCGAGTGAGTGCCAGTTCACGCTAATCCATGGTGTGCGGGTTCACGCCGATCTGCTCACATGGTATCTGATTAATGGTTTTTTAATTAGTCAAAAGACCCCAATTCATCATGGAGGCCCTTCTTAAGATCTGGTGGTCCAAAGTTTCCCATCTGATTGTGTAGACCCAGTTAGCCTCTACTCTGTGAAGACAGCCTCACGCGGCATCCTCCACTGTACGAGCGCTTGAATACCTTGATTCAAACTCTAGGTCGTGCCAGAAATTACGCCGATCCGCTCGCCGCACCACTAAATCAATTGTGTGCATGAATTTGTGGAGGAGGTACAGGCTGACCGGGCGTTGACGCCGCTTACTTTGCAGAAATCGCTTGAGCGGGCCTCCCTCTTGGACCCACCCCCTTGGGTTACGAACCCACGTCACCTGGCTTGGCTAGTGGCTAATTGATTTTAGTTTTCTTCCATTTCTCTTCTTCTTCTCTCTGTCTCTCTCTTTTTCTCTTTTCCTTTTATATATATATATATATATATATAGGGCTTTAGCAAAATGGTTGCTGAGGACCCAACCTGTTTAGCTTTCTCTTGAGATCTGCCAATCGGGTAGCATCGTCGGCTTGTACAATTCAATTTTGAATGCTTGTCGTTCTGGTTGAAGGCTTGCTGACCTGATACCCTGACCGACCTTTTGAGCTTTTGATTTTCCGACCTACGGTCTTAACTATACAAATTCCTCGATGCCTCGATCAAGCGTCCTGGTACTAGAGCAGGTCTGTTAATAAGAGGTTGAAAAATTGCCGACCTCGTAACCTCACCGACCTCGTCTTCAAGTTGGACGACGCACTGAGTTCCGACCTTGATCACAGATCTAAGCTCGAGCACGGATCCGACCTCAACAAGTAATCTAACGCTGTGGTCGTCGGATTTGCCGAGTTCCTTCTGTCTTGCTATTCCGACCAACCAACCCAGAAATATTTCTCTGCAGAACACTCAACGAGTAATCTAATGTCGGGGTCGTTGGATATGTCGAGCTCCTTTCGGTTTTGTTACTCCGACTAGCGAAACTATTGACGGTCTTACTAGCGGTGCTTGATCAGTCATTCTCTCGACAATCAGGCGGACTAATGCCGACCATGCCGACCTGGGTATCTCATCTCACCTTGTCTTTGAGCTGGACGGCGTACCGCGTCCGAACTTATCCACCTTGCCTGGATATTTGATTATTTCCTATTATCTTCAGGTTGCTCTGATACTTGAGGGGCGTTGCTTTCCAACAGAGTTGGATGGCTATGAATCGTGTATCCTCTGACCTCATGTCCTATCCGACCTGAAATGTTAGTCCGACCTTGTCTATTTTTCATTTATTAATTTTCTCTCTAACTTGCTAACCTGATACTTTACAGCCGACCTCACAACTTCAACAAATATATATATACTTCTCATTCTTTTTTTTTTCTTTTTTTTTTCTTTTATATATAAAAAAAATTAAAATCTACACTCAGAGACAAGCATTTCGATCTGAAGTTTCACCTCGTCAGATCTCAAAGAAAAAGTTAGTAGTAATAAAATTCAATAAATGTTAAAATAAACAACGAGGGTAGGAAAATGAAGATTAAGAGACTGTCAAGATATTCTTACACCAGCTGGGTCTTTCTTTTCAGCTGGGTTACTGTAAATCTCCAGCTTTCTTTTTCGTGTAAGCTTTCTTTTTTGTATTGTCTCCCTGTCGCCCCGATGCTTTCCATCTGTCCTGAAATGCGACTCCAACCTCGACCACGAATCTAGTTTCGAACATGGATCCGACCTCAACGAGCAATCTATCGCTGTGGTCGTCGGATTTGCTGAGTTCCTTTCTGTATTGCTAAACACGGCTCCGACCTCCTGTTTTCTTTCTCTCACCTTCTTCTTCTCTCTCTTATTTTTTTTATATATATTTTTTATATATATATTTTTTTATATATATACAGTGGACCTCAGAATTTTTTTTTTTTTTTTTTTTTTTTTATATATATATACAGCGGACCTCAGAATTTCAACAATACATATATTCCTCACCCTCTTTTTTTTTTCTTTTACAGAAAATATTCACCAGACTTATGTGGATCTCAATGGGTGGATCTGAAAACTTTTGAGACAGTAAAATCTCTTTCGTGGAGGGCACATTCCCGGCCAAGCTCGGCGAGGGGTTAAAAGGAATGGGTGGTTGGTTGTTTGGAGTTGTAGGATTGGAAAATAAGAACCGCTGCCCCTCTTGGGCAGAGCTCAGATTATTTGGAATGACGTTAAGGTTATTTTCTTGGTGGTTTGCCATTGTGGATCTCAGTGGGTTTTGAAAGTGAAAACTCCGGTGATGAAAAGATCTCCTTCGTTTCCCACAGACGGCGCCATTTGATAAATATTTTCCTCTTCCTGGTCCATGATAGATCTGGTTTTCCTCTGGGTCCTTTCTTGTTGGGCTCCCTGATGGGTCTCTCCATGTTCTACCTGGTGAAAGGACCTGTAAATAAGAAAGAATGGTCAGGGGCCTACCGGGTGTGCCCCGGCAGAGGCCCTCCGACGCTCAAGTCAGATTTTATGGCTCAGAGTAGTATATTTAGGCAAGGGTTACAGTAAGAATAAAAATGGTGTCCAGGAAGGAGAAGGAAGAAGAAAAGAGCCCCTCTGCGTGGCTTCTACCGTGATATATATATCTGTCTCTCTGTCACAATGCTAGCTGTCTTCTGTCGCCTAGCTCCGTATGTACGGATGTGTCAGGCGCCTGCTCCATGCGTAACGGCCATTAATTCTCCTCTGATACGTATGATTCTCCTCTGATACGCATGCGGAAGGACCTACCAGCGGGGCATCTTGGTCATTTTTCCCTTTCCGGGCTAGGTTGAATGGTAGGGCTGAAGTTGGGCCTGGTGAGGGCCTGATTACTGGGCCGAGAGGTTTGGGCCGGTTGGATTGAGGAGTCTAGGCGGAATCCGGCCCTATGACTGAGCGGGCTGGACCTGGCTCTCGAGGGGAATATTGAAGCCTTCGGATCATGGACTGTTTTCATGGGCCTGGCCTTTATACCGGGGTGAAGAAATCCAGCGATCATCACCAACCATTTAAAATACTAGTGTTATCAAACACGGTCTTAGAGGGTGTTTATTCATTAATAGCGATGTGGGTTTTCTTAATTTTGAAAAGGCAAGGGTGGTTTTGTGAGATTTTTGCCCCCATTCAAGGGTGTGGGTGTCTTTCATCAAGGACTCTTAGTGCTCACAAAATGCCCCAAATCACTTCACAAGTTATGGTAACCGCTGGATTTCTTCACTTTAAATTAAGGTCAGGCCCATTAAAACGACCCATAATCTGAAGGTTTCTAAGTCTTCCCCAAGAACCGGATCCGACCCATTCAGCTCAAAGACCGGGCTCCAATCAGCTCCTTCAGAACAGGCCGGCTTAGCTCTTTTGGCCCGATGGACAGATCTCTCCGGGTCTAGTCTCAACCTCATCCCCCGACCCAGTTCAGAATCAGGAAGTAGTTCAGCCCCTTCACCTTGTAGGACCATCCACATGCGCGCCCGGAGAGAATCAGGGACCGTTACGCATGGGACAGAGATCTGATTCCCTCGTACATCCTTATCAACGTAGCAGGGACAGGTGATCAAATGATACACATTCTGTTAACACGTCACTAGCAGACAAAAGAAAACATATAAAATGAGAAATACTCTCCTCTAGGTCTAAACTTTTCCAGTTTTACAGAACTCATTGTAAAATCTTATTTTCTGGATCTCAGATCATCAAGTTCTTTTAACTCAGTGGATTATGATCCAGTTAGGTACAACTCAGTATAAATAATTTTGAATATGGGTTCCTGCGTTGATGTACTAGTTAAGGTCAGAAAAACAGAAAATGATGTGTGTCAATTTGCTCAGTACAATTAATTTTTTTTTTTATAATATAATTCACAATATTTTCAAATGAAATATTCCTCATAATGTAGAAAAGGGTTCATTTTATTTTAATTATATTCCATTAAATTTATTTTTGACAATTGTTTCAATGGACCTTAATTTTTGAGTTGTGACACTAAAAGCCAATCCTTATAAGAGAGGATTATGTTTGTGTAAATTCCTTCATGCTTAATTGATAAAAATTAATTGTGTCCTTATTAATTTGGCTCAATTTTCTATTTGTAATAAATTTATAATTTATTATAACATGGACAAATATTATATAAATAATATATAATGGATTTAAAATATAAATAAATTAATTTAATTTATTTCTCATAAATTTCATCATTAATCATTGTGTATGATCTAGTTATAAGTAAATGTTTTTTTAAATCATATTTTATTAAAATATTTTAAAAAAATTTAGCATATCATATCAATTACTTCCAGACCAATAGGTCTCCCACAACATCTCACCCTAAAATTCAAAATACTAAATAAAAAAATCTGAAATAACATCAAACTAAATATTTTTAGCAGTAAAAGTAAATATCATGTCAATTGTTTCAAAAGAAATATATTACACCCATTTTATTTATCATGCTTAATAGTCAATGATACAAAAATCATGGATTTTCTTAGATAATCTAATGTGCTGAGATTATCGATCTATAAAATATATATATATATATGAAACGATTGACGTCTTTTGTAATCACTCTGATACTCAAGTCAATAAATTAAAATAAGATGAGTAGTTGTGTAAGAATGTTTATCTTATTTTTGTATTCATCAGATCTTTATACCAAAAACAAGTAGAGTGAATATCAAATTTTTTAAAAATTTGATCGGTACCGATCAATAAATATGAGATCCTACGTACAATGATGATCCATTAAATGCGTTCTCTGACACTTTTCATGAAATCTCATTGACAGGACGGGACTCAGCAAAAGTTAAGTAATATTTTTAAAAAAATATAAAAATTTAAAAATGTAAAATATTTTTAAAATGATTACAGTTTTAAATATATATTTTTAATAAAATAATTAAATTTTATTTTTCGAAAGAAATAAACACTGAAATTGATATCAATCTAGATGCAAAGCTTTTTTTTTTTCTTTGTTTTGAGAAGAGAACAAATTAGTATAAAAATTATTGTAAGTGTTCTTATGCTATTTCTCTCTATTTTGTTTTAAATCTCTAATTTCTTTCGCACTCCTTTCACACCTAATTTATTCTCTTTATTTAAAATAAAAAATTTTCACAATAATTTAATTTGGTTTAATTCATTTTTTCTATCAGTTTTATTCTTTAAATACAAAATTCATTTATTTTTAACTTTTAAAATTTTAAATGTATTTAAATTATTTTCTTACAAAATAAATCATATTTGAATTATTTTCTTTTAAATATGATAAAAAAGAGTATAATAATCATTAGTTGTTGTTGCTATGATTTTGATTAAAATTAATTATTCAAAGTCGAAGCAACTCATTGATGAAGTACAAGAATGATTGGTTGTAATTGTGTACTACTCTACATAATAAATCTTTTTTTTTTAAAAAAAAAGAAAGAAATTCCATAAAAAGTAAGAATAAAATAATGAATATTTATTTTCAAATAATTGAATAAAAACAAAAGAAGCCTATTGATGTTGTGCTAGTATTATAAGCTGGATGACTGTTTTTTAAATATTCAAGAGTATGATGGTAATTTTCTCAAATAAAATTGTAGAATTGTTTAAGAATTTTATTTTTAAACTTTTTGTTTTTTAATTTAATCCTTTCAAATATCCTATGGAAATGAGGAGGAATTGGCAGAGAGGGTAAATAAGTAAAGGAAGGAAGGGCAAAAGAAAGGCGAAAAAAAAAAAAAAAAAGAGAGAGATATTAAAAGATGGGGAACGGCGCAGTGTCTGCCTCTTCCCGATAAGCCCGGTGGTTTTGCTCGAATGGGTAGGAACAACACCTTCATCCTCTAAACTCTTCCCTTTTCTCTTTGCTGCTTCACTTCTCAGTTCTCACTTCTGAGTTTCAACCTCAACGCTTTTTCTTTTCAATATTCTCTCAATTAATTTTTCTCTTTTCAGAATTTTCCTTCCCATTTTCAACCCTAAATTTGTCTCTTTTTTTTTTTGCTCATCTTGTTTTTTTATTGAATTCGGCAAGCTCTGTTAATGGTGGGTGTTTTATATTTTTTGTGGCAAAGGGTGAGTATTAAGCTGAAAAAAAAAATGGAAAGAAGGAAAAAAGCTAGTTATCTCTTATGTTTTGCAACTTTGAGCTAAGAATTTGAGATTCTTCAAGCTGCAAATTCTGGCAAAACCACACTTAAGCTTCTTTTTCTTCAAAACATTTCACTGAACTTGTTTCTAATAGTGTTTGATATTGGAGCATCTGAAGCTTTTATTTTTCCTTGAGTTATTATAAAGCAAAACTGAATTTACATTGAAGATTTGTAAGTGTAAATCCTTGATTATTTTCTTTGTTACTTTTCTTATAATATCTTTTTATATGAGATTCTTTTTTCCCTTTCTTTCTTGAATGAGCTAGTAATTGCAGTATTTTAAAATGATAATAAATAATAATAATATTAATCTCCAGCATACATTCAAGTTGTTTATGTTCTTCTTATAACTACATGTAAAATGAGTCTATAATTAGTATCACATTATGAAAATTATGCATCTAAAATTTCCTTTTCCTGTTCCATTTGTGGTTTTGCAGTACAACTACTGATCTGTGAAGCTAATTAATCTTCTTCAAGGAGATTTACAGATCTATTACTTTGGGATTCTTGTTGGCAAAGATCTGTGAGCAACCAAGTGGTGAAAAGTAAAATGCAACAGAAAAGCAAGAAAAGGGAAGAAGAGAGACAAAAAAAGGAGATAAATAAAATCTTTTAAGAGCTGACACCTGTAACTATACCAAACATTGTTTCAGTGTAAGTTAATTTTTATTTTTAATTTTTTTACTTTTTTAGTTCTCTTGAACTGTATATATTCCTTTCTTGCTGTTGGTAAATTTGAAACAATGGTTTAAATAATGATTTTTTGTCATTTATTGTTCTTGTGTATAGTGGTGGTGGTGGTTGTGGTGGTGAAGTTAGTGTCAGCCATTTTTAGAGTAATTGGAGCTTTAAATGCAAACCAAACATAAAAAAGAGAGATAAAAAGAAAAAAAGGGCGTTGCTCGGATCGGGAAGCCGTACGTAATTATTGCTTCTTCTTTAGCTTAATTTCGAAGCAGACAAGCACAGATCAAGTGGGTCTCTGTTGATGTATCATGTATGTGTAATATATAACTCCACTTCACTAAGGCCTAAGGCTCTTGTTTTTTTGTTGTTACGACTTTTATTAAAGCTAATCATCTTTAGGTTTAAGCTGTTAAAGAGGAATCAGTAGATATTTGTACAAGCAAGTCAGATCTCAGGATATGAAATGAGTGAGCCTAGCTATGTATCTATACATCTATATATATGTGGGTGTGGTTACGAGATGAAGGAGCTGCGAGTGGGTTGTGTAACCTATTTAAGCCATATGATGCGTTTCATTTCTTTTTCTTTTAGGATTTAAATTTTAAGATGGTGGGTTCTTGGTTGCAGGGCTGAGGCTGCCATTGCAGGCTTTGCTTTTGGAGAGAGAGCCTTCTGCAAACTGCAAAAAGCTTAAACGAGTGAGAAACTGAGAAGGGGTTTTCTCTGTCCTGACTCGGACTGTGATATATCGAATCGCAAGTAAAGGCCTTTTTATCACTGCACAGCCAAAGTACTCTTGTGAATTATCGTCATCAATGCATAGGACACTGCATCCCCACCTGCTGCACTTCTTATAGCCTCTTTATTTTTCTCTCTAGAAACCCACACCCTTTTTCAGCTCTCCTGCTCTGCATAACAAGTACACGAGATGAGGAGAGCTGGCTAGCAAGAAGGAACTGGAGAGGGAATAAGTATTTTGGGGTGTTGGTTCTTGTGTTCTTGTGTTGACAAAGGAATGAAAGTGCTATGGAGGTGGAAGAGATTCAGACACAACCAAGTAAGTTCTCTAGAGTCGGTAATGGAAGAAGTGAAACTAGCAAAATAGGCCAAAAGGGAAGTGGTGACCATCAATACCCAGATGACGAAGAAGAAGAGGAGCTCAAAAGGCCTAATCTTGGCTGTGGAAGTATTGGTGGTGCCGGAGACGATGCCGGAAGCGCCAATAGGCTTCGCGGGTGGCACCATTCGTCACGCATAATTAGGGTTTCTAGAGCTTCCGGGGGGAAAGATCGACACAGCAAGGTATGGACCTCAAAGGGGCTAAGGGACCGGAGGGTCCGGTTATCGGTGAACACCGCAATACAATTCTACGATCTCCAAGATCGGTTAGGCTATGACCAGCCGAGCAAAGCAGTGGAATGGCTGATTAATGCAGCTGCAAATGCAATAAACAAGCTTCCTTCGCTAAATGGTTCTTTCCCTGACACACCAAAGCAATTAAACGATGAGAAAAGAACAAGTGATGCTACTGAACAAGGACTTGATTCAGCTGATGTGGAGCTGGACGACCCCAATTTTAACCAGAACCAGAACCAGCATCTTTCATTGTCAAAATCTGCTTGCAGTAGCACTTCAGACACAAGCAAAGGGTCAGGGCTATCCCTGTCGAGGCCTGACATTCGACGAAACCGTGACAAGGCTCGAGAGAGAGCAAGGGAGAGAGCAGCCAAGGAGAAGGAGAAAGAGAATGATTCACGCATTGCGCATCACCAGAATATGAATCCCATTTCTCAAAACTCTACATTTACGGAGCTTTTAACTGCTGGAATTAGTAGTGTAAGCAATAATGATAACAACAACAATAGCAACAATAATGGTGCTACTGCTAGTCCTTGTTCTGAGGCTAACTTGTTTCACAACAAGACTGCACCGTCCAGGCAGTGGCCTTTGACCCCAATGGATTACTTTGGCACAGGGCTTTTAGGGACTTCATCGTCGAGGACAACCCACCATCCATCGGGGTTTTCAGGGCAATTCCAGTTGGGGAATTCAATTCCTCCAACAATGACAATGTCGATCCCTCCATTCAATTTCTCGGGGGAGAATCACCAGGAGCAGTTGCAGCATTTTCCTTTCGTTTCCGATCATTTGATCCCAGTGGCCTCGACACAGCCGGGTCCCGGTGCGGACTATAATCTCAGCTTCACCATTTCTTCAGGCCTTGCTGGTTTCAATAGGGGGACCCTTCAGTCCAATTCTTCATCACCTTCTCTTTTTTCTCACCTCCAGAGGTTTTCGTCTTCTCCCATAGACGGCTCAACAAATGTACCTTTCTTCATTGGTGCTGCTGGACCACCGCCACCACCAATGGAGAATCATCACCACCATCATCAGTTCCCACCACCTGGGTTGCAGCTCTGCTACGGAGATGGAAGCAGACATTCTGAACAGAAAGGCAAAGGGAAGAACTGATCACTGCTTGGAAGCATTCCATCTTCATCCTGGTAAGCCTGAAAATTCCCAATCTGCAGTTTATTTTATTCTTCTTTGTTATTTACATTGATCCTCAATCTCGTGGTTTTTTTGTTTCTTTACCTTGTCCTCTGGTGTAGATATTCGTTTTCCCCATCTTTGATACGTGAAATGCATCGTAATACTAACCATGAATTCTTTAAAAACATTTCTTTCTTGGTAATCATAAAGTAAGGAAGCCATTGGGTGTATTTTCATGGGTGTTATGTATTATATTGTCTTTTTATGATTCCTGTCTGTATTACAGTGATTTGGAATCGACGGATTGTCTCCCTGTTTGTTCTCTTTCTGGTTTCCTTCTCCCTAACATCTGCAATCGTGGCCAGGTGTTAGTTTCTCTGTGGGTTAGCCATGTGTTGTGGCACTGACTGGGGTAAAGGCTAACCTTTACTAGGTGAAACCTTAATCAGCTTTACTGCTTTAGAATCCCAATTCTTTTTTGCCTGTAGAATTGGGCCACATGACAATAGATCGGTGTCATGTCGGTTCTTGAAAGTCTTTAGGGTTTTAGTTGTATAATTGGATAGATATGAATGAACAGAAGGCAATGCTGTTTTGCTGCTCCATGCACGTAACACCAAACATTCAAAAAGCTAGCCTAGCCTGGTTTGGTGGCTCTTTATATTAGTCACTTGAAAATTCAAGTGCTTAGTCCTCAGTCTTCTGCTCCAAGAAAAAAAAAAAAAGAAAAGAAAATTAGTATTTTAACTGCTAAAATAGCATCCTTTATCCATGCTGCAATGGCTTATAGGTTTTTGTTAAATTAGTAGAATATGAAACTCATAAAGAGTAGGAATTTCTTCTATTTTCTTCCTTCCTTTATATGGGAAAAGGAAAAAATATTTACCTCTATTCCCATATAATTCAATTTATAAGAAAAAAATTTAAATGAATTAATTATAAAATCATGTAAGATTTTGATTTTTTTAAATGAAAATTTTTTAAATTAAAAATAATTAAATTTATTTATTTCAAATAAAGAAATCATTAAAGAAATTAACTGAATTAAATTTTTATGAAATATATATATACCGGTTAGTTAAGTTTGTTTGTTTTACATTCATAGAAAACTAATCATTTGGTGCCTGTGGCTGTTCCTCTCAATATTATCGTCTTCCAAAGATTGGCACCCAATCCTTGATGGAATTATAATGTATTCTTTTTGTAAGACAAGAAACATTGATTAAAATAACAAATTAGCTGAAAGCTTTAAAGCACATAAATTGTCCTAGCCTCTATAGGGAATTATTGGTCAATAAACAAGTTATAGACCATCATCTATGATCTTCTTTCTTTAATTATTACTGAAAGGCTTAAATCTCAAGGTTTCAATTTTTCAATGACTGCAAAATGTAGAGATGTTGATGGTTGTTGACGTTCCAAAAAATATATTCCTATTAATGATTTTATATATAAAGAGTTACAAAAAATGTAGAGATATGCATGGTCGTTACAAGGTGGATATTTTTCTATATTTGAAACCTGCAATTAAGGATTAACCCATATTTAACCAATTTTAGAGGTAATACTTTCGACCACATCTTTAAAGTTTGAACCTTAGTCGGATTTTAGTGTATAGTGAACCAAACAAGGAAAGGCCAAAGGACTAAGAAAACCTTTTAAGGTTTGGTTCAATTGTCAATTTGAACCCTAACATCTAAACCGTGAAGCATGCTCATTCTTTTTACTTAATTTTCTAAAGTCAATACATATTTGTATTATTAAATTTTATCAAAAAAGTTTGTGATATTCTAAAATTTTGAAATCATCCCATAATACACTTCAACCATTTAAAACTTTAATTAAGATGTACTGATATATTATTCACAAGTTCTAAATTATTTCCCAAATTTACCATAATTGCTAAAAACCTAAATAATAATAATTCGAACTAGTCTGCGGATGCTTTAGAAAATTTACACTGCTTGCTAACTAAGGTTTCAAGGTTATTTTGATTACACTTCTAAATAATTAAATGTGTCATTAACGTTTTTCAAAATTTACGGTATTACAATACTTTTTTAGTAAATTAAAAGAGAGGAAATATGTAATTTGACTTTGTTGAATAAACAAAAAGCTTTATTACAAAAAAAATCGTGATGTAAGACAAAAAAGAATGAGCTCCAAGGCATACGCATGCCAACAAATACAATCCAATATACTCAACCTAAAGAGCAACTACCTCAATAATGAACAAAGTTTCAGGAATAGGTATTGCAAGTTCATAAATATCAACCAAATTCTCCCCACATCATAACTCTTATTTAGATAGAGAGTTATCAATATTATGGCTTCTATTAGGCAGTTTTGTATAAGGAATTATGTGAGGCGCTACCCTCTTGCCTCGTCTGGCTGAGGTGAGGTGCTATTTTAGAGCAAGTTGCCCATGATCTCTGAGACACTAGGTGAGAGGTGGCAAAGTCATTGCCTTATTGAGATATTAGTCATTTCCTTTATTTGTTTTTTGCGTTTTTAAATTCTTCAGACACTAGGAATTGTTTTACCATTGTCTAAAATGATGGAGTAGGGTTCATGATAAGGAATAGACTGATCAAGATTCTAGCATCAGCAGTAATATGATAATTTGCACTGAAGTCTATTGTCCATGTTTACACACTGTGAGGAGACCGTGTAGCAGGATTTGAAGCTGATTGACTATTGCGAGAGTACTTTGGACTGGGTGTTTGTGGTAAAACATGACCAGTACCATTACAATTATAGTAAGGGATCATGGAAGAGGACACAAGAAAGAGATATTGGAGTGCCTTCGGCCATGAGTAAATGCTGCCGTGAGATGGTGGTTGTCTACCATAATATGCTAACGGCTGAATGGAGGATTCAAGGTTCATGGTCTCAAGCTTGAGATGTGCTTCTTCACTGAACAATAGCGCATAAAGCTCATCATAGGAGATTGGCACATTACTTGCCTCAATTGCACGAATGAAGGACTGAAAGGAGCCATCGAGGCCTTCAAATATATCATTAATAAAAGACTCATCCGAAATTGGATTGTTTAGTGTGACAAATTGATCAAAAAATGATTTTACTTTCTTCATGTATTCATCGATAGATTGTTGACCTTTCTTGAGATGTTTAAGAGGCTTTAGAAGTTGCATGATTTGAGTGCAAGAGGCTTGAGAGTAAACTGATTCAAGTTTAATCCATATAGTCAAGGTAGAGTTTGATCCCGCACTTTGAGGAAGCAATGCTTCAAGAATTGAGCAAAATAACTAGCTATCCAAAAAAAAAAAAGAAGCTAATTCTGTTGATACCAAGCAGTGTACTGTGAGTTTGGTGAACCATCTTCTAACTACTTTGCTAGAACATTGGCCGAAGATGACACACGGTGCGAGAAGTTGCAGCCATGCAAAGCTAGGAGTATTTGTGCTTTCCAAAAAAAAAAAACACTAGTAGAGGTTAATTTGATGGGAAGTTATTGAGTAGCATTAGGGATGAGGGAGGAAAAGATTGGCAAAGAAACTGTTGTTATAGTGGTGTTGGAGGTGATGGGTGTTGTGGCAAGGGCCTGAGAGATATACATGGCAGCCTTTGGCTGTGATACCATATAGAGTGTTGGAATTCTCAGAACAGTATTATTATGTGTATGAAATGTTACACATATACAGGATACAAGAGATAGAGTTTACATAAGAATAGAAGACATCAAGATAGTGCTTGCATGTCATTAGACTTTACTAATGGATAATTCTTGTCATTTTCTTCCTCTCTATTGCTCTCCTAATAGTAGCGATAGGTATGTCTCTCTTTTCTTCCCCCTCCTCTCTTATTTTCTTCTCTCTTTCTCCCAACTGGACTTGGTGCAATTTATATAAATTGCATTTGTTTTAATTTTTTCTATTCTCTCGGTTTCTTCTATTCTCTTCTTCTCTTTCTAAATCGCATTATGACGGTATGTTTTTATTTTAGTTAGGAGTATGAATATATATAACAGACATACACTATGTTGTCTCACTTTAAAAATGTCATTGCCTCACCTTTTGCCTAAGGTAATAGGATAACGCCTAAGGTAATAGAATAACCTATTGTATTAGTGTCGCATCTTACCTTAAGAACATTTTTCTTAGGACATCACCAGTTTCGAATGCTTTCACTATAGGCAACTTATAGTTCTTTCTTATAGTTCAGTTGTTGAACAATATTTAATTCCATGGTGGCAGGTTTTAAGTTCAGCTTCATTCTCCCACGGTTCAAGAGAGATCTTCGGAGCATTAAGCTTAGAGTCCACATGTCCAAAAACATTAGCATGCCATGCCTTGAGCTTGTGTCTTAAGGGTTTTAGTTTTAGGAACAAATGGAATCATAGATTTCCTCCTAGAAGCTTTAAATGTAGCAACAACACCTTGGAAGATCCACTAAGCATCCTCCAAAAACCTTAATGATTTTAATCCTCAATCTAAAGAGTCTATAGTTAACAAAATTGGATGGCGATCAGAGGTTGCTTTGGTCGGCAAGGAGAGTATTAGATCAAGAAAGAGATATAGCCAATGACAAGTAACCATGGTGCTGCCAACTTTGGTCAGAGGCTAAGAGTTCTTCTAAGTGAAGCATTTGCCATGCAACAGAACAGCAATAGAAACGAAGTTACGTGATTCGACAAATCCTTCTATCAAAACTCTCCAAATTTTGATTATAATCTGTCCTTTAGCAAGATGGGACCTAGCCCTACTAAAGCTGAATTCAAGTGAGATTTCATTTCATAAGTTTTTTCGTTCATGTTGATAACAAGGTGCATAAAGAAGCCAATCTACTACTATGCCTTTGTTTAGAATGAGGCCTTTCAAAAGTAATGGAAGGTATTTCAAAAGTAATAGAAAATTTTTTAAAATTTAAAAATATGAAACTTGTAGTCTCTAGAATATGAGATTTCTTAAAGTAAGGATTTTAAAAAAACCCAAAAATGTCATTTCCAATCCATTAGATTGGTGGATTATTAAGGTTTTCTCTTTCGCTCTATTTGACACACCATTTTTTCTAATAAGTTAGTTATTTTAGTAGTAGTCCGTTATTAGCCGTTAACTGTTACATTAACACTTAGCTATTTATATAATGTTTAAAATAAAATATTTGATAAAAAAAAAATTAAATTAATTGTTAAATATAAAATGATAATGCCGAACAATAAGCAAGGATTTAAAAATTAAGGGTTGGGCTTGTGAATTTGCAAAGGGTTGAGCTTGTGAATTTACAAAAAAAAGTGGGGATAAGTATAAAAAACCGTGAAATTAATTTGTTGTCAACTATTAAACGTTAGGAGATGTAGCTTTTGCACTCCAAGGCTTAGCCTAGTGGAAAGTGTATCCTGTAGTCTTGAAAGGTCTAAGGTTCGACTCCCCAACCCCTATTTCAAAAAAAAAAAAAAAAGAGATGTAGCTTTTTAAGAATCATTTGTTCAATCTCTAAACGTACAAATAAATAGTCCCCAAATATGAATAACAAAAATACTATTTTGATTTAGCCTAAACACTAAACACTATCACTCAGTACTATTACGAAATATAATTTTTAACACATCCAGATACGTTATAAAATCTTTTTTTTTTGAAAAAATAAAAATTTAAAATTAATAAAAAATTCTTGCCATATTAAAGACTTAACTTTTAAAAAAACTTACTTAATTCTAAGTCCTTCCAAATTGTGTAAATGGCTAGATTAGAAAGGTTTTACATGTAAAATCTTCAAATATCTTATAACTTTTCTCTTATAAACAATAAAAACTTATGAAAGTTTCAAACTATGAAAAATTTTATTTTAAAAAATTTTACTTTAAAAGCCTAATTTAATTTTTTTTTTGAAAAAAAGCCTTACTTCACTCCGCATCGTTTTTAATAGAGCAACCAAAATTTTTTTTAATATATCTTTATTTCTTTAAGTTAAATTAGAATCGAGAATATGATGATCGATGAAAAAGAATTAACTAACGCGAATGATAAATTTCGTCCTAAATGAGAAGAATGAAGTTTTAATTTAGACTTTCAACACCTTCAAAAATGAGATCAAGATTCTTTCTAAACTCATATATGTATAAAGAAGTTTAGAAAGTAAAGTAAAAGTTTTTAATATAATGTTCATATTTGTAAGTAAAGTAAGTTATGATTTTTTTGGAGGTTTTAAAACTTTCGAAGACCTCACTTTGTCAACCCATCAAATTATAATGTTGGAAAAGTTTTGATACCTACTTTCAATTATCTTTATTTCATAAAACCTCCCCTCTCTCATCTAAATATAATATAAGGGAGAGAGAGCACTTCTTTTTGTTACTTTATCATTCCATAATTAAACATTAACTCTTCCTTCTGTTTTAAAACTGTGTTAAAGTGTATTCAAATATACAATTTGTAACGGTCAGCTGTTAGTTTATGGATTCCATCCTAAATCAACGGATTACAGTAAATTGAAATTGTATATAATAGTCAGCATGAAATTGTTAAATAATTTGAATTAATCATTTTTGTCAAGTCGAAAGTGGGTCCGAAAGTTATTTGAGCCAGTTTGGACAAGATTATTTCAATGGGTAACAGAGTCATCTTGAATCAGACAAATTGTGCAGAACTAGTGGACATGCGAGGAAAGGGTTACTCGTGCGAGACGAGGTGGAGCTGCCCGAGATACTAGCGAGCCACAATACCCAAGGGTTCGATCTTGATTTAGCAATTGTATCCGATTCAATTGTGATATCCTAAGTCCAGTCCTGATTTAGTAATTGTATCTGATTCAGTTGCGACGAGGACGTCGCAAATTTAGCAGGAGAGAGTGTAACATCCACCTGCCTGAATACAGCAATTCCAAATTGTATATAATAACTAGCATGAAACTACTAAATAACTTGGGTTAACCATTTGGGCCAAGTGGAAAATGGGTCTAAAAGTTATTTGGGCCAGTTTGGGTCGGACTGTTTCAATTGTTATTAGAGCCATCCTGGGTCAGAAAAATTGCTAGTGGGCATGCAAGGAAAGGGTTACCTGTGTAAGACGAGGTGGAGCCGCCCAGAGTACTAGCAAACCACAATACTAGAAGGTCCGGTCCTGATTTAGCAATTGTATTCGATTTAGTTGCGACGAGAACGCCGCAAATTTAGCGAGACCAAATGTAACGGTTATTTGTTAGCTTGTGGATTCCGTCCCACGTCGACGGATTACAGCAAATTAAAATCGTACATAATAGCAATCACGAAACTACTAAATAACTTGGGTTAACCATTTTGGACTAAGTCAAAAGTGGGTTCAAAAGTTATTTGGGTCAGTTTGTACCGGATTGTTTCAATTGAAATTGTATATAATAGCCAGTACGAAACTATTAAATAATTTGAGTTAACCATTTTGGGCCAAGTGGAAAGTGGGTCTAAAAGTTATTGGATCAGTGTGCAGAGTTGGTGAACATGCGAGGAAAGGACTACCCGTGTGAGACGAGGTGGAGCCGTCCGAAATACTAGCGAACCACAATACCCAAGAGTTCGGTCCTGGTTTAGCAATTGTATTCTATTCAGTTGAGTCTTAGATTCGGTTCTTGTTTAGTAATTATATCTAATTCAGTTGCGACGAGAACGTCGCAAATTTAGCGGGGGAGAGTATAACATCCGCCTAAATACAGTAATTTCTAATTGTATATAATAGTTAGCACGAAATTATTAAATAATTTGGGTTAATCATTTTAATCCAAATGGAAAGTGAGTCTAAAATTATTTGAGTCAATTTGGACTGAACTTTTTCACAATTTGACATGATTATGGAAGACTTTCTCAAAAAGATTGAAAATTAAGCAAGCTGAGTACGCTATAGAGAATATGCAATCCTTCGTCTCGCGCGGCGCCGCCCCACCCCCCCCTCCCCCCCCCCCCCTATTTTGGCATATTTTGCTTTTGATTTTTTTTTTTTCAGAATATTGACAACTTTTGATAAAGAAATCTTTGTTTAAGATTTTACTTTATGTTTCTTTTCCATAGCTATTAAAACTTAGTTAGGCTTTTTGTCTTTTAAATTTTAAATTAGGAATGGTCATTTTATTAAATAGAATAAACTCTATCAATAAAATCTTCCCCCTGTCGCAGAAGGAAAAAAAAAAAAAGAACTCTTGTTTAGTTTTAGCCTGTCACATATTAATAGACTAGATCAATATTAATTTTACCTAATTTTGTCTGCAGTGACTCTCTCCCATCGGCTGCTTCGTTATTTTGCATTTAATCTGTGTTGCTTGAGTTACGCATTCACCAGTTTGTTCACTTAGGTTTTGTTTTGGCTTTGAGTTTGTTGTGTCTTGTTGCTTCTTACTGTTCTCTTGGTGTTCTGCGCTGGGTTCTCCATAGGGGCTAAGTTTTTCCTGTCCCTTTTCATGTAATAAATTTTTTGTCGCTTGTTGAATTAAGGGTTTGCCTGAGCTCTAATCTTTTAGATCATTGATGGCTTTAGTACAAGTTTTCTGTAGCAGTTAGGCCCCTCTTTTCTTTGTTTTTTTCTCTACTTGATGTTGACACAATAAAATATTTGTACCCCAAAAGCAGAAACACAAAATAGTAAGGTAATAATACATAAAACCAAGACCTTTTTTAAAAATTAAATAAAATAATAAATTCTTAAGAATAGTCAGTCATATAAAGAACACTCGATAACAGAATGAAATTTTCACGTGGATTCAGCAGGATCTATTTATGTGGCAAGTGAATATTTGCTTGGTTGATACTTTGGTAATATGATCTGGAGTAGCTTCTGCTTCAGTCCCAAGCCTGAACTGGAAAACACACTTTCACCCTTTGCCATAAAAGAAGAAGAGATATTGGCTAAGCTTTGGTATATTGTAACTTCACAGGACAAGTTTTCAATCTAACAGTAAATTTCTCTTCTCATCTAGAAAGAGCTAGTATGGGATAGTGTATGAGTTCTTCAACCAGTTATTTGTCAATAGTGTCCCAGTTTCTATTATCTGTAGCAGAAGATTTTGCTGCATATGAAGAAGAGGATGATGTACTGCTGAATATAGCAGAAGATTTTCCCTGCAAGATTTTATACAACAGTGTAGCTTCTCTCTTAATATAGGAACCTTGTTTTCAGTTGCTGCATGGCTAAATAGAATATTACCCCAGCTTCTGATATATTGAACATTTAGGCTTCCTTGTAAGATCCCCATACACCTACCTATTCCAAACTTGCAGGTTGCATAGTATGAAATGGACGTGCAAGTTCCATAGGCTTAATCTCCTATTACTGTGAACAGAAAACATATATTTTCTGGTTTTGTTTTGCACATTCTTGAACCTAGCAGTAGGAAAAAATGAATCAAATTAATATTACATATTGGATTTGGATTATGTTAAACATTATCAGGCAAGATTCTCTTTAGTTTTATTTTATTGCATTACCAGCTACTTTATGCTTTTCTGGAAGTATTATTACTCTTTGTTTGATGCATAAACTATTAAGCACAAACCCCTATTGGAATTAATTTCATTGATGAAATTTTGATGCAGGTAAGCGAAGATGGAGAACTATAAAGCAGCAAGCCACAAGGAAATGCATATGGCTTCCTAGCTAGAATTGGGTGATATATATATATATATAATATAATATCCTGTGGAAGTGTTGGTTTTGAGCTTTACCCATTTTTCTAGTTTTTCAGGTTGCATTCTCATATGACAGGATGCATATTATGTAAGCGTGCAAAGCAATTGTGTGTTTTTTGAAGAAACATGTAAAACAAATTCATCCAAGTAATTCTTTTCTCTGTTGCTATGATTATTCTGAAATTGTCGGTTTGATAAGCAAAGCATGACAGAGGTTTCTGTTAATTCAGATTCATCTGCCTCCTCTTGAAACAATAGACATACATTTCAATATAATTTGTAAATAACTGAAAACTGTTATATTAGTATTTGAATCTCCCTTCGCTTGCAGCAACTGGTCTTGAATCATTGGAAAATTTCCTGTAAAACAGGATTCCCATTACATGTACAAACAAGATAAATGGGTACCTGCAAATTTAAAGGAAATCAATCGCTTCAATGGTCTATGTAGATTCAAGAATTATACCATGAATATCCTTCACCTGAAACTATCACAATATGAAACTAAGCCTTTAAGGCCCAAAAGAGGGAAGTCAGTACGATAAAGCGCAGGAATCCTAGAGAGCTGAAAGTAGAAACTTGATTCGACAAGGTAGACCCGGTTCATCTCTTAGTAACGCCGCTCTGGGCACTGGAGATATACAAGGAAGCTTTTAAAACTTTTAATTTAGTCTATATGTGATATTAAACTTGATGATTGCAGGATTTTTTATATTTTGAGAGCGAGATCTGATATTGAAAAAACAGAATGTTAGCCTCTTGACGTGGAGGGAGTTCCTTACACATCCGGACTGATGATTGCTGGATTTCTTCACCCCGGTATAAAGGCCAGGCCCATGAAAACAGTCCATGATCTGAAGGCTTCAATATTTCCCTCGAGAGCCAGGTCCAGCCCGCTCAGTCACAGGGCCGGACTCCGCCTAGACTCCTCAATCAAACCGGCCCAAACCTCTCGGCCCAGTAATCAGGCCCTCACCAGGCTCAACTTCAGCCCTACCATTCAACCCAGCCCGGAAAGGGGAAAATGACCAAGATGCCCCGCTGGTAGGTTCTTCCGCATGCGTATCAGAGGAGAATCATACGTATCAGAGGAGAATTAATGGCCGTTACGCATGGAGCAGGCGCCTGACACATCCGTACATACGGAGCTAGGCGACAAAAGACAGCTAGCATTGTGACAGAGAGACAGATATATATATCACGGTAGAGGCCACGCAGAAGGGGCTCTCTTCTTCTTCCTTTTCCTTCCTGGACACCATTTTTATTCTTTCTGTAACCCTTGCCTAAATATACTACTCTGAGCCATAAAATCTGACTTGAGCGTCGGAGGGCCTCTGCCGGGGCACACCCGGTAGGCCCCTGACCATTCTTTCTTATTTTACAGGTCCCTTCACCAGGAAGAACATGGAGAGATCCACCAGGGAGCCCAGCAAGAAGGGACCCAGAAGAAAACCATATCTATCATGGACCAGGAGGAGGAAAAGATTTATCAATTGGCGCCGTCTGTGGGAAACGAAGAAGATCTTTTCATCACCGGAGTTTTCACTTTCAAAACCCACTGAGATCCACAATGGCAAACCACCAAGAAAATAACCTTAACGTCATTCCAAATAATCTGAGCTTTGCCCAAGAGGGGCAGCGGTTCTTATTTTCCAGTCCTACAACTCCAAACAACCAATCACCCATTCCTTTTAACACCTCGCCGAGCTTGGCCGGGAATGTGCCCTCCACGAAAGAGATTTTACTATCTCAAAAGTTTTCAGATCCACCCATTGAGATCCACATAAGTCTAGTGAATATTTTCTGTAAAAGAAAAAAAAAGGGTGAGGAATATATGTATTGTTGAAATTCTGAGGTCCGCTGTATATATAAAACAAAAATAATAAAAAAAAAGAGAAGAAGAAGGTGAGAGAAAGAGAAGAGGAGTCCGTGAGAAAAAAGGAGGTCGGAGCCGTGTTTAGCAAGACAGAAAGGAACTCAGCAAATCCGACGACCACAGCGATAGATTGCTCGTTGAGGTCGGATCCATGTTCGAAACTAGATTCGTGGTCGAGGTTGGAGTCGCATTTCAGGACAGATGGAAAGCATTGGGGCGACAGGGAGACAATACAAAAAAGAAAGCTTACACGAAAAAGAAAGCTGGAGATTTACAGTAACCCAGCTGAAAAGAAAGACCCAGCTGGTGTAAGAATATCTTGACAGTCTCTTAATCTTCATTTTCCTACCCTCGTTGTTTATTTTAACATTTATTGAATTTTATTACTACTAACTTTTTCTTTGAGATCTGATGAGGTGATGAGGTGAAACTTCAGATCGAAATGCTTGTCTCTGAGTGTAGATTTTAATCTTTTCTGTAAAAGGAAAAAAGAATGAGAAGTATATATATATTTGTTGAAGTTGTGAGATCGGCTGTAAAATCTCAGGTTAGCAAGTTAGAGAGAAAATTAATAAATGAAAAATAGACAAGTTCGGACTAACATTTCAGGTCGGACATAGCCATCCAACTCTGTTGCAGAGCAACGCCCCTCAAGTATCAGAGCAACTTGGAGATAATAGGAAATAATCAAATATCCAGGCAGGTCGAGGTGGAAAAGTTCGGACGCAGTATGTCATCCAGCTCGAAAACAAGGTGAACTGAGATACCCAGATCGGCATGGTCGGCATTAGCCCGTCTGGTTGTCGAAAGAACGACTGATCAAACACCGCTAGTAAGACCGTCAATGGTTTCGCCGGTCGAAGTAGCACAACTGAAAAGAGCTCGGCAAATCCAATAATCACAGTATTATAAGTGAAGGCACGTTGGCTTGAGAAGGAATAACTGGTGGACTTTCACTAAAATCAACAACATCGTTAAGAGATTACACGTGGGAGCCGAACCCATGTGCGAAACTAGATCCGTGCTGGAGATCACGCTCGAGATCGGGGCCCTGTTTGAGGAAAATAACAGAGTAAAGACGTGAGTGGAGATGCTTTCAACAAGAAGTCAAGAATTCCTGACCCACACAGGATGATTAGGTCCCACTGCCAATCAGCAACAACTTTTCTCTTTTCTTCTTCTTCATCATTGTTCGGAAAGAGTGAAAAACAGGGAATCTGTTGCTTTGGGTTCACAATGACAGTGATTTCACGCCTGATGAATGGCGTCAGGACAGCCGGCGCGGGAAGGTGACGATCCTATGTCGTGTCCAATCATGGGTGTCACCGGTGAAGCCCGAAGCCGTGCGTTGTAACAGCAGAGAAAGCTCGGTCACCTCGAGGACGGGGAAGAGAACCCAGCGGATAACCTAGCTGAATAACTAAGTTGAAAAGAAAGACCCAGCTGGTTCAAGAATATTTTGATAGTTTTTAAATAGTTTATTTTAATATTTATTAAATTTTATTATTACTAATCTTTTCTTTGAGATTTAAAGAAGTGAAATTTCAGATGATGAATATCTTTGTTAAAAACTGTGAGATCAACAATACACATATTGTAGAGATTGGATGGGCAGATCTGCTGTGAAGTTCCAGGTAACAGGTTAGAGAAGAGGAGTCCGTGAGGAAAAAGCAGGTCGGATGGTTGAAATAGCAAGAATGGAAGGAGATCGAGCTGCCAAAGACGCGCCGACCTGAGGAGGAAGTTGCTGGTCTGGTCGAATTCCAACGAGTGAGGTCGGCACGGAAATAAACGATGTCGGTGTTGCCGATCTCGTCGCCATCGATCTTGAGATGACCAGCGTCACCAGCGCTCCACGAGCTGGCAAAGACGTGTCGACCTGAGGAGGAAGTCGCGGGTCTGGTCGAGCTCCAACAAGTGAGGTCGGCGTGACCATGTAGCCATGCGACCATGCAGGCCGGCGTCGACATGAATGATGTCGGTGCTGCCGATTTCGTCGTCATGTGGACTACGTGCTTGGGACAGCCCAGTTCAAACCCAGATGGCAGTGGCAATCTTCAACAGCCCACTCGGTGGGGAATATCACGAGAACAGGAGAATGGAGGGGAAACAACCCGCTGGGAGGAGACGAGTTTTTGTTCAGACTAAGACTGGTTGTGTCTTGAGGACGGAAGTGGATCGTGGCGATAATGCACATACAGTGAAAAGAAGGTTGCAAATTGCTCTTAAAGTCCCCACGGAGGAGAGTTGCTTGACTTTTGGGGATATGGTACTGAGTAATGACCTCAGTCCTGTTCATAATGATTCTCCTCTTCTTTTAACACGAAACATTGGAGGACCCACATTTTGAGTGGATTCATTGGCCTCAAGCTTCAATCCCATTCTCAGATGATGAGCTTGAATATATACAAAAACTTAACCCCGGAAGAGATTATGATATGCTGCGAAGGGAGCTTCCTACGATTCGAGAGGTAAGCATCCGTATTTTTCAAATAATAATAATAATAAATAAGCCTTGCGTCAGTATTGTCCTGAATGCCCTCATATCAATGCTTGAGTTTTCTATTATTAAGGAAAGAAGAATTATTATTTCAGTTTTTAAAATTAATAATGTTCAGTTAAAAATAAAATAAAATAAATGAAAAATAATTAATATGTCATGGAGAAAATAAATAAAATTAACTAGCTCAATGGAAAAGTTTTCGCTGCTAGTTAAAATAGCATGAATATTCTAATGAAAGGGATTATGTATTTAAACATATTGCTTTTGTAAAGAAAAATCCTGGAGAAATTTACACATGCAAAAATATTGTTCATTGCATCCCTGAAATTGCATGAGTTAATACTTGCATGCATCTAAAAGATGAAACCGAGTGACATGTGTGACATATTATTTATTGACGGATATTATTGAATTAACAACAAGCATTCTCGTTATATACGCTCTGTGCAAGCTCTTATTTTGCAGAAAAATTCAGAAAAATGAACAAGACCTCAGTTAGGCACAAAACCAGCTGAGATGACGAAGCGACAGTAAGGCCAATGAGCCTGAATCTTGTGCAAAAACCTCAAGAAGGCACAAAAAACTGTCGGCGGGGCCCCGAGGTCACCCCGGAACGGCCGGCGAGGATCTTAAAGATGCCTCCCGGAGCATGAAGACCGGGATCCCCTAGAACTCCCGGGAAAACAAAACAAAAAACTGCCGGCGGGGCCCCGAGGTCAACCCGAAACGGCCGGTGAGGATCTTAAAGATGCCTCCCGGAGCATAAAGACCGGGATCCCCTAGAACTCCCTGGAAAACAAAGAAGACCGGGATCCCCTAGAACTCCCGGGAAAACAAAACAAAAAACTGCCGGCGGGGCCCCGAGGTCACCCCGGAACGGCCGGTGAGGATCTTAAAGATGCCTCCCGGAGCATGAAGATCGGGATCCCCTAGAACTCCCGGGAAAACAAAACAAAAAACTGCCGGCGGGCCCCGAGGTCACCCCGGAACGGCCGGTGAGGATCTTAAAGATGCCTCCCGGAGCATGAAGACCGGGATCCCCTAGAACTCCCGAGAAAACAAAGAAGACCGGGATCCCCTAGAACTCCCGGGAAAACAAAACAAAAAACTGCCGGCGGGGCCCCGAGGTCACCCCGGAACGGCCGGTGAGGATCTTAAAAGACCTCCCAGAGCATGAAGACCGGGATCCCCTAGAACTCCCGGGAAAACAAAGAAGACCGGGATCCCCTAGAACTCCCGGGAAAACAAAATAAAAACGGCAGGTGAGGATCTTAAAAGACCTCCCGGAGCATGAAGACCAGGGTCCCCAAGATCTCCTAGCAAAAGAAGACCTCAATAAGGTCTTGACAAAAGAAGACCTCACTGAGGTCCTAGCAAAAGAAGACCTCAATGAGGTCCTAGCAAAAGAAGACCTCAATGAGGTCTTGACAAAAGAAGACCTCAATAAAAGAAGACCTCACTGAGGTCCTAGCAAAGGAAGACCTCAATAAGGTCTTGACAAGAGAAGACCTCAATGAGGTATTGACAAAGGAAGACCTCAATAAGGTCTTGACAAAAGAAGACCTCACTGAGGTCCTAGCAAAAGAAGACCTCACTGAGGTCCTAGCAAAAGAAGACTTCACTGAGGCAGAAGACCTCAATGAGGCAGAAGACCTCAATGAGGCAGAAGACCTCACTGAGGCAGAAGACCTCAACGAGGCAGAAGACCTCAACGAGGCAGAAGACCTCAATGAGGCAGAAGACCTCACTGAGAGGTAGAAGACCTCAATGAGGCAGAAGACCTCACTGATGCAGAAGACCTCATTGAGAGGTAGAAGACCTCACTGAGGTAGAATACCGGCGAAGATCTCAAAGATCTCCCGGAGCGAAAATGGCCGGAATCCCCAAGATCATCCGGTGCTACAAGCAAAAACAACTCATAAGAACGTAGTTCCGATCTCACATAAAAGATTGGGGCACGGGACCATAAATGAAAAGTTAAACTCCGATCTCCCAAAGGAACTCGAGTCTTCAGGTAGAGAGACTTAGATCTCACACAACAGCCAAAAGTACCAAAGCATCATGCCGATCTCAAGAAAACGAGCGCAGTACTGGTAAACCCAATAGGCAGAACGAATTGAGGCAAGGCGATTCCTAAGCAAACTGCATACCAAAATACAAAGCCAAACAGAGAATCAGGGGTAATCATAAGAGGCACCGACCTCGGGAATTGACCGCTCACACTAAACCAACTCAGCTGGCCTAGAGAAAGGTCCAGGCAACAAAGAGCCCGCAAAACGCTCGAGAGAAGACAACCCATAAATACTCAGGGGCAAAAAACATACACGAGAGTCCAACGCTCAGACAAAAATAATAAAAAGGCAAGAAAGGGATACTTTCGACAAGAGCAGTTCTCAGACCGCACGGTCATGAATAGAGTTTAAAGATTTATCCCCTCACCAGTCATGGAATAACTGCTAAGGAGATAAAGGGGCAATTGATGATCGCTGGATTTCTTCACCCCGGTATAAAGGCCAGGCCCATGAAAACAGTCCATGATCCGAAGGCTTCAATATTCCCCTCGAGATCTAGGGCCGGACTCCGCCTAGACTCCTCAATCAAACCGGCCCAAACCTCTCGGCCCAGTAATCAGGCCCTCACCAGGCTCAACTTCAGCCCTACCATTCAACCCAGCCCGGAAAGGGGAAAATGACCAAGATGCCCCGCTGGTAGGTCCTTCCGCATGCGTATCAGAGGAGAATCATACGTATCAGAGGAGAATTAATGGCCGTTACGCATAGAGTAGGCGCCTGACACATCCGTACATACGGAGCTAGGCGACAGAAGACAGCTAGCATTGTGGCAGAGAGACAGATATATATATCACGGTAGAGGCCACGCAGAAGGGGCTCTCTTCTTCTTCCTTTTCCTTCCTGAACACCATTTTTATTCTTTCTGTAACCCTTGCCTAAATATACTACTCTGAGCCATAAAATCTGACTTGAGCGTCGGAGGGCCTCTGCCGGGGCACACCCGGTAGGCCCCTGACCATTCTTTCTTATTTTACAGGTCCCTTCACCAGGAAGAATATGGAGAGATCCACCAGGGAGCCCAGCAAGAAGGGACCAAGAAGAAAACCAGATCTATCATGGACCAGGAGGAGAAAAAGATTTATCACGGACATACGAATCTAAATAATAGAGACATTATTAGTAGAAATGGTAGAAAAAAGAAGAATCCCTCCACAAACAAAGTTAATTCAAGTTTATACAACTATTATAAACCCTATGTTTTAGATTTCAGAATATCAAAAATTATATAAAAAAATTAAATAATTAAATTATATGTTATATTTACTATTTAATATGATTATATTTAATTTAAAATTTTAAAAAAATATTGTTATATAAAATAAAAGTTTAAAAATTATATTATTAACTTATGAAATATAATTAACTAGATAATCGTAAAATATATAAATATAAATATAAAACTTAATTAATTTTAAAAATAATAATTAAATATTTAATAAAAATAAAATTAATGAAAGTTTTCATTGCTAACAATTTAATTTTATAAATAATGCTAAATTTTTTCGAAAGCAATTATTTAGTTGCTTAAGTAATTTAATGTAAATAAAAATTATTTATTTCAATATTAATTAAATACTATCCTTATTTAGGGACAAAAGGGGGGTGAAATGTTAAAAAAAAAAACAGAAAAAAAAAAAAAAGAAATGCCGCGGAGCTCTATCATCAGCAGTCAGCACTCTCTGTTGGCAGACTGTGTGGGTTCGCTTCTTTGACTCTATCATGTTCTTAGCCATCCATGGGTCTCTGATTTTGCGTTTTCTCAAGGTTGCTTTTGATTTCAGTATGATTTATATGATTGGAGGTCGCCACTCGGTTGTGGTTGCACAAGCTCTGGCTAAAGGGGTCCCTGCTGGGTGCTTTTAGTGGGCGGCACTGGTGTTCCCTCATCCCTTTGGGAAGCCGGATCTCCATTTTCTTTGAGTTGAATACCCTTATTTTAGCCCTAGGGTTGTGATGAACTGAGATTAATGGGTCTATGGATGTGAACACTTTGACTGTTGTTTGATTTAATGGATATAATTGGTTTTATAGGAGTGAATACCTTTTGTAATTTTATATGGATTAAGCGGAAAAAAAACCTGCAAAATATAAAAAAATAGTTAAGGACTTATTAAAGATTTTTTGATGGAAATCTTGTGTCGTTTAAATTAAAAGTTTTAAAAATGATGCTCTCCTTTGAAAGAGATTCCAACAAAAATATATAAAAAAAAAAAGCAAAAAACAAGAAAAAGAAAGGAGGGAGCGAGCTGCGCTTTACCTTTTAGGAGCCAAGTCAATGTATATACACCAATTAATCATTCTTTTCGGTGTATATCCAACGGCGTAATAACAATAGGCGATTGACTAAGCCTATATCTCGTCTACTACCTTATCTATTACTGATATCACATCAATTTATTTTACATATATATGTATTTATGAGTTCGACGATGTATTGAAGGGACGAACAATGCATAAAAAGTTGACATCCTATTCTAATATCGTCAGATCTGACTCGACTCACTTTATCAGTATTGAGGTAATTCTTCTACAGTCATTTATAATTTATTGGACTTGCGTTTAAAATTTTAATAGGATAAATTTTTTATTTTAATTTTTATATTTTTATAAATCAAGATATCGTAATTTTAACGAATTCTATTATTTATGTATTACTAAACGTTGGGTCTATGGCAAGAGCGAGGGCCTCTGTTTTGAGATGGAATGCTGGGACTGGCCGCTAAAATCTCATTCTTGTAATGAATTGGTAACTAAGATCTCAAAACTGTTATTTAATATATGTGTTACGGAAAACTAACTAATTTCCAGAGATGGATCTAGGGTGGGCAAGAGGTTATGAATCTCCTGAAAATTTTTAGATTTTATAGGGGTATTTAGATAATTTTATATATAGTAAAAAATTAATATTAAATTTTTATTTGTTTAAAATTTTATTAATTAATTTTTATTATAAAGTCACTTAATTAAAATATTTTAAATTTTATAAATTAATTTATTTTAATTTTTTTATTAAATAAATCATCATTCGCATTTAATATTATTTAATTCATTTAATTTTAATTGTTTATTTTATTTTATCCCTTTTATTTTTTATTTTTTCTAATTAAAAATTTTATTTTCTTTAAAATTTTATCTTCAATATGTAAATTTTTTTAAAAAATTATTCACTCATTAAATAATTTAATTTAATACACTATTTTAATTATTAAGAAGTAATTATCTCACCTAATTAGTTTCTAATCTATTTATATAATTAAAATTATTTATTAAATTATCTAAATTTAGAAAAATCAATTTTAAATTTTATAAATAAAAATATTTTAAAAATAATATTTTATTAATTAATGAGTTTCATAGACTATTTAAATTTAAAAAATAATTTAATTTTAAATATATAAATTTAATGAATAATAGATTAGATAATTTAAATATAAATTAAATATTATTTTGTAAATAATATATTAGATTATTTAAATAAAAAAAAATAAAAAAATTATTTCGATAACTAATGAATTAGATAATTTAGTAAAAAAATAAATTTTATAGTAAATATTATATTAAATAATTAAAAGTTAATAGATTAGTTTTTATGAGATTGCATATCATAATCATATTAGAAAGAATTTTTTTTTATAATAAAATATTATTAAAAATTAATTTTATAATAGAATAAGAGATAAATTATTTATCAGTTTATTTTTTACTTATATTAAAAGATATATTTATAAACATTAAAAATAAAGGTATTATTAATATATTTTAATTAATAAAAATTAAAAAATTATAATTTAATTATAATATTTTATTAAATTTTTATAAATTTTCAATATATATTTATTTTACATATTTATTTTTATAAATCTTTTTCTCTTCCTGGTCCATGATAGATCTGGTTTTCTTCTGGGTCCCTTCTTGCTGGGCTCCCTGGTGAATCTCTCCATGTTCTTCTCGATGTTGGGACCTGTAAAATAAGAAAGAATGGTCAGGGGCCTACCGGGTGTGCCCCGGCAGAGGCCCTCCGACGCTCAAGTCAGATTTTATGGCTCAGGGTAGTATATTCATGCAAGAGTTGCAAAAAGAATAAAAATGGTATATAGGAAGGAGAAGGAAGAAGAAGAGAGTCCCCTCTGCGTGGCCTCTACCGTGATATATATATCTGTCTCTTTGCCACAATGCTAGCTGTCTTCTGTTGCCTAGCTCCGTATGTACGGGTGTGTCAGGCGCCTGCTCCATGCGTAACGGCCATTAATTCTCCTCTGATACGTATGATTCTCCTCTGATACGCATGCGGAAGGACCTACCAGCGGGGCATCTTGGTCATTTTTCCCTTTCCGGGCTGGGTTGAATGGTAGGGCTGAAGTTGAGCCTGGTGAGGGCCTGATTACTGGGCCGAGAGGTTTGGGCCGGTTTGATTGAGGAGTCTAGGCGGAGTCCGGCCCTGTGACTGAGCAGGCTGGACCTGGCTCTCGAGGGGAATATTGAAGTTTTCGGATCATGAACTGTTTTCATAGGTCTGTCCTTTATACCGGGGTGAAAAAATCCAGCGATCATTATATTTTATATAATTATTCATTAAAATTGAATCCCGCAACAAAATTTTTCGATTTGTCACCTCTAATTACTCTATATGATATTCAGCAGCTTACTTGAATTTAATTTCCACATTGCGATAGGCAAAATAAAATTAATATATATGAAGTTGGTATAAAATTATTAAATAATTTAAATTAATTATTTTAAATTAATAAAAAATAAATTTAAAAATTATTTAATTTAATTTTAATTGAATATATATTGATTTTAAACTCCCATTAAAACATTCACGTGCTTTTAAAAAGTCAATTAAAATATTCCCATCAATTTTAACTTTGAAAATTATGTGATATCTAAACTACTATCATTTTTTAATATTAAAAGTAATTTTAAAAAAAATAATATATCCTAAATTCTATATATTAAATTTATATAAATTTTTTTAATATATAATTACTGACATTACGAGAACCACTGGTCTTAATATTTGAAATTAAATTTTATTTAATAGTTAGAAATTTCGGTCAGATTCTAAATAACATGTGTAGATTATATAAATTGATCAAATTACTATGATTTTATCAAATGATGTGTTCGAACTCTAACCGTATGTGCACATTTGTCTGCTTTAAGAAAAAAATTTTCAAAATTCTCGCGTGAACAAATGAGCCGCGTGATTAATATCAATTCGGCAGCTTGCGCCAACATTGAAAGAGACCGCCTTTGTCCCGTCCCAAAGCAACTGGAATTTCATCCCACATCAAAAGATTATTAAATTAGATTCTTTATCACGTGGGTTTAAAGAAAGACAGGTCCCTTCTAAATAAAATTACATTTTGATCCATCATTTTTAATTAAAATTTAAAAATAATTTTATTATTTTAAAAAATGACTTGATGAATTTGTAAATTAGGATTCCACGACATAAATGATCGTAGTAGACGAAAGATTTTGGCTTGATTAGTTTAACAAAATGCTCAATATTTAATTTAAATATAAAAACAAATTACAAATTAAGACCTCTTCTTGTAAAATTTCTGAAGAAAAATCATAAGAGAAAAAGACAAAAATTATTAAATAGAAAAACGTGCTGCCTAAAACTTTACAAGTAAACAAAATGTCAGCCACAATTAAAGATGGGTCAGTTTGGCCAGTTTTGATTTGAAAAGATTGATTTCCGATTTTTCGTAGATGCAAAGGACGGATTATAATTTTTTCGTTAACCTATTCATCTTGTCGGTTGATATTATTGATTTTTGATTTTTTATTATTCAAAATAGATATAAATTTCAAGTATAATTGATAAGTAATATAAGAAAAGATAATCTTTTTATTTTTCATCATAATAGTGAATATTATTAAATAGATAAATAGAGATACACAAATTTAAAATTTTACCTGCCTGTTTTGATTCAAAAAAAAAATTTTACCTGCTTTAAAGTAAAACCAATCTAAGTTATCATTGTAATTTATAATTTTTTATTTGTTAAATGATTTGATTTATATATGTATAAAATATAATAAATATAATATAATATCACAAATTAATTTAAATTGATTCAAATAACAGTAAATTAAAAAAATAATAAAATATATGTAATATAATTAGTACGAATTATTAAATAATTTTAATTAATTATGTTAAATTAAATAAAAATAAATTTAAAAATTATTTGAATTAGTTTAAATTTAATTATATTCAAATATCTTATAATTTTATGTATTTTTCAAATAAAAATTTAAAGTAAATTTTGTAAAAAAAAATTGTCATACATTATTAAATTTTAATGTTGTGAAATTAAATATTTAATTAAAAATAAAAATTCTTGTAAAAAAGTGATATGTATTTTTTTTTTTTTAAAAGAGAGTTTGAGATTGATAATGAAAAATGATTCTGTATTTTTTGTCATTAGCAAAATGTAATTTTTCTATTAATTTCATTACATTTAAATGATAAGGCGTTAAATATTTAATTTAAAATAATATTTAATTATAATATGATTTTTATTTGAAATTTTATTTAAAAAAAAAGTGGGTCCAATTTATGCTGGTAAGATGCCAAACAAAGAATAAATGCAAAAGGGGTAAAGGGTTTTCACCTGTACTTATCTTTTTTTTTTTATTACACTTTTTAATTTTTATTTCAGTAGGATTTATTTTGATAATTAAAAAATATTTATAATTATTTATTTAATATCACATTGTCTTTGAGTATCAATATAAAAGTATCATTTGACTAATGATTTAAGGATATAGATATCTAGCTTTTATTTAAATACTTAAATAAAATCATGGGACACTTTTTTTAAATAATTTTTTAGAAATTAATAATATTTAAATATGTTAAATAAAAAAACTTTTATTTGTAGTTTTTGTATTTATAATAAATTTTGGGTATTATTTTATTTTTATATATTAAAATTAAAAAATATGTAAGTTAAAATTTTTCAATTTCTTGATGGGTATTTTCCTAGTATAAATATATATGCAAGAGAAGAAGCATTAGAAGAAAAGTAGAGGTAACATATACAAATGGAGAACGAGGTGAGTAAGATCTTAATCTTGGGCGGAACTGGTTATATTGGCAAATATTTGGTGAAGGCAAGCGTCTTGTTGGGCCATAAAACTTATGTCTATGGTCGCCCTATCACCTCAATAACTCCTCCACCCAAGCTACAACTCCACAGGGACTTCCAGTCCATGGGAGTCACCATTGTTCATGTAAGAGCTCTCTCTCTCTTTCTCTACATTCTCTGGAAGCCACAACTAATATATTATATTCATGTTGAAATTTAACAGGGTGAATTGAACGAGCATGAAAAAATTGTTGCCCTACTTCGCCAAGTAGATGTAGTGATCTCAGCTCTAGCTTACCCTCAGGTTCTTGACCAACTCAAGATTATAGATGCCATCAAAGTTGCTGGAAATATCAAGGTATTTATCCATTTAATCATTCGCTTGATAAACAAAACTTTCTTTAATCATCTTTTCTTTTTTTCTTATATATAAACATATATCGATCTCAGAGGTTCTTCCCGTCGGATTTTGGGATTGAAGAGGATAGAGTGACTCCTTTACCACCATTTGAAGCTTTTCTTGAGAAGAAGAGAAAAATAAGAAGGACCATAGAAGCAGCTGGGATTCCCTTCACGTTTGTTTCTGCAAATTGCTTTGGTTCTTACTTTGTCAATTACTTGCTTCGTCCACGTGAGAAGAGACATGATGTTGATGTCTATGGCAGCGGTGAAGCAAAGAGTATGTATTATTTTTCCTTGCTGATCCTTGCAAGAGAAGCCCTTAATTTACAGAGATTACTGTAGACATAATTTGGGTTTAGGTAAAAATTGAGCGATTAATTAATATGCATGCATGCATGTTCATCAGCTGTTCTAAACTATGAGGAAGATATCGCAATTTACACCATCAAAGCAGCGGATGACCCAAGAACTCTGAACCGAGTTGTAATCTATAGGCCAGAGAAAAACATCATATCTCAGCTTGAACTCATTTCTCTGTGGGAGAAGAAAACTGGTCAGTCTTTGAATAGAGTTCATATCCCAGAGAAACAAATTGTGGAGCTGTCCGAGAGTAAGAGATACTATAATTCCCTAAATTTCAAAGAATTAATTACTCTTTCAACGTATATTTTTGTTGTTTACTAATTAATTGATGCTGCAGCCCTACCCGACCCACACAAAATTCCAGTGGCTATTATTCACAGCTTGTTTGTCAAAGGTGATATGATGAGCTATGAACTAGATAAGGATGATCTTGAGGCTTCAAAGCTCTATCCAGACTTTGAATACACTACTGTCGATCGGCTTCTTGATATTTTCCTTGTTAATCCTCCAGAGATTCCATTTGCCGCATTTGAATAAGCAAGGTTTCAGCTTTCAGTATTATTTTCTTCTTATTTGTAATACTCAATTTAAATCTATAATAATTAAGAATAATTTAAATTTTAATCACTTCAAAAATTTGCATGATGTATGAATTATAAGAGTTGAGCCAATAACCTGTTGCATCCAAATGAAAATTTGATTAAATCAAAAGTTATGTTTTTGTACTTTTTTTTTTTTAAATGACTATTTTTTTTTAAAATATGATATTTTTTTGTTGAAATAACAAGAAAACTTCATTAATTTATAGAGAACAAAGAAACAATGTGAGAAGGAGGGACATCAATCCAAACTCCTTGACCTGACTCAGAATGAGACGATGTTGCTAGAACATGAGCGACATTATTCGCAGATCTATGAACAAAAACACACTTTGCTTCCTCATAACTAGATAGAAGCAGTTTATAATCTTGAACCAAAAGACCAAAAGACGATAAATCATCCAACAAAGCACAATTAACTGACATCACAAGTACCTGAGCATCCAATTCGAAAAGAACTCGATCCCATCTACACTCTTTAATACAGCTCAATACTTCCCGAAATGCTATAGTTTCAGCACACTTTGCATCCATCTGGCTATAAAAAGAGCATGCTCTAGCAGCCACAAAACTCCCATCATCCTTCCGGATGACACAACCGAAACCTATCGAACCTCGTTGCAAGCTTAAAGAGGCGTCCATGTTCGCCTTGATCCAACCGTGCGGTGGAGGAGACCAGACCGAGCGAGCCGGATGGACAGTGGTGCTTACTGAGGAAACAACCCGGGCTGCTTTCCATTGCTGCAAAAAATTCAGAGTCATGAAGAACACACCACTCGCAGTCTGACCCTGACCCTTTCATGCAATATTGTTCCTATTTTGCCACAAAGCCCATAAGATCATTAGCATAAATGAGGCATTTTCCACATAAGCAGAATAGAAGACTAAAAAAACCACTCATTTAAAGAAGATGCAGAAGGCGCAAGCCAACCCAACGGCGAGGTTAACCAGCAGCTGCGGGCAAAAGAACACTGAATCAGAATATACAAGACATTCTTTTAATGGTGAGAATTTTATTAATATTTTTATATATAAATTTATTAATATATTTTATTTTTTAAATTAAAATTAAATAATAAAAAATATTCTAAAAAATATTTTTTATAAAAATTATTTTTTAAATATAAATTAACCGTAAATAAATTTTTAACAATTAAATATTTTTATAAAATAAATTTATGCATTTTACTATTGGGCTAAATCTCGATTGCATTGAGTTTACGAATTTAAAAGATTGTTTTATTATTTAAAAAAAAAAGCTTAATGAATACCAATTAGGAATTTACATAATAAATGACCCTAGTGGATGAAAGATTTTGGCTCCATTAATTTAAAAAATCTTGAACTATTAATTTAATCATAAAACAAAATCACAACTGTAACAGCCCGGAAACCGATACCCCTCTGTAACGGCCCGAACCGCCACCGGCGCTAGAATCCAGATCGGTTTAAGGCCGCCGGGACCCGTAGCAAGCCAAACATACCTCCTATCACCTGGTCAAATCCCATACATGATCAAAAGCTTAACATAAAAACTTAAACATCTGATATATATCCCGAGCCTGACCTGTATGCAACATATCTGAAAACATAAAGAACCCCCTACTAGAGCCCTCAACAAAACTCTAGCTGGGTTAACATAACATACATCAAGCTGGGATCACATCCAAAGAACTAGAACCTAACCTGTGCATGCATCAGACCACAAACATAAGACCTCCACTAGGGTCCTCATCAAACTCTAAAGTGGTAAACAACACATGCCACAAGTTCAGTTCAACACAACTCAACATTAAAACTTTACATAACATACATCATGTATTAACCAGGGACTAACCAAGTCTTAGGGCCAAGCACAGTACTAATCCATAAACATAACTTCACTTAACTTTATATTACATCCTCTTATAAAACATTATATCCAAGTATAATACATGTCCACACTAAAAGTACTAATCTAATACTATTACATAAGCAAAACCTTTACTCTTGACGTCTTCCTGTCCTACCACTGACCTGCAAAACTGGGGTTAGGGGAGAGGGGTGATGTAACGACCCGAAAATCGGACCGCTACCGGCGCTAGGATCCAGATCGGCTTAAGGCCGCCGGGACCCGTAGCAAGCCTGACATGTAACCTGTAAACCTGTTTAATCCCATACATGATCAACAATCATACATAAAAATTAAAACTTTCCTTTTCATCATACACCATACTCAACCTGTGCATGCACTAAACATAGCATAACTTAAACATTAATCCCTCAGTGGGATCTCATCATTTGCCCTAATGGGCGATACATCAGAAGTTGAGTTGGAAAAACATAAACATCAATAGACATCAAGATCATGTATATAACAAAAGGGATTACAATAGACTATGGTCAAGCACACTTCTAAACCTTAATACCATCATTGTACAATTGTCATGTCCACAATCTAACTTATTACATAAACATACTTCAAAACTCTGGCTAACCTCCTGGTCTACCCTGTACCTGCACATCTGGGGTTAGGGGAGAGGGGTGAGCTACAAAGCCCAGTGAGCAGAATAGTAAAACATTTAAAAACATATGATAACATGAAATGCATCACATCACAGCTAAACACATCAAGGATGAATTTGTCACCAATAGTCCCCTACATGGACCAACTGTGCCAGGGGCGTAGAATGGGCCTCACTGGTCTTTCTCTTACATAACATAACATAACATGGTCCAACTGTGCCAGGGGCGTAGAATGGGCCTCACTGGTCTTTCTCTTACATAACATAACATAACATGGTCCAACTGTGCCAGGGGCGTAGAATGGGCCTCACTGGTCTTCCGTACCGTATCATAATCATCATAGTATAGGGGGACTAATGGATCATTCAACATCCATCCACATCATCAAACATAATATGCAATGCAACATATTCGTGAGTCTAATGCAACACCCTATTATCTCATGGCATTCATGATGCGTGAATCATGCTAAACTGATTTATTTATTTAAAAGCATAAGAGTTATTCCACTCACCTCTGGCTAGCTCTGACGCTAACTGAAGCAGCTGACTCACTGCTGGGGTCCTCGGTTCCTCGGGTCCAAACCTACACAGGTGGACTCAAATGAGGGACCAACATACTAGAACATAACTCTAAAAACATCCCCCAAAAACCCCCTAAAACATCACAAAACATCCATGCAAAACATGCAAAGGAAGGCTGGACAGGGCAGGTTCGGCGGCACCTTCGGCGGCCGAAAGTCCCTCCAGAGCCGAAAGTCAGGCACTTTCGGCGGCACCTTCGGCGGCCGAAAGTCCCAGACAGAGACGAAAGTCTCTTTTCGGGGGCAAGCTTCGGCAGCCGAAAGGCCTGCCTCCACAGCCATGTTCGGCGGCCGAAAGTGCCTTCGGCTGCCGAACCTGGTTTCTGCCAAAGGGCGGAAACTTGGCTCCTTTATGCACATTTGCCTCCCAACTCTTCCAACATGCATATAACTCATTCAAATCATGCAAATATACATACATTGGCTCCTAGGGGCTTCAAACTAACTTAAACCCCAACTACAACACACAACAACAACACAATCCAACCTACATTGCTCAAAACATAACATTAACTCAAAAACCTAACTATGAGCTAAACATGCATTCTACCCCATAAAACAACTTAAAACTTACTTAAAACATACAATGAGCTTAAGATCGGCTCTTACCTCTTGAAGATCGAGAGAGAGACGTCCTAAACTCGAAGGTGGGAAATTTTGAGTTCTTGAACCTCAAAGCTCCAAAACTTGCTAAAAACTCGAAAATCTTCAAGACAAGATGAAAACTAGTGAAAAACTTGAAAGATTTGAAGGAAAGAACTCAAGGATGGTGAGGAATGGCGGAAGGACTCACCTTGGCCGAAAATGGGGAAAAGCTCGCCCGTTTTCGGCTAAGGGACCCTTTTATAGTGGCTGGTCAGGCCACGTTCGGGGGCCGAAAGTGCCTCCGCATGCATGCCATGTTCGGCGGCCGAACTTGAGTTTCGGCGGCCGAACCTAGACTTCCCCCACTCATGCTTTCGGGGGCCTAACGTGCCTCCAAAACGCATGCATGTTCGGCGGCCGAACTTGACTTTCGGCGGCCGAACCTGGGTTTTCCTCCAAGGACTTTTTTATTCAAAAACTCATTTCCTTTTCATTCAAAATCATCAAAAACATTAAAACATTTCATGAAAACATGGTTTTACCCTTCTAGAGGCTTCCGACATCCGAGATTCCACCGGACAGTAGGAATTCCGATACCGGAGTCTAGCCGGGTATTACAGGTGAGCTAAAAAGCCCAATGAGTAGAAACAAAGAAAACAGTTCATTAATTACATGCTTTCATGGAATGCGTCACAGCACAAACAAATCATATCACGGATTGGACCTAACCCCAAAACATCCCTTCCAGTCTCAGTATGCCCGGCCCGGCCGGGTCTCACAACCTTCGTATGCCTGGCCCGGCCAGGTCTTACAACAACTGTATATGTATGCCTGGCCCGGCCAGGTCTCACAACATCTCTAGGGCTAGTGGGGTCATCCTTGGTCCAATCTCCATCAACAGTAAATAATGCAATGCTTCATATTCGTGTAACTAGTGCAATCAACCTATTACATATAAACATGATGCATGAGCATGCTTTAGGCATTTGATTTCATAAAATAAAAGATTAAGTTTAGTTCTACTCACCTCTGGCAGACGCTGGACCGACTCTGCAACTGCTAACGCTGATGGCCTCCTCGATCCCTCGGGTCCGATCCTACACAGGTGGACTCGAATGAGGTGCCAACACACTCTAAACTACTCCTAAACAACTCCCCAAAAACCCCCTAAAACATCACTTAAACATGCATAGAAAACAACCTTGAAAAGGCTGGACAGGGCACTTTCGACGGCACCTTCGGCGGCCGAACCCTCCCTCCAGAGACGAAACTCGGGCACTTTCGGCGGCACCTTCGGCGGCCGAAAGTCCCACTCCAGAGACGAAAGTCAGGCACTTTCGGCGGCCGAATCCTTCCTTCGGCGGCCGAAAGTCTGCTTTCAAGCCAAAACTCAGCTTTCGGGGGCAAGGTTAGGCGGCCAAACCATGCATCCACAGACAGGTTCGGCGGCCGAAGCCACTTTCGGCGGCCGAACCTGAGTTCTTCCCAGAAGGGCAGAACTCAGCTTCTCATGCATTCAAGCCTCCCAAACCTTCCAAACACCCCAAAACAAGCACCCAACCTTACCAAAACATGCATAAACCTTAAACCATGCATAAAGGAGCTTAACAACTAGATTAAACTCCAAAAACAACATTAAAACATACCTAGATAGTTTATGACCCACATAGGCCAAAACCATCAAAACAACTCAAATCCTCACATACTCTTTCCCAATCATGCATACTCACTCCCACAAGCATAAAGGAGCATAAACTAACATAAACTCCTCAACACAAACATCACATAACATACATTGGGCATAAAAACCCACATAAATCCTAACATACATATCTACCCATACTCAACCATTAAAACCTTCATAAAACTTCAAAAGACACTAGGAAAGCAAAGATCTACACTTACCTCTTGAAGATCGAGGGTTGCGTGATCTCTAACTCGGAGGTGTGGAGAATCCAAGCTCCAAAAGCTCCAAGCTCCCAAAACTTCGATCTAAGCTTTAAAACTCTTCAAAACAACCATGGAGCTCATGAAAACATGGAGGAGATGAAGAAAAACGTGAAAACGGCCAAGGGAGGACAAAAACTCACCTGAGCTCGAGAATGGGGAGAAAAATCGCCCATTTCTGATCTGAGGGCCCTTTATAGGTGGCCTGGTCGAAGACCTTCGGCAGCCTAACGTGCCCCCTAAACTCATGCATGTTCGGCGGCCGAACTTGAGGTTCGGCGGCCGAACCTTGGCTCGTTCAAACAAGACTTTCGGAGGCCAAAGGCGCTCCCGAAGCCTTTCCATGTTCGGCGGCCGAACTTCACTTTCGGCGGCCGAACCTGACAAATGCCTCATTGGTCTTTTCTTTTCAAAACTCAATTCCTTTTTCGTTTAAAACCATAAAATCAGTAAAAACATTTTAGAAACACATTTTACCCCTCTAGAAGCCTCTGGCATCTTCAGAATTTCATATTCCAATGGAGATTCCGCCGGAAGGCTGGGATTCCGATGCCGGAATCTAGCCGAGTATTACAACAACTAATGGGGTAAAACCTTCCCCTTGCAAATTTTTTCAAGTAAAATTATTAGGAGAAAAATACAAAAGAAAATATTAACCAAAAAAAAAAAATTTAATGCAAAAATATTTCAAGAAAGGTACAGTAAAGAGATAAAGTCCGTATATATAAGGAACAAATGAGAGCCACAATTGAACTTGGGGCATGTAGACTAGGGTTTCTCTCAGAAAATATTTTTAATTATTTTTTATATCTTTAGCATTAAAAATATTCAGAAAAATTATTATTTTTTATTTAAAGAAAAAATCAAATAAGGTATTAAGATTTTAATATATAAATTTATTAATATATATATATTTTTTAAAAAAATTAAAGTTAAATAATAAAAAACAAATTATTTTATATAAAATATTTTTCATAAATAATATTTTCTTTTTTTTGAAATCAAAATAATATTTTCAAATAGAAATTATTTTAAGTAGACGATGTAACCTTAATCTTAAATTGATTTGAAAATATCAGCTTCAGTTTGTTGAAAGATTGAATTTGAATCGACACGTATGTATTCATTTTCAAGATGTCATTTTCAAATCAAGTTTAGAGATTTTTTTTTTTAAATAAAAATTTATAATGTGATTTTCCTTATTTCATTTTAAATTTTATAGATTAATTTATATTAAAATGGCATTTATAATATTATATTATTAATAGATAATAATAATTTTTTAATATTATAAAAATATTAATATTATAAAAAAATATAATTATTAATTAAAAAATAAAAATATAATAAATATATTATAATTTTATTAATTTTTATTTTAATATTTGAAATTTAATTAATTTGTATTGAATCAATATCTTGTAATATAATAATTTTATAATATCTAAAAATTATTATTATTTATTAATAGTGAAATATTATGTATATTATTTTAAATTATATAATTTAATGGATCGAAAGTAGATAGATTTTTCTTTTATAATTTTTATATTAATTTAATATTTACATGAAAATGTCATAATTTTGATCAAAATTCATGTCCAATTTTGATAATATAGATTTTTACTAAAAGATGAAAATTCAATAACTTATTAATACAAAATAAAGTATGAAAAGAAAACATTCCTTAAATTTTGGAGATGGTAAATAAAAATTATGGGCTTCATATTAAAAAATTCTTAAAATTTATATTTTTTTAACCGAATAAATAATTTGCCTGCTCCTTCAATTTTTAAATTATAAAATAACTTAATTCAGTGCAATTAGCATACATTGCTATAGTACATGAGTTAAAAAAATTTTTACTGCAGTACATAAATTAAATTTTTCTATAATTTAAAAGTTAAAAAGATAAACATATATTTATCGATAAGAGATTAAATTATTTACAATTTAAAAATTGAAAATAAAAAAAATAAAAAAAATAAAAATAAAATAGATGGATAAACTTATAAATATTCCGTTAATAAATACTTTTTGATATTGAATTAGTGTTGGATTTATTAAATTGACATTGAATTAATTTTGAGATTGTTAAATTGACATAAAATTAATTGAGTTTGTTAAATTGATATTGAATTAGTTAATTTGATATTAAATTAGCTTTGAATTTATTAAATTGATATTAAATTAGCGTTGAAATAGTTAAATTAATATTAAATTAGGGTTGAGATTGTTAAATTGATATAAAATTAATATTAAAAACGTTGAATTCACATTGAATTAGTATTGAATTTTTAAAATTGATGTTGAATTAGTGTTGGAATTGCTAAATTAATAGTAAATTAGTGCTGAGTTTTTTAAATTAATATTGAATTTATTAACTCTATTTGGCTTTTTTGAATTAAATTGATATTGATTTATATGAATTTATAATGCAATTAATATTGTTGAAAATATGTAAAATTTTCTAATAAATATATCTCGTCACTAATTTTGTATCTGAATATAGTTCGTTACTTTTTTTTAAAGATTTTAAATAAAATTATAATTAAAATTACTCTATTTATCCGATAAAATTAGGACGAGCAATGAATTTTTTGACAGAATGTTATGTCAAATAATCTGTGATAAATATTTATGGCCGCATCAGAAATTAGTAAAAAAAATTAGCAATATAACTTTTAAGTAATAGATTGTGATCGGTCGGAAATGATAAGGATATAATTTTCATATTAATTTAATATTTGCATGAAATTGTCATTTTGAATTTTGGTTAAAAATTCATGTCCAATTTTGATAATGTAGATTTTACTAAAAAAATGAAAATTAAACAACATATTAATGCAAATTAATGTTAAAGCTTGAAAAGAAAAGCAATTTAAAAAAAAAAAAAAAGCTTGAAAAGAAAACGATCCTTAAATTTCGAAGATGGTAAATAAAAATTTTGGGCTTCATATTAAAAAATTCTTAAAAATTTATAATCTTTTTATAAAAAATTATTTTATTCTATTTATTCTTTTTGTTTTTTCAATTTTTAAACAGTAAAATAATTTATTGCAACTATTACTTACAGTCATAGCCATGAATAGAATTATTTTAAAATTAAAAATGTGATATACACTCATTATCATGTAACGGAAATTAAATTATTCATAATTTAAAAATTAAAATTAAAATTAAAATTAAAATTAAAAAAATAAATAAGATGAAAATAAAGTTAAAGGAGTAAAATGATTTTTATAAAACTATTTCAGCATCTGTTTCTCTCCGCAGATTAAAAATTCTTAATATGCCTTTCCCGCACCCTCTCTTTAGTGCGATAGAGCAAAAGAAAAATATTATAATATATTAAATTTGAATATTAATAATTCAAATCACATCAATTATTTAAATACGATAGAATTTTAATTATAATAAGATATTATCTTTACCTATATCATATATAACTGTTTATATAAAGTTCACAATCGTTATAATAAGATATTATGTCCTTTCAATAGTCAATTTAATTATTTATTTAATATATATACTGATTTAAAAATAAAATAAATTATCAGCACTCATAAATTTAATCTGATAGTGCATCTGAGTAAATCTGAAAAATCTCAAATCTCTTGATCCCAATTCCCAATTCCAGATTACCAAATATTTTATATAAACAATATCACAGATGGAGTAGATATATATCCGAAAAAATGATATAATGTAAACTAACATCATGGTGAGAGCAGGAATAAACACATGATGTGATTTCAATAGCTAAATATCTCATATGAACAGTTAGAATTAAAAAAAAATTGAGACAATGCATTGAATTATAAGAGTGGAGAGTTGAAACCATAAATACTTGCATTGCATCCAATGAGGCCATCTATGTGTGAAGTACCAAAAATGAAATCCAGAGTTTTGGTACACCAAATTGGAAAATTTATTAATTAATAGTACATAGATTTAATAATCAATAGAATTTGGCAATTCATTAAATTAATAACTAACTATTTTTATTCTAAAATATTTATATTTTTTTTTTCATTTTCTATGAAAATTAAATTTAAGAATTTAAAAGGTACTTTCATAATTTTAAAAAATGACTTGAGAAGTTTATAAATTAGGATTTCGAGAATTTGTTGAAAGATAAGATTTTGGCTTGATTAGTTTAACAAAATCCTGAATATTTAATTTAACTTTAAAATAAAATCACAATTAATAGTGTAAAAAAATTAAAAATATATAAAAATCGTTAATTAGAAAAACTTATATAGTATCAAATCTTTGAAGACAAAGAAAAAAATAAAATAAATTTTAAATTTATTTATATATACTTACCACTAGATTAAAGCTGCGAGTATTTATTATTCACAAGATTAGTTTTACTTATAATAAAAAGAAAAAATAGAATAAATAACACGGTTTCTAGTTTTACTTATAATAAAAAAAATTCATAATGTATCCTATCCTATATGCAAATACGTAGGTTTCATTTAGATCTCATCACTTGTTTTCAGAAAAAATTTCCCTATAAATATTACCCAAAGAGCAAGCATTAGAAGAAAAGGGAAGAGGTAATATAAATGGAGAACGAGGTGAGGAAGATCTTAATCTTGGGCGGAACTGGTTATATTGGCAAATATTTGGTGAAGGCAAGCGTCTTGTTGGGCCATAAAACTTATGTCTATGGTCGCCCTATCACATCTATAACTTCCAGTCCATGGGAGTCACCATTGTTCATGTAAGAGCTCTCTCTCTCTTTCTCTACATTCTCTGGAAGCCACAACTAATATATTATATTCATGTTGAAATTTAACAGGGTGAATTGAACGAGCATGAAAAAATTGTTGCCCTACTTCGCCAAGTAGATGTAGTGATCTCAGCTCTAGCTTACCCTCAGGTTCTTGACCAACTCAAGATTATAGATGCCATCAAAGTTGCTGGAAATATCAAGGTATTTATCCATTTGGCTTGATAAAGCATAATACAAAACTTTCTTTAATCAGCTTTTCTTTTTTCTTTTTTTTTCTTATATATAAACATATATCGATCCCAGAGGTTCTTCCCGTCGGATTTTGGGATTGAAGAGGATAGAGTGACTCCTTTACCACCATTTGAAGCTGTTCTTGAGAAGAAGAGAAAAATAAGAAGGGCCATAGAAGCAGCTGGGATCCCTTCATGTTTGTTTCTGCAAATTGCTTTGCTTCTTATTTTGTCAATTACTTGCTTCGTCCATGTGAGAAGAGACATGATGTTGATGTCTATGGTAGCGGCGAAGCAAAGAGTATGTTTTATTTTTCCTTGGTGATCCTTGCAAGAGAAACCCTTAATTTACAGAGATTACCGTAGACATAATTTTGGTTTAGGTAAAAATTGAGCGATTAATTAATATGCATGCATGCATGTTCATCAGCTGTTCTAAACTATGAGGAGCGGTGGATGACCCAAGAACGCTGAATCGAGTTGTAATCTATAGGCCAGAGAAGAACATCATATCTCAGCTTGAACTCATTTCTCTCTGGGAGAAGAAAACTGGTCAGTCTTTGAATAGAGTTCATATCTCAGAGAAGCAAATTGTGGAGCTGTCCGAGAGTAAGAGATAATTAATTATAATTCCCTATATTTCAAAGAATTAATTAAATAACCCTTTTAATATTTGTCTTTATTATTCATTGGGTGCTGCAGCTCTACCTCATCCACAAAATATTCCAGTGGCTATTCTTCATAGCTTATTTATAAAAGGTGATCTGATGAGCTATGAACTGAATGAGGATGATCTTGAGGCTTCAAAGCTCTATCCAGATTTTGAATACACTACTGTCGTTCGGCTTCTTGATGTTTTCCTTGTTAATCCTCCGGAGCTTGCACTTGCGGCATTCGAATAAGCTATAGATTTCAGCTTTAATTATTATTTTCTTCTTATTTATAATACTTAATTTAATTTCGTAAAATCTTCACTGCTACGTAATGGATATTTAGTAAAATTATAGCTTTATATATATAGATTATAATTATAAATTAATAGTAACTTAACCATGTATAAAAATCATTGTTAAGATAATTTTATTAAATATAAAATAAATTAATATTAGAATATATTTAAACAAATTATTAATTAATTATCTGAAAAAATAATCTCTTAATTTTAAAACATACATTAATACTTTTTTAAAATTAAAAAAAATTCTACTAATTAATTATTTTATTAATTTTAATTATTAAATATTTTATTATTTAATCTCTAGAAAAACTCTTTAAATTTTATAAAAATATCTATTAATTAATTCTTTTATATTAAAAATATTTTAAATTTTTTATAATATTTAATAAATAAAATTAATAAAAAGAATGAGTATTAAGCTTTTTAAATTATTAGAGATATTTTAATATATTTTTTAAAATTAAGAGATTAATTAATAAATTTTTTAATATTATAAATACTAAATAATAATGTTTCTAATATATTATTATATTTAATAAAAATAAATTTTTTAATAAAATAATTTTAAATTATTGCTTTATTTAATAAAATATAAAATTATAATAATAAATTTATATGTTATTATCTTTTTAAAAAAAATAAATAATAATTTTAAAACAGTATTAAAAAAGCAAAAATTATAGTATAAAATTTCATTTGATGCTCATCTAAATTTGTGATGATGGTTAGAATTAAAAAGTTGAGGTGCTTGCATCCAAGGAGCCCATATGTGAATGTAAGGAACTTTGGTACACCATATTTATGAATTAATAACACATTGAGAATCCATAGAATTTGATGCTTCATTAAATTAAAAACTGAAAAAAATATATTTTAATAGAGATATATATAATTTTTCTCGTTAAATTTATGAATTTAAATTGGTTCTTTTACGATTTGAAAAAATGAATAATGAATTAACCAATTAGGAATGCACAAAACAAATTATTTCAGTGAATAAAAGATTTTAGTTTAATTAGTTTAAAAAATCCTGAACATTTACCTTTCTTTTGAAATTTATAATTTTGTAAAAATTCAATTTAATTAAATTTTTTTATATAAAATTTTTATTTAAAATATAAAAATTTAAAAAAAATTTAACTTGAAAAAGATAAAATTGGAGAAAACTTTTTTCATGCAAAATCTTTCAAGAGAAAAATTATTAGGAAAAGGATAACAAATTGTTAACCTGAAAATTATATAAATACCAAAATTTTTCAAGAAAAGTAAAGCATTAACTTTTTTGTTTTATTTTTTGAATAAACATATTTTATTTGTTTAGTCATATAAACATTCAAATAAGTACCGTTGCGAATTGATGTAGTTATATAGCATTTATATATATATATATATATATTTAATTTTTAATATATTTTTCTTTCTTTAAAAAAATAATTTACTTTATTAAATTGATTAGAAAATTTTTTTCAATAGTAATATAAAAATTGGGTTAAGCTAGAATTGACAAAATCAAAAGAATAAAATAAAATTGAAAGAAGAGGCAAAGTTTAAGTTTTTTTTTTTTAGTTATTAGGCAAAAATTATGTGAAGAAGAGATGTCAAATTTTCGGCCTCAAATTTTATAGGTCCATATTGCAAAGCCCATTGTGAATCTCTTTTGTGGTAATCAGCCTCAAGTAATTGGGCCTGGTGTTAATAAAGGGCTTGACAAGGACTTCTTACCAATTTTTTTTTGTGGAGATGGGATTTTCAATACCTAATAAAATATAAAACCCAATTGTTTCCAAAATAAGGGTTGGAAGTTGGAGGTGTTGAATCCGCTACATCTCAATATTTAATTAAATATATTTATTATCAAGTTAAACCCATGAATACTGATCGTTGGGGTTACCATTGAAATTGAAAGAACCTTGCAGCTCCTTCTGAAAGAAAATAGTGAGCTGAAAAAGGCAGGACATTTTAGAAACTTGAAAGAGACTGGTCATGGTATAAAAGTGAGAGTTGGTGCTCCTATTTCTACCAGCCTTTCAAAGGCAAATCACCCAGTAAAATTGGAGGAGGAGGTGCTGCTGCTTTTGGAAAAGCAATTGGCAAAGTGTTTTCCTGTTTTTGTGAGTAGTAAGATAACTTTGGCTAACAAAAGTGCTTACAAATGTATCCTCTGAAAATCCCATCAGTTTCGTATTAAATTTCCACATAATGCAAAACAATTATAAATATAGCACAGAAATTAGTTTAGACCCTATATGATAAAAGAATGGCCTAATTAATTGGTCAGATATATAAAGGGAGGCTTAACATGGATCACAATCAAAGAGAAGAAATACCCATAAAATAAAAGTGAGTGACCAATCAAAATGACAATAATAATTGATATCCACCTTAAATTTTCTGGGCAAAAAGGTGAGAACAATATCAGTAGAAATAAAATGTTTGAATACATAAGATGGGAGGAGCGTGGGAGAAACAATCATGAGATATTTTCACAAAATAAAATGCTTAGTGTTTTTAATTATAATTTCCACTACTTCTACACCTTCTCCCTCACAATCACAACAACTGCCGGCTAATGACTAAACATGTGGGGCTTTTTCATACCATATCTGTTTCTAATATACAATTCTCCACTAGAGGCTTCTTCTCTTTAAATGGAAGAAAATGAAAATAAATAAATAAAGAATTAGTTGCCAAGCCAACTGTGACATCCCAATTATGAAAGAAAAAGACTTGCTGGTATAATTAATGATTTGTTAATGGCATGCTATAAACAAGGCGCAGAGCCAGAGCAAGAAGAAGCCGACGAAGAAAATCATAGGACAAAGTCAAAAGTGGTGTTAAGTGTTAACCGAGTCCAGGTTTCCTTCACGTGAATTGTATCAAAGCTAAGATCTATCATGTGATAAACAGATAGAGGTAGAAGAAGAACCAACTATTTAATTGGAAAAAAAAAAGGACAGAGAAAAATAATGCCCAGAAATATAATAATGGCAGAAGAAAATTTATAATGGTTGTGGCAGAAGAAAAAAAAAAGGGCATCCCATCATTTCTAACTATAGGACATGGAAGGCTACATTCAATTAAAGAAAAAGAATTTAATAATGAAACTCTAGCAAATAAACAATCACATCTATGTTAATGTGGGGATGAGCAAGTTGCTTCTACAAGTGTTCTAGTCAATAAACTGTATGTGCTACTTGATAATATACTATGTAAAGGGGAAAACAGTCTTTAAATCTGTTGTATATGATCAAAAACAAATCTTGCAGTTGGAAGATCTTATGATCATTATTTCATAAATTATGGGGTAGATGTTCATCATCCTGTTCATGAAAATTGAGCACATAATCATTGTTTCTATTTTTTTTTTCCAGTGCTTGGGACCCTGCAGGCTGCAAGATAAGAATCAGGAGGGCATCACAGATGCAATTCTCAAGCATTCAAAGGCCAAAAAGCATGCTGGCCCTCGGCTATTCATGGCGTAGCAAACTTCACTTATTAAAATGCAACTTGTTGAACTGAATTATGCAAAGTAAGAATGCCGTACATCTTTTTTTTGTTTTTGCATAGAAATAATAGCGAGGAAGAAAACAAAAAGCAGTTTCTTTGTAGGCTATACTTTGCTGCCAAATAAATACAGCTACAACTATGGACTATGGTAATTTTGGTTATTTCATTGAAGAGCAACACTATAGCAGGAAAAGGGAGAAAAATTAAACAAATGCTCTGGACAAAAGACGCCATTCAAAAGCATGCACCTTCTTGGTTCAAAGAGAAAGAAATATATGAGAAATCTCAGCCTATAACCTTAAAATTGCTTGCTTTGTAGGGCTATATTAGAAACATAAACATGCAGCATACTTTAACCTAGTGGAATCCGAGGCCTCTCATTCGCTGTTCTTGTCTATATTATTGCAAGCATCATCACTTGACAAGGGCTCTTTTTCCCAGATAACCTGGTGTAAGCCTCTACACCATCACAACCTAGCCAGAAACCAAAGCTCAGAAAATTTCTGATCATATGCAAAAGCCCATGTGTAAATGCACAGCATTTTTTTCTATAACAAAATTGAAAATGGATGAATAATTAGCCACCATTTCATGGAGGTAGTGTTTGAGCAAGTTTATCAATTATGCACCGGCATGAAATCTTAGATCAGCAGAGTTTTCACGTCCAGGATTCAAAAAGTTCACTGTACCAACACCAATAAACAATCTTGAAGGGGATATTTTGAATCACCATTGCTTAAATGAAAGGCATCATCCACCGAATCCATGGTTAGCGTCCTAAAAATCTAAACCTTATCCAACTCTACCTATAACCCACTCAAATGTACAATTATTATCCAAGATAAAATGGCAAGCTTCCACAGAACTTCAGGTGCATGCCAACTGATCCAATCTTTTATACACAAGAACCAAAGAAGCAAACTACAGTTAGTTTAGTGCATGCACACGCATAAAGAGAGAGAGAGAGAGAGAGAGAGAGTTTCAGGGTTAATTCAAACTACATTGCTCAATGTACGCCAAAAGTGTAATATAAGCACAGCATATTCATACCTACAATTTTCACATACAGAGATCATATTGAAGTAAATGGCTACAAACTCAAAGCTCTTACAACATTCATCTAGTTGCATATGTGCACCCTTCAAAGCATATGCCTCAATAAAACAAGTAGCAGATGCATTTTAATTATCAGTTAAAGAACAGAACAGTCGAATTATTGTAGTGAATAATCGACCAAGGATGGGTGTCATAGTAGCAATCCAACATGAAATTCAGCTCCATTGAGACAGCAATCCCATTTCAGGCCAAGTGTAAAGCAAAATTTGTTTCTCGTTCTCCAATCCGAAAGAACTTGCACATTCACCCTCCCCCTGAATGTTTGTCATTTCACTGAAAAGTCGATTTATATAATGTTAAACCAAAAGATATTGCTTTGTGCAAACAAATTAATGAGCAAAAACTATATATAATGCCATACACTGGATTACAATTACACAGCAGGCATGCAAGTAACATTATGCACAAAGAGTACAGTAAAGGCATATAGCAAGTTAGCAACTTTTAAGTGAAATTGTTCAACTGATACATAACCTAATAATATTGATTTAGTCAATAATTGATCCCAACGTTGTCAGCCAAACAAATACATTCTCCAACTTCAATATATACAGAGATAGCCCCATGTTTTCTATAATCAGTGTGCTTCCACTCATAACAAACGGAATAAACATTATAAAGCAATTGGCATGCATCACAGAATCAACGATACTATTGCATTTGCAAATGGCATGCTTCTAATCTCCACTACCTTCAACAAAAACTTCTAAATAAGACACTCAAAGACAAAGAAAAATTTACAGCCATTTTGCGTGGTGTAAGCTAAGCATCAAAGGTCTTACAAGGTATTACAACATACTCGCAAAATTACCTTAATTCCATTGCTCTCTTCAGAATGAGTTCATCTCCAAGCAGTAAGTCCTCCTCTTCACCAGCATCTTTGCGGCAGTACCATAAGGCTCCTCAAATGCATTAGAAACCCAAGATGCATCGGAGACCTGCTTGGCAGTAGACTGCTCGCTAGGTCTAATAGCAACCAAAGTTGCCCCTTTCAACACAACTCCATCAGGCAATTCCAAGTGAGGTGCATACCAAAGTCGCATATTCAGAGCAGGCACAAGCGTCCTCTTCGATGCAGAAGAAGCTGATAAGGGCTTCACCCTCAACTCCTCCAGTTGCTCCCTATTCATACACAGGATTCCCTGCCCATCTGCATCAGTCAGAACCAAGCTATCAAGAGTCTTGTGCTCAGCTATTATGGGTTGAAGCAAGTAATGCCTCGCAGAGGCAGCAATCAAGGAACTAATAGTCCACACAACCCTCAATTTCAAGCCTCCATTGGTGTAAAATGACTCAGGTATGCTCCCATTATCATCACCGCCACCATTAGCATTAACACCATCGTTGTGGTGGTTATTAAAATCCCCACAAGCCCCATCAGAACCGTTCTCTTGCAAGACAGAACAACTCTTGTTATGTCCATTGCTGATTACCGAAGCAGCACCTAGAATAACACATTTATCGAGTGTAGATCCGAAATCAGCCCTCCATTTCAAAAGCACCCCATCATCAATACCCAATTCCCCGCTAGGCAACTCGATCCGTAAAAACCGAATTTCGTTAAAATTCTTAAGAACCTGAGTAGGGGAATGGTGGGTAACGCCGCCTTGATCCATTTCCCCATCGTCCTCGTTCCCAACAGAAAGGGAAGAAGACGACGAAGCAGAACTTGATGAAGAAGAGGGAGAAGGAAAAAACCCATTCCGCGAAGGGTAAGAATTTAACATATCTCTTCTGGGTCCAAGCAGCTGACCGAGAGCCTGAAAAGGCTTAACAATGCCACCAAACACCAACCGGAAAATAGAGGATAGCCCAGAAGACGAACTGGATGACCGAGATTTCTCAGAGGAAGACGAAGGCGAGGTGTCGTCATCAGAAATGACGCAATCGACTCGCACAACAACGTTATCTACTTGCGGGACGAGAGAGTGGAAACGGCGTGAAACGACGCAGCATCGGCCAAGAGCCTTGACATCTCCAATTTTGTTAAACACGAGCAAGAGAAGAGAGTCTGGAATACGGTCGAAGTGGTCGATTGAGAGAGACTCCGGCTCCGGGTAGATTCTGGAGGTCGGATCTGGGCGGAAGGAACTCATATCTAGAACACGACAGAATTATTTCCCAAAAGGAGAAAAATCAGAGATCTGGGATTCACAAAGCAGCAGAAACAGAAAAAAACAGCAGCAGCAGCAGCAGAAGAAGAAGAAGAAGAAGAAGAAGAGAAGAAGAAAAGGGCAGATCTCAAGTAAAGATAAGAGCCCAAAAAGAGCAAACAAAAGCTAATAGCTACAAGAAATGGTGAGGTGCATCAGATAGAGAAGAAGAAGAAGAAGAAGAAGAAGAAGAAGAAGAGATAGATCCACGATTTTGTCTTTACAGAGGAAGAAGAGAGAGATGATATTATTGTGCGCGTAAAAGGAAAGGGGAAGGAAAAGTGGAAAAGATGCCCTCTCTGTATCAGAATTTTCTTATTTTAGTTATTGGCTTTCATTTTAATCAACCTTTTTTTTTTTTTTTTTCATTTTTCTCTCGTTTTTTTTTTTCTTCAAAATAATAATAATAATAATAATAATTCTCGATTGGCAGTGTTTAATGTGTATTATTTACTTATTTTTCTATTTAATATAACACATAATAATTTTTTAATAATTGAGTGATTTATTTCAGAAGCAAAATCAGATTTTCTTTTTATAAAGCAATGCTATGTGATTAAATTTATGATTAAAAAATTTTATAAATGTTGAAATTCTATATACATGTCGACTAATCAAAATTGACAAATTCACTCCAAAAATTAAATAAATAAATCAAGAGTTGTAAAAAAACAGCTGGCTTTTTTTTAAAAAAACTGGGAATAATCAAACTTCTATTCAAAAATTAAGACTGAATCAAAATTTATTTAAATTAAAATTAATTAAAATCAACTTAACGAAAATTAGCATTCAATTAGATGATAATTAGTCAGTTCAATTATAATATTACATAAAATAATAATAATAATAATAAGAGGACATCACTATATTTTAATTTGGATCAATACTATATTTTAAAATATTTATATTAAAAAATTATGTCATCAGTTTATTAATAATTGTGATTAAATTTAATCAAAGTGAAATATATATATATATATATATATATATATATAAATAATAGATATGGTTAGAGTGTAGCGAACACAATAGACAGGTAGGGCATGGAATTGTGGTGGTGCTCAGGTGGGGTATGGCTACTGCTCTGGCCCACTCCTCTGCTCGAACCCAACCCATAAGTATGTGACTCATGGTTTAAGGCCCAAGCCCATCTGTGTTCTTCCAAATCCCTAAATTGAATTTTCCATCAATTTTTACAAATTTCATATTTCCAATTTTAAGTTTAATCTCTTAATTATAAGTTACTTTATATTACTCTCTACCTTCCAAAAAATATATATTTAATTTTCTTTCTTATTCATCTCAATTTGTTTATGAAAAATATTTTATGTGAAAAAAAATAAAATATTTTCAACAAAACAATTTATTTTTTATTATTTAATTTAATTTAAAAAATACAAAAATAAGTTATATTTAAAAATTAAAAATATTTACATAAAAATTTGTTTTTATTAATTGATTTTAATTTAAAAATAAAAATATTAATAAAATTCATAAAATTTAAAAAATAATTTTTCTTTTGAAAGAAAAAGGGTTTTTTCTAAAATATTTTTTTTCTCAAATATTTAAAGGTTGTGTTAATATAAGTCTCACAAATTACGTTTATAATTTAATTTATCCAAATTTTTGAAAGTTTGTCCCATTTTTTAGTTTTAATTATTCAAGTGCTAAAAAAAAAAAAAAAAACAATTGAATTTGGCAAAGTGGTTTAGTTTAAATTAGTAAACTTCCTTTTGGTTCAAATAATAACGGACTTTTTTAAAAAAAGATAATTCATATTAAAAACGTTTATTTTGTATCTAAAATTTAGAGGAGTGAGAATAATTATTTTAAATTTGAATAAATAAATTAAGTAAAATTAGAGTATTTATCAAATTATCAGTTTTGATAATATCATTTATCATATGGATTAAATATATATTTAAAAATTCTCTACTAATCGAAATTTATTTTTTAAAAAAATAAATTTGGAGTACATAAATGATGACGAAGATACAGCTAGATAAAATTAAATAAAATAATAAAAAAAATTATATATATATGACATTTTAAAAAAACTGCCCACTTTCACACATGTATTCAATCTAATAAATAAAATAATAAAGAGGATAATGAATAAAATAAGTAAATATTAATTAATATATTTAGCATTTTTTGACTTTGTGCTTCAAAATAGTGATAAAATCATGTCATTTTGGAGTTGGGCTGCAAATTCAGATCATTAATTGGATGCCAGCAGTTATCTTTATCTCTATTTGAAATAAAAAATTTTAGATAATTCAATTCAATTAATATTTTTTTCTAATAATTCTCATATATTCTCTATTTAGTACAATTCATTTAAAGAAATATTTAAATAAATTATAATAAAGTAATGATATAATATTTTTTTAAATAAAAATTTTATAAATTAAAAAAAATAATTATTTCATTCCAGACAATAACCCTTTATTTAAAATTAAATATTTCATAAGAATTTAATTTATTTAATTTATTTTTTATTAAATTTATATTTGAAATAGAAAATTTTATTTTTCTATTAAAAAAATTGAGATGATTATGAATATAATATTCAAATTTATAATTTGTTTTATTGGTTAAATTTGAAAATAAAAATTAGAGATAATTATATTAGATTAAAGTACATAGAGATACATCGCTGTCTATAGGATGAATTCGCTTTGGTGCCTACTTTTCATTTGAGTCTATCAGACAAGATTCGCAACTACTTGATTGAGGGTGTAGGATGGAATTAGGATGTCTTGAGGGAAGTTCTTTCCCAAAATATTTTGAACTTCTTGCAACCGTTAACTCTATCTAATGGTGTTGAGAATGCTAATGGTGTGATTTGGAACAGAAACTCATCGAGTAGGTATTCTGTTAAATCTATGAAGTTCTTTTAAATCCTAATGGGGAAGACTATCAGCGGTTTTGGAAATAGATATGGAAGGCCAGAGGAACACAGTGGGTTAGAATATTTATGTGGGGGTTGCTCATAGAAAAATCATGTGTAACGTAGAGAGGAAGAAGAAAGGTTTCACTAATTTTGATGAGTGTGGCTTATGCTCTTCTGCACAGGAAATGATCTTCCATGCTTTAAGATATTGCCCTTTGACAGTGCGATTGTGGATGGTGCTGAACAAATTGAGAATATTTTCTTTCGTACCAATGATGTGTTTAGGTGGCTGGCCTCTAATTTATAGAGTATTGATGCTCAGATCAATGGTGTTTCTTAGGATATTGTGTTTGCTGTCGGTTTATGGTGGCTATAGAAGTGGCGAAATTCCTTTGTTTTTTATCGTGATTCTCACCACTCTGAGCTCTCGTCGGATTTTATTTTGAAGGAGGCTAAAACGGTTCAAGTGGCATGGTAGAGAGACTCGCTGCACAAGGATGGGTTGAAGTATTTGTCTTTCATTGCTTGGCAACCAGGTGGCTTGGGAAAGAGGGTGGAAGAAGATTGAATTATAATCTGATTGTGCAGCTGCTGTGACTTTAGTTTAAAGACAAGGTTAAGGAGCTTTCATAATTGCTAATTTATCGAAAAACATCAATAGTTTTTTGCAGTAAGGTTGGGAGGTGGAAGTTAAAAAGATTTTTAAAAAAGCTAATAATGTTGTGAACCATTTTGCGAGATTAGCAGTGGCAGGAGAGGCTGAGCTTGTGTGGTTTGATAATCTCGACCGTGAAGTTGGCTTAATGCTAAATGCAAATTGTATTGAAATTGTTTGATTTAGATTAATTTAATTGAGATATCTCTCTCCTATATGTATAAAAAAATATATATAAAAATACTGAAAAAGTGAAATTATAGAATATTACACAGACTCTTATTTTTTAGTTAGTAGTTTGAAATTTGAATGATGAATATAAAATTCTTTTAAAATTTAGAGGAAGTAGATGAATTTAAGACATGAGAAGGACTTAGAACCTCATTTTACAAAGAGAAATAAATGGTGGACTGGAAACAACCTACCAAGTTAGAAAATTGCAAGAGTTAAATGCATACAACTGCAAAGCAATAAGTATAAAAGAATATTTTTATACCTTAGAATTGAATTTTTTTTTTTAATAAATTTATTCCGTACGAATTCAAATCAAATTAGCTGAGTTAATGAATTTTAAATGATTTAAATATTTTTTTAAAAATTTAAACTGTAATCAAGTTTTAAAAAAATCAAAATATTGTAATTTTAATCATAATTTATATGTAAAAGTAAAATATTGGAAATTAAAATATATGAAAATTTAAACTTCTAACCTGCATCATATTTGGACAATCAAACAACTTGACTACCCCTTCACACAATATTAATTAGAGTTTGAGCTTATTTACTAAAATAAAAAAACACTTAATGAAAATAAAAAATATATATATATGTATTAAATTTTAACAAATAAAAAGAGAAAATTGATAGAGACATGGTGGGAAGTATTGTACCAAGAGTTGGGTATCATGTTAATTAATCAAGTTGCATATTCTACTCATCGGTGATGGTCCCTTGTCCTTTTGGAGTAAACTCATAGCGACCTTCGTCCTTCACCTCCAACAAGAATCTTATATAATCTATATAATATTCATCAAAAAGATTTTGAGAAAATATTATTATTTTTAATTAGATAATGTAACACCACTTAATTAAGATTATTGTCTTTTTTATATATAACCTATGATATTCACGCTTTACATTCTTGGTTTTTAATATAAATTTATATATATATATATATATTTTAAAATTAAGATCGAAAATTGAGTGAGTAAAATATGAAATTTTTTAAATTTACTCAGATATATTATCGGACTAAACCTATGAGTATGCCGATTTTTATATTTTTTCATTATATATTTATATTTTAAAATTTAATATGACTTATTGCATAAATTTTATTTATATATTTTTTATTTATAATAATTTATTTTGTAAAAAAAGGAATTTAAATAAAATTTTGAAAAAATTTATTAATGATTTTAACAATTTTTAAAATAATGCATATATGAAGTTGAGTATTATTTGGATAAGTAAGGCTTAAAGCTACGATAAATCAGCTTGCAGATTAACTTTGATAACCATGAACATTAAAATAAAGATACCATTAAGATAAGAACTATTACTTTAATTAACTTTATAATAATTTTTTAATATCGAAAATAAAAAAAGCAAGCATTTGAAAAGTAAAATTATATAAAAAAAATTAGTTAGTAAATTAAATATCTGCTCCCTTTAATAAACGAAGATAAGGTTTAAGAAACGTTAAGGGTTGTGGCCCATCTTGATTGGCAGAGCCGCAAATCCTGAAAGCTTTGTCACCAACCCAATCTCTCAATTTTTTTATCAAATAAAAATTAAAAAATATTGATTAATAGAGAAATTAAGGCCTAGCCTGACCTATTCAGAGGCTAAAAAGGATATATAACTCAACTCAATAATTAATTTTAATTAAAAATTTTGATTTTATTGCTTATATATTATTTGCATCATATAAGATTTTTAATTTTTAATACCCATCTACTTTATTTTTGATAAGGTTTTTAAATATTAATTTAAATTTAATTTAATATGTGATATTCTAAAATTCAGAATAAAATGAGATTTATAATAATTGGAAAAAACTTTAAACTTTTAGGAGGATCTCCCTCTCTTTTATCCTTTTTGCTTGCTAGTGACACGGTTTTTCTGCTACAATAACACCCATTCTTATTGGACAGATTCGTACATACAGTAGTGCCAGTCTTCTTGTCTGTGTCAGGCGGCCATTTAATTTTTTTCAGTGCGCGTGCGAAAAGGACGGCAGAATGACTGGACATGAGCTTTTCTCATCATCGGGCTGATTTCCTTCTTTCCGAATTTGGACTCGTGTACAATCCGATCTGCCATATATTTTAGGGCCCGAATCCAAATCACCGAGCAGACCTGTCTGTAGATATTTTGAATTCTAAACCTAATGTACTCTTGCGGGCCCTGACTTGATCTAAAGGAAGGTGAGAGACCCGACTGTTATCATGGAGTTTATAATAACTTGAGACGGTGCCTAAATCATTGAATGACATCAACATGCGTGTATAGTTCAAGTCTGCCACGGAGATTTATTCTATCATTGAATAATTGAACTCCTAATAATAGTTTAATTTTATATTAATACACAAACCACCACAAGTTGTAGAGTCTTAACAATTAAGAAACAGATTAAGCAATAAACCATACTTAGCTCAGCATAATTAGAAAGGGACATCAACTTGTATTAAATGCAAACTCACAAGTCTTTACAATATTGTTCTTCACAGTACAGCTAACACTTTATTAATTTTTCAGTAAACAATAATGATATCCAGCTAATATTTAAACAAACATTGAATATTATTGTTATTATTATTAAAAAATTTATTATTTAATTCTTATATTATAAAAAAATTTATTAATTAATTTCTTAATTTTAAAAAATATATCAAAACCTATTCAAAGTTAAATTTTCTATTAATTTTAATTATTAAATATTTTACTATTTAGTTTTTATCGTTTATAAAAAATTATTAATTAATTTTTTAATTTTATAAAATTTTTATTAATTAGTCTTTTTATATTGAAATTATAATATTTAATCGTTAAAATTAATAAAATAATTAATTAATAAATTTTTTAAAATATTAAAAATATTTTAATATTGTTTTAAAATTAAAAAATAATAATAGTATTCCTTCCTATTATTATTATTATTTGTAGGGCCCATGACCTATTATAATAAGATGAGCTCTTAATAAGGCTATATCTCATGGGTTAACATGATCCATCTGTATGTATCTGTCAGTATACCAGATAATTAAGGACAAGCTTTTTTGTGCTATATAATTACATAACCATCAAAAGTTTTTTCATTATTTTGTCTCCACCATGTCTCCCTCAACCAAAAATAAAAAATAAAAAATAAAAAAGACTTATAATTTATTATTGTACATAAATAAAATACACCATTTGGACACGTATCTGACCCAATTTTATCCCACAAGACAAGGAAAAAAAATGATAAAAAGATGAAGATGCACATATGTGTACTCAACAGAAGAGGATAAAAGAAATAGTATTCTTCATGGGATATAATTTTAAAACTAACTTTGCATTTCCATGTAGCTAATTTGTCCAAAAATCATACCTCTGAATCTCAGTTGAAGACAAAATGGCATCACCATCAGACAGGGATATGCAAATCAAGCAGCTGATGCCATGAACAAAGCACGTGCTGTGTGACAAACGCAGAAGAGATCACGCTTTTGAAATTAAGCCATGTCATTTCTCACAGACATGAGAATGCATATGCATGCACACGCACGCACCCTTCCTCTAAGTGTGTGTTTGTGTGTGTGCACCGTAAAGGCAATAGCATTAGAGAGAATCGTACTATGTGTTTGGGATAGGATACTCTCGCAATCCCAAAGAAATTTAATGTATCTTCATTCCATGTTCTGCCCATTTCTTACTTCCTTTCTCTTTCCACGTGCAACTGGACAGGTATTTGATCCCAAGCCATGCTCAGCTGCACTCAAATCCATCTAGGAGAAACAATTTAACTCATATGATATGCACTGCGTAACATGTAATTCATGAATTTATTGCCATTTATGGTTCTATGATCGTGTAGTAATCTTATGAAAATGCAGTATTCAAGCATGAGGTATGTTACTGCTTGCAGAAGTGCATTATGGTGGACTATTTTTGCTATAAGCATAATGTTTAAACGACAACGTTTCCATGAAACCCAGAACGGAAAGATGATAAATATGCTACTGTTTTGCTAGTTCTCCTTTATCACACTTTTAATGGTTAACAAACTAAAAAGCAAAAGAATCTAGCATCAACATTGAGATGAGAGTCTCAGTTGCTTAATTTTCAGTTTAAAGCAGCCTAGGAAATCAACTAATAACTTCTTTCGGAGAATCCTTATGGTGGCAAGAGAAAAATATTTGAGTGTAGTCTCCTTGAAGCGTGCACCACTATGTAATTCATAAATCTTTAATCTGAAGAAGCACACAAATTTCTCCCACAACGATCACATGTTGTAGAACCAGCTGGGGAAGCCTTTTCTGGTTTGGTTTTCTGCATTTTCGGTAAATCAAGTTCCAGAACTTCATACAGCGCCTTTGAGCCTTCTTGCAGCTCATTCAAACTGAAATTACAACATTTATTCCAAGTCACTCAATTGTACAACAAGAAACAATTGTCAGTATGACTATGAGGTTTGAATAGATACAAGTATATGGGGTTTGAGTAGGTACAAGTATCCTAGTCCAATAGAGCTAAACTTAGCCTACAACATGGATTAATGGGCTTGTCTGTATGAGGGTTGAATAGGTCCATCCAAGTATCATATTCAAGGCCTAAAAGGGCTACAAGGTGATTTCTCCTATGGTTACCATTCACCCTGCACAATACAAGCTCCTCGTTTGAACAATATAAATAATTTGTTGATTCCTCTAGTTCATTGGACGAAAGGCATGATCAAATAAAATTAAGTCCATAGAAAAGAATTCAAGCTTCCACTGACATGATCCCATTGAATTGAACACTTATCAACTATTTCTTACCTCATAGAGAGCGGAGGAGTTAACCGGACAATAGTATCATGTGTAGGCTTAGCAAGAACTCCCCTCTCCTTCAACTTTAGACAAATATCATATGCAGAAATGGGGGATAAAGCCTTGCTGTTGAACTCCACAGCATTGAACAAACCTCTTCCTCGAACTTCCTTAATGTAGTCAGGAAACTGCTGATGGATCTTAAGCAGCTGATGCCTAAGTTCCTCTCCCAAATTGGCAGATCTATAGAATTGAAGAAAATCTAGTCATACAAGCATGAGTTCATCTAAAGTGAAATTTTGAAGAAACAAAGGGAGAAGAAAATGTATGTCTTAAAAGTCAAATGCTGTTTCCAGGAAATGTCAATTTCACTTAAATGACTAGCATCTTTATTAGAAGTTCCAGATTAATACATAACATCAAAACAAACATGCAAAAATTGTCGGAGTTTTGTTTCCAAAAAGTTTCTAATTCGATGCAGTTCAATAAACCTATTAAACTTTCTAATTTTTAATAATCAGGTCTCGCAATTTTAATAAATGAAGAATTTCTATATCGGTAAATTTTTAGGTAATTTAAATAATAAAAAGCAGCATTTCATCAAGAACAAGTTATTCCAAAACACTTTATGCTATCTTCATCTATTGAACACACACCTCTCTGCAAGCCTCTCATCTTTGATCACATCTAGTGATGCAATAGCAACTGCACTGGCCAAAGGATTGCCCCCAAATGTGCTGAAAATAACAAATAAAAACACCAGTCCTTGTAAGAAAAACCCAAAAGCAACACGATGAAAATAGAAAGATCATATAGAAACATCATGAAGAATTTTGGAGAATTTTAGAGTATTCTTATATTTCACTCTTGATATTTACAAGTGATTTACATTACTATTTATACACAAAATATTATAACTAAACAGGAAACAAATAATCAAATAATAATTATAAAGATAATTAAGGATATTAATCAAAATAAATCATATCCTAAAATCAGCAAATAAGTCAACACTTCCCCTCAAGTTGGTGCATAGATGTCGCACATGTCCAACTTGCAAATCAGATTATGATAGATCTTATTGCTAAACCCTTTAGTAAACACATCCGCAAGTTGTTCAGTAGAAATCACATGAACTAAGCTCAAGACACCGTCTGTTAATTTTTTCTTTAATGAAATGTCAATTAATCTCAATATGCTTTGTTCGGTCATGTTGAGTTGAATTTTGTGCTATATTGATAGCAGCTTTGTTGTCACAATACAAAATTATCTTGTCTCTCTCGAGCAACATCGGCTCCTTTAATAACTTCTGCAACCATAAAAGTTCACATACACCTTGAGCCATTGCTTTGTATTCTGCTTCAACACTTAAATGAACAACAATACTTTATTTTTTTACTGCTTTAGGTGATAAGGTTCCCTCTCACAACTGTGCAGTAGCCAGAGAGGTGAAGCCTTTTTTCCTAACGCAGACTTTAGGTATCTCAAAATGTAAAGTATAACTTGCATATGAGTAGCGCGAGAGTCATGCATGAATTGGCTGACTAAACTAACAGTGTAGGCTATATCCGGTCGAGTGTGTGAGAGATAAATCAACCTTCTTACCAATATCTTCCAATATTCACGGATTCACTAGTTCCTGTTTGCATCTTGTGATTATTTTCAATGGGAAATTCTACTGGTTTACACCCAACATACCAGTTTCTTCCAAAAGATCCAAAATATACTTTCTTTAGAGATGAAGATTCCTTTTTCTGATCTAGCCACCTCAATACTTAGAAAATATTGCAGTTTTCCTAGATTTTTTATTTCAAATTCTTGAGCCAACAACCTTTTTAGTTGAGTCATTTCCCCTTTGTTATCATCTGTCACCACTATATCATCAACATGCATAATAAAAAGGATGATCTTATCCTTGTGATATTTAATAAACAGAGTGGGATCAACATTGCTTTGTTGGTAATCAAAGGACATCATGGCTCTATTAAACCTATTAAATCAAGCTCTGGGATTTGTAACCTGCACAGTTTTTCTTGTGTCTTCTCATCAGCGAACTCAGAAGGGATCTTTATGAACACTTCTTCCTCTAAATCTCAATGGAGGAAAGCATTCTTCACATCAAATTGCTGTAAGTCCCGGTCCAAATTGCTGCACAAGATAATAGGATTCTGATTCAATTCATTTTTGTAACTGGGGCAAATGTCTCTTGATAATCCACTCTATAGGCTTGGGTGCATATTTTAGTAACCAATCTGGCATTAAACCATTCAATTGTCCCAGTCCAAATGGGCTGCACAAGATAATAGGATTTTGATTGAGTTCATTTTTGTAACTGGGACAAATGTCTCTTGATAATCCACTCTGGGTGAATCCTTTAGTAACCAATTTGGCCTTAAACCGTTCAATTGTGCCATCAGTTTTGTGTTTCATTATGAACATTCACTTACAGCCAACAAGTTTCTTCTCAGGTGAGCGAGTGACAAGTTTTCGGGTCTCATTTTTTGCCAGTCCTTTTATCTCTTCAATCATTACTCCCTTCCATTTAGGATCTGCAAGAGCTTCTTTCCAATCCCATTGAATAAACACAGAGAAAATAGACAAGACAAAGGCTCTATTGGAGGGAGATAAGGATTCATGAGAAACAAAGTTAGAAATAGGGTGTTTAGTACAAGATCTAACCCCTTTTCTTTGTGCAATATGTTTATCTAAATCATTAGAGCATTCAAGAGTTGTGGATAACTCACCAGAAGAATAATATTGACTCTGAGTAGACTGCATAATGGTTTCTTCTGCCTTGTCTCTCCTCGAATACCTCCTCAAATCTGCCTTGTCCAAATGTCCAATTCTCTCCCCCTGTCTACTAGAACTCGAACTCTCTAGTTGAACCATATCATTCAGAATTATGGAATTCAGAATCACCTCTTCTTGCTCATTATTCTCCCCCTGCAGAGGTGAGTGGATGGTACTGAAGTAGGGTTCATTTTTTCAGAAAGTAACATTCATACTGACAGTATTTTTTAGATGGAGGGCGATAACACCTATATTCCTTCTGTATCGGAGTATACCCAACAAAGGGCCTTGGGATCTAACTTTCTTGCCGTCCTAGAATGGACAAAGCAAACACAGCCAAATACTTTTGATGGAGCAATGTATAAATTCTTCTCTTGTAGAACCTCCAAAGGACTCATAAAGTCAAGGGTCTTGAGGGGCATTCTATTGATAAGATAAGCAGATACAAGGATACAAGGACTGCATCTCCTCAATATGCTTTGAGCATGTTCATGGTGAACATAAGAGATCGTGTTACCTCCAATAGATGCCTGTTCTTGCTTTCAGCAACGTCATTTTGAGCACTAATATAAGTACAATTTGTCTGGTGTACTATTCCATTATTCTTCAAATAAGTAGAAAACCTACTATCCATATATTGTCTTCCATTATCAATTCTCAAAATTTTCACCCTAGTATCAAATTGAGTACAAATCATCTTGTGAAATGATTGAAAACAAGAAAAGACATCACTTTTAACTTTAATCAAATAGATCCAAGTCATTTGAATGCAACAATAAATAAAGGTGACAAACCATCGATTACCACATAAAAAGACTGTTTGAGTAGGCCCCCAAACATCAAAATGAATAGTCACAAAAGGAATTTGGCTTTTATTATGACTCAAAGGATAGGAGGTTCTAGTGTGCTTAGTATACTCATAAGCATCACAAAATAAAGAACCAAACTGAATTCTAACAAACAAACTAGAATAAATTTTTTCTAAAACAAAAAATGATGGATGCCCTAACCTCCTGTGTCATTGTATTATTTCTTGATTGACATCCTTATTTCTCCAAAACAAGCTTGAAATATTGGAGAACTTGGATCACCTTCCAACATATATAAGCCATCATGCAGTCTACCGTTGCCAATCCTCTTCATTCTGAGAAGATTCTAAATAACATAATGATCAGGAAATAATTCAATTTTACAGTTAAGAGCATTGGTGATAGCACTGATAGATAAAAGGTTGACAGAAAAAACGGAGAGTATGAAGGACAGATGATAATTTAATATTGAGTGCACAAATAATAGAGTCTAATTCGGATATAGGAGTAAAAGAGCCATCAACAATTCTGACACTATTTTTTATTAGAAAAGAAAAATAATTAAAAAAGTTTTTAGAAGAGCTTGTCATACACCTATTCGCACCAAAATCAATAATTCATGGAACAGTATCAATAGAGGAAGCATTATCTGACTTTATAAAGTTAGATGTGGCACTAGAGGAGGAAGAGGTATCAATAAGAGACAGGAGGCGCTTGAGACTTTGAATTTCATTAGGGGAAAGGAACTCATAAGATATTGTCTCCTTAAAAGGCTCCTCCACAGTTTCTGATAAATTAGCTTGAGTTCTAGAGGTACTTCGTTTCCCCCTACGGCCTCTAGTGAGACGACCATATAACTTTCAATAAGTCTCCTTGGTATGTCTCAGTTTTCCACAATAGTCACAATGCAGGTGATCTTTCTCAAAATTAGGAGGCTGCGGTGTGCTCAAACTAGTAGCTAACCCAGCCTTTTCAACTGGTGCAGTATAGAGTATAGCATGTCGACGGCTTTCCTCTTGTTGAACATAGGCGTGGGCCTCTTCTAGAGAAGGAAAAAGATTTTTTCCCAACACTTCGGCCTGAATTAGATCATATTCATTATTCAAATCTGCAAGAAAATCATAAACCCGCTCCTTTTCAATCATCCTCCAAAATTTGACTGCATCTCCAGTACAGTTTGCCTGAAAGTCCTGATAGTAATCAAGTTCCTGCCATAAGCCACATAACTCATAATAAAATTGGGAGATAGTCATTTCTCCTTGCTTAGTACCATGGATCTTATTCTGAATATCATAAATTTGAACATCATTCCTAATCTTAGAATAAGTTAAGAACAAAACTTTTCATATCTTTACAGCAGTATCAATTAACAAATATGATTTAGAGATATGAAGTTGCATAGAATTAAGTAATCATGTCATAACAAGACAATTATTCGAATCCCATTGAGGAAAATCTGGATCACTCTTATCCAATTGCTTTTTATTACCAGTGACATAGCCAGGCAATCCTCTAGCCTTAATAAACAACAAACAAGACCTTAACCAAGCAAGATAATTAGTTCTATCAAGAAAGATTATCAGAGTTAGGAATTGAGACCTTTTTCCCTTCTACCGTAGTAAGAACAAATGAAAAGTGAAAGAATAGAAGGTACCCAAGATTGTACACACAAGAGAACCCAACTGAATCACCAAAAGATCATGTAGCGTTACGGAAAGGCCGGAAAGATGGTCGGAATCGGCGCCGGAGTGATCGGAGCGGCGACGTAGCTTCGAACGATGTCTCACGCGCCAAGAAGGGAAGGCGTGTGAGCCTCATGCGCGGGATTTTCTGGTGTCGGAGCTGGGCGATCGGGCCGGTGATGGTCCAGCTATTCTCCTGGTACCAGCGATGAAAGGTGGAAAGACTTCTAGATGGGATAGTACTAAAAATTAGATCTAAGATTTTAAAAACCTAAAGAGAAAAAATTGAATTTAAACCCTAAAATTAGAAAAAAGTTCTGATACCATGAAGAATTTTGGAGAACTTTAGAGTAGTTTTGTATTTCACTCTTGATCTTTACAAGTGATTTACATCACTGTTTATACACAAAAAATTATAACTAAACAAGAAGTAAATAATCAAACAATAATTACATAGATAATTAAGGATCCTAATCAAATCAAATCATATCCCTAGAATCAGCAAATAAATCAACAGATCAAAAAGCTAAAAAGATCTGGGAGAGTAAAAGACAGCTTGCAATGAATTCTGACTTAAAAAGAAAAAAAGAATGATCCACCTTCCATGCTCTCCAGGTTGAATACAGAGCATTACATCTTTGTCTGCCAGCACTGCACTTACAGGTATAACTCCACCACCCAATGCTTTTCCCAGTATCTGAGCAGAACAACCATAGATGAAGTCATTTTATGTATGAAGGCACGCAACAAATATTTATTATATATTTGAGTTACTATAACCATTTTGCAATTAATAAGTCGATCAAAATCTAAAGACTGTCCAGAATGAAGGCAAAATTATCATAATATTGTGAAACCAAATTATAGCCAGTATTACTAATTCAACTCCTTACACTTTTTGCACTGATTTTACAATATTTCTTAAATGCATTGCCAGAATTAAAAGTGACTGACTGAATGCTTTAAAACCAATCCATAAAATTCAGAAAAATCAACAGAAACCAGCCTCTGAACTATTACAAGTCATCTATTACAATAAAGACATGTTCTTTTGAACTAATCTGGTTTCTATTGCAGATACACATGTTTAATACAGAACAAGGAACAAAAAATGCACTATTTTCATATCCAAAAATTGGGAAACCCATCAAAAATAAAAGGAAGAAAAAGAGCCTTACTACTACATCAGGGCGAACTTGTTCCCAATCACAGGCCAGCATTTTTCCTGTCCGTGCTAAGCCAGTTTGAATTTCATCAGCAATCATTAGAACATTATATTTTGAACAAATATCTCTTACGGCTTTTAGGTAACCATCTGGGGGAATTATAACCTGCATGAAAATTGAGAGCAGGAAAATTAGCTCCTCAAAAAGGGAAAAGATAAGGAAGAAAAACAAAGCAATCCACTCCGCTGTTCTCCAGGCAATTTAAGCTTGGATGCGGATGAGTATGTTATAAAGAATTTTATGTTAAAAAGAACCAAGTAAATTAGGCAAAATAAGTGCTACATTGCTAGAAAAACAGATTAGGATAGTCTGGCCCTTTCAAGAATCCAGAAGATTTATCAGACAGTTTCTCAACACTCAATTGCCACTTTCAGCAATAACTTTGAACATGTGAATATCCACACCTCATTCCACTCAACATGATAAGGGTTAAAGGACAGGTATAGACCTCTAGCGTGCAAGTTACATTATCAACATATCCATTAGGTGTGTTCAACAAGAAGCAAATAATTACGTTTACAATTTACTATAACCTCCCTAGCAAGCCTTATCAATACAAGTATAAGCTAGCTTATAAATGTAATTTTCTAGAGATACGTGATTATTTTATATGGATACAAATAGAAAATTATAAAAGCCCCCTTGTTGCTTTGCTGCTTTACATGAGCATTCTATGTCATAGCCAAGCATGAAGCAAGATAAATTGAACAAATAAACAACTAAGCAACTATTCACTCTACCTTGGAAGTAAAATAATAGACATATTGGATAAATATCTACACAGACAAGCCAAAATCTTTGAAGCATGTCACAAAACAATTATTTAATTCGGTACCGAGAAACACATACCCCTGCCTCTCCTTGGATGGGTTCAAAAAGAAATCCAGCTATTTTATCTCCTCTTTCTGCAAGCCATAACAGAGCGAAGTTGTGAGTATGCTTTGAACATATTCTCATTTCCCTCTTACATCATAAAGAGGTGTGAACACTATACTGATCCATAAAATGAAATGCTTTTAGAGAACTTTAAAACCATGCAAATAGAAAGAGGACCATCAAAATAATAAAATAGTTTGGCTTCTTCTAACCTTTAAATATTTTCTCAAGGGAAACTTCATCACCAAAATCAACCTTGACATGTCCAGGCAACAATGGTCCAAAACCCCGAGTTGCCTCATTGTCACAACTCATCGAGATGGCAGCCAACGTACGGCCATGGAAACAGCCACAACAAGAGACGATAATGACCTGCATGTCATTGTTTGAGGAAAGAACATTTTTAAATGGTAAAAGTAAAACTAAACAACGCTTATAAGTTATCTGAGGTAGAACAATAGCAAATAATAATAAAAAATTGTAGTGGTTTGAATGAGAATATATGCTGCAATCTTAAACCATGAAATCCACAAATTCATATGCAATATCAAGATTTATATTCTTAAAGGGAGTTGGAAAAATACTCAAACTCCCTGCAGCTACACCTAGCAATTTAAAAGACAGTAATTGTTTTTTCAAAGAAAAAAAAAAGATCCAGAATCCAAAGGTGAGAGACTACTAAAAAAAAATCATTTGAGCAATTGGATTTGGAATTAAGGTAATTACAGCAACAGCTAACAAGTTGTTGCATATCAAATCTCTCTCTAATCAGTTTTCATAATTATTGATATGTGTTGAGGTCCCTTAGACATCATTGTAAGATATATATCTTAGTACTGATTTTCACAAGGTATTCCTTTTCTCTTCAAATTACAACATGAGGTCTAGGCCATTGGAGGTAGAAAGCAAAAGACGCATATCATGATTATGAGCTCAAACCCCCCTCCCTCACAAAAAAAGTAAAATAAAATAAAGTAAATTTCACCTATAAGTGCATCATCATTAGTCAGACAATTTTTACAACTATTCAATCTGACCAACCGTTAATTTGTTCAACTAATGCAATTGTCAAAAAATTGTTCTCATAGTAAATTAATTTAAACGTTTACGTTTTAATTATTTTTTCTGTTGCATGTGAGAAGCATATCCCAATTTGCAAAGCAAGGTTCTACTATAGAAAACCTAGAATCTTTTTTATACTTTAGTATTTATTATGTGGAGATAGCTACTCCCATGTCCAACATTCAAACCTACCTCCTCACAGTTGCAAACAAGACTTCTACCACCATGTTAGACAATAGATATAAAAACCGGTACTTTTCAGTTGCTTATACGGACTTGATTTAGTTGTACAAAATGACCAGAAACCTAGGCACTTCAATATCTATTACCAAAAGCTCTTAGGTTGACCAGAAATCATATTACAAATTGACTCAAAAGGAAAATCTATTTGATAAGAAAAAGAGCCTATTTGCTGAATAAAATAAAAGGGAAAATTTTTTTATCCTAAATAAAAAAAAAAGGCATCATGTTTCTCATGATTCTTGGTGGATTTGCTTTGCAAATAACAATCCAATTCCTTTTCAATTGTTTGTGAACATCCAAATAGGCAAATGGAGTTTTAAGTTAAAGTTTCATTTTGTTGGCCTCATCTGTCCATTGTCAAACTCCATTTTGTTGAATAACATTCTTGAATCTTGAGAAAATGACCCAAAGGCACCCCAGAAACCTTCACACATGGATTGATTGACAGAGAATAAATTCAAACAGTTTTACATAATTTTTACCATAACTGTAGCAAAAGGTGTTTGGGACCATTACCTCATCTTTAGGAATTTTTTTCTTCTTGTATCCCCATTTCCTAGCCAACTTGAGAGCTGTCTCAACACCCTCAGCACCAGTGTTCATTGGTAGCACCATATCGTAGCCAAACATGCTTGTTAGGCGCTCTGCAAATATTGGAAATCTATCATTATAAAAGGCTCTGGAGCTCAGAGTAAGCCTTTCTACCTGCTCTTTTAATGCTTTTATTATCTTTGGATGACAATGTCCCTGCAAAGGCCAAAAGGAAGCTACAGAGGTGAATTCTAATGTCCATCTCAAATTCATTCATGAAAAACTACAAAGCATTGCCTAGTGCAATAATTAGTCTGATATCAGCCAAGAAATTGCAGAAAACATTCAATCTGTTAGCCATAATTGGGACAGCTATAGTAATTACCTGATTAACAGCTGAATAAGCAGAAAGAAAATCCAGATATTTGTTGCCTTCAGGATCCCATATAGTTGAACCCTTTGCTTGAGAGAATACAATAGGAACTGGATGGTAACTACATCAAACCAGAAAAGCGAGTTTTAATCGGCAACAAATGAAAAGCTCAATAAATTACACCAAAAAACGTACATCTACAATAAGTAATCAATTGAAAGTTGAAAACCCAGAAACAAAAAAAAAAAAAAAAAGAATTGAGATAAGAAAATTATTAAATTACACAAAAGGAAAGAACAAATTATGAGAGAGAAAGAGAGCTTACTTGTGGGCGCTGAATTCATACTCCAAGCTGATGAGTTTTTGAGAAGGGGAAGGAGAGGTTCCTTCAGGAAGAGTACCATAACTTCTCCTAGTCTCCCTGCAAACTCTACTCAACAAACACTGCAAAGGTCTCTTGACAGATGCCATTAACACAATTAACGTTATTAATAGTTTTGAAAAACCAGGATGAGAAGATCTTATTGTACTCGAATATTTCTTGAGAGAGACAGATAGAGATTGTAACTTCTTTTTCTTTATTTTGTTTTGTGAATAATTTACATTATCTCTTCCATGGCTTTGTACGGATACATATAGGGAAGATTGCTTTCCTCGCTGAAAATGGATACAGCGCTTTCCTCACTGAAAATGGTCCAATCGAATGATGAAAATTATTGAAAATAACTATAATTAATCACCGTTAATCTAATATAATATTATTTTTTAGAAAAAACAATAGTTTATTAAAAAAATAAATTTGTCTTACTCCATATTATTTTTTCTTTTTTGCTGATTACGTTATGTTTTCCTACAATTGACGTCATCTGGTGCTGTGATCCTGAATGCTGATGCTGTGATACACCTCCCAAAGCAGTCCAATAAAAAAATTCGATTTTAAATTCGATTTTAAATTCAATAAACGCAACTCTCAACCTTAATTTTGGTGGCTGCTGCTGAAAAGTTGATTGTATGTGGTGGATTGTTGCTGTTTAGGGCTTTTGTTGGTTGGGTTTCATTTAAGGTGGGTTAAGATTCGGGGGGATGACGTGTATTTTGATTTATGCCCACTTGGGCTTGCGGTGAAAAAAAAAAAAAGATGTTATATAATAACTTTATTTTTATAAAATAAATAATACTTTGAATAATTATTTTTTGAAATAATACTTTGAATAATTACTATTAAATAGATATTAAACAATGTAATATATTAATGATAAACAAAATAATTTAAAATTAATCTTGAAAGCCATTTTATTTTCATAGCATTACACTTCATATATCCTATAGAAATAAATTTATTTTTTATTAATTTTAAAGTATAGATTATTTTTTAATTTAATACCTCTCAGTAAGACCAAAATACTAACGAATTAAAAGCTATATTGATTAAATTATACTTTTTTCAAAAGCTTATTTTATGAAAAGGTTTAAACATTTATATTAAAATTTAAGTAATTTACAGAAAATAATTTATATTTAAAATTTTTTTAAAATATTTTTTATGAATTTTTTAAATAAAATAATTTATTTTTTATTACTTAATTTTAATTTTAAAATAAATTTATTAAAAAATTTTATATAAAAAATTGAATAAATATGTCAAGTGCGAATGATTTTTTTTAAATAGTAAATTATTTTTTAAAAATATTTACTTTTTTTTATTTGATTAAGAAAATAATTTTTATTAATTAAATTTTTTGAGTATATTAAAAAATATAAAAAATATTTTTGTTTTCTTAAAATAAACAGAGCTTAAATTTTAAATATTAAAATTAAATCTTTTAATTTAAATAAATTTATTACTTAATCTTACAATTTAAAGAAATTATTTAATCTATTTTCAAAAAACACATTACATAATAAAATGTTTTTTCAAACTATTAATTATTTAATATTCTAAGCAGTTAATTGTAAAAAATAGCTAAAATGTTATTGTTTTAATTTTAAAATAATAACTATTTAATTTCTAAAATTAATGAGATAAACTAAATATTTATAAAATTGAAAAGTTAATCATAAAATATAATATGTTTTATAAAATTTTATTTAATTAATAAAATAGTGACTTAAAACAAATATTTTTATTTTTATAATATTATTTTTACCAAATTTATTATGTCTCCCCATACATATATATATATATATATATATATATATATATATAATTTGTTTAACAATCATCTCACAATCATAAAAATTTGAAGATTAAAATAGGTTATAATATATAATTTTAGAAAATGTCCTATTTAGTATTATTTTATGAATAAATAAATAAATAAATAAATTTTTAAAAATATATTAAAATCATTTTAATATTTTAAAAATTTATTGATTAATTAATTTAGTAATAATTTTAATAGTTAAATATTATAAAAAAAAGTCAAAAATATTATAGTCTTTTTATAAAATGAAAAATTATTTAATAAATTTTTTAAAATCATAAAATATAATAATAAATAAATAAATAATAAATTTAATAAACATTAATTAATAAATTTTTTAAAATAAAATAATCTTTTAATGTTACTAATTAATAAATTTTCCGGTACATAATTTTCCTTGCATATCGCGGTTACAGAAGGCGCTCGATCGGTCTGCCCATCCAAATTGGAGAAGCTTTCTTGCGCATTCGGTCGCTAAACAGGTACCCATTTTCTCTCTATTGCTTCTCCAATTGTCTATAATCACTGGGTGAATCTTAAATCAGGGTTTAGATAGGAAGCTTAATTCCTCTTTCTATGTTTGGATGCTGAGAAAACAGAGGAAACCGATATAGAAGTTATATTTTATTTTCTGTTTCTCTTTTGTCAACCCCACCCCCAACTTTATTCTTTCTTTCTTTCTTTCTTTCCCCTTATTTGCAGTGATCAATTTAAAGCGATGGACAATGACGCGGAGCAAGTGATGGAGATATCGTCAACAGTGTCAGGGAGCTCAGATGGGTCTAACCCAAAAAGCTCAAGCCTTGTATCCCGAGTGAGGAAGCTTCTGTTTCGCAAAATGCTTGTGGGAATTAAAGATGGGCGATTTTTCTTGGGTACCTTTCATTGCATTGACAAGCAAGGGAATATCATTCTCCAAGATACAGTAGAATATCGAAGCACTCGACGTTCTTCTCCTTCTCCAATGGAACAGCGGTGTCTCGGCCTTATTCTCATCCCTTCTTCTTGCAGAACCTCTTGTCATGTGGATTGCTCCATTGAAGAACAATTGTCTCTGTTAAAGGTTCAGGAGTAGGTTGCAGTTTTGCGTCCAATAGCGTTCTGCTTCAAATGGGTGCATCTCCTAGTTAGCTATTCATAAGTAAAGCAGAATTAGCACATATAGAATTTAGAAATTGAATTTGTCTTTAATGACTTGATGATAGAACAGCTTCAGTTATTAATCGAATTTTCTATAGTTTGCATCTTGTGTTTCATAATCTTCCTCCTGGAAACAATGGAAATTCTATAATTGTCTTGCTGATTTTTTGACCCCGAGTAGTTCTGTTTGTGGAGTTAAAGTTTTCTTTGGATGAGAACAAATTCAATTCTCATATTTTTTCATGATTTGCACCCTAGGATATAATTAGAAACATAACTAGCAATCATTGTTACCGTTGTTGTATTCCAGTTTGGTGTCTCTTCATGTGAGTTCTAGCAATCAATTCAATATTGTCACATCTTGTTTGATTGTTGGACTCTATCTATTTTTGGTATATTTACCTGGCAAAAGGCAATTTTTTTTTGGATTTGATTAGCATCTGCTTTATGCTTGATGAGTTGATTGAGTTCAAATTGCTGTTCAGACCCTCCACTCCCGAGACTAAAATTCTATAAGCAGGAAACATGAACTTATCATGTTCTGCACAGTGTTTAGATTTTATATACTCGGAATTTTAAGAGAAGTATTCTAATCATTTAGTTTATGTAACTTGGAGATGCGGAAAATCATGTGTAAGGTGCCATAAGTTTATGAAATCTTGCTAGTTATATCTTCTTTCTAAAAATGGATAAAAGTTTAATATCTCATTGAAAATATGAATCATGATGTTACCAATTACTTTGACAGGTGATACATAATCTCTGTCAGTTATAGCTTATACTCGGTTAATACAAGGTTACATGTTCATATCCCTCATGTTGGACCCATGAGAAAATATATAATGGAAATGAGCATGCGTCTGGTAAACAGAAAGATGAAATAAATCTAGGCTGGCAGAGGTAATGTATCAAGGATTCAAACACTACAGGACCACACATTTAGTTTCAGTTGAGCGAAATAATAGAGCATTTCACTGAAGGTACATGAATCTTGTATTAACATGCTTTCTCGTTGGCTGTACGACTTGTTATCAGTACTTTGTTAAAGTTTAGAAGAGAAGCAGAGCTACTGCCGACCACTCTACTAGAGTTTGAAAGGAAATAGAGAAGCTTTGATAGTGATTTTTCTTGATTATAAACCACCTTGTCAAATGTTGAAGACACTGAAAAAATTGCAGTGTGAAGAGGTAATCCTGAATACTGAACTGTGATATCTTCTCAGCAAGTTGCTCTTAGGACAGCTGTTCATGGATGAACATAACATCTATCCTTACGCAGGGGACATTGGCTATCTTGAACCACTCACGCCCTTTATTCTTCTCGCAGTTTTTCTTGAGCAGAGGACAACCATAGATATATAGCTGCAAAAGCGAGGATGGCAGGCCTTCCTTGGGAAAGGATGTGAGCTTATGGCAATATGAAAGACTCAAATATTCAAGAGATGTCAGGGTATGAAAGCCCCTGGAAGATAGGTATCTCAGATTTGGAAATTTTATAATTGACAAGCTTCTTAACGAGGTTGGCAACATCATTCTTGTCTCGTCCTGTGGGAAAGAAAGCACCTCAAAACATCCACCTTCAATATAGAGGTCTTTTAGAGAATTTAGTCTCTGGAGCCCCCATTCGAACAACGGTTTACAGATGTTGAGATTTGTGATGGTGAGTGATGTTAATTTTGTGGGGAAGCCCTCTTCTGGAAAGGATACAATGTTTGGACAGTCATAGATCCACAATTCTTGGAGGGATGTGAGATTGTGAAGACTATCAGGCAGGGCCTTGAGTTCCTCACACCAAGAAATGCAGAGCTCCCTCAGGTTTGCTGTGGGCAACTCTCCTGGAAACAAAACAAGACCTGGGCAATACCATATAGAAATCTCATGGAGATGAGTTAGGTTGTTTATGCCCTCTGGTAAGGAATTAAGCCTTTCACAACTGAAGATGTAAATAGATTCAAGAGACATCTCATCTTCAAACCTTTCTCCAATTGACTCCAACTTTGGGCAGTCCTCAATATGTAGGTGTTTAAGCTTTGCTGGCAATGTGCCTCCTCCAACTAACGAAGTGAGCTCTGAACAGTTCTTTATATGCATATGAATTAGTGCAGCAGGTAATTCACCTCTTGATGATAAGGACAACAACAATGGGCAATCACAAATATGCAATTCAAGGATGGCTCTATTTTTTCTTTCTGCTACCCCATTTGATTCAGGTGAATATGGTGGGGTAATTTCTCACAATAATGATTAAGCGAGACATATTCACCTCCTCTATCTGATCTAATTCTTTTAATTTTTCTATTTAATTGATTTTCTACTTCATTTTTATATGCAAGAAACATGTCAAAGGTCTCATCTTTATTTCTTAATAAATATACTTTAGTATATCTAGAAAAATCATCAATAAAAATTACATAGTATCTTTTTCCACCTCTAGTCATAGTTTGTTTTAAATCTCCTAAGTCAGTATGAATTAAATTTAATAATTCAGTTTCTCTAGAAACAGAAGCACAAGTTTTCTTTGTTTGTTTTGCTTCTTTATAAGAGCAATAAACATCAAAGAGATGGTTAGATAATGTGCTAATAATAGTGTACCTACATACCTTATTAGCATGAACCCATAATTCCCATTGTTTGTTGGAAGTTTCTGCAGGTTTCGCATCGGTGAGAGCAAAAGCAACTCCATGCATATCAAGAACTGAAAATACACGTTCTTGCCAGCGTTTGAAATTGTCACCATTGAATTGTTCAATTTTGGCGTGATAATAATCACTGTCCTTAAGGATAATTCGCCTACAGTTGCGTATCCTCCAGGATTCAACAAGCCTTCCTGAATTACAAGTAACCCAGGAGCAAGAACAGCAGCTTATGTTTAATTACCCAGAAATAGAGAAGAAATAATAGAGAGAAAAGAGAAGTATTTAGGTTTTTGTGTGTATCCCATAACACATAAATACACTGCTATTTATAGTGCTTATGGTTATTCAAATCCACAATATCAGATAAAAATATTATTCAGTTAAGATAAAGATTTAAGATATCCACAAAATCAAATAAAAAATCTGGTTTAGTTAGGATAAAGATTAAGATAATTTAAAGTGGAAAAAATCTTTTTAACCAACTTAAAATCTGTAACTTATTTCAAAATATTTTTATGATTCTTTTGAAATAATTTGTTAAATATCCAACCGTTGGCTTCTAGCAAAGGACATCAAAGAACAACATCCTTCAATGTACAAGTTTTCAAGGCATGCACTGTTCCAAATCACTGCAGCAGGTAAGGGACCTAGAGCACTGCAATTTTTAATCCGAATCCCTCTTAGCATGGGAGGAAGACCAGCCCCTGGGAAGGAAATGAACTTTGGGCATGACTCAATAACTAGCTCTCTAAGAGAAATGAGGCTATGCAAGAACTGGGGCAGCATCACCAGACTTTCACAACGCCTTATTTCAAGAGATTGAAGTTCACAGCCCCACGACTGTTGCAGCTGCTCTTCATCTTCTTCCGCCACCAAAGAAACTAACTTGGGACAGTCCTCGATGACCAAATTATGAAGGAAAGTGAGCCATTGGCGTGACTTTATGTCATTCTGCCACAATGATATGAGCCCTTTACAACCAAAGACCTTCAAATCCTCCACATTTTTTAACACTTGGATGAATTCTTCTGTGAGACATGTGAGCTCTGAAATGGTTGAAACTACCATGGAGTTTGGGGAGCTGAAATTGACCAAACCTCCATGCGCCACCTCTTTGCATCCTTTAATTTGTAGTTTGGAAAGCATTGGAATGCTTGGAATTGAAACTACTAGTTTCTCACATTCAAGAATGACAAGTTTTTCCAATGATGAAAGATAGTTTGGTAATCTTCCTGTTAGTTTGGGACAGTTCTCAATCCAAAGATCACGCAAGCTGGGGAACTCTTCATTATCAGTTCCGTAAGGAACCCAAAGTTCCCATTCTCTCATGTCCTGAAAGCATAATATCTGAAGTGATGGAAATGGCTTTGAGCATTTCCCCCCATAAAACTCAGCACCGATACTTTTTATGCCCGACATTCCTATGATACTCAGATCTTTAAGAGAAGCTAAGAGCCCAAGTGGCGGCAAGGATGTGCAGTTCTCACATTTCTCGAGCCTTATAGACACCACCTCACGGAATGAAGGATCTCCTAACCAAATTGGAAACTTGGTTCCACCATAACATTGAATAGTCAGCTCTTTCAACTTTGTAGGTGGTTGTAGCATATCGAGCACATTGTTTTCAACTCTTTCATTTCGTGAATTATCAAATCCAGAACACCATTTCAGAAGCAACATATCTAGACCTTGTTTGTTCTTTAAGTTGGCCTCTCTTGCATCACTAGCATCAGCCACATTTTCCAATTTTGAAATGCAAAGTGTTCCACGGAGAAATGACAACTCCATCAACTCTTTTAAACTAGATCCTTTATCGTTGCCAACAACAAAGTCAGATAAGGTTTGCAAATTGGTCAGTTTATTCATTCCTAGTGGCATTCCTTCTATTGATTCTCCATTTGTAATATCAAGATGCCGTAAGTTGATTAGGTTCCCCATTTTTGCAGGCAAATTCTTGAGCAGAGTGCAATCTCTTAAAAGCAGTGTCTGCAAGCTATGTAGAGAACTTGCTGACTCAGGTATATTTCTAATGTTTGTGTGAGAAAGGTTGAGGTGCCTTAGATGCTTTAACTTACCAATTGAATTGGGCAGCTCAGTGATGTTATATCCACTTAAAGATAGAATCCTCAAGCATCTTAACTTTGGCAACAAATCAGAAGGAACGTAGCTGGTGAGATAGCTTTTTCCAGGATAAGGCGGAGAAAAAGGCAAGAAAGTTCTCAAACCTTTGGCATCAGAAAAGGGCTCAAATTTTTTTAAGTCATCATATTGGCCACAAATGTACGATGAATAGCGAGCCTTTGGGGAAATTTTCATCTTGTTACCATCCACTTTATCCTCCAATGTGAAGCTTACATCTCCTGCAACCCATTGAGCTAGATCACTGATGAGGTCATGCATCACAAATTTTGACTGATCCCTACTTGATCGTTGAAATAATGACCTTGATAATAGCTCACAGAAGTATTCACCACCTACATCTTCTATTTGCTTATTCTCTTCAGGTTGTTGAACCAAACCTTCTGCCATCCATAACAAGACCAGCTCCTTCTCTTCAAATTCATAGTCCTTCGGGAGGACTGAACAGAAGGAAAAGCACCTCTTCAACTGAGAAGGGAGATGGTGATAGCTCAACCTCAGAACAGGTAGAATTTCACTTTCCTCATCTGATAGACTCCATAAATCGCTATTTAATATATCTTCCCACTCGCAATCTCTTTCTTTGCATCGTAGTAGGCCCCCAAGTGTCCTTGCGGCCAAAGGCAAGCCTTTACACTTCTTAACAATTTTTCTGCCAATTATTTCTAGATTTGGTTGTGCAGTTAGGTCTTTATTCTCAAATGCATGCTGTGCAAATACTGACCAACAGTCATCATTTGACATTTGCTCCAAGCAGTGAATTTTAGTGGTTCCCATTAACAAAGCAACATTGCTGTCCCGTGTTGTTACAATTATTTTACTTCCTGGTGCTCCAACTCGAAATGGTGGCTGTAGCCTGTTCCACTCACTATAGTTCTTGTTCCAAACATCATCTAAAACGATCAAAAACTTTCTCCCAGCTAAAGCATCTCTTAGTTTAACTTGTATTTGATTAAAGTCCTTTAGATCACAAGGCAATGAAGTAGCTGACTCAAGAATTGTCCTAGTTATTCTCAAAACATCAAACTCCTCGGATACACAAACCCATGCTTTTGGATTAAAGTGTCCTACTGCATCATCATTGTATAGTAGCTGAGCAAGTGTTGTTTTTCCCACCCCACCCATACCAACAATAGAAATAACTTGAAAATTGACATCATTTGATTCATCCCTTAACAACCAATCAAGCATCTTTTCTTTATCTTCACTTCTGCCATAAACTTGAGTTTCTGTCGGCACAGATGTACTAGGTAGTCTCTGCCATTGATTAGTAGATTGCCCTCCTGGGATTTTTTCTAAACCAAGTTGGATTTTTTGTTTCAAAATATCAGCTAGTCTGCTAGTTATTCTGTCCATCTTGGATCCCATTCTAAGACTAAACTTGACAGCCTTTGCTCTGTAAATGTTACAGCAAGCAGGGACAAGTTTCTGTACCTGATTTTTGCTCGCTTCATCTGATCCCTTCAATTTGCATCTCATAGCTTCAACTGCAAACTCATCTAGCATATCTTCCACATCATAGGCCAAGTCTCTGAGATTATCCAACCACAGTTTGACAGCTTTATCAGTTAGTTGCTTCTCCTCTGCATCTTCAAGCACTGCCTGAATTGCTGACAGCATTTGGGCCCACTTCTGCAGTTTCTTCTGAATTCCAACTAGGCTTGCAAATTTCAACAGCTCTAGAGAAGCCAATCTGCTAAACAAGACCTGAAGGAAAGTGGCAAGAAATATCTCTCCCAGAGCCATACCAGGTTTCTTTTCCTTGCACAAGTAATTGGATTTTAAGCCGCTTAAGCAATCTGTAAAGCCTCGAACTGTTGGGTAGTTAATGGAGATCAAGTCTGCAACTGCAAATGTCCAAACAGCATCTGGGTATCGATCATGTCAGCAAATTGTGTAGCAGGTGTTCAAGTTTGACTTGGTCCTGTTTTTTGGATGCATTGGTGGAAAATGTCAAAACACAAGTGTAGTAAAATGGGAGGGAAATGTCTTTAGAATTTCCAAAAACTAAGTGGAAATGAAAAAATTTTTATTTACTTTTTTTTTTATATAAAATAATATTCTTACGCCTGCACATAAACTCATGAAAAATGGGTGCGAAATCAAAATCTGACCCAAAAAGGGATTAGAATTTGATTAATTAAAATTAATTTAATCAAAATAACTACTAAGGTTTATATCAAAATCAGAATTTTTAAAAAAATTCTGTCATTAAATGTAACCTAAATTGAATTTAATTAACAATATATTTAAATAAGTATACATGAAAAACATTAATTAAATTCTATTTCTTTTTCAACTTCACTCTTGAGTATAATTTGAGGTCTCATTTGATTTGACAATGTTACTTCCTATGAAATAAATTTTCTAAAAAATAATTTAGAAAATAATTTATTTTTTCTGTATCAAGTGAATTATTTTTTTTTTTATATCAAGTGAAAAAAATCATCTGATTCTCCAGAAAGTCAAGAAAAAATTAACAACAAAATAAACAAAATTTTAATAGAAATTTAAAATTTCTCAATTAAGTTACCTCAACTAAATAAGGCCTAAATTTATGCAGCCCAAATTGCCTTGGCTTGTTAAGGATTCGGATTTTGATTAGTGGTGATGGGGTTCTTAAACACTGTCGTTTCAGGGACTTGATAAAGACTCCAAGGTGGAGAACAACTGCAGCAAGCAAGAAATTTTTTTTCGAAGCTCATTGGTATCATGTGCGTGTATATATGCACAAATACATATATATAAAAAATGTGAATTTCACTTTCAGACCTCTGTTGCAGAAATCTCTACAACACCTCTATAGGTGTGAAGCAATGAAAAAAGAAACAGAACATTACTGATAAACTTTCTTCTAATGTCCAATCCTTATTATTTGCAGCACATCCAGTTTCTCTAATCTTGATTATCTATGAAGCAGCATCCTTCCCCTAATCCAATGACAGTTCCTATATGAATCATTAAACATGTAACTTTAAGAAGCTCTGTAAAATTATTATGCATCATTCCAGTTTGTAAAAGAGAAGAAATGCTCTCTACCTCTTGCTGAACTTTGTGCACTTTGCAACATCATGCTGACTCTCAAATATCAGTCGAGCAAGCACAACTGATAAGATAACCTCATCTATCACATCTCAAAGCTTTCGTTTGATTGTTCGTGCTACAAAACTTTGCACACAGACAGAATAAGTAGATATTGGCAGAATCTGCCTTTTTGTTGGGTGAATTGTGTAAATGCAGACAGAAAAAGTTAGCAACTGTCACATGCAGGAACTTCCATTGTCAAGAACTTGTTGCTTTATCAGGAAACACCTTGCTTAGAATGGAGGAAACAGGAATCAGAAGGATTAAGGTCAGACCTTTATACTGATAAGCACAGAGGTACTTATAAATTTCAAGGCTGCTAAAGATATGTTATTTCTTTATTTATTTTGTGTTAGTGATTGATGCAAATATGGTTTAACCACGAATGACCATCATGCGTGCTCAAACAGACCTGGCACCACTTCCCAAGGACACTGCTTTAACACTGATATATTGCAACGGTGTAGTAACATTAACTACAGATTTTGAATTGCTCATTGGTCCAACATAGCCACATACATGGGCCTAAAAGACTAAAAGACTTGTTCAGCCTTAGAACTGAATGGCTGTGTCTCTTCCCACAGGATCAGTTTGCAGGTTAGATACCACTTAGGTGCTGGACTTCTGGGTCTATTTCCATATCCGGAAACAAATCTATTAATTTTAGTAATTAAATATTATTTTAATTTTTATGGTACGAAAAAAAACCATTAATTAATTCTTTAATTTTATAAAGATAACTTTTTATGTTTTAATATATTTTGTAAAATTGAGTGGCCTTTTAAATCATTCTTTTGGGATTACATTCTTGGGTTCAATAGCTGAGCTGTCTGTTATAGATTTGTTCTCTGGGCTGTATCTGTCCTTTACCATCTTAATGAATTTATCTTTGGCAAGAAAAACAAATTCCAGCAGTTAGAACTTAGAAATAAGGATGTCTAGGTCTAGCTGTCATCAACATAGTCCAACACACCATGAGATGATCGTTTTTGTATCATCACAACTAATTTTCGTATACAAATTGCCATGCCTAACACTTCCTCACCATATGAGATTATGAATCCACAAAGAATAAACAAATGTTAATTTCCATGTACTTGACATTGTCAGATTTCAAATGCCATAATAATTCCTGAGGTTTGAAATGATCAAAACCTGTCACTGTAAGGAGTTCCATATACAATAAGGTATGGCACAGTCCGCACTACCGTGTCTATGGGTATTGCAAAATTCACTCCAGAGGATACTCCTGTCCCTGCAAGCAATACAAGAATTTTCAGAGCTTTGAACTGAACTAAAAAGTGTGAACCACTGCATGAAGCATCCCATATTTGTGGGTTTTAAGCCAAAGAACTAACTGAAGGAGAATCTCCTTCACCTTTTCGAGTGAAAGTTGCTGTGTTGACGCCAATAACATGTCCATATGAATCAATCAGTGGCCCTCCTGAATTCCCTGCATATTCTACATGTATTAAAAGCCGAAGCACTGATGACCACATCAAGATTTGAAACCATTACAATTCTTTCCTAAAGCCCAACTGCTGAAGGAAAGTTTAAATATATAAAAAAAGGGAAGTTCTTATAACTGCTTAACTTACGTTGTCTAAAAAACTAATATTTTACCTGCATTAATGGCTGCATCTGTTTGAATAGCTCCTCGAATGGCTCTTCCATTTGGTGAAGGAATTTCCCTGCCTAACCCACTGACCACCTACATCATCACAACCAATAAAAATTCATATGATTTGTTTTGACCAATCATCAATGCTTGTCTTCCATGGACAAACTACATTAAGAAAAGAAGATCTAACTATGATGCCAGAAAGGGAATCAAGCTGCACAAGGAGGCCATAGAGCAAAATGGAAACTGAAAAGGAAATAAATGTTGATCAAAGAAATTAAAAGATCTCGGCACAGTTGTTAGAAGCTGCTCATAAAGCAATAAAGAGAGACTGGGAATTGTTCCAAAAATGAACTGTGAAACACATTATTGAAGAGTTACTTGCCCCAGTTGTAAGTGTGTTCTCATATCCATAAGGATTCCCAATGGCATAGCAACTCTGACCAACACGTAAATCTCTAGAAGTACCAAGAACAGCAGGCTTCAGTTCATGTCCCTCAACATCAACCTGCAATTGAAATCAGAGCAAGTGTGATATACTTGTTGACTACAAGAACTCATATAGAAAACAAAAATAACCAAACACTGTCGCTTGTATAAAATACCTAGTCATGAATCTCATGACCAACAAAGATATTTGTGAATACTTGCACTATATTGCATCAGCAAGTTTAAAGGAATTTGCGTATTATTTTCACATGACTTATAACAGCTCAGTCCAAACTGACTTATATAACTTTTGGACCTAATTTCTACTTGGTCCAAAATAGTTAACCTAAATTATTTAGTAGTTTTTAAGTTGCCTAATATATATATTTCATAATTTTCTCATTGCTTGCCGACGTGGGATACTAATCCCACATCTCAAGGTGCTGGGCATCACACAACTTCTCGCTTACAGTGTTTATCAAAAGTCCTTTATCCTTGATCTAATTTGAGCGGCAAGGCACCAGTTACAACATTTGCAAATGCAAAGAAAGACTTACATATCATGCTTTAATGGTATTCTACCTTGTCCTAATCCACATTGATCCTAATTTCTAACTTATCCTGATCTGCCAAAAGACTAAGATCCCTGAAAAATCTGTTACTCTTTATGACTCCACTTGCAGTCGAACAAGTATTGAGTAAGTCTAATACATGAGAATCTCCTGAAGTGAATGATTCAGTTTATCTCATAAGCTACTAGTACATAGTTTGACTCCATTGAAATAGTTGCACACTTTTCAACCATCTTCCATTTTTTCTTTCGACTGATCAGCATTCTGCCTTGAAAATGTTATTCATAAATTTATTTCCCCTTTATCTTTCTCTAGAAAGGTTCCGATTATCAGTAATAAGTTCAAAACAGCTGCACTTCTAGGCTCAAGGTGGATACCTTAAGGACAGCCAGATCATAAGCTGGATCAAAACCAATGATCTTTCCTTCCCTGTACAAGCTATTTCCTCCAGCGTCAATTAGAAACACCTACAAAAGAAGAGACCAAGATATAATGCTATTCTGACAGATGTCCAATTTAACTGCCAGAACATAACCATTAAGGATAGAATCGCAATAAATGTTCATAACATAAATGATAACCAGGAATGACAAGACCTTACAACGCTGTAACCCGCTCCTATCCGTAGCCAATTTATCAACAACATGGTAGTTTGTAACCTGTCATAAATTGGAATTAAATTTTCAATGAAAATGAGACAGCCTTTTCAACTGGGCATAAGTTTAGATTTAATGAAGAGAAAAGGGAATGCCTACTATGTGACCAAACTTGTCCCAGATGAAGCCTGAACCTGTCCCTTCAACTTTTGCATTTTCATCCTCATTAAGTGTAGCATCATTGGAAGAGCTCTTTGGGATCTTAGCTAATTCGAGGTCTTTAATGAAAACAACTGATGGTGAAGTTATCTGCAATCATTTTGTCGGAAAAGTTGTAAAATTAGAGGTAGTTGCTTGCATATAAAGAAGGAAGAACCTATCAGCACCGTAAATTAATCTACCAGCAGAGTAAGGATAAAAATAAAAATTAAAAAAAAAATCATGAAGAGAGAGAAGGGAGACCTGGAAGACATGAACAATTCTACCCTCTTCTTTCTCAAGTACATCTTCTTCAGCAGAAGCAATAGCAGAATGGAATAATGGAGAGCTTGAATTGAAATTGTGCAAGTTGAGCAGAGAAGCAACCACCACACTGGTGGAACCAAAGACTACTGCTCTTCTCCTTGCAAGAATGAGACTCTTGTTTGTAGAATCTCGAGAATCTGAAGAAGAAGAAGAAGAGGCGCTCCCCTGAACTAGAGGAGGAGAGAGAATGCCACGTAAAGCACCCAAGACCACCATGTTCCCTCTGTTGTGTTGGCCAACTGAAAACCGCTTTTTGATCTTTCCGATGACCGAGAATTAAAGAGATAAAGCGGGTTAGCTACCTGGCATGCGGTCCGAAAGCCTAACGATCAAAAGGGGCATTGGTGGGCTTATTCAGCTTGAATCCACGAGCTTCACTTCAGTCTTCCTTGCAGTCCTCGAGGTGGGGTTCCTGGAACTCAGGCCGAATCTTAATAAAAATCAAGGCTAAGGTCTCTGGGCGGATCAGTCGAGGCCCAAAGCTGGATTAAAGGGTTTGTCCGGGTTCAAACCTGGTCGAGCCGATTAAATTAAGTTTTCAAATTTTAAAAATCAATCGAATGAAATTATTTAATGAATCAAATTAAAGTTTTAAATCAATTAATTTAATTTCAACTTAATTTTATTTTTTCTTAATGAATGCACAATATATTATATTTCTTTAAGGTCCATTAAAAATCGGAACATAAAGATAGAGTAAGATAGAAAATTTCTCTCGGTGGTTTCTTTGTGGTCAGATGGTCTTGCATTTTTCTCTTCCTTAAATCTAATTTGTTCTTTCTATTTTCTCATAAAAAATGATCTACGTCAATTTACTATCGATGAAAAAGAAGATATTGTTGTCCCTATTAAGAGTTCCAGAGATATTACGATCATCACTTATGATTTTTATATAATGGGAATGTTTCTCACATATAATCCAATCAATTTTCAGAATATGCAGGCCTCCTTGGCAGATTTATGGTGGCAATTCTTGGACAGTTATTGCATTGAAAGATTTGATTCTTAACTACAAGCCGGACATTTTATTTTTTATGGAAATAAAAACTCTTAGTTCTCGTATGAAATTTTTTTGTAATTTTTTGTATTTTGATGGTTGATTCTCAGTTAATAGACAAGGATTGAGAGAATACATTTCGTTAATATGGAAGAGTCATGGATTTATTTCTACAGTTGGCTTTTCTTCAAATTTTATTAATTCGATTGATTCGGAAGGTAATGTTAGAGGTTTAGTAGTTATTTTGAGTTTCCGAAATCGCAACGATAACGTCAGTCTTGAAACTTTATTCGAATTTTATCTTGTAGAAGTTCTCTTCCGTGACTTTATTCAGGAGACTTTAATTATTTATACTCGAGATATGAGAAATAAAGATGAGTATCTTTGCCAAATTATCTTATGTAGAGGTTTAGACATGCAATTAATGAGTATTTTTATCAAATTATTTTATATAGGGATTATCTTATGTAGAGGTTTAAACATGCAATTGATGAGTATTTTTATTGAATTATTTTATATAGGGATTTGATTTTGAATGATTATTAATATTTGTTAGACTCTAAAACTAATATTTCTGTTAAATGAGTTTATCGTAATACTATTCTAACTATTTATATTTTGATTAGAGAATCTATCAGGTCTGTTTGGAATGATATTCTTTTTATTTGATAAAAATTTATTAATGCAATAAAGTAATTTTACTTTAAAGATAGAGCTAGACAAAAATCAAAACAATTTCAAAATTTTACTTTCCCCTCTAATATTTCTTCTTTTACTTCCATTTTTTAAGAATTCCACCAATTATGATTTATAATAATCCATTTTCAAAGTACTAAAAACATGTGATTTAATATGGGCAAAATAGTCCATAAAATATATATTACATGGGATTAATGTGATTTAATAATTAAATATAATTCATAATAAATAGTCAATAATTAATAATTAATTATATTAATAATTTTATTTAGTAAAATAATGTATTGTGATTACTAAGTGAAACGATTAATAAGAGTATATATGATATTATTTATTATTTTATTAAAATAAATATATAATTATTTATATAACATATAAAAGAATTAAAAATAAATTTAAAACATGATATTAATTATATATGTATATGAACAATATAATTAATAATATATAAATAAACAATTTGAAATTTCAAATGATTTCTTAAAAGAACAGATCTCCGTGTGTTGCCTTATAAGGCGATCAACGTGTTTCTGAAGTACAGATTTCTTTTCAATAATTTCCTGTCAGATATTTCTCAATCGATTTCCTTTTAAAATAGGGAAAATAACAAAAAACAAAAGAACCATGAGTGTATTTACCAAAAATAATTATAAAATATTTTTTATAAATAATTTTTAAAAATACAATTTATTTTCTATAATTTAATTGTAATATCAAAAATAAAATGATAATAATATTTAAAACATGCAAATGCTTCCAAGCAAGCACATTACGTAGTGAAGAGATAATTAATATCGTTAATCGTACGTAATTAGGTTAAAAAATTAAAAATAGAAATTAAATAACTATATAATATATATATGAAATGTAATAAAAAATACTTTAATGTAAATTAAATGGGATATTGATCTTAAATAATCTATTGGTCTTTGTTTTTTTTTTTCAATAATAATCTAATTATCTTCGTCTTAAACTCACGTAAATTCAGCATATACGACAATTTTCATATAATTTTAATATTAGATTACTTACGAATGGGACATTTATGATGGGAAATTAACACTACAAAATAACAGACTGATCTGACGGATTTTTCCGTCGCTGAAAGTCAAAAATCCGTCGCTGAAACTTTCTGCGACGGATTTGCGACGAACTCAAGTCCGTCGCTTAAAGTCATGTCGCTAATTTTTTTCAACGGATTACAAGTCTGTCGGAAATATTAGCGACGGATTTCCGACGGATCTAGACTCCGTCGGAAATATTTCCGACGGCTTTTCCGACGAAAAATTCAGTCGGAAAAATTTAGCGACGAAAATTTTCCGTCGGAAATCCGTCGGAAATATTAACGTATTTTAAAAAATTTCCTCACTAATTCGTCGCTAATCCGTTGCAAATCCGTCGCTAATCTGTTAAAATTCAATCACAAAAAATAATTCCCTGTTTTTATTTACATATTCCCTGTATAATCAAATAATTTATAATTAATAATCATATTGAATATAAATTAAATATCATTCATAATAATTATAAGTAATGTTCATAATACTCAATAATATTCAGAATATTTAAAATAAATCCATAATATTTAACAATGTTCATAAAATTAAAAATAAATTCATAATACTTAACAATTGTCATAAAATTTAAAATAAATCAATTATACTTAACAATGTTCATAAAACTAAAAACTAATCTATGAATTTGTTGAACCATCTGATAGAGAAGTACAATCTGCAGTTGGAGTGTGCTCCAGTGTTTCCTCTTGCATTTGTACTGGCTCATCTGTTTCATTCGTAGAGAGCTGCTGGCTATGTCCTCTACCTCTAGATGATATTACTCTTCGAGGCATCTGAAAAAATAATTGTCCATTAGTTTCAATTAACAATAAAGACAACTAATATATAAGTATTTATGAATAAAAGAACTCTGTGTGATGGATATAAATAAATGGCTGAATGTTTTGTATTAGTTGCTATTAATTTATTAAACATTTAAATTAGAATTATAACATATTTAACACTTAAATTTATAAAAATTATAATAATTAAACGTAAATTAGTTATACTAAACTATTAATAATTTATTCAAAAAACTAAAAATAAATTATATTCTAAATTTCATTAAATATACTGTGAATTTTAATAAGTTAATAAAGTTAATTAGATAAATATAACAATAAAATTTCAAATATATTTAATAATAAGTTAAATTATTTTTATTTTTTTATAGATATCAATAATATAATTAATTTATATTTAATTATTATAATTTTTTATTGAGTTTTATTGTTATATTGGTGCGACAACTCTATTTAGGGTTTTTGTTTACTAATCCGGGGTTTCTTATGCTGAATATGGGAATATAAACAAATAGTACGATTGTAAAAATATTATTAGTATAGGGTATTTTTGTCGGAAAAAAAATGTTAAGCATACAAGCGTAAAAAAATGCAAAGTCTGAGATTTTTATAGACATTTTCTCAAATTTTAATTAAATTAGAGTAAAGATGGTTCCATGAAAACGCCTATTAAAGCGCTTAACTTATTTTAAAATATTTAATTTTATTAATTAATTAATTAATTAATTTAGAGTGAAGAAGGTCCAAAGGAAAACAGTATTGGACCCCTTAACTAAGTCTGAAATATTTAAAGTCAAGATGATTCAAAGAAAAATGCCTATTTGACCTCTTAAGTATTTGGCTTAAATTGAGGTCGAGATTTGAATTAAATTAGGGTAGAAAAATTAAATTAGAGAAAAGGTGATCCAAAGGAAAACGCCTATTGAAACTCTTAACTCTTTTATTTCTTATTTTATTTTTATTATTGTTATTATTTTTTTAAGTTTTAACTGGATTGGAGAAAGACAATCCAAAGGAAAACATATATTGAGCCTCTTACCCTTTTAAATATTTAACTTGTATTATTACTACTTAATTTTAATTAAATTGGAGCAAGACAACCCAATGGAAAACAACTAATGAACATCTTACCCTTTTAACTATTTTGATCTTATTATTATTACTCTTTAAATTGCCCAAGACAGTGCAAACAAAAATGCCTATTGAACCTCTAAACTCTAAACAACGTCAAATTTACATAGCAATGGCAAGTTTTTAATATTTTTATAGGGTCCTTGCCAGCAACAGAAGTATATAATCAGTTCAAAACAACCTCAAATTTACAGAACCACAAAAACTGAAAGACAAGCATACAATGACTTCCCCATACTATTCACTAAGTCTTTAGGACAAAAGGATTGATAACAATTTTATTTTTTCCACACTCATTTGCGAGAAATAACTGGACAGAACATTACATCTGATTATCAACCGAGTGAAACTAATTAACATGGCATCCCGCGGCAAAGTCAGCATTATAAATTGATAGCAGTTAACAGAACATGAATTTGGGAAATTAGCATATGAAGGAAATAACAGAACCCAAGCGTATTGCCTCGGAACATAATGACCCACAGAATAAACTTGAAATAAATGAACAGAATCCAAAGCTTATCAAAATAAACAATCCAAAGATGAGAGTGACAATCGTTCCATGTCTCAACAAATACTTGTTCAATCACCTCCAAACAAACACAGAGAGAGAAATTATTCAAAATAAAACACATTCAAAAATAATTTCATTACATCATTTACTCATCACAGCACACACACACACACACTTACCTGGAGTGGCGACGATCGGCAGCTGCAGCAGCGGGTGGCAACGGCGGCGACGGCGAGGGGACAGCGACGGCGAGGCAACGAGCAACACCCACGGGATCAGCAGCGACAGCGACGGCGACGGCGAGGGGACAGCGACGGCGAGTCGAAGGCAACACGCGACACCCACGGGAACAGCAGCGACGGCGACGGCGAGGGGACAGCGACGGCGACGCGACACCCACGGGAACAGCAGCGACGGCAAGAAAATCAGCAACAACAGCGACGGAAGGGCGACAGCGACGGGAACAACGGCGGCGGCGAAGGCGGCGACGGCGAGAGTGGCAAGAAGCACGAATGGGCGCTGAGGGGCAGAGAGGAGAGGAAAGGGAGGCTGAAATTAAAAGAGAGATGAAAAGAAGATTAGGTTTTTGCTTTTATATTGTTTGCTTTTTCTGACGGATTAGCGATGGAATAAATTCCGTCGCTAATATTTCAAAAATCCGTCACTAATCCGTCGCTAATCCGTCAGAAAATTAAACATAAAATATTCGTCGATGATCCGTCGCTAATTCCGTCGCTAAATTTTTTTTTCCGACAGAGGTTACTTCCGTCGCTAAATCCGTCACTGATATCTTAGTTTTTTGTAGTGTAAAAGTTTGAGCCGTCAGCTTTTTAAAATTTGGCTGCGATTAAATAATCTCCACGTATACCTTAATCATGCGCAAAGAATTGCTATATAATTGTCGGGAATTGTTATTATTCATAAATTATTTTTTTTAATTTTAAAAAATTAATTATTTAGTTATATGATTTAAAATCATTAAATTAAATGACTTTCGATTCATTTTAAAAAATATTTCAGAAATACTGAAAGTTAGGACTTCCCATAAAATAAGTTCAACTTGTTGATCTATTAAGTTGAATATCAACACAATAAGTTATAATTGCGCTTTAAAATATATATATTAAATTATTTATTTTTTATAATAAATAAAAATTATTATTAAATATATAAGCCTATTAAATATATTTAATATTTTTTTCAACAATTTCAAATCTTTGCTAATTTATTATTTTAATATCATTAAAGCCTAATTTCAATTTACTATTAAGATATTGCTATTTTAATATATTACCATTAGATTTCTTGTATCCGTACTGAAATTGAGTCTTAGAAAAGAAAATAGACTTAAAATTCAATAAATTCCGCTGAGAACCGGTTCAACATTGTGTCATCCAAACATCGTGTCATCTAATTCATAACTAAAGTAGGCCGGACTGACCCTATGCTTGGGTCTATTAAAGGAGAATCTCCACCAGAGGAGAGTCTAGTCCGATGACATGACAGAAGTTAGGAGAGCAGGCCTAACTATCTCGTGGTTCTATCGGCATACGCGGCAGAGAGAAATTAAATGGTCGTCTGACAAAAATGAATACACTGGTACATTCGTACGTACAAGTCTGCGTGATAAGAGTAGGTGGCACTGATTACGGTGGTGGTTATATGTCACCAAAAAATAAAGAAAAAAAAAATCTCTCAACTAAATTTAGACAAATTTTTGTAAACCATATTCTCTCTGAATCTCATACCATCAACAACAATTAAACTTTATTGCATAATAGACTTTATTACATAATATCATATTAAAATTTGAGAAAAAATTATAAATTATCAAATTTTCTAATTTATATGGTAATCAATTTATATTTTCACATATGTATTAAAATATAATAAAAAATGTGAGTTAATTTTTATTTTGTTTTTTTTTTCTCTTATTATTATTTTTATTTCACATAATATTATTAAATTGCCGGTATATAATCGTTGTGCTTTAAAATCAGTCGATATGAACTAAGCTTGAAGTTGAGTTCCCATTACCAACATTGCAACATTTTTGTTTGATTTGTCTATAATTGTATGTCGTTTAATTTTTTTTTTTTACACTTTGTGGATGCGGACTTAATCCAAGCTATATTCCTTAAAACGCAAATTAAATAAAAAGATCAAGATGAAGAAAAGAAAATATAAACATAATTAATAACGAAAGGAAAATATTATCGACAAGAACAAGTCTCAATAGAAAACTCTAAAGCATCATATTATAATGACAAAGAAAAGATAGAGCTGGTTGATGACAAGACAGACAAAGATATAAGCTAAAAGACACAGCAAATGTCTTAAGGACTAATATATGTCTCCTCTGTTCAAATTCTCCTTTATTCTATGGCTTACAGTACAGTTTTCTAGCTAGATGGCCTCTTCGTTGGTCGCAACCCGAATTCATCTACTTGAATTTCTACTCTAATAAACATCTCTCTGAAGTCGAATCTGCCTGTTGAATCTTTGAATAAACTCCTCAACTCTTCTGTTTAATTCTTCATTGGACATATTTGCATAATCATTTTTATTATTTTCTTCAACTACAGGCTCTGGTGGTGAGTCATATTTCTCAGTTTCTACCCTTGTAATAATGTTCTTACTCTCATCAATCACTACCCTTTTCGTGATATCCGACTTGCTACGATGAAATGTTTTTGCCTGACCACCTCCATTAACGTTTTCTTGTTTTAGACAACTTTCAAGCTTCTTCTTATTAGTGGCAACTGCCAAGCTTACTTTTGCAGGGACTTTGTTTCTTTGATGGGTTACTTTTGTCTTCTCCTGCAAGTCCACTAGAGCTTCTTCTTCAGGAATGCAAGTTCTGATAATTTGAGAATAATATTGTCTGCAAGAAGATGGAAAACTTGTTTGCCTTCTCATTATGTAGTCCTGATAAAGATCATGCTGTTTATTGTAATCTTTGGAGGATGAGAATGCACCATAATCTACTAGAATTATGATAATGAGAGTGTTGGAAATGAAGAACCAGAACTTGGAGTTTTTGAAGAGCTTTGAAAGGGAGAGGTTGAAGATATAGAAGATAGAGATATAGATAAAAATAGACAAAACAAAGGCAAAGAAGGACATGCCCTTGGCTTTTTTGGGGTAGTGATCTTTGGATTTGTAAGGATTAATGGTGACTGAACTTTGCACAAATTTTGGTATTGGCTTTTCCATTTTGAAAGACAAAAATGGAGGTTGAGAGAGAGATTCAAGGGTATTTGCTTATTAATAAGTGAGTTGGTGAAGTTCCTTCCAATGAGCTTTTATAGGGCAAACCCTAGAAAGGATGGCTGCCAAATAATTGAGCCTTTGTAATTACAAATACATCCTTGGATTCTAACTTCCAAAACGATAGAAGGGAATGGCTATATTATATAAAATGCTTACATGGTATAATAAATAAATAGAAATAAAATATCCATATAAAATAATTATATTTTTTATTAAAAAAATTACTAATTAATTATTATATTTTTAAACTTTATTTTATTTTTATTAATTTACGTAATTGTACTTGATATAATGGTTTTACTATATAATTTCTACCTGACTATGGGTAGATTTGTTTTTACTATTTCCCAAAATCTGATTTTTTTTTTTTTTAGCTGTGCCAGCCATATTCAAGCAGCAATGCCACATCATCATAGAATTACAGTTCATCAAGGACACCTGGGATCATGGATTGAATTCTTATTTCAACATGTCATTTTCAATAATTTTGGACCACCTATTATACATTTCTAAATTTAATCAGTCACCGTGCTACCTAAAACATATGCCGAAAGCATTAGTTTCAAAGTGATGAATCATATAGTTTGATCGGCTAGCTAGGACTACTACGTGGAATACAGCATATCTACAGATTTTCCAACGTGTGATAGATGAATTATTAAGTTTTCAATTCCAAAAAAAAAAAAAAACAGAATGATTAAGGTACTTTCATGGACGCTCTCTAGACGTGTATTGATCTTTATCCTTTTCATCAGGAGCTTCTGTTCATGATAGAAATGTATCAAATTTACAAAACTTTTAAGGGAGACTCTGCTAGACTTTTTTGCACATCTCATGCACATAATAAATTAATAATGGTGTTTGTGGACCCTTCTGTAACATAAAACACATCCACGTAATGTTCTGTTATTACACGTGTGCCGTGAATTTACACGTAGGACCCATGAATGTTCATCCTCTTTTGGATGCAGCCGCCAACTGTTGGGTCCCAATGATCCCAACTCAACTGGGTATCCGCCACGTGTGTGACAAATCCAAGAAGGTGACACTTCCAGCATGTATAATAATATAAGATAATTCTACTCTCGTAATGATTACAATAGACGAGACATTTGTACTTGTAATGTAATGTAATGATTCAGTATCACCAACTTACTCACGAGTCACGGCAATGGATCTTTCCACATGAAACCTGTGTAAGATCATATTTGAGAGGTGAAAGTAGAAGATTGAATATTTATGTCTCAAAAACTGTAGGATATCGTTTCTCCTTTTTTTTTGGGTGATTGGAATTTTTTTTTTTAAAAGAATATTATTAGTGCAATGATGAAGTTTTTAAAGTAATTGGAAATTGTAGTAACGAAAAGAACACTTCAAGGACAGTAAGACGGAAGACAAGGCTAAAATTAAGGTGGTCCTTTTGTGAGAAGTAAAAGATACTGGATCTTAAATTATAACCTAAAAATTAATGATTTCAAATGTTGTTTTGAGATGTCATTTTAAATTAAATTAAGTTTTTCACATTTAATTACTTTATTTCTTGTTTGACAATAATTTTATAAAAAAAAATTAAATAATTTTTAAAAAATAACTCATAATTTTATTTTTATATATAAAAAATTTTAAATTAAAAAATATTTTCAATTAAATTAAATTTTTATAAAATTATTGATGAGTATATAAAATTTTATTTTTATAGATCATGCATTCATCTTTGCATTCTCTTATCACATCGTGTTTATCTGTCCTCGCTACCAACCAAAGTTACAGTTTGCCAAATTATTCCCACTATTTTGTCCTCACTCTACATATATATATATATATATATTCTTTCATTCCATAAATATAAATTTATTTATATTTTTAAATAAATTAAATATTGAAAATATATTATAAAATAAAATAACGAATTAAATATAAAAAAATTAACGACATTAATCAGATTGAAATATGAATTTTACCTCATTTTATTAAAATTATTCTTGAATCTAATGAATTTTACTTACTAATATATTAAGAATAAATTAAAAAATAAATATAAAAAAAGTGACTTAGAGAGAAATAATCTTTTATTGATTAGATTTAGTGTATTACATCAAACTATATATACACGTTTAAATGGGCTGAGATTGGCCTGCGACTTGGGCTTCAGGGAAGTCATGGTGGAACTCTTGTTTATTTTATTAAAACTATCATCATCTTTGTTCTCAAATGAACTAGAATAATCTCAATCCTTTCGAGCTTCACTGGTATTACTCTTTATTCTTCTTTTAATTTATTTGATGAGATCTTTTTTAAATTTAAATTAAATCTAATTCATTTAAAAATTAATTTTTTTAACTTTCATAAGTTGATTTCTTTCACCATGTTGACAGTGAAATAAGAAGCTAGTTCCCAGTTCATTTGAGGAAGCCAGCTAGATTCCAAGAAAACTCAAAACAAATTCCAAGAAACGCAATTACCAGTTCCACCAGTCATGTCTCCCCCAAATGTCATGCGAGTGAGCAATACGTACATCCTGATAAACCTGAGAGGTATAAGATTCGACTCTCCCAACCCTATTTCAAAAAAAAATACATATAAAATAGAAGAGCTGTATATGGTTGAAACGTAGCCTGCATCAAAGATTCCAATAGGACAGCGGCCAAATCCCATAGCCCAATGGGAGAGCAAAGGGAGAGCCCAGTAACTCTGCAAACCAATTGCCTTCGCTATGTTATGTCGGTCTCATAGAGATGCTCAGGTAGAGCTCTGTCCCATCATCTTTACCATTTTTACCTTCTCTTCCCAATTTTGACCCTTCTGTTCAAAATTTTTTATTTTTTTTCCATGTTTAGTTACTGCTTCTGTCCTCTCATTTCACTTCCTTTTCCATGCAACTGCAACACTAACACTATCATTTTCTCCATCACGCCTTCAATTCTTTACCAAAGCAAATTCGACAAGGGTTTCCATGCAGCTTTAATTCTCTCTCTTTTTCTCTTTCAATGGCACAGGGATTAAGGTAGGGACTGCTTCATATTCCTTTTCTTTCTTCCCTTTTGCCCATCGATATTCATCAAACAAAGATTGTAAAAAAGCTTGCATAGTTTGGTCTCTTGTCTCCACTCTCCATTACTCTCTACATCTGATATTTCATTCTTATATATCTGTTTTGGCTTTAGTTTCTTAGTGGGTTCCTGGCATTCTTGCTTATCTATGGCCCCTTCTGTTTCCCTTTGCCTTTTGGGTGTTCTACTTGTTTTGGCAGGTGATGAGGTGATTGCACTATCGAGAAACTCAGTTAGGGGAGATATGGTGATGGAGGAAGAGGAGCTTTTCGGGCTATTTGAGGTTCTTGGTGCACTTCTGGATGATCCTGAATGGGCTCAAGTGCACCCACAACCATGCACTGACACTCCATGGCCTGGTGTTCAATGTGAGCTCGCTGATGACCCTCCAATCTTTCACGTCACAAAGATTCATGTTGGTCCTGATATTATTAACCCTCCTTGCAAAACTACTGCTCATCTGTCAAGTTCCTTGCAGAAGCTACCTTACCTAAAAGTTCTTTCTATTTTTAGCTGTTTCGTAACATCTGATCCTGTCATTCTTTCTCCTACACTTTTTGAAAATTTATCCTCCTTGGAGCATCTAGCTCTTGGTTCCAATCCAGCTCTCTCTGGACAAATACCCTCAAGTTTAGGACACATTACCAGCCTAAGAGTTCTGACCCTGTCCCAGAATAATCTACGAGGAAACATCCCTCAGGAGCTTGGTGGCTTGTTAAATCTAGAGCAGCTTGACCTAAGTTACAATAATCTAAGTGGAGAAATTCCTGAGGAGATCGGACGGTTAAAAAGTTTGACCATTATGGACGTAAGTTGGAACAGTCTTGAAGGGCAGGTTCCTTATTCTTTGGGTCAGCTTAATCTTCTCCAAAAAATTGATTTGGGATCTAACAAGCTTGTGGGAAGGGTACCTGCAGATTTGGGGAAGCTAAAGAGGTTAGTTTTGCTTGATTTGAGCCATAATTTTATCAATGGACCAATGCCTGTAACCCTCTCAGGATTGGTACAGTTACAGTACCTCATACTTGACGACAATCCTATAAATTCAGGAATACCCTTGTTTGCGGTGTCCCTTAAAAGGCTTACATCAATAAGTTTGTCAGGATGTGGATTAACAGGTCCAATACCGAATTCTCTGTCTTCATTGAAAAATCTTACAGCTCTTTCTCTAGACAACAACAGCCTCACTGGGACAGTTCCTCCAAGCTTGGGATCACTTCCAAATCTTGATCAACTAAATGTGAGCAACAATCAGCTAAGTGGAGAGCTACTGCTCCCAGAAAAGTTCATTGGCAGGCTTGGCAAAAGATTAGATGTTAGAGGAAACAGCCGATTGTGTACTAGCAACAAGAGAAACTTTTCTTTCTATCTGGAGACTCCAGCTTGCTTGGATAAAATAGGCAATGGTGATCATAAAATTTGTCCTGAACAGAACCAAGATGAGGCCAAGGGAATGCAATCTTCTTCATGGTTCCATGGGAAGATGAAAAGTTCAAATAATGGTGTAGCATTTTCTGATCAAAAGCATCTTCTATGTACTTTTCTTCTTTCCTTTCTGTCTTTCTTTCTGTAACATCATTTATATACATGCACACTTCTTTTTTCTAGTGGTTAAAAACCAGAAAAAGCAAATTCAGGCACTGTGTTTTTTCGTTTTCACTGTTGTGTGAAAACTGACTTTTCCAATAAATGCCTGTCAGTGGAATAATGATTCATTTACTTGTGGAAGGAAAACTCGCATGGCTAATTCCACGGGCTAAATGTATAATTTCATCCATCAATTTTCTATAAAAAGGCCATTTTTTCTAATATTTTTCTTGTTAACCTTTTAAATAAGATTAAATAATTATATTTTATAAAATTTCATAAAGGTAGTAGGCTCTTAATTTTTTTTTTTCTAGAGAAAACATTATTTTAGTTGAAGGAAATTTTATGCATTGAAAGGTGAAATTGCTAGGCAGTATATTTGATATGAAAATATACTAAAATTTAGCATTTTTTTAATGTAGAAAGCATTACTTCTATGTATTTAGAATAATAAAATAAACAACGCCATGTTAATTAGAGACAAAAATATAGATTAATAAATCAAAACCACTAATGATGTCACCAATTAATAATAAAAATCATTTTTGTGTTAAAATAATATGAAAATTTGAATCATGTGAGACTCAATTGTTGGGTATGAATAATAATAATAATAATAATAATTCAATGATTACAATAATTATTGGTGATTGGGAATGTTTGTATTAGTTTATAAAATTAAGTTTACAACCATTTAATTAATATATTAAATAAATATATATTTAATTAAAATATTTATAAATAATTGATTGGGTAAAAAATAATTCATAAATATATTTATTATTAAAATTATTTAAAAATATTAAATAAGATATATAATAGAGTTTTAAGCACATAATTCATTAGGAATTTTATGGGGAAAAAATATTCATTTGAAAATATTATGCTGAATAGAGAACAGTTATGAAAGATTGAAACTTCAATCTCTGTAATCACTAGTACATATGCTATAATAATAAGGAAGGGAAACTTTTGGGAGAATAAAAATGATAAATATGAGGTATGAGAAGTGATAATCCAACAAAAATACTCTCCACACAAGTCTCATATTTCCATGAAAAAGATTTGGCTGCAAATGCTCACCTTGGAAAACTAATCCTTTTAGCTCTCTCCGTGAGTCTCATCCTTCTTGTTTGATCCCACCATTTTTGTCCTTTGTTCTCTCTCTCTCTCTTTCTTTTTTAATATTTCTCCATACTACCATGTTTGTTTGTTTGTTTGCATCACTTGGGAGCTCCAGAGTTCTCAGTCTCCCTCTCCACCATTATATCCACTCTTTCTCATTTGCTCTGTCATTTGTTTTCTCTCCTGTTGCGTAGAGTTTAGCCAAGGTCTGTTCTCTCTGCTGTCACTTCTCTTTTTTTCTGTGTAGTTTCATTCTTGGGATTTTACTAACATCTGAATCTGATAACTTGGTTATGTAATCTTCATGGCTCTTGTGAAAATGGGTTTTGAAATTTTTGTTTTGAGTCGAATATTATTGCTTGTTATCTCTTGATGGTTTCTTGGTAGAGGAACTAATCAGACTCCCTGATTTTCAGTTTTTGGTTTTGTTTTCTTTTGCTGCTGTTTCATCTAATAATGAGTTTTGTCTGTTATAATAAAATCTAAACATAAAATTATATGCTCATGATGCGTAATCTGTAATGACACGAGCTCAACCAAGCTGCTCTTATTCTTTCAATAGAATTCTTGTAGTGGATTTTCATTTGTACATAATCTATGAAGCCTCCCTCTCAGTCAAGAAAACAGGACAAGTAGCAGAGTTTTTTTTGAATCTTTCATTTGCCATCATTTTCCCCATCCAAAGCAGCACACGGTGCGCAATTGCAGGGGATTCTGAGTTCTGGATGTTCTATAGTTCTTTGTCTTCATTATTTTGATAAATCTATGAAGTGTGAAATTGAAGCTGTTCTAATAACCTCGTGTGGAACCTTTTCAGATACTGTGGTGAGGCACAAATAATCAGTTTGGGAAGATGGAGATAACCAATGTTATGGAATATGAGGAAATTGCAAGGCAGAAATTGCCAAAGATGGTTTTTGACTACTATGCATCAGGTGCAGAAGACCAGTGGACTCTCAAGGAAAATCGCAATGCATTCTCTCGAATTCTGTGAGCTCACTTATTCTCATTTAAAACATTGTGGAAGTTCTTTTATCTTTATTATGCACAATAAACCATGACAGTATTTAACTTTCTTGTAATGAATTTGAAACAGGTTTCGACCTCGCATTCTTATTGATGTGAGCAAGATAGACATGACTACAAGTGTCTTGGGCTTCAAGATTTCAATGCCTATCATGATTGCTCCAACAGCCATGCAGAAAATGGCTCACCCAGAAGGTAATAAATTGTAAATACCCATCTTCTTTACATGAAACCAATTGAATTTTCTATTCAGATTGAGAACTAAAAGGGCAAGATAAGTATGCATAAGCATACATCTGCTTTACATTTGCATTTGCATTTTCATTATTGCTTCTGACGTATTATATCCCAATGCAGGAGAGTATGCAACAGCAAGGGCAGCTTCAGCAGCTGGAACAATTATGGTTTGATTTTTCTACTTCATCTTTTTCAAATTTGAATTTGAATATCAAATGAATTAATGTTTGTTTTTACAACATTGGCTTTCACTAGCAAATTTGTTTGTTGAGCTTTGTCAATGTAATTGCAATAAACATTTTACTGTGTCTTATTCAGTTAACCTTAATTCTTGCTTCAGACTCTATCTTCATGGGCTACTTCCAGCGTAGAGGAGGTTGCTTCAACAGGGCCTGGTATTCGCTTTTTCCAGCTTTATGTGAGTTCAAATCATTCTCCTGTTTCTTGTCTGTTGCTGTTGTTAATTTTCATCTCGAGCATTGATTTATTTTAAGTCAATGTCATTGCACGTTACAATCTTTAAGTCCTACTGACTTTTTGGAAGTGGTCCAAATGGTTTGTAATTGCATTATCCTTGAGAATTTTCCTCAATAATTTCCCTTCTCCATCATCATTCAGGTGTACAAAGACAGGAATGTGGTTGCTCAGCTTGTGAGAAGAGCTGAGAGAGCTGGATTCAAGGCCATTGCCCTTACAGTGGATACTCCAAGACTTGGCCGGAGAGAAGCTGATATCAAGAACAGGTGAAGATCATCTTAAATGCATTAAACAACGTAAATGTTAAGAAAATTTACGGAAGTTTGACTGATCAAGATTTTGTTTGGAACATAATTAATTTTATTGATCACAAGATGGGAAAGGTATCTAATTTTAGTTTGCTATTCAATAAAAAGGGAGTGATTCTTGAATGAATTTCATTGCAGATTCACTTTGCCACCATTTTTGACTTTGAAGAACTTCGAGGGCTTGGATCTTGGCAAAATGGATAAGGTATAGCCGACTAATTTCAGGATGCTGTATTTTTTATGTATATGTTCTTGATAGTGTCTAGATTTTCTCTGCAGGCTGATGACTCCGGACTTGCCTCATATGTTGCTGGCCAAATTGACCGGACACTTAGCTGGAAGGTATGACAAGTTTGAATGAATTTTTACATTGCTTGAACTATGACACATGGTCAGAACATGGTCTTTTCGTAAACTTCTCTTGGCCATTTGGACAGGATGTGCAGTGGCTTCAGACAATCACATCACTGCCAATCCTGGTGAAGGGTGTCCTGACTGCAGAGGATAGTAAGTTTGCTAACAACATTATTCTTCCTCTGATTTGTCTATGGTCTCTTAAACATTTCTCTGATGCACCACCTATTTTCTTTTTCTTTTTCTTTTTTTTTTTTTTCTTTCTTGTTGGTATTGATGCAGCAAGACTAGCCATACAGAATGGAGCTGCTGGAATCATCGTATCCAATCATGGAGCTCGCCAGCTTGATTATGTTCCTGCAACTATTATGGCATTGGAAGAGGTACAGGTTCTGTTGTTTTTCCTCTTCTTTTTTCTAATCTGATATATGATCCTATTGATGCGAATCACAGGTGGTCAAAGCTGCACAAGGCCGTGTTCCTGTTTTCCTTGATGGTGGAGTTCGCCGTGGGACAGACGTTTTCAAGGCATTAGCACTAGGAGCATCTGGAATATTTGTAAGTTTATAAAACATTTCTGGAAAAAACTTGAACCTTTGAACTTAGGATCAGGATGTTTGTTGCTTTAAATTTGACTTGGCTGTTGGGTATCTCTCAATTTCAGATCGGGAGGCCTGTGGTATTCTCACTGGCTGCTGAAGGTGAAACTGGTATTAGGAAGGTGCTTCAGATGCTCCGCGAGGAGTTCGAGCTAACAATGGCATTAAGTGGCTGCCGCTCGCTCAGGGAGATTACTCGTAATCACATTGTGACTGACTGGGACCTTCCTCACCCAGTTGCCAGGTTATAAGGCGGCGTCACCCCAACTCCACGTTGAAATCGAGACAGGAAAATTCGAGAGAGGCTCTGTCTTTAGAATCTCATATATCAAATTGAAGGGTTGATCAATATTTGGAAGGATTTGAAGTTGTGTGTTTGACAATCAATAGCATTTTACTTGATATTAATAATTTTAAGGTAAATACTAATGATTAGGTAACTGTATTAACGAAATTAAATTAGAGCTTAGAAGTTTTCCAAGTGGAGTAAAATCCAAGGAAAGAATATGATTAAATTATTAATAGAATAATATGTGACTTTATATTATAAAAAAAATAATTAAAAAATCAATCTCGCAGATAAAAAGAGAAAAAGAAAAAGTAAATGAAGGTCAGAAAGTTTACAATTGAATTCAAAAGCATCATGCTGTTTCATAATTATTATCAAAGATTTAGAAAAAGAATTAAGGAAGAAAAATTAATCATTTTAAACATTAATTTATTTCTTTATAAAGCACGTTAACAGGCAACCAGCCAATAAGAATTGGTTCTGATAATTAATAAAAAATAGAATTCAAAATTATGAAAACCTCTGCCAATGTTTTCATTTAGTTCGATCATAGAGTAAAGAATTTAATTGAATAATAAAAAACCTAAACTATAAAATATATCACCAATACTCAACCCTACTAAAATCGAAAGATGGTAGGATAAATATTTTTAAAATTTATACTACAACGAGACATTGAATTTGTGTGCGATTAACCTCAATAATAGAAAAAAATTTACCTTTATATAAATCGAATGAATCATACAGTAGCAGAGTCAGGAGCTTCTCTTTGGTAGGGCACCACCGGCTGCAACTGCATTGCTGCAACTGCACTGCTGCGACACTACCGGCTGCGCCGCTGCGGCACCTTCATCCCCCTTCAAAGTATTTTCCGATTGCCGATACGGCAAGTGCCCTTACAATACCCTCCTTCCGCCTCTGAAATCATATACGACTCGATAAAATTATTTTAAAATATTTAAAATTATATATAATTTTCATTTTAATTCTTTTTTACAAATTAAAATATTCGAGACGAAATATACAGCAATATGTTTTGAAAATGAATTTATTAGTAAGGCTTGGAGGTATTCACTTGTATTATAAATTATATCATACTTTAAGAGATTATTAAATTGATATGGGTCATACTTCTCGTTCATTGACTAAATTAAAATAATGATGTGGTTATTATTCAATCAGAAGCATTGACTAGATAAAAAAATATCTGAAATTTGAATATATTAAGAAGACTCTCTTAGTTTTAATAAGTCTACGCTTTAACACTTAACTGTTGTCGGCAATCAACGTAAAATTAAAATAAATTCTATAAATATGAAATCTATTATCTATTATACCGTTGGGACAAAATGAATTCATATATTTTCTTTCTATTTTACCGCTTTTGCCCCTAATGCATCCATTTTTCAGTTTAACTACTTTTTTTTTTTTATTTTTCTCTTTGCAATTATAAAGTATTCTTAATTTATATCTTGATTAGCAACCAGTTTTTACTAATTAAAAAAATTAATTATTCTAAGGGATTAATACATTATTAGTTTTAATTAAAAGATTTCATTATATAAATAAAACTGAATTTATCTCATATTATATCTTTTTTAATATAGAGTTTCTTCATTAATTAATACTTTTATCTTTTATTTTTATTTATTTAATTTAATTTATATCTTATGTTTTTTTATTATTAAATTAAAATAGCAAAGTAAATCAATTTTATAAAATAAAATTATGAAATAAAACTCCCAAATCCTATGTATTTTAATAATTAATAAAATTAATAATAAGTCCACCGACGAGGCGACGACATGTGGTCCCCACAATCCAATATAACAAAGTGAGGCCGTAAATGGTACGTGTTGGCGTGTTGCACGCGTGTGGTAAAGCTTAATTTAAATGTGAATAAACACTTTTTTTTAAGCCTCTAATTACGTCCCCATTTCACACTTCCTTTCAAATTACTAAAAAAAAAAAAAAATCCTATATTTTTTTCCTTTAATAATTACTTTCCCAATTAAATTAATTTTTTTATTATAATTCAATTTAATTTGTACTTAATTTACAATTATTTTTGAGTTTATATTTGTGTTCATATTTATGTTGTCAATTTCAAATTGTCGGACTAATTTAATTGATGAGTCATGAATTGATCTTTTTATCCATTAATTTGGTTCACTTTTCAAACTCATTTTTTAAAAAATTCATTAAAAAATCATTAAATTGATTTGATAATAGATGATTGATGAATTAATTAATTAGAACAAATTTTTTAAATCTAAATCCTAATTAAGAATTTTAAATTATTTATAAATCATATTAAAACTACTGTAATAAAAGACCATATGTTTTCAGAGCATTTGATTTGAATCAAGGTATATTCCAATAAAATATCACAAATCCAGCCAGATGACAAGTGGTTGGCCTTTCACGGGCTTGTCTGACTTTTGGGGGTAAGTTGGTGGTGGTGGGATAGTGCAACTTGTATCTAAAATTTTTCCAGCTAATTTGTTTGTTTTTTAAAGAAATTGAGGAAATGGAACTCAAATTTGATCTATCATTCGAATAATATATTAATAATCATTTAACCAAATTAGATTAGGCGATTTTCTTTCCAAATCTTGTTAATTCCTTTATGTATAATAGCTTTTAATATTTTCTAATGTGTAGCAGTTAACTATTTGTAAAATTATATATTAAAAATCAAAATTTATACTATGGTAAAATCTTAAAACTTACATTTTAACAAGTTTACATAGATTGAGAGGGAAAATGTCTGCCGTTTAGATACATCATCTACATAATTGGAGAAGTTTTTATTTTTTATCAACTAATAAACAAAAAATTAATATGTAATTATGCTCATAAAAAAAAAGTATAATCTCATTCTATTAATGTAAAATTTATGGAAAAACAAGGGAGACTCTATGTCCATTTCATGCGAATTGAAAAAAGAAAATTAAAGTGAATCCCTCAATGCATCAATGGAGATTGAGCCTGCACGCTTGCGGCCGCCGATTCATGTTGTAGGGGTAAGTTGCTTGCATCCGATTATTTCTCTTTTGAAGGAACCTTTGGAGTGATCTCTTCATCGACAAGGCAGTATTGTTTTTAGAGCTATAGACCGGCGGAGGTGATGTCCGAATTGGCGATACAGGTTTTCCCGACGACGATGAAGATGAAGAAGGTCCACTTGAAAATTTTCTTATTTTATTATCCTCCATTTCTCGGCTAGCCAACATCAGAATGGCTTTCGCCTGAAGCTCTGTAGCATCGCAAACACAGACTGTTCCATTGTAGAATATCGTTAGCTTCTGTGGCTTTTGCTGCTGCTGCTGCTGCTGCGGTGGTTCTTGATCGTTTGAATAACTCTCTGTTTGAGGATGGCTGTGGTCTTCATCGGAGGTGGGAAAGAGGCGGAGCTCGAGATTGCAGTTCATGATTAGATGAGAGAAATTGAAAATTCAAGGAGAAGTAGATCGAGATTTGGTTTTTCGGAAGAGAGAAATGGGCTTATATATATAGAGAGAGAGAAGAAGAATAAGGAGGAGGGTGGATTGGCAGGTAGCGGTGAAGTGGGGGCCACAGATATCGGCTCATTGACAACTAGTAAACGATGAACACATACACATTTGGTTTTTAATATATATATATATTTATTTATTTTCACGTGGAAAATGCTGTTTTTAATAAGTTTTGAAACGGCGGTAGGAGCAGAGGCAGGAACCCTGAAAAAGCCAGCGCTGCTTTTCTTTCAACTGATATTTTTCAACTACTTTTGGGCCTTTTTTAATTAACGCACGTGATATGTATGTTAAATATAGCCGACATGGATACATGTTTTCAGTTTTGTCTATTTGAATAGCGATTTTTGTGCTTTAATTGTGAGCGTAATATTTTTCCTTTTTTTAATTTTATTTTCTTGTTGTAGCTGATATGACGGTGTTTTTGTTTTTAAGTTCTATTTTTATTGTACATTATTTTATTAATATTTTAAGATTTATGATTATTTCTCTTAACAATAATTTTACTAAAAATTTAAAATTAATGATTTATTAAAAAAATAATTTGTCCCAAACATAATTTATTTATTCTGACAAATGAAATTCAATAAACATAGTCTCAAAGTGTATTTTGGTAAATTTGATCCATCCCATTTATTTTCTTTTATTCTTGTTTTTTGATTTTCAATTGATGTACAACCACCATTATGCACTTGTATTTTCCATCATAGTCACACTTGACTATACGTACGTACATACTGCATCATTTCTCATCGTCAGGCGATCATTTAATTCCATCCGCTGTCATGTGGACACGATCTCAGACGTTAAGGGGTTTGTTGCTCTACGAGTCCAGTAGATTAATTGAGTCAGGCCTCTCACGTGTAGGCTTGAACCTAATCTGGTTCATAAAAGTAATGCCTGAGCTTGTAAGTAGGCTCATGTATCGAGCTCTAATAGAGATAAGGTCTGATCTTCCTAGAGTGGGCTCAGCTATGTTGGGGTGCCCAGAACCAGTCTATCATCAAGTGCCACTTTATTCGTTTATTAATAATTCCATTATTAATGAGGGGGTAAAACTCAAGGTTCCAATTATTATTATGCGGCTCTAGAAGAGTTCTGTCAAAACGTCTCTTCTACGTCTTTATCCATTTCAAATTTATGCTCTTGCTTTCACTTAAATTTATACTCTTGCTTTCACTTGCTGCTTTGCCTCTTGCGCTGTTTCTGCTATCTTGCCCTTTCCTTTCTCTATAATTCCTACCTTTCCAATCTGAGGTATGTCATACTCCTTTTATGGTTTCTACTAGAATTTCCGATGTAGTGGGTCTGGTGTCCTCTGTCACTCTTTCCTCTTTCTCTTACTATTTTTCTCGTGACTATTATGACACCACCATCTTTAGAATTAGGGCTCCTTTGCCTAATAAGCGGATTGTTCTCTCCTACCCAACACTGGTGAGTCTGATAAACGTCCAACAAGGGCCTAACCTAGTTTTTTTCGTTAAACAGCGCGACTTCTGGCCGACCTTCCTTTTTACCCCTTTCTTTATAAAGGTTTTCTATCATTTTAGAGTGACTCCTCGGATGTTGTCCCTCAATTCTATTATGTTCATGCGCTGTTTCAAGTCTGTTTACCTGTATTGGGGTTTTATCCCTTCTATTGAGTTGTTTTGCACTTTTTTTCATCTCGTTAGATCTACTAATGGGTTCAATTACTTTGGTCCCCGGCTGGATTGTCCATATTTGCTGGATATTAGGATTCAATAAAAGATTGGATGGAAATTTTATTGTTGTCGAGTTAAAAGAGAGCTCAAGGATCGACTGGAATATTGACCTCTTATGGGAAAAGGTCCCTCAAGGTTATAACGATTTCTTTAGATTAAACCTAGTGCACCAAATTTGCCTTCTCCAACTAACCCCTATAAAGAAAAAATATGACGTCGAAAAGTGCATGTTTATGTAATACCCGGCTAGACTCCGGTATCGGAATTCCTACCGTCCGGTGGAATCTCGGATGTCGGAAGCCTCTAGTAGGGTAGAAACATGTTTTCATAAAATGTTTTAAGGTATTTCATGGTTTTAAGTTTGAAGATTTAATGAGTTTTTGCATGAAAAGTCTTTAGAGGAAAACCCAGGTTCGGCCGCCGAAAGTTAAGTTTGGCCGCCGAACATGCATGCGTTTTGGAGGCACGTTAGGCCCCCGAAAGCATGAGTGAGGGAAGTCCAGGTTCGGCCGCCGAAACCCAAGTTCGGCCGCCGAACATGGCATGCATGCGGAAGCACTTTCGGCCCCCGAACGTGGCCTGGCCAGCCACTATAAAAGGGTCACTTAGCCGAAATGGGCGAGCTTTCTCCCATTTTCGGCCATAGCTAGCTTCCGACCTCCCTCTCCCCAGATCTTGTGTTCTTTCTTCAAATCTCCTCCATTTTTCTTGAGTTTTCACCTCTCATTGCAAGTTTTGAGCATTTAAGACAAGTTTTGGAGCTTTGGGAACTCAGGAGCTCATTTGCTTGGATCTCCGAGTTTAGGTCGTCTCTCTCTCGATCTTCAAGAGGTAAGAGCCGATCTTAAGCTCATTATATGTTTTAAATAAGTTTTATGCAAGATCTATGGGGTAGAAATGCATGTGTGGGTTTTTAGTGAGTTATGGATGATTTTTGAGTTTATGCAAATGTGGCTTGCAAATGCTTGTGTATGTGTGTTGTAGTTGGGGTTTAAGGTAGTTTGAGACCCCTAGGAACTTGTATGCATGTTTTGGTTGAGTTTTATGCATGTTGGAAGAGTTAGGAGGCAAATGTGCATAAAGGAGCCAAGTTTCTGCCCTTTGGCAGAAACCAGGTTCGGCAGCCGAAGGCACTTTCGGCCGCCGCACATGGCTGGGAAGGCAGGCCTTTCGACTGCCGAAGTTGCCCCCGAAAGGAGACTTTCGTCTCTGTCTGGCACTTTCGGCCGCCGAAGGTGCCGCCGAACATGCATGAGTTTCGCCTCTGTCTGGGAGTTTCGGCCGCCGAAGGTGCCGCCGAACCTGCCTGACTTTCGGCACTGGAGGGACTTTCGGCCGCCGAACCTGCCGCCGAAAGTGCCCTGTCCAGCCATTTCTTGCATGTTGTTATGTAGTTGTTTTATGTTGTTTTAGGGGGTTTTTGGGGAGTATATTAGAGTTATGTTTATGTATGTTTGGTCCCTCATTGGAGTCCACCTGTGTAGGTTCGGACCCGAGGAACCGAGGACCCCAGCAGTGAGCCAGCTGCTACAGAGTTTGTCAGAGCTAGCCAGAGGTGAGTGGAATAAACCTTAAGTTTTAAAATAAATGAAATATGAATTTTGAGCATGATCCATGCATCATGAATGCCATGTGATATATTAGGTTGTTTGCATTAGTATTCACGAATATGTTGCATTGCATTTATAATGTTGATGTGGATTGGTTATTGGATGATCCTTTAGTCCTCATATGGCATGATGATGTTACGGCATGGTATGGTATGGAAGTCCAGGTTGTACCCATTCTACGTCCCTGGCACGATGTAAGAGAAAGTCCAGGTTGTACCCATTCTACGTCCCTGGCACATTGGTATGTTATGATATGTTATGATAAGAGAAAGACCGGTTGTACCCATTCTACGTCCCGGCACAGTTGGACTATGTAGAGGACTATTGGTGACAATACCATCCGAGATGTGATTTGTTGTGATGTGTTGCATTACATAATGGCATGAAATTTTAATATATGATTTCACTATTCTGCTCACTGGGCTTTGTAGCTCACCCCTCTCCCCTAACCCCAGATGTGCAGGTACAGGGTAGACCAGGAGGTTAGCCAGAGTTTCGAAGTATGTGTATGTAATAGTTAGATGTTGGACATGACAGCTGTACTATAATGTAATGTAAGAGATTACAGTATGTTATGTAATGAGGTATATTGAGGTTATAGATGTGCTTGACCCTATGAGTATTGTAATCCCTTGTTGATGCATGATCTTAGATATTTGATGATACAGATGTTAGCCAACTCAACGCATGTATATCGCCCATTGGGGCATTGATGAGATCCCACAGAGGGGTCAAGTTTATGATTATGTTTTAGTGCATGCACAGGTTGAGTTTGGTGTATGAGAAATAAATGAAAGAAAAGTTTAATTTTTTATGCATGTTGTTGATCATGTATGGGATTTTACAGGTTTACAGGTTATATGTCAGGCTTGCTACGGGTCCCGGCGGCCTTAAGCCGATCTGGATCCTAGCGCCGGCAGCGGTCCGATTTTCGGGTCGTTACAGTTTATGTCTGACCTATGGGACTACCGAAAAGCTGGTACTCTTTTTTGGTTTTCTTTCTTTTTATATTTTTCTTTCATTGTTTCGAGCTCTAACTGAGTTGGTATATTCTTTTTAGCTTCTGTTGTGCCAATGGATTCCATCAAGTTTCTCAAGAATTTCACTCTATCTTGGGAGAGCATGAAGGCGACTCTAGCCACCTTTAAGGCTAAAAAGTCCATAACTAATGGGACTCGGGAGGTTTTTCAGGCTGCAGACCCTGCATCCTTAGCTCGCCACTCTGCCCCTACCCCTGCGCCTTCCCTGGCTTTGGTACCTGTGACAGGGACTCCTGCTCTGCAACATCTAGGACGTCGGTCCCTGCTAAAGCGCCGACTTCTTCCAAGGCTCCTCCTACTTCCAAGAAAATTCCTAAGGAGCCCATCATGCTTAGCGAGTCAGTTGAGAGCAGCTCGGAAGAGGGCACCAAGAATGCTCCCTTGGATGTCCCACCTATCCAAGTCGTGGGAGTTATCGTGATCGAGGGCAGGGTTGCCAAGTGTACTCGGACTTCAGAACTTGTGATTGAAAGCAGGACTGCTAAGCGTGCTCGGGTCTCGAAACCTGCGGGGGCAGCCCCTTCCCCTCCCGTTGACAAGGGAAAAAAGGCAGAAGAGCACGTGTCATTGCCCCGGACAATGAGCTACTGAATGCCGCCAAGGTGACCGTTGAGTCTACATCGGCTTTTATGGCTGGAATGTTATGCGTGAGGATGTTTAGAGGTCCCAGATGCTTTTGATTCCCGTTTTCTGGCTCTCGTCAGCCATCTGGCCTATTCTACCAAACAGCAAGTGATTTTTTGTTCGCGATTCCGAGAGGATCTTAGGGACAGTCTAAGAGAGATGCTTCTCATGGCAAGTTATCTGTCCTCCTCGGGAGTATTTCTAATCTTCTGACTTTCTTTACTTTTTGCTTCTTCTGGCTTTCTTAACTTTTTTTATTTTTTGCTTTTTTTGTAGCAAGCTTTTGGTGTGTTCATGAAAATCGATGCCCGAGACCAGTCTCTGCAAAGTTTCATGGACCAGCGCATTGCTGAGGCGCACTAGGACAAGAACTTGGTTGCCACCAGTGAGGCTCGCAGGCACATTATTGAGTTTTAGGGACAAATCGAAGATTCACTAAACAGTTGGGGGAGATGAGGGAGGAGGTCACTAGGGCTTCCCAACGGATTTCTGTGGTGGAGTCTCAGCGGGATGAGGCCCTTACACAGCTATCTGTTTTGGAGGAGACCCGTTGTTAATACGACGAGACCCGAATCCGGTGCAACGAGGCCTTGGCTCGTACTACTGTCCTCTAACAGGAGCTCAATAAGTACATCAAGACCTGAGGGATATGACTTCGGTAGTTGAGGGGTATGAGTTCGGCAATAAAGGAGTACCAAATTTAGCAGTAACAACGAAGAGTTAAACTGTACTTTTATATAAAAAATATTAATTTTTTATTAAGAAAAAATTATAATGTTTCATTAATCTTTTCTTAAAATTTGTGTCAATTAGAACGAGCAACATTGTATAAGGAATCTTTAAATTTCTAACTTGTAATTACAATTATTTTTCAAATTATTATTTAATTAAATATAAAAAATTAAAATTTTATCTTTAATTGTAATTATAATCAAAATTTTAATTTTATATTTCGACTTTTTAAATTTATTATAATTATAATCAAAATATTAACACGTTATATATTATTTATTTATCATTTTAAAATATTATTAAATCTACATAATCAATCTCTCAATTCTACTTATCATACATGGTGAGAAACATCTAATATTTAAGGTCTTAATTCCAGTTCAAAATCTAAAATTTTAAATTATAAATTTTACTATTTAAATTAGAGATTAAGACAATAAAAAAATTGAGTATTTTTAATACATATAAATATTTAAAATTAAGGAATTGTATATGTGAATTTAATTAATATTTAAAATAAATAAATAAATAACAGCTAACGTTATATGTGCATTAATTTAGAATTGATTAAAATTATTTTAAAATTTAATTATAATTACAATAAAATTTAAAAATTATAGTACAAAATTAAAATTTTTTTATTATAATCATAATTAAGCCTAATATTGCTCAGCCATATTACAAGCAGCTAACTTATCATCTATTATTTAGCTTATTCAAAATTCATTTTTTTAAAACTCTCTCTTATAATTAATCACGATTGTCTCTTTAATTGTGGTAATAAAAAATATTTTTTTGATTACTTATTTTTTTTCAAAAGAAAAAACCATCTTCTGTATTTTAAAATTTTATTTATATTTCTATATAAATTTAATAAAATATATTAATTTTTAACAGTAATTTCACATAAAATATTTTCAAGAAAAAATATTTGTAAACACCAAATTATTTTCTAAACAACCAGAGCTTATAAATTATAGTATTATTAGATTTTACAATGTAATATTTAATTTAAATAATTAATAAAATTTTAAACTGTATGGTTTTTTTAAAAAATAATATATAAAGATAAAAAGAATTAAACATAGTTAAAATTAAATGTTTAATTTTGAAAATTACAAAAAAAAAAAATATAGTGAGATTAATTTTGTAAAAAATGTGTGATTTATTTATGTTAGGTGATTTATATTTGAATGAGCTAACTATTATCTTATGGTTGTAGTAATTATTAATTAAGATTAAATTATAATAGGTTAATTAATACGTCAAATATAATTAAAAAGTCAGTGGATTTAATTGGCTTTTTTTAATTAAAATTAATTATTATTTAAAATAATAAGCAAAAGATATATAAGAATAAAATTTCAAATATGTATAATGAGAATAAATAATATAATCAAATATTTTTTTAGTCATAATTAAAAAAATAAGGCGTAATCATAAAGTTGATTTATATTTATTAAATTATCATATATATACTTTTTATTACTTATGAAAGAAAAAAAATTAAATTTTCTAGTAAAAGAAAGAGAATTTAAAAGCTAATTTACATTCATCAATTTACACTAATTTTTTAATGAAAGAAAATGTGCAAAAGCTAATTAAAATTATTAGTTTTATTATATAAGTATATCCCACATATGAGATTGTGATAATGATTTATAATTAAATTATGGTAATCTTTTTTATTTTTTCCAATTTGTATAAAGAGAACAATCATTTTTGTTATTAATATGAAATGTACCTTAGCAAAAATTATAATTTTATCTTAAGTTTTGATTTTTTTTTAAATTTAATATTTTAAAATATTGTTATTTTTAGATTTTCATATTCAATACACTTTATTTTAATTAAATGATAACCCAACATGATAAATTTGAAATATTAAATAAAATAATAACCATAAAAACATGATAAATATAATATGAAAATATTATTAAATGAGAAAAATAATAATAATAAAAAAGTTAAATTACAAATATATATAATAGTATAAATAACATATAATTCCTGTTGTAAGATAAATTACTTCTAAAACGTATATTAGTTAATGCGTTACCTAATTTTAGTAATCAAATGCTGAAAAAAGTAAAAAAAAAAAAATCTTTAATATAAAAAAATTAATTAATAATTTTTTTAAAACTATAATAATATTTTAATATATTTTTTAAAATTAAAAGATTAACTAGAAAATTTTTTTATATAATAAAAATTAAATAATAAATTTTTAATAACTAAAATTAATAAAGAAACTAATTATTAAATTTTTAAAAAATTTTAAAAATATTTTAATATATTTTTTAAAATTAAAAGATCAAATAATTCTAAAGCTCTATTTATTAAAACACTTGTTACATTTTCTAGCATTTGAAATATTAAAAAAATTACTTAATAAATAATATTTTTCTAATCAAAAGTAAAAAATTAAATAATTTTTAGGAAAATAACTATTTTTTAAAAAATAAAAATTGTTTTATATAAATTATTTTTTACAAATAAATTTAAATATTACGTAGACATTGCAATGCCCAGAACTCCCCCTAGTTATTACCAGGCTTTAGTTCGATGGCTTCGTCAAGTTGAAGAGAACGTGGCTAGCTTTTTTTTTTTTTAAAAAACGTGGGTAATTAATCGTGGCAATTTGCAAGAGTGGCTGAAGAGAATCTTCTGGTCTCATGTCTCAATCATCAAAGTACCAGTCTTTCCAAAACGTGAAATACGTTAAGTTCACTTATTTTCGGTTTCTAAAACGTGCAGTATTGCAAGGGATCATTATAGTCCCAATATAATTTCAAGGTTTTGGTTCAATTTGTGTTAAAAGCAATCCAACTATTGATTTTCTTGTTTTTTTATTCCATTTTCTAAAATTGGTTCGCATTGATCAGACGATTACCAGATGGAATCACTAGTTTCAATAAATCCATTTTAGAAACCTGAAGGGAGGAGCATCAAGTCCACTTTTTGGTATTTTCAATTTGGTTTCGATTGGAAATTAAAGCCACTGAACTGTTAAGTCTAAACCAATTGTCAGTACAAACTCAGCCCCGATCATGAACTGGCCCACAAAAGCCTAAACACTATCTTATAAGGCTACGGCAAGAGCTAAAAGAGTGTTTTTTTTTTTTTTAAATTCTTTTATTCAAGATTAGTAAATGATTAATCTGAATTCAGGTCAGGAAAATTATTCTCTCCTAAATTTTAATCATTATCGTCGATTGTCCTGAGTCCCCCCTTGTTAACTTGGTTAATTGCCTAATTTGATAAAAAAGAATTTTAATTTTATACCATAGTTCAAACATTTTCAATTAGATGGTTGATATCTTCATTGTATACAATGGAAAGTAAACTTCTTTTTACTATTATTATTATTATTAAAAAAATTTATATAATTATAAAACTAAATAAATTAAAATAGATACTTTAATTATACTCTCCTAGTGGGAAAGTCAATCAAATCACGCACTATTAATCGGAAAATGAAGGTAGGGTCAAGGGAAGTCTATCGGAGTCTGGCACACTTACATGGTTATCGGAAACGGTCGATCTGCGTCACCAACAAGGAAAACACATATCAAGATTGTGGTTGATGTTGTCTAAGCATTTCTCTGCTGATAGCAATGTTGCCAACTGCCACTAATACAAACCATGAGTCAAATAATATACTTTCAGCGAGCCCAAGAAAAGCACAACTGTACCCATACATGCACGTATATCATAGCAAGAGTATTTTGAACCTTATCCAAGGATCCACATTTTATTGGTTATCGACCCAAGGCATTGCAATTGCCATGTGACAATTCAACCATACAGTACAAGAATTCTAATCATGCTTCACATATTCACAGATTCAGATTCTCAAACTAAGCAATGCATGTGAGCTCAATGTTCTTACCAGGCAAAGAATGTTCACAACGTACAGAAGTATACAAGGACCGCACCTTTTTCCTTCACAGACTCTAACTTGCCATGTACCCTAAGCCATTTGCACCAAAAATAGCAGAATGATAGTGTTCCTGCATGCATCACAAGGCAAGTATAATGAGAAATCTGCTACTGTACATTACACCACATAGATATATAGGTCTCATAATAATAATGCATGAACCACAAATTTGTGATTGCAGCATAACGTCTACTAATTGGAAAGTGATTATAGATTACACCACATAGATATGTAGTTTCTCACAGTTACACCTGCAGAAAACTTGATTTAGAAGATGATAATTCAAGTTATAAAGGATGAAACACTCTATATGTGTGCTTGCTCTCGATGTTATGATGAACCCAAAAGCTAATTAATAAGGACATTCTACTCTATAACGGTGTGAACGCTATTATTGAAGAAAACTGTACACTCCAGTCTTCACTGGTACTATAATCTATAAATACCATCCATGACAAACGAAGGAAAATCACTTGCAAGTAAACTGTGGAAGTATTGTTTCACATTGGTTTAGGACATGGATTGAATACCAAATAGTTGGACAATCCTTTCCAATTGAGTTAGCTTCTGTATCTCTTGAGTTAGCTTTGGGAGCCAAGTAAGGCTCAGTCCAGTTTTTCAACAGGAAGCATGTTTCATTTCAGTACAAAAATAATAAATGGACTTGGAAAAGGGCCTGCTGGTTCAGTGGTTGCAGGGAATTCAAAACAACAAAACTAAATAAGGAATGTCTTAATGAATGAAAGTAGAGAACAAACAAGCAGAAAGAGAAGTTCAAAATGGGCTTTGATACTGATTAAATAACAAGCAATTAGCTACGATAGCACTTCTATTCCATCAGTATAAACAATATCGAGTTCCATTAAATAGTGCAATACCAACATGACCAACCAAAATTCTTGCTACACTGAAAAGGTAACTGATAGCGGGGAACTCATTAGAGGGAGCTCTTAACACCTTAGATTTGTTAATGAGAAAGTCTTAAATCTCACAATTTTAGAAATAAATTCTATTTATTTATTGAATCATAGGATTTCTAACTAAAATAGAAGTCTAATATAAGTAATTATTACATAATAAACTCTTTGATAAGATGAAAAAATCTAATAAAAATGAATAAGATAAGATAGTAGAAATAAGGTAATAGATAAATACAATTTGTTTGTTATGAATTTAATCTATCCATTATCTATAACAATAACTCTATGTAGAGATGCATTCTGATTGATAAAACCATTAGGTAGATAAACTCAAGAAGTTGACACATGGAACATTAATTAAGAAACATTCAATTCAATTGTATTAAATACAACTCAATGAAAAGCTTTCCCTCACAGTTCAACCCCAAGGCCATTTTGCATCTCTCCATTTAAACTGGCGTTCCTTGTAAATCCTGCCAGAGAAACTTCCTGGGCAAAATCCATCTTGCAAATATTTATCCTCAACCTGTGCAAGTTCTAGATTGCATTGAAGCTTTTGATCACGTGCCATTGCTTCCTCCCTATATTTAGGGTTACAGTACCTTGGATGTTGGATGTATGGCACATTTTTCCACCACAGTTGAAGAGCCTGCATGAGAACATGGTGAAAGAGAATGAACAATTAGTATCCTAATTCAATTCATTAAGGAATGTATTACAAGCATATTTTTGCAAGTAGATGAGAGCATAAGTTCTAATTGCAAAATGTGCAAAACCACAAATGCGAAGTAGTTGATTTTTTTTTTTTTATGTGTTCAAAATGGGAAAAAAAATTGTCAGTTTCAACTAAAGCAATATGGACATGCAATTCCCTGAGACAGTTTTAATTATAGAACTAATGAGCAAGTTCACAAGGAAAATAATGCTGCTTAGATCAAGACTCCAATCAATATTACATTCAATCCCACTTACTTGCCAATATATCCAGAATGCAACTTTATGAGGCATCAACCAGAAGAACAAACCATGATCACTACCCAATGACAGGGAGATTCTTTTAGCTTTCAAAGTAGCGACAAAATAGTCACCAAGTTCAGGGTGTTGGACTGAAATGAAAACAGATAAGCTGTCACCAGGAGCATTTGCTCTTATTCTCCAATTCCCCAACATATCCTGCAATTTTTCATAAAAGTTCTTTTAAAGAGTGAAGGACCCATTTTCAAGATAAACAAGCGAAAACAGTTGAAATATGTTAAGATTATAAACTGCAGAAAATATGATATTCTGCTTGACATGCCCATCCTGACTTCAATACACTGATATGCATAATTACTAGAATCCCATATTTCAATTAGCCGATGAATTTGGTGGACTCTGCAAATGGCTGATTTAAGATCTTTAAGCTTAACAACCATTAACATGTCAAAAGAAAAGTATAGAAGCTTCACCACTATCCGAAGGTAACAATTCTTAACACTATTTTGAGGAGTACTGTGATGACCTAAGTTGGGTGCAAAATCTGCGAATTAGTTCAAGCCTTTCCACATGAAAATCAAGAAGAATTTCTGCTTGACTATTAATCAATAAGATAGCAGGACTCTTTTTCTGAATTTGAACCTATGCTGTATTGGCCTTAAAGCAATAACCATTAATTTTCCAAGTGAAAAAAGGAAAAAAAAAAAAAGCTCTACACAACAATGGGCCACGATAGATGCTTCCTACCATCACATCCTCCAAAAGGGGCAGAGCCCAAAAGATGGACCTTCTAATTGCAATTACTGCAGAACAACATCAACATATAGGTGAAATAACAAGTTCCAACATGATGCCTATGTATTACAGCATGTATACACATGCAGAAGGAATTAGTTCTGTTGGAACCGTTCAAAATCATAAGCACATGAGAAAGCCCCTGATTTCTTCGACAAAAATAACATATTAAAGAAAACTGTGTGTGTCCACCTAGAGAACTTAACACAAAAATTTGTGCACAAAGCTGTAAACCAGGAAGAGAGAGATAGACAGAGAGAAGGTGAAGAAGAAGCATAACATAACTATATCCAAAGTAAAAATAAATAAATAAATTACTAAGACATACCATAAAAGGGCTGACATGCAATGGTTTTGCCACTAAATCTGAGCTCGGATCGAAAACAAATATGACTCTTTCACCCCATGGTGTGTTTGTTACCTACATCAATATCCCACCAGGATCAGCAAAGCGTCTAGTGTACCAATCAACATAGCACATGAAATTTAATACACAATCAGGATTATAATAGTGTCCAATATTTTGTTCCCCAATTTCACCAAGGTATAAATTATGTATCACCCCTGTTGTATAAGTTGTGGCATACTAAACACGAACATGTGTCTAAGAAGAAGTCAGAACACATTTCAGGAAAATGCAAAATATCATGATTGCTATATTTGTGATCTTTGTGTTTGCAAAACAAAGAGATTATCTTTTATGCAAAGGGAATCCGTGTGGCAGTAGAAGATGGATGAAAAGATGTCTCAAAGAAAACAATGAAATAGTGTGCAGGGGCAGAAGATTTTGGATATCAGTTTGTTAGAATTAATTAGACAAGCTGGCAATTAGTTAAGAGTTACTTTTTTTTTCACCCGCCTATTACTGTACACTACTATATAAGAGAAATTTCAAGACTCAAAAAGAGAAAAAAAAAATCAATCTCTATTCAGTCCTATTCTCTACAATTTTCTCACTTCACCTGCATTATAACCATATAAATTGATTTTGGTGCTTGTGTTTCACAGCTCAATTTTATTTATTATTATTTTTTTTTCCAATTTGAACAAACTACAGTAACACAAAGGCTAACTTTTCTCCAATGTATAAAAGATAGGAGCATTTTCCAATTAACCAAAAAAAATAGAACAGCATACCTCAGCAATGCATTTCTTCAAATGCAGAATAGAGCCTTCAAGGTCATAGCAATAATACACACTTAAAGGATTTTGCTCATATCCCACGCTGGGAGGTATTGTCAGGAGAAATCTACAGCAAAAAAGACAAATAAACAAATAAATAAAGGATAAATATGGACGAAAGTAAAAAGAAGTGCAGCCAGCAAATTGGGAGGTAGAGCAGCAAAGTAGGTGAGAGATGCAACTGACTGAAATTTTGCACTAATTCAAATAGAAAACAACATATCCTTTGATTCTAATAAAGAAATACTTCAGTACCATTAATTTGGAGAAATGAAGCATGCTAAATAAGTTTAAGGCAATAGTGGAAAAGTTAGGAGTAACGAGTAACTACACTGGTCCGGTGGTTTCCACTTTTTGGCGAGCCTCCTCGGCGGAGAGGTGTCCAGGCTGCGGGCAGGATAAGTTGTCTAGGTCTAAAAACGCATAACGAACGGAGTAGCTAAATGAGTGGCGGACAGGATGGCGGCGGTCATGCCAAACAGTGCCTTCATAGATGGAATGAGAGTGAAAGGCGGCATTGGCGGAAGGGGGAGGGATGGAACGGAAGAAGCGGAGGCGCGTGAGGAGATTCCGCAGGAGGAGGAGGAGAGAGAGAGCAAGGGAAGTGATGAACGTTGACCCAATGGAGAAGAGGAGATAAAGAGCTTCCATGGTTTTGTGGGTATTGACGACTCCATCATCTGATTTTGTATAGGATAAACAGTTCAATTTGACCCTCCGCACTCCGTAGTTACTTTTGGATCAATTCACGCACAATAAATGTTTTCGGCAAAGAAAAAACGCACAATACAAGCTTTATGTTACTCTAGTTTTTTTTTTTTTTTGTCCGAACTTCATGTTACTCTGTGGTTAAAAGGACTAATTTGTCTGTTTGCTTGCTTTTGTAAACGTTAACGGTACTATATTTTCGCGTTTGTTCGGCTATTTTACGTCTCCTCAAAATAAATTTTATGTATATTTCAAAAAAAGTTTCTCTCTTACCATTTAGGCTTGTTTAGATGATATTTTTCAATGGATATCTAATCTATTATTTCTTTTTTTTAAAGATAAATTTATTAAAATAAAAGTCAAAGGCCAAATTACAAAGAGATCTATACAACTTTGAAATAAGAAATTAAGGTCCAAACCCAAAGAAAGAAAGAAAGATATAAGGAGAAGTTCCCAGTTTTAGAATTCTAAACCCGATAAAAACTTAATCTAAAATCAGACTCGGTTGCAAGCAAAACCTCTATCGCCTCTCTCTTGAAAATGCTAGCCACCTGAAAAATGATTGCCACATATACTTAGAATGATCTCCAATAATAGCCATACAGACCATAGAAAATCGATTGAAGCTCAGGTGAAACAATAACAATTCAAGTAGCATGCAATTTAAGGAAGAGAGAACATAAGAGACTTCGAAAGAAACATACAATCACATCTAAGGATTTACAATACCACAAAGAGGTCTGTCAGTCAAAATCTTTAGACAAACCCCTTTATTGAGATAGGAACAATCAAGCACTCGGGAAAAAAGATAGAAGCGAAGAAAGATACCATGGAAGGAGAAGGCTAGACCTCCAGCTGGATTGTGGGCTTATAGATGGCATCTTGCCCTGCTTCAAACTCTAGTGTGCCTCCTTTCTCCTTTGACGACGATTAGATCATCATCTCTGAACCTACATGCAAGGCACCATAAGAAAACATAATAAAAAGGAGAAGAAAACTAGAGAGAAAAGCCCACACAAATCTACCAAGAAAGATAGATACACTCAAAATTTGGGTAACAAAACATGGGCAAAATCTAGATTCATTTGATAGAGCTCTCCACCAAGAAGAACAAATTTGGGATCCAAAAATCAACTATAATTATTTACAATCTCTACCCAAAAAGAAGAGAGCATACCCAAGTTTGCGTAGAGGAGGAAGGCCCCTTATGCCCGTAGGGGCAGAGAGTGACCACACGTCTGCGATAAGAAAGGGAGATAGGCTCTCAAGAAAAGAGAACAGAGAAAAGTTGAAAGGAAAAGGGAATTGACAACTTCAATTTTCACTAACCTCTATATTATTTCATAAATAATCATATTTGGGAAGTGACATTACAGAGATTAGATTAATGACGTGGCTAGAAGGGAGTTATACTGTGATTGGCTTAAACCTGCAAAGAAGAGAAAGTAAGGTGGTGGTAGTTACCCACGGCAGCTACTCCAACGCTCAAGTTAGTATACTGAAGAGTAGATAGAATGCGATGAATTGTTTAAGACTTTTATAATATAAGAGAATAGCATACCTTTGCCTCTGTGAATCTTCTCCTTTTATACTATAAGAAGGTTGAGATAAATATGGCATTTTTCGGTAATCCGGTAGTGATGTGGCTGGCTGCTTGATATGGGACATCACTAGTTAATAGGTTGGTAATCTCGCGATTACAGGCGTAATAGGAATACGCTGGATTGTGCTTGATAACGGTAACTGCATGCCTAAACTCACCCTATCGTGGGAAAGATAAGTCTTTGAGGATGAATCGGGTGTTAAGATATCTGGGTTTTTCTTTTCTTAGGCTGGACTGAATTTTCTACTTATTAGATCCTTACCACGTGGCCTTGTCTTGTGGTGAAAGCTCATGGCTTACTTTGGGCAATTATTATGTAGTATCAGAGATCCCCCTGTTGGTCTTCGATTTTTTATATTCAAAGGAGATAGCTATTCTCGAGGTCTGAGGCACGTAGCCTCTTGAGATTTTTTTTTTCCTGCTCACGCTGTTCTGCCTATCTAGCCCTTCAATGATGACTATACTGCTTATCCTGCTGTGTTTAAAGCTTGTCGTCAAAACCATCTTATAAAAGCTCTTCTTCTTCCCTCCATACCATTTTTTCTGTCTCATGTGATCCTTTACTTTTAGAAAAACTTGTTCACAACTTCTTTTCCACTTATACTCCTTACGGTAATTTATGTTTCCTTTTTTCCTTCAATATGAACAAGAATACTTCTTCTTTCCTTTCCCCTAACGGAGGTTCTACCTCTAATTCCTCCTTCAATGGCCCTATCTATGCCCTGAGCCCTATTGTTCCATTGAGGGAGGCTCTAGAAAGCGAAGGCCGTGTGATTGATGAGACTCCATCCATCCTCTAGGAGCGTGACACAGACCGTCTCTATAGTACCTACCAAATTTCTCAAGAGGCTTTCCATGTCTTTGCTCCTTCTCCACGCACCCGTGTGAGTGATTTGATTTCTGCTGAGGATACCATTATGGTCTTTGAGGAGCAATTGAAGGCGGGGCTCTGATTCCCAATGGATCTACTTTTTGTGGATGTCCTTTGGTTCCACAAGTTTTCAGTTGCCCAGCTGCATCCTAATAGTTGGAGAATTCTAGTGACTTTTCAATTCGTCCACCTCAATAATCGCATCGAACCAAGTGTAGCGCTTTTCTCCCAGTTATACTAGCTGGTTACCAACAAGAACAAAGAGTTTTGGTACTTTAGCGAGCAAAAGCACTTAACTATATTTGATCGGATACCTTCCTCCTTGAAGCAGTGAAAAAATAAACTTTTTATCCTTCGTCATCGGACGTCAAGGGGCTTTGGGTGACTTCAAACAAGCTAGCACTATTAGGTGGAATTGAGAAAGAATGGGGTCCATCTAAAGAGAGAAGAGGATGAGGCTTTAGCCTTTCTTTTAATGAAGGCTGAATCTCCAAAGAAAATGGACATCACTTAGGCAGTGAGAAACGCCATTTTATCTTGGTAGAGCCATCTGCAAGCGAGCCAAACTCTGGATCCTCACCGCCAAGCTTTCTTAGCCTTAGACAAGGCACTTCCTTGACTAGAAATCAGGGTACTTCTCTTTCTATCTTTTTTAAATTTTAAACTACCTTGCTTACTTACCTTTCTCTTTTTGCAGATATGGCTAGGTCTAAAAGCAAATTTACTAAAGCGGCCCGTGCTGGCTACTAGCTCCCTTGCTAAGTGTGCTCGCCCTACAGAAGAGGTGATCATGCTTTCTCCTACCTCGATTCCACATGCCGTAGAAGAGTTGGCCCACCTTTAGCCCGAGTCTTCTACCCTAGGCACTTCTGCTTCTACCCCAACTTTTGAGCTTTCTACTATCGCCCCAATCTTATTTGAACCTACTCCTGCAAGTGTGGGATTGAATCTTCCTGGCCTCTAAGCATCCAGTGCCTGGCATTGGCACTAAACCGGGTGCCCTCCCTCCTTAATGATCCTACTCTGTGCCTCCTACTAATCAAAAGTGCTTTGAGGCTTATAAATCTTCGCTGCCTGAATGAGCTTGAGATCGATGAGCTTTTTGATAACGCCATGCATTGACTTGGAGGGTGCCCTTTGTGCCTATGTAGCTAAAGAGCACCACAAAGCCTTAAGGAGAGAGTTTGGCATAAAAAAAACAAACAGGAGGCTCTTGGCCGAGGAACGCTCGAGGTTGAAGTCTCGGGTTGATGAAGTTGAGGGCAACATGAAGGAGATCCTGGAGTCCGTGAATAAGCTCAAGGCTGAGGTAAACGAGGCTAATGCCTCCAAGTTGGTCTTTGAAAATCGAGCAAAGACTGCCGAGGATCAAGTGACCCTACTGCATCGTTAAGTCCTCAAGCTATAGGCTCAAGCTGAGGAGGCCTTAGGCTGCGGTTGCTGAGCTTGAGGTAGAGTTACAAGAGACAGTGGCCTAAGGTGGGGAGATGTTTATTCAAGGCCAAGACTCAGTAAAGAATGAGTTGGTGAAGCGATTTCCTTCCAAAGACTTTTCTTGGACAAACGACATCTTCCCTACGGAAGAGGGAGTTAAGATTGAGGGGGAGGGAGTAAAGATTGAGAAGGAAGGATGAGCTGAGGGCAGCCCCAATGACCGGATTTCTATAAAAAACATAATGGACATAGAAAATAGTGATAAATAAAGACTTGGGCGGAGGAACCTAAAGATGTTCCTCCCCCTATGTAATTGTAACGACCCGGGAATCGGACCGCTACCGGCGCTAGGATTCAGGTCAACTTAAGGTCGCCGGAACCCGTAGCAAGCCTACTATGCACTCTGTGTACCTGTTAAATCCCATACATGATCATACATTTCCATATAAATTTTGAACTTTTGCATTTACCAAGCTTGACTTGTGCATGCACGAACTCTGTGAACATAAAACCACATATTAGAGCTCTCATCATATGCTCTAGATGGGTCATCATCAAATAACAAGCTTGGTTCTCATCATAAAATACAATAAGACATAATGAAATGATCATGCACACAAGGGATAACATACTCTAGGGCCAAGCACAATACTATCTCCATATACATTACATCATCTCTATACATTACATTATCTCTGTGTACAATACATCATGTCCACTACTCTATACTATTACATAAACCTTTACCCTTGCTGTTACTCTGTCTTCTCTCAGGCCCTGAAAACATGGGGGTAGGGAGAGGGGTGAGCTACTAGAGCCCAGTGAGCCGAACAAGAAAAACATTTAATAAAACATGCTATCATGAAATGCGTCATAGCACAAGTAAAGCACATCATGGATGGACTGACCCAAAAATTCCTATGCTCTGTACCCGGCCCTCAAAGGAGCTCCTCAGGACTTCTGTTACATACAATATACACTGTGCCCGGCTCTCAAAGAGCTCCTCAAGACTTCTGTTACATGGAAATACTACTCAGAGGGCTAAGGGGTCTCCATGTTGTCCATCCCCATCGACAATAAACAATGCAATGCGTCACCTTCATGAACACTAATGCAATACACCCTAGTATAACATGGCATTTATGATGCATGAATCATGCTCAAAACTTTGCATTTATGTAACAACACAGTTCAGTTCCATTCACCTCTAGCAACTGCTGGGCAGTCTCTGTATCTCTAACTCTGTGGGCCTCTTGGGTTCCTCGGGTCCGTACCTACACAGGTGGACTCAAATGAGGGACCGAACATACTCTAACATAGCTATAAACATCTCCCCAAAAACCCCCTAAAACATCATAAACATGCATGGAAAAATGGGCAAAGGAAGGTTGGACAGGGGACTTTCGGCGGCACCTTCGGCGGCCGAACCCCTCTCCAGATCCGAAAGTCATGCACTTTCAGCGGCCGAAAGTCCCTTTCAGATCCAAAAGTCTCAACTTTCGGGGGCAAGGTTCGGGGGCTGAAGGACTTTCCAGAGCCGAAAGTCACCCACCTTCGGTGGCATGTTCGACGGCCGAAACTCCCCTCCAGAGCTGAAAGTCCAAACTTTCGGGGGCGAGTTTAGGCAGTCAAAACAGCCTCCTCAAGGGGTTCGGCGGCCGAACCTTGCTTCGGCGGCCGAACCTGAATTCTCCAAGAAGGTAGAACTCGGGTCAAACATGCATACTCAGCCTCCAAAACCAAACCAAACACTCTCAACATGCAACCAACCTCTCATAACCATGCATATACCTTTATCCATGCATATAGGAGCTTAAAAACTAGTTTAAACTCCACAAACAATATCAAAGCATCACATATGGCATATAAGCAATATACCCTTTAAACCTCTAGATCCACCTAAACCATACCATAAAACTCCCTTAAACTCTTTAAAACATGCTTAAAACATCAAGGGAGGTGAGGATCCATGCTTACCTCTTGAAGATCGAGAGGATCGATGGTCCTAACTCGGAGATGTGGAGGAAAACGATCCAAAATCTCCAAAACTCTCAACTTTGCCTTCTTTTGCTCAAAACTTCAAAAACACAAGTTAAAAACTCATTAAAGCTTGCATGATTTGAAGAACATGGTGAAAACAGCCAAAGGAGATCACAAACTCACCTTTGCACGAAAAGAGGGTGAAAACACACCCCATTTTCGGTCAAAGGAGCTTTTATAGGTGGCCAACCGACTCCCCTTCGGCGGCCAAAGCTGCATGCGAAACCATGCAACGTTCGGCGGCCGAACTTCTCTTTCGGCGGTCGAACCTGCAATTTTGCCTCCTTGGTCTTTTTCTTTTCAAAACTCAATTTTCTTGATTAAAAACATAAAAACCTATAAAAACATTTTGAAAAACCTCTGTTTAACCCCTCTGGAAGGCTCCGACATCCGGGAAGTCCAGATTCCAACGGAGATTCCACCGGAAAGTAAGAATTCTGGTGCCAGTGTCTAGCCGGGTATTACATTCTCCCCCCCAAGAACATTCGTCCCCGAATGTTCCTCTCTATCACATGCATACTATAAGCCATAACATGAACATAGCATAGCATAAAACAACAACAAAAAAGAAGAACAAAACTCTAACCTTAAAAGAGGTAGGGGTATTGCTGGAGCATAGACTCCCATGTCTCCCAGGTACACTCTTCTATATTATGGTGGTTCCAAAGGACTTTCACCATCGGGATCTCCTTGTTTCTCAACTTTCTGATCTGGGTGTCAATGATCCGCACTGGCTGCTCTACATAGGTGAGATCTTCAAGAATCTCTACATCTGGTTCACTAAGAACCTTTTCCAGATCTGACACAAACTTTCGTAGCATAGAAACGTGAAAAACCGGATGGATTCTTTCCATAGAAGCAGGTAAAGCTAACTTGTACGACACATTTCCGACCTTCTGCAAAATCTCAAAGGGTCCGATGTACTGTGGAGCTAGCTTACCTTTCTTCCCAAAACGAACCACCCTTTTCATTGGAGACACTTTAAGCAATACCATATCACCTTCCTGGAATTCTATATGCTTTTTGCGGACATCTGCATAACTCTTCTACCGACTCACAGCAGTCTTGAGTCTTTCTCTAATAATGGGCACGACTCTGTTGGTAATCTCTACCAACTCAGGTCCTGCCAAGGACCTCTCTCCAACCTCTTCCCAACAAACAGGTGACCTGCACTTCCTCCCATAAAGAGCTTCATATGGAGCCATTCCTATGCTAGCATGATAGCTGTTATTGTAGGCAAACTCCACTAAGGGTAGATGCTGCCTCCAAGAACCGCCAAAATCTAGCACACACATTCTGAGCATATCCTCTATGGTCTGGATGGTCCTCTATGACTGTCCGTCAGTCTGTGGATGGAAAGCAGTGCTAAAGTCCAACCTTGTGCCCATAGCATTCTGTAGACTCTGCCAAAACCTAGAGGTAAACTGGGGTCCCCTATATAACACTATAGAAACGGGAGCCCCATGTAGTCTGACAACTTCCTCAACATACACCTGCACCAATTTGTCCACAGAGTAGCCACTCCTGACGGGGATGAAGTGAGCAGATTTGGTCAGTCTGTCCACAATCACCCAGATGGAGTCTAGTCTGTTAGACAGTGCCGGTAATCCCACCACAAAATCCATAGCTATATTCTCTCATTTCCACTCTGGGATCGGCAGTGGGTTAAGCATTCCAGCCAGCTTCTGATGTTCTAGCTTCACCCTCTGACATACCTCGCAGGCTGACACAAACTGTGCTACTTCTCTCTTCATAGCTGGCCACCAATAAACCCTTTTCAGATCCTGATACATCTTGGTGGCTCCAGGGTGAACACTATACCTGGCATTATGAGCTTCCCTCATAATGTCTCCCTTCAGACTTATGTCATCTGGTACACATAATCTGTTCCCGTAGCGGAGGATCCCTTTGTCGTCGAATCTGAACTCATCACTCTTGCCTGACTGAACAGTTCTGGCAATCTTGACCAACTCTGGGTCCTCATGCTGTTTCTGAGCCACCTGGTCCAGAAACACGGGTGAAACTCTCATCTGAGCTATCAAAGCACCTGCACCAGATAACTCTAACTGTAGCCCTTCATTAACGAGCTTATAGAACTCCCTCACCACCGGTCTCCTCTCTGCGGAGATGTGGGACAAACTGCCAAGTGATTTCCGGCTTAGGGCATCTGCCACAACATTTGCCTTACCCGGATGGTACTAGATCTTGCAATCATAGTCACTAAGCAGTTCTACCCATCTCCTCTGTCTCATATTCAACTCTCTCTAACTCAAGATGTGCTGAAGGCTCTTATGATCTGTGAAGATCTCACATTTAACCCCATAAAGGTAATGCCTCCACATCTTGAGTGCAAAGATCACAGTTGCCATCTCAAGGTCATGTGTAGGATAGTTTAACTCATGCTTCTTCAGCTGTCTAGAAGCATAAGTAATCACTCTGTCATTTTGCATCAACACACAACCCAGTCCCACTCGGGACGCATCACAGAACACTATGAAGTCTTCATTGCTGATAGGCAGAGCTAACACCGGTGCTGAAGTCAATCTCTTCTTTAGCTCTTCAAAACTTTCTTCGCACTGGTCAGACCACGTAAACCTCTGGTTTTTCCTGGTTAATATGGTCATAGGAGCAGCAATTTTTGAGAAGTCCTGAACGAACCTTCTATAGTAGCCTACTAAACCCAGAAAACTCTTAATCTCTGTCACTGTGGTGGGTCTAGGCCAGCTAGCTACAGCCTCTATCTTCTTGCGGGGTCCACTGCTATTCCTTGGTCTGACACAACATGCCCCAAGAAAGAAATGCTCCTCAGCCAGAACTCACACTTGGAGAACTTGGCATACAAGCCATGCTTTCTCAAGATCTGTAGAACTATCCTCAGATGATGGGCATGCTCCTCTGCATTTCTGGAATACACCAAAATATCATCTATGAAGACAATAACAAAGTGATTCAGATACTGTTTGAAAACTCTGTATATGAGATCCATGAATGCTGCAGGGGCATTAGTTAACCTGAACGGCATTACCAGGAACTCATAATGCCTATATCTGGTCCTGAATGTTGTCTTTGGTACATCCTCTTCCCTGATTCTCAACTGGTGATACCCTGATCTCATATCTATTTTAGAAAAATAACCTGCTCCTGCTAGCTGGTCAAATAGATCGTCGATTCTGGGTAGAGGATACTTATTCTTGGTAGTGACTTTGTTCAACTGCCTGTAGTCGATACAAAGTCTAAGAGATCCATTCTTCTTTCTTACAAACAGCACTGGAGCACCCCAAGGTGAGGTACTCGGTCGGATAAAACCCTTATCTACCAACTCTTGCAACTGTTCTTTTAACTCTGATAACTCTGCTGGTGCCATCCTATAGGGAGGAATAGAGATCGGTCTGGTACCAGGCAACAACGCTATTTCGAACTCTATCTCCCTATCAAGTGGTAGTCCTGGAAGCTCGTCTGGGAACACATCTGGAAATTCTCTGACTCCGGGCACTGAGACGGGTTCCCTAACCTGACTATCAAGCTCTCTAACATGAGCTAAAAACTCCTGACACCCTCTCCTAAGTAATCTGCGAGCCTGTAGGGCTGATATCAAACCTCTAGATGTACCCCTCCTGTCTCCTCTGAAGACAAACTCTGATCCATCCTGATCTCTGAACCTGACTACCTTGTCTTTGCAGTCCAAGGTAGCACTATAAGCAGATAGCCAATCCATCCCTAGAATGACATCAAAATCCGTCAAATCTAGATCCACAAGGTCGGCTGGAAGGCATCTACCATCTATAAACACTGGACTATGACGGCAGACTGACTCTGCCACTGATGGATTGCACTTGGGCCCACTGACCCAAAGGGGACACTCTAACCCAGAAGTCATCAAACCCACTCTCTCTATGGCTCTCGGAGCAACAAATGAATGAGAAGCACCGGGGTCTAATAACGCATACACATTAGAACAACCAATGATGAGAGTACCTGACACTACGGTGTTAGACGTGTTTGCCTCCTGCTGTGTCATAGTGAAGATCCGAGCTGGAGCTGAAGGACCTTCACCACGGGAACCTGCTGAAGAAGAAGTTGCCCCTCTCCCTCTGCCTCTGCCCTGAGTCGTGGCTGGAGCTGATGGCTGTGGCATACTGCCTGGAGCTGTCTGATGGGACGGTGCTGTAAAGGCTGCCCTAGGACACTCACGAGCTATGTGTCCCTCCTGACCGCACCTGAAACAGGCTGTAGTCCCGAGACGACAAACTCCTCTGTGAAGCTTACCGCACCTCATACACTCTGGAACCTTTGTGCCTGAGATCGAGCCACCTCCTAATCCCAGACCTGCCTTTAGTTTATTCCAGAACTTATTCTTCTTTGGATTCTTAGTGGAGCTACTCCACTTTTTACTGCCTGAAGCTGCTGCACTCTGAGAAGAGGGATCTGACTTACCCCTGCCCGGGGTCTTAGAACCCGAAGACTGTGCCACCGGCTGTTTCACTGTCCCCTGTATAATGGCACTAGCCTCCATCTTTCGAGCTATATCCACCACTGTGTGGAAACTCTCCCTCTCTGCTGCTAGGATCAAGGAGGAATACCTCGGATGAAGCCTCATAGTATACCTCCTAGCCTTCTTCTGATCTATGTCATAGGCCTGACCCACATACTGCAGCAACTCCAAGAACCTGTCAGTGTATGCATCAACACTCATATCCTCTGTCTGCCTTAGCTGCTCAAACTCGATCATCTTTAACTCTCTGGAACTATCTGGAAAAGCCCATCCAGCAAACTCATTTGCAAACTCCCCCCAGGTCATGTTATCCAGTCTAGGGTCCACATAGTTATTAAACCACTCTTTTGCTTTCTTGCACTTCAGAGTGAACCCCGCCATTTGAATGGCTCTAGTATCATCTGCCCCCAGCTCATCTGCTATCATTTTCACCATTTTGAGATACTCAAACAGATCATCTCCTGGTTTGTACTTAGGAGCATCCAGCTTCAGGTAATCGGTCATCTTTACCTTGCTCCTCTCAGATGGGCCAGGTTGAGGTGTTTGGACAACCGGGGCTACTAGTTCTGCTGGTGGTGGAGGAGGTGCAGAACTCCCTGGAGTAGGGTGTGCTGGACTTGGGTAGAAGGGTGAGGGTGGATACATGGGGTACTATGAATATTATGGGTAAAAGGTGGATAAGGCATAAAGGTGGGATATGGGTTAAAACTAGGATAATCCGATGTACCCCCCATCGAATACCCTGGGCCCTGTGGAAAGGGTTGGTATTGGGGTGGATAACCAAACCCCGAGGCCTGAGCGCCTCCAAATGATGATCCCATACCCTCCTCAGACATGCCAACACCCAACCCTCCATCTCTTCTCTAGTCAACATCCATTGCTTCCCTCCCATCACTTGATCTTCTGCCCTGCTCTGTTTCCCTTCTGCTTTCATCAAAAGACCTTATAGGGTCCCTTGATGTTCTTTCTCTACCTGTTCTCTGAGACATTGCCCTAGGCAAAGCAGAGGGACAGGCATCCATGCCCTCATTCTCTGGCGGAGCTCTAGTCAATCTAGCAAATCAATGAATCCCTCTCATTCTATCTTCTGAAAACATAACATGTCCACATAAGCATTAGCATCATATGGTCCATGTGGAAACACATGAACCCTCATCACATACATAACATATCATTAAAGGCACACGCATAAAATCATGGCATTGTACATCATTATCAAGACAGGACTCTACATCCTATCCTAGTGGACATGATCTTTCCTATTGTGCTTGTCCTTTCTATAACCTCTATGAGCTCGACACTCTATAGGTCCGATCATATGAACCGAAAGCTCTGATACCAATCTGTAACGACCCGGGAACCGGACCGCTACCGGTGCTAGGATTCAGGTCGACTTAAGGTCGTCGGAACTCGTAGCAAGCCTACTATGCACTCTGTGTACCTGTTAAATCCCATACATGATCATATATTTCCATAAAAATTTTGAACTTTTGCATTTACCAAGCTTGACCTGTGCATGCACGAACTCTGTGAACATAAAACCACATACTAGAGCTCTCATCATATGCTCTAGATGGGCCATCATCAAATAACAAGCTTGGTTCTCATTATAAAATACAATAAGACATAATGAAATGATCATGCACACAAGGGATAACATACTCTAGGGCCAAGCACAATACTATCTCCATATACATTACATCATCTCTATACATTACATTATCTCTGTGTACAATACATCATGTCCACTACTCTATACTATTACATAAACCTTTACCCTTGCTGTTACTCTGTCTTCTCTCAGGCCCTGAAAACATGGGGATAGGGAGAGGGGTGAGCTACTAGAGCCCAGTGAGCTGAACAAGAAAAACATTTAATAAAACATACTATCACGAAATGCGTCATAGCACAAGTAAAGCACATCATGGATGGACTGACCCAAAAATCCCTCTGCTCTGTGCCCGGCCCTCAAAGGAGCTCCTCAGGACTTCTGTTACATACAATATACACTGTGCCCGGCTCTCAAAGAGCTCCTCAGGACTTCTGTTACATGGAAATACTACTCAGAGGGCTAAGGGGTCTCCATGTTGTCCATCCCCATCGACAATAAACAATGCAATGCGTCACCTTCGTGAACACTAATGCAATACACCCTAGTATAACATGGCATTTATGATGCATGAATCATGCTCAAAACTTTGCATTTATGTAACAACACAGTTCAGTTCCACTCACCTCTAGCAACTGCTGGGCAGTCTCTGTATCTCTAACTCTGTGGGCCTCTTGGGTTCCTCGGGTCCATACCTACACAGGTGGACTCAAATGAGGGATCGAACATACTCTAACATAGCTATAAACATCTCCCCAAAAACCCCCTAAAACATCATAAACATGCATGGAAAAATGGGCAAAGGAAGGCTGGACAGGGGACTTTCGGCGGCACCTTCGGCGGCCGAACCCCTCTCCAGATCCGAAAGTCATGCACTTTCGGCGGCACTTTCGGCGGCACCTTCGGCGGCCGAAAGTCCCTTTCAGATCCGAAAGTCTCAACTTTCGGGGGCAAGGTTCAGGGGCTAAAGGACTTTCTAGAGCCGAAAGTCACCCACCTTCGGCGGCATGTTCGGCGGTCGAAACTCTCCTCCAGAGCCGAAAATCCAAACTTTCGGGGGCGAGTTTAAGCGGCCAAAACAGCCTCCTCAAGGGGTTCGGCGGCCGAACCTTGCTTCGACGGCCGAACCTGAGTTCTCCAAGAAGGCAAAACTCAGGTCAAACATGCATACTCAGCCTCCAAAATCAAGCCAAACACTCTCAACATGCAACCAACCTCTCATAACCATTCATATACCTTTATCCATGCATATAGGAGCTTAAAAACTAGTTTAAACTCCACAAACAACATCAAAACATCACATATGGCATATAAGCAATATACCCTTTAAACCTCTAGATCCACCTAAACCATACCATAAAACTCCCTTAAACTCTTTAAAACATGCTTAAAACATCAGGGAAGGTGAGGATCCATGCTTACCTCTTGAAGATCGAGAGGATCGATGGTCCTAACTCGGAGATGTGGAGGAAAACGATCCAAAATCTCCAAAACTCTCAACTTTGCCTTCTTTTGCTCAAAACTTCAAAAACACAAGTTAAAAACTCATTAAAGCTTGCATGATTTGAAGAACATGGTGAAAACAGCCAAAGGAGATCACAAACTCACCTTTGCACGAAAAGAGGGTGAAAACACACCCCATTTCCAGTCAAAGGAGCTTTTATAGGTGGCCAACCGACTCCCCTTTGGCGGCCAAAGCTGCATGCGAAACCATGCAACGTTCGGCGGCCGAACCTGCAATGTTGCCTCCTTGGTCTTTTTCTTTTCAAAACTCAATTTTCTTGATTAAAAACATAAAAACCTATAAAAACATTTTGAAAAACCTCTGTTTAACCCCTTTGGAAGGCTCCGACATCCGAGAAGTCCATATTCCAACGGAGATTCCACCGGAAAGTAAGAATTCCGGTGCCGGTGTCTAGCCGGGTATTACATTCTTTTATAACTTTTAATGAAAACATTTTCTCATATTGTTTCATTATTTTTACTGAGTGTCTTTATACATTGTGCTTGTTCATAACCCTCATTCAAGACTTTAAACACATTTGTTTTAAAAAATTGTTAAGGGTTAACACATGTCCACCATAGTAGTAACAAATATCTTGAAAATCTTTTGAGCAATGGAGATAACCCCCAGATATATGGCCTAGTGTGTGCTTGCCTTGGGCTTGAATACCCGTCCTGTGGCTTGGCTTATACCCGTCCTGTGGCTTGACTTATACCCATCCTATGGCCTTGGGTATGCCTTAAGATTTCTTGTAGTGGATTAACACCTGGCGAGACTTGCCCTGTGGCCCTTTATGATCACTTTTGACTAGTGGGACCTACGGCCAGATCATAGTCTTAGCGAAACTAGTCTTCTAACCTTGCCTGAGAGAACCTACTTTTTTGTCTTGTTTAGCGGGACTAATGTCTGGATGGTCTATTGGAACCTGCCTTGTGACCTGGCCTGGCGGAACTCACCTTGTGACCTTATTTAGTGGGACCAATAGCTGGATGGTCTGGTGAAACCCACCTTATGACTTGTGGCCTTGTTTAGTGGGACCAATGCCCGAATGTTCTAGTGAAACCCACCTTGTGACCTTATTTAGTGGGATCAATACTCGGATGGTCTGGTGAAACTCGCCTTGTGACCTGACTTGGCAGCATCCACCTTGTAGCCTTATTTAGTGGGACCAATGCTCAGATGGTCTAGCGAAAATCACCCTGTGATTTGGCCTAATAGAACCCACCTTGTGGTCTTGTTTAGTAGGACCAATGCCTAGGTGGTCTGGAAGAAACTACCTTGTGACTTGGCCTGGCAGAACCCGCCTTATGGCCTTGTTTAGTGGGACCAATGCCCGGATGATCTAGCGAAACTTGTCTTGTGATCTGACCTTGCAGAACATGCCTTGTGGCCTTGTTTAATGGGACCAACACTCGAATGGTCTGGCGAAAACCGCCTGAAAAACTGGCATTCCGAAACCAGCCTTGTGGCCTTATTTAGTGGGACCAATGCCCGAGTGGTTTAGCAAAAATTGCCTTATGATCTAGCCTGACGGAACCCGCCTTGTGGCCTTATTTAGTGAGACCAATGCTCGTATAGTCTGATAGAAACCGCCTTATAACCCGGCCTCTTCTTATCTCCTTTTTCATTTTTTGGAGGAAGTTAATTCATCGTTCCTTATTACTAGAGAACACAATATATGAAAATACCTTGTTAACTTTGTTGACAGAATTTTCTTATGTTACAAATATATCGTGTAATACCCGGCTAGACCCTGGTATCGGAATTCCTATTTTCCGGTGGAATCTTAGATGTCGGAAACCTCTAGAAGGGTAAAATATGTTTTTCTAAAATATTTTCATTTGTTTTAAGGTTTTAAGTAAGAAAAAAATTGAGTTTTGAAAGAAAAGCACCAAGGAAGGAAATCCAGGTTCGGCCGCTGAACCTCATGTTCGGCCGCCGAACATGGTGCACTTTAGGGAGCACCTTTGGCCCCTGAAGGTGGTCTGGCCAGCCACCTATAAAAGGCCCCATGTCCAAAAATGGGCGAGTTTTCTTCCCCATTTTCGGGCAAAGGTGAGTCCATGCCCTTCCATGGTTAGTTTTGATGATTTCCTTCAAATCATTCATGTTTTTGACAAGTTTTAACTTGGTTTTGAAGATTTTGAGCTAAAGATCAAGTTTTGAAGCTTGGAGACCTCTGGAACCTGTTTTCCCCCGAATCTCCAAGTTGGGTCACGCCTTCTCTCGACCTTCAAGAGGTAAGCATCGATCCTCACCCTCTTTGATGTTTTAAGCAAGTTTTATGAGGAGTTATGGGGTAAAGATGCATGATTAGTGTAACGACCCGAAAATCGGACCGCTACCGGCGCTAGGATCCGGGTCGACTTAAGGCCGCCGGGACCCGTAGCCAGCCTAACAGGCTGCTTAATCCCATACATGATCAACAACATACATAAAAATTAAAACTTTTCTTTCCATTCATATGCCAACTCAACCTGTGCATGCACTATAACATAATCATAACATTGATCCCTCAGTGGGATCTCATCAGTGCCCCTAAATGGGTGACATAACATATGTCGAGTTGGTTTACATAAACATCATAAAAATCTCTAAGATCATGTATTAAAAAGGGATAACAACAATCTATGGTCAAGCACACCTCTAACATCCATATACATCATCTCATTACATAACTATACTGATTAAGACATTACATTACAATTCGATCATGTCCATTGCTAGCTATTACATAAACATGGCTTCTTTACTCTATCCGGTCTCCTGCTCTATACTGTACCTGCAAGCCTGGGGGTAAAGGGAGAGGGGTGAGCTAAAAGCCCAGTGAGTAGAACTATAAAACATATTAACACTATGGTCCAATGAAATGCATCATAACACAGACAATTCACATAAGGGTTGGGTGAACTTGTCACCAATTAGTCCAAGCTAACATTGTGCCAGGCCGTAGCATGGGGTCCTGGTCTTCCTGTCATAACATACATTACTTACCATTTCCCCAGGGCCTCCTCTGGGCTCCTGGTCTTCGAGTCCCATAACCGTGCCAGGCCGTAGAATGGGGTCCTGGTCTTTCCTTACATAGTGCCAGGCCGTAGAATGGGGTCCTGGTCTTCCTGTCATGGACTAATTGGGTCATCCAATATTCACCTACATCAACAATAATCGATGCAATGCGGCATATTCGTGGGAACTAATGCAATCATCCTATTGCATAATCATGATGCATGAAACATGATAAAACATTTAATTTAAAAGATTAAGTTTAGTTCCACTCACCTCTGGCTGACTCTGACAACACCGAAGCAGCTGAACTCACTGCTGGGGTCCTCGGTTCCTCGGGTCTGAACCTACACAGGTGGACTCAAATGAGGGACCAAACATACCTGAACATAACTATAAACTACTCCCCAAAAACCCCCTAAAACATCATACAAACACATGCAAGGAAGGCCTGGACAGGGCACTTTCGGCGGCAGGTTCGGCGGCCGAAAGTCCCTCCAGAGCCGAAAGTCAGGCAGGTTCGGCGGCCGAAACTCCCAGACAGAGACGCAACTCATGCATGTTCGGCGGCACTTTCGGCGGCCGAAACTGCCAGACAGAGATGAAAGTCTCCCTTTTGGGGGCAAGCTTCGGCAGCCGAAAGGCTGCCTCCCCAGCCATGTTCGGCGGCCGAAAGTCCTTCGGCTGCCGAACCTGGTTTCTGCCAAAGGGCAGAAATTTGGCTCTCTATGCACATTTCGCCTCCAAACCTTAACAACATGCATCAAACCTATTCTACAACACACAAACACAAGCATACATGTTCCTAGGGGCCTCAAACCATCATAAACCCCATCTACAACACATCAAGAAGCTCACATTGTTCATGAACATACATTTATACCCATAAACTCCAAAAGCATAACCATAACCTAAACATGCATTCTAACCCATAGATCTACTGAAAACTTACTTAAAACATGCAATGAGCTTAAGATCGGCTCTTACCTCTTGAAGATCGAGAGAGAGACGACCTAAACTCGAAGTTGGGAGAAATTGGGTTCTTGGACCACCAAGCTCCAAAACTTTGCTCAAAAGCTCAAATCTTCAAAACAAGGTTAAAACAAATGAAAATCTTGAAAGATCTAGAGGAAAGACGTCAAAGATGGGTGAGGGGCGGCGAAGACTCACCTTGGCTGAAAATGGGGAAAAAGCTCGCCCGTTTTCGGCTAAGGGACCCTTTTATAGTGGCTGGCCAGACCACGTTCGGGGGCCGAATGTGCCTCCGCATGCATGCCATGTTCGGCGGCCGAACTTGAGATTCGGCGGCCGAACCTGGACTTCCCTCACTTATGCTTTCGGGGGCCTAAAGCACACCCGCAACGCATGCATGTTCGGCGGTCGAACTTGAGGTTCGGCGGCCGAACCTGAGTTTTCCTCCAAAGCTATTTTCATGCAAAAACTCATTTTCTTTCATGCTTAAAACATAAAATACATTAAAACATTTCATAAAAACATGGTTTTACCCTACTAGAGGCTTCCGACATCCGAGATTCCACCGGACGGTAAGAATTCCGATACCGGAGTCTAGCCGGATATTACAATTAGGTTAGTTGTAAAATGTTAGGGTTCATATGAGTTAATGATAAAATGTATGTTATTGTATGTTAAAATGTGATGTTGTTGAAGTATAGGTTAGTTTTAAGCCCCTAAATGCTTAAGAGTGTGTTTATGCATGTTTTTGCATGGTTTGGTTTGAGTTTGGGAGGCTGAATGTGCATGAGAGGCTGAGTTCTGCCATTCTGAAAGAACTCAGGTTCGGCAGCCGAAGCCATGTTCGGCCGCCGAACCTGCCTGGGGAGGCAGTTCTGGCTACCGAACCCTGCCCCCGAAAGTTTGGACTTTCGGCTCTGGAAGGGAGTTTCGGCCGCCGAACTTGCCCCTAAAGGTTGGTGAGTTTCGGCTCTGGAACCACTTTCGACCGCCGAACCTGCCGCCGAAAGTGGCTGAGTTTTGGCTCTAGAGGGACTTTCGGCCGCCGAACCTGCCGCCGAAAGTGCCCTGTCCAGCCTTCCTTTGCATGTTTTCTATGATTGTTTTATGATGTTTTAGGGGGTTTTTAGGGAGATGTTTAGAGTCATGTTGATGTATGTTTGGTCCCTCATTTAAGTCCACCTGTGTAGGTTCGGACCCGAGGAACCGAGGACCCCAGCAGTGAGATAGCTGCTTCAAAGTCTTTTCAGAGTCAGCCTGAGGTGAGTAGAATGGATCTTTATATTTCAAAGCAAATGAATTTCAAGCATGTTCATGCATCACGAATGTCATGATATATACTAGGTTGTTTGCATTAGAAATCATGAATATGTTGCATTGCATATTATGATGTTGATGTGGATGGATGTTGGATGACTCAGTAGTCCTCGATATGATATGATGACGATGATATGGTATGGAAGTCTAATGAGGCCCATTCTACGCCCCTGGCACAGAGTAAGAGAAAGACCAGTGAGGCTCATTCTACGCCCCTGGCACATTAGAATGTTATGTTATGTTATGTTAAGTGAAAGACTAGTGAGGCCCATTCTATGTCCCTGGCACATTGGAATGTGTGGAGGGCTATTGGTGACAAGTCCATCCTTGATGTGAATTGTTTGTGATGTGATGCATTCCATGAAAGCATGTGTTTAAATATATTGTTTTACTATTCTGCTCACTGGGCTCTAGTAGCTCACCCCTTTCCCCTAACCCCCAAGTGTGCAGGTTCAGCATAGACCGGGAAGTCACCAAGGGTAAAAGAGATGTCTATGTAATAGATTAGTAGTGGACATGATATGTAAGATAATGTAATGTAATGTGAGAATGATATTGAGGTTTAGTATTGTGCTTGGCCCTAATGTAATGTTAATCCCTTTGTACATGATCTTTTAAATGAAATGTTTTATGATGAGGAATGATGAACCAAGCTTGATGTATGTAATGTTGACCCAACTAGAGCATTTGATGATGGCTCTAGTATGGGGTTTGTATGTTTAGTGTTATGGTGCATGCTCAGGTCAAACTTGGTAGATGAAAAAGTTTAAAGTTTTTATGTAAATGTTGATTATGTATGGGATTAGTAGGTATGACAGGTTGTATGTTAGGCTTGCTACGAGTCCCGGCGACCTTAAGTCGATCTGGATCCTAGCGTCGGTAGCGGTCCGATTTCGGGTCGTTACATATCGGGAGTAGGGAATCACTCGGCCCTCTAGCTTAGCCAGCTTATAAGACTTCTGGGTGAATGACCTTTAAGACTTTTAAAAGGTCTTTTTCTAACTTACCGGATCGTCAATTACATCTGTAGTCTATTTGCTTTCCCTAATCATCACCAGGTCCTTCCATTATTACATGTATAACCCCTACATGCTCTCGATTAGGTGTGGTTTTGAAATTTATTTCCTCGGATTCAAGTCTCCTCTCTTCCCTGCCCTTCCTAGTGAATTTCTAAAGAGTGTCATCCCTTATCAGTCTCTCGATGTCATTCTTTAGTTACCAACATTCTTCTATCGTATGATCGTGATCTTCATGGAAGTAGCAGTACTTTGTCATGTCTTGTTTCTCTGCTTTCTCGGGGTTGAGCTTGGGTGGCCACTTGGTTTCTTTATCATTTTTTCTAATCTGCATCAAAATATAAGTCCGTGAGTCATTCAACGGAGTATAATTCTTATACTTACTTTGTTCATCTCTTCTTTGAGAAATGGGATAACTCTTGGGATCTCCTTTATGTCCTTGCCTCTCAGGCTTTTGACTAGCCTTTTTGTCCTCTTTTAACACTTGGACTTCGTAATCCAGTCTAATACATTTTTGAGCTTTGTCTATCAACTGTTGATACGTCGCGGCTGGATATTTAATTAAGGAATCCATGAACTTGATGTTGTGGGTTTCTTTCTTTAATACTTCACACGCTATCTCATGATTTAACTCTACCACCTGTATAGCTTCAATATTGAACTGTGGGATAAAACTCCTTAAAGACTCATCCTCTCCTTGGCGGATCTTCCGCAAGTCAAAGAAAAATTTTTTAAGAGGTATGCAAGTAATAAATATGAATTTATATAGCGTAGCAAACTGTATAAAGTTTTGAATTAAATCTAAGCTCAAATATTGGTACCATTTCTGAGCCAAACCTGTGAGTGTTGATGGAAACACTCAGCACAACATAAAGTCGTTGACATCTTGAAGCTGCATTGTCATCTTGAAGATCGCCAGGTGGCTTATGGGATTTGCTATTCCGTCATACTTGTCCAAGTACAGTTTGAACTTGGTTGAAAAATTTTCTGCTAAAAGTTCTTCCAAAAGAGGCAAGACACCATCTAAGTTGAAATCCTTCTCTTGTTCTTTTTGGTACCTTTACACAGCTCGTACTAGTTTTCAATCTATACCTTCCGGAGCTTCGTCTGATTCATCTTTAGACTCGACCTTTCCTTTAGACCGTCTTTCGACCCCTTTTGTTCGAGCCCTTGGGATGTCTATAAAGACTTCCTTCCTTCTTTCAGGAGTCATGCTTGATGCCTCCCTCCTGAGCTTATACTGCCCGATAATAGCCTGTAGCCTGTAGTCTTTGAATGTACAAGAGTATCTATTCGTTATTTAAATTACTAAGGTCTGCTTCATCGACCATTAAAGCGTGTTTTCTCTTATTGTCAGAGGCAAAAAAAAAAAGAAGATGACACCTTCATTAGTAGCAATATTAGCAGCTCGCGAACTATGACCATTTGGATAGTGAAAGGAGAGAGATATATTTTTCTTTGAGAGAATGAGTAAGAGACCGGACGTAATCCAAATGAATAGAGAGGATTCAAGGGATTTCCAACAATGGAACTAAATGATATTGTGGAGATTAGATTGACGATGTAGTCGGAAGGGAGCTGCGTTGTGATTGGTTTAGACCTGCAAAGAAGAGAAAGTGAGGTGGTGGTGAGTGCCCATGGCAGCCATTCTGACGTTCAAGTTAGTATACTGAAGAGTAGAGAGAATGCTATGAATCGCTTAAGATTTTTATAGTATGAGAGAATAGCGTAACTTTGTCTCTGTGAATTTTCTTTTTTTATACTGTAAGAAAGCAAAGATAAATATAGCATTTTTCGGTATTTCGGTGATGATGTGGCCGACTGCTTGATATAGAATATTGTCAGCTAATAAGTTGGTAATCTTGCGATTATAAGCGAAATGGAGATACGCTGTATTGTACTTGATAATGGTAACTGTATGCTAAGACTCGCTTTGTCGTGGGAAAGGTGGGTCAGGTGGGTCTTTGAAGATGAATCGAGTGTTAAGGTGTTCGAATCTTTATTTTTTCAGACTGAACTGCATTTCCTACTTATTAGATTTTTACCACGTGACTCTATTTTCTTCAGATTGAACTGCATTCTTTATTTATAAAATCTTTATCACGTGATTTTATATTATGGTGATAACTTATAACTTATTTTGGTCGGTTGTAATGTAACATAAGAAAGATTATATCGTGTATTGTATAGTTTTTTATAATTAAATTTCATAGTTATAACTTGTAGATTTTTTAATCACCAAATAGGTGGTTTTACATTGTTATAAAAATTTATTTCCTCTTTTACAAAATATATTATTAATTTATTCTCGCAATAATTATTTACTTTTAACTAAATAAAATTTATTATTTTACGAATGTCACGTTATTATCAAGCATTAATAATATTTAATATATTAAATATGACTTTTTCTAAAAAAAATTGATCATCCCTTTTATTCAAAAAATATAATAAATATAAAATGTGTATTAAAAGTAAAAAATTAATGAACAAATTGTGTAAAAAATGAATGAGGAAATTTAGATTATTTAATTACTATTTAAAATAATATTATACAATCAAACCAAACCAGCAATTATACAATTTTTGCAAACATTTTATTACAATATATTATAAATTCATACAATGGAAACAATATTTAAAATTATACATTAATAAAATTATGGAAAAACATCGTCTAAACAAGATGTTGGAGGAGGTTTCTCTATTAAATTTTATTAATATTTAAATATTAATTTATTTTATATATATATCAAAAGAAGCCCATTCATTGTTTCAGTGATTAAACCTAAGCCTATAACCGAAAGTCCTAGAAAGTAGCAAGGATGGCCTCTCTAGCATCTACTCCATCGGCAACTGTTCCCTGCTTGATGATTTTCCATCCAAACTTCATCTGTTGGATTGGTGACATCGGTGTTTCTTAATTCTTGCTGTGACTTGACTGCATTATGTTAGTGGTCTTAATAAGTTTTAGCTTTAATTTTATTATAAATTATTTGATATTCAAAATTTAATAACTCAATTAATTTATATTATATTATATATGTTGATTAAAAATTAAAATACCTCTTCCTAAATTTTATTAATATTAATACCACTGCTTGCAGCAGTAGCTTTGGCTCTCGTTTTATCCGCTTTCAAAAGAAGAGAAAAAAGCTCTAGTTTTACACAAAAAGAAATGGTAATGTCCACTAACAACAGTATGTACCCAAAGGCAGGAGATTACAACCGCACCTCACACGGCATTAACGAGCTGCTTGTTGGGTTAGTTGAACCGTCGAAGTGGGTCACCGCTAACGACACGCAGTCACGCAAGTCGCAAGGCAACAAGCCAACAAACAGGTTAATGCTTCTATCATTACCCTCACAGAGAACCCTCATTCAGAAACCAATCAAAACTCTCTACCTAACCCTTCAATGAAATCGAAATGACAGAAATACCCTAAAATGCTAACGTGGCAAGTTTTCTATGCAAAACAGAATGTAGTTGTGATGTAGACAATAAAAAAGAAGTAAGTGGTCAAGTGGCGATAGAAACGATGTGGATTGCGGCCTGAGAGAGAGTTTCAACTTCAAATAAATCGCCAACACAGCGAAGCAAAGCCCAATTAGCTCCTTCGCAGTTGGCTCTGTGCTCCTCAAATTCTCCGTCCTATTCTCATTTGCTTGCTCTGCTTCTTCTTCTTCTATAAATCCAATCTCTGTCTCCCTCTGTTCTCTCACCTTCCCCTTTACTTTCCTGAAATTACCCATTTCTGGTTAGTTTCTGCGAAAATAAAGGGACCAGAAGGCATCAATGGCAACAATTTTCCGTGGATTAGGAGCTGCTACGGCTTTAACAGCTTCTAATTCCTTCGATTTTAAGAAATTACAGCTCACCTCTCCCAGATCCTTTTCGGGTTCGTGTTCCATACTCAAAATTTTCTTCCTATAATTGTGAAATTTGTTAAAATGTGTATGTTCTGTTTCGTTGTTTATTTTTCATTCAGAGAGAAAGGCGAGCCTTCTCGTGGTCAGATCTGATGGGAGCAGGAACCTCAACCTAGGTTCTGATTCAAGAACTCGCAGGGTCGAGCAGTTGATTACCAATGCTGTTGCGGTAAATAACCTACCTCTTCTTCCCACCTTATGCTGTTCTTAATAATGAGATTTGTTTTTTCACTTTGGAGCTGAGTTTAGTTTACTATTTTTGTTGGTTTTGTTTAGACGAAGGCTGAGAATTCTGCTGCTTCCTCGGCAGCTAAATCTGGGTATGCTTCTATTCTCCACTTTCATCTGTTACCCTTGATTGGCTTAATCGTTTTGCGTTATCCTACCCTTTTTTTTCTCATTACTATATCTATAACTTGATTCTAGCTGAAACACCTCAAGTAAAATTAATAATCTCTCCTTCAGTGATTCTATGCTCGACCCTTTGAAGCATGTGTAACATTTACTGATGCATGCAAACTGACTGTTTTTCTTTTTTTTTTTTTTTTGGAGTTGATATTGAGTAGGTTCTCATAATATTTCAGATAGATCCTGTATCCTCCGCTGATTATAGTATGTTCTGATAATAATGCTGCATAAGCTTAACTTGTTCCATTTTTGTACTTTTGCTATTTGTAACTTGCTTATGAAAGAGCAATCATGCTCATGAAAAGAAAACACGATTTTGTATGATCTGAAATTAACTGAAAGGAGACCACAATGTACGTTGACAAATTTTGAGAATTGGTCTCCTTGAAAGCATTTTTAAAATTTATTCACGAGAAATGTTCTTTTATCCTTTATTCAAATGCCAAACGCTGGCTTGAGGTATTTGATTTTGTGGCACAAAGGACTTTAAAGATACAGGTGTACGATTCTTGAAACCTTGCAGTACCATCCATGATGCAACAAGAGAAAAAGAACCTCATTTCTTTCTGAAGTTTTTTTTTTTTTTTTTGCTTCATGCATTGGGTATTAAAAGTTCGGTGTATTTTTTGTTCTTATCCATGCCAGTCTTATCACATTGAAACTTTTTTTATTACTGGACTGGCATAATAGTCCATGGTGTCATTCTCTATATGATGTTGATTACTGGACTGGCATAATAGTCTTTGATCAGGTAGCTAAAATAGTTCTTGAAACCAAGTGTAATAAGATTATGCTGCAGTTAATAGGCCTGGGACTGTTTGTAGGGAACATGTTTTTTGCATAATATACCTGCTCCCTTTTGGGACAAATCTTCCAGTCACAATGCTAATTGGGGTAATTCTTAGCTTCTATTAATGCAAGATAATGGTGCTATTCAAATCATCATAGTCTGTGAAACATAATTTGAAGATTATTTTCTGTATGATAATTAGCTTAGAGACAAACAAGAATGGAATTGGCCATTTTTTCATCTATTATTTGTGGATGCTAAGATGAAAGTAATGGTGGTGTTGCTTACTTGAACCCAGCCTAGTGCAAATCAGATCAAGTTTGTCTGACCTGGCTAAACTTAAACCAAATAAATGACCCAAGCCTGCTAAATCATGAAGTTCAAATTCTATTTACATTTTGACGGAGAACCTACAGCATAGAAACTGCACCATAATTAGCAGCAACAGTGATTTAGAGACAACATATGCTTTTACTTTCACAAATTTAACAAGCCTAGCTAAATTTGCAGCACTCCAATGATAGAGCAAAATCTCAGAAAGCAAAAACCAGCTAAATTTGCAAAGCACAACTTCGCAACAACCAAGCAAAACTTGGGAACCAAAAGCTAGCTAAAAGAAAAAAGAAAGGTCAGTTACTTCAAAGCCCCCCAAATCAAGAACATTTATTTTATATGAAATTCCTGGAACTCAATATCAAATCCAAAACAATGTAGCAAATACCATAATCCCAATCAACAAAAATAAAAATAAAAATAAACCTAATAACAAAATAAAATTAATGAAGATAAAGAGTAACCACAAATAACAAAGAGAGAGAGTGAAAATATTGCACACATGACTTCGAGGTTTGGGGCTATGAGGGATGAGTTTGTGGACAGAGAGGGAGATAGATCAACAAGGAGGGACAAGAGAGAAAGAGAGGAGCTAACTAGAAAGAATCAGGAGCAAAAGCAGAAAGAGGGGAGCCCAAATCTAAACGATGCAGCATATTAGCTCACGCACACGGACCTAGTTTTGGTTCTGAGTATTTTGTGTGTTTTTCCTTGAAAACCAAATTGAACTCAGCCAAACAAACCAAAGTTTCTAAAATAATAAACAAACCAAAAAACTAAACTAAATCGATTTGATTTTTTGGTTATACTCGAATTCTACTTGGTCCTATTTGCAATATATGTGGTCATTTACTTATGTTATTCTATATTCATTATGATAGCAATAATAACCGAGTCTTAATCCTAACCCAATGTCGCTTATATAGATTTTTTTTCGCCATTTAGCTCTGTTAGATGCCAAGTCCTATGCTATATTTGTTATGGCATGTATTTTATTCTTTTTAGTGTAGTTGATGAATGATTGTAAAGTTGCAGATTGTTGACTAGGTAATGTAACTTGAGATCAATCCAAGGAATTAGTGATCTATCTCCATAAGTCCTTGATAATGATTGTGGATTAGAAAATGAGAAGGGCTGGTTACACAGCCAAAATGGAAGGGCTCAAAATTTTCAATTTCAAAGCCATGGCCTTGAGGTTGATGTATGTAGGGTTATCACATATATTCTTTATGTTTGTGAGTGCTATGATTGTGTATTACACATAAAGAACTGAAGCAGATATGCCTTCTATGTTCAGACATGAACTTCTACTCTTTGAGGCCCTAAGAGAAGGCTTGGAAGAAGAAATGGACAGAGATCCCACTGTTTGTGTCATGGGCGAAGATGTGGGTCATTATGGAGGTTCTTACAAGGTGACGAAAGGCCTGGCAAATAAATATGGGGATCTCAGAGTCCTTGATACCCCTATTGCTGAGAACTCATTCACTGGTATGGGTATAGGTGCTGCCATGACTGGCTTGAGGCCAGTTGTTGAGGGTATGAACATGGGGTTTCTCCTTCTAGCTTTCAATCAGATCTCAAATAACTGTGGCATGCTTCACTACACATCAGGTGGACAGTTTAAAATACCCATAGTTATTCGTGGACCTGGTGGAGTTGGGCGGCAACTGGGTGCTGAGCACTCACAACGCCTTGAATCATATTTTCAATCAATTCCTGGAATCCAAATGGTTGCATGCTCGACCCCTTATAATGCCAAGGGCTTGATGAAAGCAGCAATCCGAAGTGAGAACCCAGTGATACTTTTTGAACATGTTTTGCTTTACAACCTCAAGGAGAGAATCCCTGATGAAGAATATATCTGTAATCTTGAGGAAGCTGAGATTGTTAGGCCTGGAGAGCATGTCACTATTTTAACCTACTCAAGGATGAGATATCATGTGATGCAGGCTGCCAAAACTTTAGTGAACAAGGGATATGATCCTGAGGTGATTGATATCAGATCACTGAAACCTTTTGATCTCTACACAATTGGGAATTCTGTGAAGAAGACGCATCGTGTGCTGATTGTGGAGGAATGCATGAGAACCGGTGGCATTGGCGCTAGCTTGACTGCAGCTATCACTGAAAATTTCCATGACTATTTGGATGCGCCAATTGTATGCTTGTCTTCACAGGATGTACCAACCCCCTATGCTGGGACATTGGAGGAGTGGACTGTAGTTCAACCTGCCCAGATCGTGACTGCAGTTGAGCAGATATGCCAGTAATTACAGAAGAATAAATAGTTGTAACCACTTTGGTAGAGTAATCATGTTCAACAAAATACTTTTCAGCTGTGTTTCATCATTTAATTTCATATTGTATTAGCAATTTTGTGTTGAACTTTGCAGTTGTCCATCGCGATGAGGCTCTTCAATTCTTGTTTTTCTTCATGGTAGACTCATAATTTGCAGTGAATTGTGGGATTCTCATCTCTACTAAGGTTTTACCGAGAGGAATTATGTAATTCTAGCCTAATTGGCAGTGAAGAATGTCAAATGCTAAAATGATATTAGTCACTTGCAGTTAAATTAACTGGAAGTGACAATTCATATTCTTCAGCTTTATTTCAAGTCATTTTTTTAAAAATTTTGCAAATCTATTGTTGAAATTAGCCATTGTTTATCGAGTTTATGCTTTTTCTGCTTTATTTTTCTATGCAATGATTGCAACTGATTGTAATGTTGCATATTTCCCCAACCCCCTCCCCTCCTTCGTTTGATAATGTGTGGGAGGTTGAATTAGAAATCCAAGAATCTTAAACTAGCAAGGTTTTGCAAGGGAGCAATGGAAAATATCCTATGCGAGAGTGTTGAACTTGCTATCTGTTTGCTAGAATCAGCAACCGCTATAAGTTATATACAACAATTAAATTAAACAACTCTTAAAAAGTTTTTAATTCAAGTCTTCAATTTCTTCCACATATTTTTTAGGTTTTCTACTATCTTTTTAAATAATTAATTAGTTAATTGTTTTTATAAATTAATTGAATTAAATAATTATAATTTTAAAATCAGAGAAATTGAATAATTAAAATTAAAAATAAATAGAACAAAATACTTAACAATTTTTTTTTTCTTTATAAAATTGAATAAGCTTTATATTTCACTTTTTCATTAACCAAACAAACAAACTGGAATATATTAAATCTTTGTGCTTCTTATTCCCATATAAATTGCACCTATAGTAGAAGAAGCTTGAAGCAAGACTGAATTTATATATATATATATAAATGATTCTAATTAGAGTTTAAATTTTAAAGATAATTTCAATATCAATAAATTAAAATTTACTAGTAAACACGACTAGAATTCAATGTCTATTTTGTCTCCGAACATGCACAAACATGTCTATCAGAATCAATCCTTCGTCTCTATAAACATTAAAACATTACCACGTGGGTTCTTTGCAATTTGAAACAACACAGCTAAATATTTATTAGTATTGGCTTTTGGCCATTGCAAGCTTCAAACGTCCAAATAAATACATGCATGACAAGCAACAATTTCACATTTTTTTGCTTTCCTTCGTAGCAAGTTTCCTTCCTTCAATTCCTTCCAGGACAACAATCCTTTTCCACATATCATCTGTCACATTTGCTTGTCTCAATGTGCAGGTTCTTAATTACATTCAAACGAATTTTAGGGGAAAATATCTAAAAAAAGAAAAAAAAGGGTAACGCTTTGAAATTGAAGTCAAAGTTAAAAGTTTTGTCTTTTATGTTTTTATTATTATTAGTGATGGTTCTTTGTTTTCTTTTAGGAGGTAGAATAAAATAAAAAATTATATTTCCCTTACCCACTATCACATCAGCACCCACTCTTTCTAGTATTTAGTATGTGGATAAATTATAATAATTTCCCCATTACCATGGATGAAGATAAATTATAATATAAGTGGGATAATAAAATTAATAATATAATCCTTTGAATTAGTAATTTATTAATCAATCAATGACTTTTGTTATCCTATAAAAAGGGTTGCAATATTTTTTTTTAGATTTATTTTGATTGGAAAAATATTACTTTAATATAAATTCTAATAAAAATATTTAAATCAATTGAAATATCCAAGTTCTCTCTCTATAAATAAGAATTTGATCGTCTTGCCGCCTCCACCGTTTAACAGCCAGTCAAAAATTGCAACATAGAAGCCACCTGTGACTGTGAAGTGAAGAAGCTAAGCTTGGTCGTCCATTTCTCTGTGGTCTTTTCTCAAACATAAACATAATTTTCCACAAATAATTATAGTGATGTAAGAAAACTAACCGGTTCAACGTCAGTTTCCAACATTAGTTGACCAAACCAAACCCTCAGGCTCCCTCCAAAGGCCAAGCAAGGTTTAATTTTCATTTTTAAAAAATTATATAAAAATGTTGTTATGGTGATGAAACCTTTTCTGTCGAAAGATAACAGCCGCTGGAAGCATCTCTGTGTCTCTTCGTCCAGCTTTCTTGGCAGCCACATTGACCCTCAATGACATCAAAGTTTTCCCTTGCATCTGGACACTCCACCACCTTTTTTAATTACTAATATTATTGATAAAAAAATTTTAAAAAAAACATATAACCTCAAACCTAGTCAGGAAAATTACACAAAAATAAAATAATAAAGTTTTTTTTTCGTTTTTTTTATAGATTTTAATTGGGGATACAAATTAGTTTATAGACTTATAATTGTAAAAATCATTGAAAAATGATTAAAATTAAAATTCCTTAATTATTTATTTTGATAACATCAAATTAAACTTCATACTACAAATGTGGCATTGAAATACAGACGAAACTGATGATATATTTCGGTTATGTAAATTGCTAAATATACAATATGAAGACATCATCAGTATAATTAAAGATTTCTGTTTGTTTCCCATGAAATCCAGGGAAAATCATCGGTTCATTTGCGTAGTCGTGGCCAGTAATTTAAGTTGACACATACATATTCTGCATTTATATTTGCATGCACACATGTTGTGCTCTTGAAATTCCATAGTTTTTAAATTAATTAATTCTGTGGATTTTATAAACGTTGGCAGTGTAATAGGAGGAAACATTTTTGTTTCTGTTGTGCTGTGACGAGTAATGCATATCATCCAGGTGTCGTTTTTGGCTTCAGAGATATTGCATGGATATTTTAATTAAATCGGTAATTTTTAAATTTTTTATTTATTTATTTTAAAATATTTACTCTTACTATTGTTAAATTTTTAAATTTTTTATCTATTTATTTTAAAATATTTATTTTTATGATCATTAAACATATTTTATATTGAAATAGAAATAATCTACTATATAAAAATTTTAATCTCTTCTCTTCTTAAACTAATTTTTTTGAATAAATTATATTTGATTTAAATTTAATAAGTTATTGAATTCAAGTAGATGTTGGAGAATAAAGTCTACAGGAGACCTAATTTCAAAGTCGAGTGATCCAGATCAGCTTATTGAAGAGATCTTTTAATTTTCGGATCAAAATTATTAATTTGAGTTAGGTCTTATATCGAAATGGTGAAATAAATCATTCATAAATAATTTTTTTAGTTTATTGCAATAATCTTAACTATAACTGCAACAATTAAGAATTTCAATATTAAACTATAAAACTAAATGATAAAGGTGTAAAAATTTATATCTCTAAACTTTTTTTCACAAAAGTTTCCAATTTTTAATTACTAAATTTATTTTAAAATATTTTTCAACTAAATTATTACTTTTTAAAAATAAAAAATCTAGAAATGATATCCATCCAACTATGCAAGCAATTGATTTGCTGGTTCATCCATGAACTTCTTACACTACCATAGAAAATTATTTTCTCCCTTTAATGCTTATTATATAATATTACAACATTACTCTCATATAAAAATAATATTAATAATTATTAAATTAAATATTTAATTTATTTTTTTATATAAGCTCCAGTTTTTTTCAACCTTACCTAATTAAAATAAGATCATTATTAAAAATTTCTCAAGTCAAACCGCATACAAACTTTGTTATCCATAATTATTATTATTTTTTTTTAATTTTATCCCCTACAAAAGCTTACACTTTGCTATTACTTTTGGTTATTTTAATAAATTAAATAGTTGCTTATTAGCTAAAGTGTTTTTTTTTTTTTTATTTCCTTAATCTGGTAATGTAATGTCTTGTTAATTTTATATGGTAAAAATAAAAAATAAAAAATCTCTAGAGAGTTGTGAGCTTGATTTGTTAATTGATTCTTTATTTTTTTTTTCAATTATATATTTTTATTTATTTATTATTTCTTTCTTATCCTTAGAATTCAATGGAAAGGTGGTATCTATCCATCCAATCGTAGTGGAGGAAGCAAGAGTGGCCACTCCTCGATCCCTCTCTCTAATCTTTATTATAATAATTTAATTACATCATATCACTCTCTCGATTCCATTTTTTTGTTTTAATTACCGAAAAATAATTAACTATTAAAATGTCTGATGTTTCATGAGGAAGAAAAAAATAAATGTTAATATTTTCTTATTAAAAATGTAAATAAGCTGAATATATGTAAAAAATAAACTATTTGAATTTAAATTTAATTTATATTAATATATAATATTTAAATTTATTTTAAATTTAATTAAAAATTAATATAAATTATTTGAATCTATCTCTATATTATCCAATAAAATTTAAATTTATTTAGTCTCATATATTATAATTAATAATTTATATCAAAAAATATTTTCATTTAAAAATTTAATATTTCTAAAAACATTAAAATTTAATTTTTAAATAAAAATATATAAATATTTTATAAATATTATTATAAAATATATATTTTCATATTAAATTAATTATTTTCATAAACGAATTAGTATTGTAGAGTATAAATAAAATTTAAATTCGATCCGATTTCGATTATAACTGTCTAAATTTATTTTATTAAAATTTTATCTAATCGAATATCCAAAAATACTTTACTCATTTATTATTTTTATTTTTTATATTTTGTTAAAGGTTAATAATTGCTATTTAAAAAAATAAATAGTTAATATTTATATCTTATTAATCATTTAAATATTAAGTTATAGGTGTACAGTAGTATGATATTTTCTTTCAAAATGAGATGAGTTATTATGATTCATATCATTTAATAAAATCTAGGATTACATGTACACATGTTTAGTTAATTTTAGAAATGGGAATATGTGATAATATTAATTAATATAAGAATAATAATTAATTTTAGCTAAATACTACTGAATTCGTTTTTGTAGCTACAGAAATCTTACATTCGAAATATAAACAATAATTAAATGTAAAAAAATATATATATATAGTGAAAAAAATATAAATAAATAATTAACAATAAATAAAAAAGAAAAAAAAAATTACATCACTGAATTCGTCAACGTCCACAGAATTTCTTTGAGTTCGCGTAAGAGCCACTTTCTTCGAAATTTCTTACGTGGGAATTGAAGTGGAGAGCAAAAGCAAACGTAAAATTTCAGAAATGTTGATACACCTAAATTATATATAGGTATGTGGTTCTCAATCAATGGCGGCCAAAATTATAGTAAATTTGAGTTTCAGAACTTTCTGGAGGAGTGGGTTAACTTGGATTGTCCCTGCTGTTTCATTTTCCACGGTGAATATCTTTCTTGGCCTTCTTGGCCACCAGCGTACTGGTTTTGGATTTTAGTTCAGTTATAATCATGTCGATTTAACGTCAACTTCTTCTGTCAAAGCAGCCAATTTGTTTGCTGGTTGATTTGTTTTTGCCTAGATTTTTACGGTTTTGTAGTGACCAAAAATATAGTATCATATATAATTTAATTAATATTATCACATATTTCCATTATTCCAATTTTTGACATTTATTTTTAAAGCTATTAGCCCATTATTCCAACTTTTGACATTTATTTTCAAAATCTTTAGAAGAGAAAATTTCACGATATACTAGCAAATTTCACTTTGAATTCCCTAGTCTCCTGCCATAATTAAGCATGCTTCTTCGTAGCAGCAGCACTGTGTTCGAGTATTATCTATTACATTCACGTAAATTCATAAAAAAAATTAACACCAGAAGCTTCCTTGCAAACTCCTCATCATCGATGCGTACATAGCTGAAAATAATCAAAATTGTTTTAACGTAGAAATATCTTTGGTCACCAATAAAAAAATAATTATAAATTTATTTTATATTATTTTTAAAAAATATTTTAAAACATCTCTTAATATTTAATATTTTTAAAATAAATATAATTATTTTTAGTATATATAAAAAATTTAAATAAATAAAAAGAATAATAAAAATCCCATTTTTTATTCAGCTTTAAAAAAAATCCAAATTAAAGACAGAAACATATGCATTCAAATTAATACAAAACAGACTTTCATGTGTTTTTCGACAAAAGAATGTGTACAGTCGGGTGGACCAGCATAGAGAAACAAGATCTAACATTATGGACCGTTCATGAATATTACTTTGAATAAAAAAAAAAGTGAGATATTAAAAAAAAAAAAACATTCTCACTAAAATTCAATCTTCTATAATAATGATATACGCCGACCACAATCTAATGATAAAAGAGTTTGTCTGTGCCTATCTGATTTGTCTTTCTCATTCACATTGAACTTAATTGGATACCACTAATAAATCCTTTGATTTTTTTAGTAATTAATTTTCACTAAAATTTAAATTTAAAATCTCAAAAAATAAATTTACTATCACTTCAATTGTATTTTTTAAGGTGATTTTTAAGATTAAATTGAATTAAATCTAAGTCGTTGATACAGTCATACCTGGAATATATGTAAAAAATTTGGAAAAATAATGTATGTGGAAAATGTGAGAAGTCGGTGGAAAACTATCACATTGCTTTCTTGGGAATCAATCAAGAAAAGTTTCTCTAATACTAAGATAGAAATTTATTTTCTCTTAAAAAAATGTGAAGTCTACAGAAAATTAAGGTGGAAAAAAGAGGAAAGTCGGTGGAAATGCATGGAGGAAAAGGAAAGGGATTGCTTCGGTGAAATAGTGAAGAGTGAAGACAGAGTTTTTGGATGGAAGAAGCAAAGTGGGATTTTTGGTTGCACTAAACTGTCACTGCCAATAAAATTATTGCCTTTCCACAAAGTTATGGCTCATATTCATTCTCCGGCAAATTCACTATTTTTCTTATTTTATCAATTTATATTAAATAAATAATAATTTTTTATATATATAATTTTCAAAGTTCATAAGTATTATATATATATATAATTTAATTATAAATAAATAATAATTTTACCATTTGTTATAATAATTATTTTTTTAATTCTTTTAATCTATAAAATAACTAATTATGAATTTTTTTTTGAAATAATATATATATATTGACCATTGAAGCTTAATAATTTTAGAGAATATAAAAAGTTTGATGTATATTGACAAGTCTAAGAACTTTTGCCATCAACACAAACAATTAATGATTCATACAAATCAAAATGTTGTCTTGTCTACTTTGTTTTATTCTTTCTTTGTCGTTGAATTTTTTTTTTCTTGTCATTTTTTTCTTTCTTCCCAGTTTTTACTATTAAAGGCAAATTAATCTTAAGGTAAATATTTTGACGTTTTTATTTTATACAGAATATATATATATATATATAATTTTTTTATAATTTTATTACTAATATGTAATTTAAAAAATATCCCGTGACTTTGATTTATTGTTACAGGTAAAATTGCAATGCACCTAAATTAAAAAGACTTATTGTGATTTATAAGGGGGTTAAAAACAAATTAATTCAATTGGTGGTGACATAACAAAAGTCACAAATGCGTGATGTAATAGATTCTCGATTGAATCCTCCTATTGTGACTTGTAACGTTTGACATCTTTGACCAGAAAGTTTATAATTTATATAGGAGCTCTATCGTAAAATATATGAAAAATATCAATATTTGGTCTAGTAATTTACTGAAATAACCATTTGTTTCATTTATTTATTATAAAATTATATTATTAACTTAGAGATATTGAGGAAAAAAGAAAAATATTTTTTTAACTAATGATTTTTTTTCATAATATTTAATTTTAAAATTTAATAATTTTAAAGTATGATTTGAATATTATTAATTAGAATAAAGTCATGGATAAGTTGAAATTATTTTTTTTAAAAAAAACTTTGATGTGAAATGAAAAGGGAAGCTGAAAGTGATAACGTGGAAATTGGCAAAGATTTTTTACTAGCCATATATCCTTTAGAACAAGACTTGTAATAAACGACAAATAGCTTTCAACCTAATTCTAGGCACATGGAATGTTGCAAAGACACGTACAACACCATACCATAAACACTGGTTTTTTTTTTTTTCTTTGGAAGTACCATAAACATTAATCGAATTGTAATAAATATTATAAAACATAATACATAAATAAAGAAAATTGAAAAAGAGTAAACTGTAAAATTTTTTACAGAGAACCAAACACTGACAAATGAAACGAACCAGAAGCAGAAGCAGAAACCAGCTGAGCTTCAATTCAACTACTGTCCAAAAGCTACAAGTTGGTTCCTTTGTAATAAAACTAAGAAAAGAACAGAAAAAAACAACTCTATAAGCCTAACAGAAACAAAACGGTTGTTAGGGTTTTTAATGTCCAGGAGATTCCGGGGACACAACCATCATCCCACCGGTGAAATAAATCTCCTTCTTGGGTAATTTCAGGCACAAGAAAAAAAAAAAAAAAAAAGACTAGGCTTGATTCACCAGATCGTTTGAATCAATGAATGTGCCATGAAAGCCGTATGGAACCCTGGATGGCAGCTGAATCGTAGCCTCTAATTGTAAGTTAATGGCATTCACTATTTGAAGCTCTGATTGCCATTTCTTCTCGTCATGAACAAAAGCAAGTATATAGCCGTCATCTTCTGCTTCGCTATTTGTGTCCCTTGGCAGAAAAAATGGCTCTCCACCATATTTTTTATCGCCATATATATGCTTCTTTACCTCCCCCGTAAAAAGATCAACTTTGGCAAAACCAGACACCTTGGGCCAGGGATCAACAATGGCTAAGTAAGCATACTGAGTTTTTCTCCCAAGCCTGTTCCGGTTCACCATCCCGGCCTCTAAATTCACTTGGTTTGATTCTTCAATTATTGGGCGGCGCGTGGACTTGCCTGTCTTTAGGTTGAGCCTGATTTCTGATAATACACTCTTTAAACTCTCGTCGCATTCGTTGAAGATGGAGTCTGGGGGAGTCATGCAAGATCCAATCACTACTACTTCATCGGATTCCGGCTCCTCCCATGCATTCCATAAATGGAAGCAGAAAGTGTCCGGCGATTCCACCCAGATAATATCCTTAGCATCACCAGCATTCTTTGCAAGAATCCCAAACCGAGACTTCTTGTCCTTGTCATAAATAACAGGAGAGCCCCCTCTTATCATTTCTTCAAGCTTGAAAACAACTTGTTGGTCAGGTATCACCACGAAATTCTCAGTGATAGCGAAATCATGCATCATTGTTGGCACGGGAAGAGGGATATCGACGTCCGGTGATTTTGTCCCGTCGGGAAAGAATCTGAAGTACTTTAGGTACGGCTTTTGAACGACGTCGTAGCTAAGAGCAAATAGCTCTTTAGAAACTGGATCAATCTTTGGGTGCGCAATCATTGCGTGCTCAAGTTGGCCATTGAAATTGTATCGCCCGACAGTTTCAAGATCGCCGTTAGAAGTAATACGCACTTGGTAAGGAACGTCGTCCTCAGACATGGCAAGAAGACTGTCATTGAAGTAGACAAGCCCGGCGTTAGCCACTCCAGTTCCGTTGGTGTGATCAACAAGCCCACATAATCCTCTTGCATAGAAAAGGAGTAATCTTGCTATACCAGAGTGGCCATGAAGTTCGCCAATTGCTTTAGGAAACACTGGCCTACCCAATTTTCTCTCTTGTTTCAGCCTTTCTGTTTCAGTGAAACGACAAGCATAGCTTGCATTGCCCTTATCAATGGTCACAGCGTGGACCATACCATCTCCGTCAAATAAGTGGTGACCGGCGACAGGCTCAAAAAGTGGGTTGGCACCGTTTCTCACGTAGACACCATTAATGCATTCAGGGATGGTTCCGGTGACCGGAAGCTCGTTCCGGACGGGCTGTTCAGGTACAGGAGCATAGTTTCCAGAAATTTGGACACGCGGATCAGCAGTTTTGGGCAGTTGTTGTTGGCGCTCATGAGAGACCAAGGCACCTTCTACCATGTCTAAAGCAACAGCAGCTGCTCTTTGCAAGAGGTTCCACTGTGGGAGCTGAAGGTGACCGGTTTTGCGTTTTCCAACGAGAAAGGAGTCATCTTTGGGAATTACTGTTGCTTGATAGGACTGTTCAGGGAAATGAAGAACAGAGGGAGAGTTTAGAGCGCAGTGAATTTTGGTTCTTTTACTATTGGGCTTAATCTTGGCGAAGGATATGGAGCCCAAATCCAGCAGAGAACAAGAAAGAATTGTGTGGGGGAATTGGGTTTTAGACCAATTACCGGAATTAGAAATTGTATTAGCAGCAGCCGCCATGGAAATGATAAGTGATGTGGGGTTCTGTTCAGGTTGATAGCAAAAAGAGAAGCGTTTCTTCGTGCTTTTTGGCAGAGAACCAGAGAGAACGAGAGAGAGAGTTATTGAGAGAAAGAGATAGAAAATGGGGTATAAATAGAGTTGGGGAAGAGCGGTGATATAGTGGTTTTAATTGTATGGAGGTCCACCTCAGACATGTAAGAGAAGACCACGTGGTGTATTTGTGGAAAGGCACTTGTATTTGGGGATTGACATTGCAAAAGTTTCTAATAAAAATTCTCAAAATAAATTAGGAAACTTAAAAAAAAACTATTAAGTGTGGGCACTCACAGACTTATAGTTTGGACTTTGCTAATGACACAAACCATATTTGCTAAAAGAAAGTGAGAAATGAAATAAAGAGAAATAAAGAAGAGATAGGGAGAACATATAATTGGAGGTAAGCCAGAGCTAACATTTGGGACCAATTATAGCACCATAGTCCGTAGAATTGCCCTATTCTCTATCAACATCTACGACTCCTGTCTAAGATTTTTTCAAAAAATTTATCTGAATATCCAATTATATTCTTTTGCTTTCGAATTTGTAGCCGTCTCTCTCAATACTGAATATCCAATTATTTTTCTATAAATAATTAATTTATATTTAATAATTATAATTTTTATAAATTTAAATATTATTCTTCACCCATTTGATTCAAATTCTTATATAAATAAGTACGTTTTCTATTTGACCGTCATATGTCATTGTAACCGCCATATTTATGTCCCTAATGACAAAATTTGTTCCACATTTAATAATATTGTTTCTTTAATTAATATAAAGTAATGGCAGCTCAATTCAATTTGTTGGAATTAGAAGGGCTTGTAAAATTGAAAGATGAAACCATGAATGGCTGGACAGATGATGGCAAGACTAAGGTTTGGATTGTAGTAACAGGACAGAGAAGACTGAAGTTAGGGCATATGTATGACAGCTGGTCCTAAAATTAAGTTGGCTTTAGGAGACACTGTGGAGAGGGCCATTGGATAAGGAAACTATGATAAAGATAGCTATGTGCTTTTCAATATGGCCATCTACATCTCTTTCTTCTCCTCAGTAATTATTTCCTACCTTAAGCTACAGTGTTGCGTGTGTGCGTGTGTGCGTGTGCATATATATATATATATAATTTGTTTTTTCCTTTTATAAAACATTTGTATTTAAAATTTATTATTTCAATTAATTCAAATAAATTTAAATTAGCAAATCTATTAAAATAATAAAGTTGATTTTAATTTTTTATATAATTTAATTATAAAAACATTAAAATAACAAAAATTAAATTTCCAAAAATTAAACGCTTCTGTAGCCACAATCTCAGTGTTGAACATACTCTTATAAATTAGATAAGTTTCCTAATTTCGGGTGAGATTTCTTTATCATATACTTAAAAAGATTTTTCTTACACTCTATAAAGGACATCGTTTTAGGGGCCTAATTAGGAGTATGCCAAACTCCAAGTGGTTTAGAGAAATTAATGTCCATAATTGTCATATGGTTGAATAATTGACTGTCTTTTTCATATAAGATGATAATTATTTAGATTTAGATAATATAAATTTATTTTTTATTTTTCTTAAATACATCAATTGAATTATTTTAATTCGTGAATTTATTTAGATTCTTCATTGAGTCATTATAAAAATAATAAACTTTCAGAATTTACTGATAAATTTTCCTTAATTGCAGGCAGGCAGGCAGGCCATGGCCCCTCCACAGAAGATGTAAGTTGAAAAGACAACATATTTAACCATATGTAAATTTATTCAAAGTAGTTTCAAGTTGTTTGAAGCAACTTGCGATGAAATTTTTTCCTGAAAATGTACAGAGTGCTTTGATACTGATAGGTTATTCCACTCCAACACAAAACTCCGTTACATATACATATCCAACTAATTCACAGCAGTATTCCCAAGTACTAGGGGATGATGGGCCCATCTCTCTATATCAATAATGGAACATTGCCAACATTATGGGATTACCATAATATTAAAATTTTATTTTTAAATATGAATAAATATTATTTTATATTATAAATATTGAGTTAATTTATTTAAAATTTAAATATTTAAATTAAAATATAAAATAACGTAAATTTTGAAATTTTTTATTGAGACGAGTTATGAGCGGTGTACTTATCCACAGGCTACAGGAACCCGACCACATCATTCAGTTGTAGAAGTTATTGTTTTCAATTTGAGGAAGGTGTTTCCAATTTGGTCCTTTTGTTTTTTGACAGTATATATAATTACACAAGGATGGTTCCTTTTCTTTCAAAAGCTGTTAGGACAGGGTACATGTATACACTGTTGAGTGTCCTAAGACTGCACTAGAAAAACAAATTAATGCTTCAATTCAATCCCACTTGTGAAGAAATCATTTCATTGGCCAACGGAGCACTTTCACAGGTAATAATCGGACAGGCCTATGGCGACTGTGCAACAAGTGGCTTCATGAAGTGACGCAAGGTCCCGATAATAATGGTTTCAGTGAGTTTTCCATACAAATATCAAGATCAACGTCAATTTTAGGGTTCTGCATTTTCTGTGTTATAATCTTGTAAGTAATGCCTTGTTGATATTTGACAATAATTAATGTGTCTTATTATATGACTACTTTGGATCAATTAATCATTACACATAACCAAATATTACCTTTGTTTGTTTTAAAATGTATTAAAATGTCTTAATATTTTATAATATTAAATTCTAATAACCGCTGAATCTCATTTGTTCTCAGTGAGACCAGATCTAAGAAAATAATAATGCCCTAAAATCTATGAAATTTTTCTTTAATTGACCGGTTCAACGTCTCAAATCTCAGACCGAATATACGCAGGGTAGGCTGGATCGATCGCAAATTCAAATTCAGTATAAAAATAATTTAGTCTAGTGATGTGACATGAATAAAAGCAGCTGATCCAGTCATTTTGCAATTCTGTTCGCATGCGTGTTAAGAGAATTAAATAGTTGTCTAACGCGGAGAGAGAGTCTGACACATTCATATGTACGAATTTGAATGACAAAAACAAATGAAATTATAGTAAAGAAACTGTAAAATAAATAAAAGAAAAATGAGTAAAAAGGAAAAATATTTTTTTCTATTTAAATTTATACTGATACCGTAAATTCTATTATTTGAATCTCAAAATATCAAATTTTATAATACTTCTATAAAATTTATATATGTTAAAAATATATCAGTCAACTTATTTCAATTTTAATTAAAAATTTTTTTAATATATTAAAAATAAAATAAAAATACAGGAGCTAGATTATATAAATAATTAAAATTATGAAAATTAAAAAATATATATGTTTAAAGTTAAAATAAGTTTTTTAACAGAATCATTAAAGGATATTTAATTCTATAAAATATAAAAGTATGTTAATCAGATTTTGAGGAGATGAAAATTAATTGTAAAAGAATCTACGAATTTGTTAAAATAATCATAAAATATTTATTAAAATTGTTTTTTTTAATTAGATGTAAAATATTTTTTTTAGAAAAATAATTTTCATTCTGAAAATATTAAATGAGAGTCTAAATCAGTTGTGACGACCATCTCAAGCCCATGTGTGGCACGTGCAATGGGAGAATTAGATAGAAAGATTTCCCCATCTTACACGTGTACACGTGAGTGCACATGTACGCACTCACATATGACGGTTCTAAATTAATAATCAATGTGAACCTGAAAATGACTGGTGTTAAGCATATTCTTCTTCAATATTATGTGGTCTCAAAATAAACGACAAAAAATTTGGGAATCACTATTGGACGGATTAATTAATTTTACAACTCAAATTGCATGGATTAATTCTTTTTTTTTTAAAAAAAAATTGTTACAAAAGCTCTGTTTATTTATAAAAATAATATATTTCAGGAGAATACAAATCAAAGAAAACATTAAGTCAATACTTTCTGTTTTTAAAAAAATTATTTTTAAAAATTCAAAATCTTATTAATATTATTAAATATAAATTTATTAATAACGATGTGTTATATAAATAGGTAAATATTGATTGGGTTAGAATATTTGTGATGTAGATGTATACCTTACACCCAATCAAATGCAAAGTATTCACAAAAATTTCCATATTTTGACTTAATTAGGTTTTGTTTTCTGCATTAGGTAAACATTATTCTATCTTTGACTAACTCTAAATTTTATTAGTGATTTTAATAAACATAAATAATAATATTTTATTAGGTAGGTAGCAGCAGGTAAGATATAAGCATATCCAAAATCTTTACCAATTACACACTAAAGCAGCAGCTAATTTCAATTTCACTCCTTTCTTCTTTCTTTAATTCACCAAACTATAAAATATATTCCTGTTAAAAAAGATTCCCTAACTGAAATTGACTGACCAGAAATAAACTACCAACTGCCGTTTCCTACTTAGCTCTTCAAGGTAACGCTATAGAAATTATTATTTTTTGGGTAAAGATTAGCTATATACCTAGCTTAGACTTCAAGCAAAAAAAAAACATGTGGCCCATGATTTCTTGTAAGATCATGGTTTGTTTGTCTTTTAAAAAGAGGGTCAAATATTTCTCCTGTGGTCAAAAATAAAACCCAAACTTAGGTATAAAGTTTCCTAATAATGTATGAAGCCAATACTAAACTACAGTCAAAAGCTCACAAGCAGTGGGGTTTCTGAATCATTAACATTAATAATAAAATAAGCAAATATTAGCTTATAACATTTTATTTTTTTTAATAAATTTAGTGTGAATATGTTTTAATTTTAATTTAATGGGTTAAGATATATATGATTAAAATTAAAAAAATATATATATTAAAAGAAAAATGTATTATCAAAATGTTGATGAATTGTTTGAATTTAAAAGAAACACGTATTGTATATATCAAGAGTTTTGCACGCTATCTCAACTTAGAAATGTTAATTTTGTACCTAATTTAGACCTTTTTTTATATCAAATTTCTATTGACCTCAGCAAAAGTGATTTCTATTTGTGTAAATTTGCCAATTTTAGTTGATTTTTTTTGGGTGCATGAACCAATATGATTTGGTCTGATACAATGGGAGTAGTCATCTTGCAATTCTTGATAGGCTCTTCTTTCTTGTTTGTCAAATTTTTAACTAGTTGCCAAAAGTACTGTATGTGAAATTCTTTAATTTTGATGTTTGTAATTAAAGAAATAAATTCATTTTATTTTTAAAAAATTCATTTTTTATGAATTATTTATTATAAAATGAATCATTACAGATGGAATTAAAAAAAAAGACATTTAGAAAATGGGTAATTAAGCTTTTTCCAAGGGAAAAAAAGATCAAATATTTAGTTTTAAACACTGTTGTATTTAATATTGCCCTAATACCCAATCAATTAGGAGAAAAATTTACCACTGGGTGACACATGATGGATGTGCACTTACCAAATTTGACTCTTAAGCCAACTTGCCAAACATTTGTGGAGGTAAACAACTCAACTTGTCATCAACAATTAATGCAACAGTGAAGTGAATGGGGCAATAGTCTTTGCATTGCCCTTACCTAATTTTTTTTTTACTTTTTTAAATAAAAAAAAGATTCAATTGGATGCGAAGTTTCTGGAACAAGCAAGTTGCAAATGTGATTGTTGAGTTGATTATGAAATGAGCATGGCAATGTTAAGAAGAAGTATGAAGTTGTCCACTCAACTCACCACCCATAATGTGATAATCCTATCCACTCTGTTTCTTCAACTCCACCTCATACTTCCAATTTGCATGGGTACCTTTCTGCATTGCTGTTTCATAATTTTTAAAATTTTTTTTCAAAATATTGATATAACCTCTGGACTCTCTAACCCATTAACCGATAAATTAAATTTAGACAAAATTTAACTTGTATAAAAATTAATTTAAAGAGTAAAAATATTTAAAACTCTTATAAAAAATATATTACTTCGTTCTAAATCGATATAAAATTTAATCATATTTACTTTATTTATAAACATTTCTCATTTTTATAATTTATTTAAAAGAATAATTAAATTATTTTTATAACATATTATAGTGTAAAATTTATTACTGATAAACTTTAATTAATTATAATTTTATTTTAAGCAACAATTTATAATTTTAAACAACAATTAACATAGTTTAATTAATCAATAGAAAAATAAATCATTTTGAATAAATTGTTATTAAATTATTTTAAAATCTTTTTTTATTTCAGTTGTTGATATGCACCGAAAAATATGTCATATGATAATTGTACGATAACATTATTAAATTTATTTAATTCGAAAACATAATAGTTGTTTTTGAAAATTAAAATGTTTAAATTTTATAAATAATTTTCAATTGGTAATTGTTTATATATACAGATATAATTTCTGAAATATTATAAATAATTTAAAATTTTAGAGATTTGAGTTGTTCACTGATGTAATACCCGGCTAGACTCCGGTATCGGAATTCCAACTTTCCGGCGAAATTTCGGATGCCGGAACCCTCTAGAAGGGTAGAACTTGCCTTTTTAAAGTGTTTTCATGTGTTTTTATGGTTTTAATAAAAAGAGAAATTGAGTTTTGAAAGAAAAAGATCAAGGAAGAAAACTCGGTTCGGCCGCCGAACATGGGGAGTTTGCGGAAGCACCTTTGGCCCCCGAAGGTGGTCTGGCCAGCCACTTATAAAAGGGCCATTGTCTGAAAATGGGCGAGTTTTCTCTCTCTATTTTCGGGCATAGGTGAGATTTCGCCCTTCCATGGTCGATTTATTGTTTTCCTTCAATCCCTTCATGTTTTTTTTATGAGTTTTTACTTTCTCTTGAAAATTTTTAAGCTAAAATCAAGTTTTTAAAGTTTGGAGACCCCCGGAGCTCGATTTCTGCAAATCTCCAAGTTTGGATCACCCTTGTAACAGCCCAAAAACCAGACCGCCACTGGCGCTAGGACCCAGGTCGGTTTAAGGCCGCCGGGACCCGTAGCAAACCTATTGTGAGCTCTGTGTACCTGATAAAACCCATACATGATCGTACATTTCTATAAAAATTTTGATCTTTCTCATATACTAAGCTTGGACTGAACATGCTCTGTATGCACTCTGAGAGTAATACCTGCTGTGGTATCATACAATATAGAAACCCCTCACTAGAACTCTCATCAAATGCTCGAGATGGGTCAAACTATCATACACCAAGCTTAGTTCTCATCCTCATAAACATAAAACATAAAAATGATCATGTACAAAAGGGATAAAACATACACTAAGGGCCAAGCACAATACTATAACTCTGTACATAACATAACTATTACATCATCTCAATACATTACATCATCTCTATACTGTAAATCATGTCCACTCCTCTACCTCTTACATATGCCTTTACCCTTGCTGTTCTTGTCTTTCCTCTGAGACGCTGAAAACATGGGGTTAGGGAGAGGGGTGAGCTACTAGAGCCCAGTGAGCAGAACACTAAAAACATTTAAATCATACTATCATGAAAATGCATCACAACACAAACAATTCACATCACGGACGGACTGACCCAAAAAATCCCTCAGCTCAATGCCCGGCCCTAAAAAGGGCACCACAAGACTTTGTAACATAAACTATTTGCCCGGCCCTCTAAGGAGCACCACAGGACTTTGTGACTCTAACTGATTGCCCGACCCTCTAAGGGGCACCACAGGACTTCGTTACATAAACTTAGAGGGCTAAAGGGTCCATACTGTGTCCGTCCCCATCAATAAGTAATAATGCAATGCACCATCTTTGTGATTGCTAATGCAACATATCCTACATAAACATGGCATTTATGATGCATGGATCATGCTATAACATTCATTAATTTAAAAACATAGGTCTGTTCCACTCACCTCTGTCAACTGCTGAGCAGTCTTTGTAACTTTAACTCTGTGGGCCTCCTTGATTCCTCGGGTCCGCACCTACACAGGTGGACTCAAATGAGGACCAAACCTACTCTAACATAGCACTGAACATCTCCCTAAAACCCCCCTAAAACATCCTAAGCATGCATGGATAAATGGGCAAAGAAAGGCTGGACAGGGGTCTTTCGGCGGCAGGTTCGGTGGCCGAATGTCCCTCCAGATCCGAAAGTCAGGCACTTTCGGGGACGGGTTTGGCGGCCGAAAGTCCTTCCAGAGACGAAAGTCACCCTCCTTCGGCGGCACCTTCGGCGGCCGAAACTGCCCTCCAGAGACGAAAGTCCCAACTTTCGGGGGCAAGTTTTGGCAGCCGAAACTGCCTCCTCAAGGGGTTCGACGGCCGAACCTTCCTTCGGCGGCCGAACCTGGGTTCTCCAGAAAGGCAGAACCCATGCTCAACTCAGGTTTCCAGCCTCCAAAAACCTATAACACACCCATATCATGCATACCAACTCTCAATATCTTGCACATAACATATCTCATGCATATAGGGGTCTAAACACTAGTTTAAACCCCACAAACAACATCAAACATCAACAAATAGCATATGATAAACATATGCCTCAACCTAAGGATCCACTAAAAACTAACCCATAAAACTCTCTTAAACTTTTAAAACATGCTTTAAACATAAGGGGAGGTGAGGATCCATGCTTACCTCTTGAAGAACGAGAGGATCACTGGTCCTAACTCGGAGATGTGGTGGAAAAACGATCCAAAACCTCTAAGTTCACCAACTTTGCTTTCTTTTGCTCAAAACTCTAAAACCAAGCTCAAAACATATTAAAACATGCAAGATTTAAGGAAATCACATGAAAACACCCAAGGGGAGTAAGAACCCTACCTTTGACCAAAAAGAGAGTGTAAGAACACTCAATCTCCGGTCAAAGGGGCCTTTATAGGTGGCCAACCGCCTCTCCTTCGGCGGCCAAAACTGGATGCGAAACCATGCAATGTTCGGCGGCCGAACCTGGCAATTGTCCCCTTGGTCTTTTCCTTTTCAAAACTCAATTTTCTTTCTCAAAACCATGAAAACATGTAAGAACATTTTGAAAAACCTCTGTCTTACCCTTCTGGAAGGCTCCGACATCCTCGAATCCCAGATTCCAACGGAGACTTCCGCCGGAAAGTAGGAATTCCGATGCCGGGGTCTAGCCGGGTATTACAACCCTCCTCTCGATCTTCAAGAGGTAAGTGTAGATTCTATCTTCTCTTATATTTTTAAGTAAGTTTTAAGAAGGGTTAAGGGGTTTTAATGTATGTTTAGGCTAGTTGTTTAATGTTAGGGTTTATGTACCTTTTATGCTAAATGTATGCTAAATGTGATGGTTGTTGGGGTATAGGTTAGTTTTATGCCCCTATATGCTTGAATAAGTGTTTATGCATGATTTAGAATAGTTGAATGCATGTTGTCAGGTTTTGGTTGGCTGAATGCATGAGGCGGAATTGGGTTCTGCCATTCTGGAGAACCCAGGTTCGGCTGCAGAAGCCATGTTCGGCCGCCGAACCTGCCAGGGAAGGCAGTTTAGGCTGCCTAAACTCGCCCCTGAAAGTTTGGACTTTCGGCTCTGGAGGGGAGTTTCGGCCGTTGAACCTGCCTCCGAAAGTGGGTGACTTTCGGCTCTGGAAGGACTTTCGGCCGCCGAACCCTGCCCCCGAAAGTGCCTGACTTTTGGCTCTGGAGGGACTTTCGGCCGCCGAAAGTGCCCTGTCCAGCCTTCCTTTGCATGTTTTCTATGAATATTTTATGGTGTTTTAGGGGAGATGTTTTAAGTCATGTTAGAGTATGTTTGGTCCCTCATTTGAGTCCACCTGTGTAGGATCGGACCCGAGGAACCGAGGAGGCCAGTAGTGTTAGCTGCTTCAGAGTTAGTCCAGAGTCAGCCAGAGGTGAGTAGAACAGAATTTCTTTTATTTTCAACGCAATAAAGTTTTTAGCATGTTCATGCATCATGAATGCCATGATATGTACTAGATTGTTTTGCATTAGAATTCACGAATATGATGCATTGCATAATATGTTGTTGATGTGGGTGGTTATTGGATGATCCATTAGTCCTCGATATGATATGATATGATATGATATGATATGATATGGTACGGAAAGACCAGGGTTGCCCATTCTACGCCCCTGGCACAGAGTAAGGGAAAGACCAGGGTTGCCCATTCTACGCCCCTGGCAAAGTTGGACATGTTATGTTATGTTTAAGAGGAAGTCCTGAGGAGTTCCGTCGAGGGTCGGGCATTTATTGGATATGTAGAGGGCTATTGGTGACAATACCATCTTAAGGTGATTTACTTGTGTTGTGATGCATTTCATGATGGCATACCCTTATAAACTATTTTATGGTTCTACTCACTGGACTTTAGTAGCTCACCCCTTTCCCCTAACCCCCAGGCTTGCAGGTTCAGGATAGACCGGAAAGTCGTCAAGGTTGAAAGCTTTGTATATATAATAGATTAGTAGTGGACATGATATGTAAAATGATGTAATGTAATGTAAGGTATTGTCCAGTGATGTATTGAGGATTAGTATTGAGCTTGGCTCTAATGTATGGTTAATCCCTTTTGTACATGATCTTATGAAATGTTTTAATGATGAATTATGTTGAACCAGGCTTAACATATGTTATGTTGACCCAGCTAGAGCATTTGATGAGGGCTCTAGTATGGAGTTTGTATGTTTACAGTTATAGTGCATGCATAGGTCAAGCTTGGTGTATGAAAAAGTTTAAGTTTTTATGGAAATGTATGATCATGTATGGGATTTATCAGGTATGTATAGGATGTATAGTAGGCTTGCTACGGGTCCCGGCGATCTTATGTCGATCTGGATCCTAGCGCCGGTAGCGGTCCGGTTTCCGAGTCGTTACAGAGTGGTATCAGAGCCCTAGGTTCATATGGTCGGACCTAGAGGGTGTCGGGCTCATAGATGTCATAGAAGGGCAAGTACAATAGGAAAAATCATGTCCACTAGGATAGGATATAGAGTCCTGTCTTGTTGATGATGTGAAATGCCATGATAATATGCATGTGCATTAATGATATGTGATGTATGTGGTGCGGGTTCATGTATTTCCACATGAACCATATGATGTTAATGTTTATGTGTTTTACGTTGTTTTTCAGAAGTAAGATGTGAGGCACTCGTCGATCTGCACGATTGACTGGAGTCCCACCAGAGAATGAGGGCATGGATGCCCGTCCCCCTACATTGCCAAGGGCAATGTCATGCAGATCAAGTAGAGAGGGAACATCAAGGGACCCTAGAAGGTCTTTTAATATAAGCAGGAGGGGGATAGTTCAGGGTAGAATGTCAGCTGATGTAAGGGGATTAGAGGAGGATGAGCAGAGCAGAGAAGAGATGGTAGCTTGGGCATGAACATGTCGGAAGAGGGCATAGGAGAATCTCAAGGAGGCGCTCAGACCTCCGGATTTGGTTATCCACCCCAGTATCAACCCTTTCCACAGGGCCCAGGGTATCCGATGGGGGTACATCGGATTACTCCAGCTTCAACCCATATCCCTCCTACATGCCTTACCCTCCTTTTTACCCACTATATCCCCAGTACCCTATGTATCCACCCTCACCCTTCTATCCAAATCCAGCAAACCCTAACCCAGGGAATGCTGCACCTCCTCCACCACCAGCAGAACCTATGGTCCCTGTTATCCAAACACCCCAACCTAGCTCATCTGTGGGGAGCAAGGTAAGGATGACCGACTATTTGAAGTTGGATGCCCCCAAGTTTAAAACAGGAGATGAACCATTTGAGTATCTCAAGACGGTGAAGATGATAACGGATGAGCTAGGAGCTAGTGACAGTAGAGCCATTCAGATGGCGGGGTTCACACTGAAGTGCAAGAAAGCAAGAGAATGGTTCAAAAACTATGTGGACCCGAGATTGGAGAGCTTATCCTGGGAGCAGTTTGCTAATAAGTTTGCAGGATGGGCTTTTCCGGATAGTTCAAGGTAGGGGTGAGCAGTATTCGGTTCAAACCGAAAAAACCGACTGAATCGAACCGATTTAAAAATTTGGTTCGGTTTTTTATATATTTCGATTCGGTTCGGTTTTCAATTTTAAAAATTTCGGTTATTTTGGTTCGGTTCGATTTTGATCAGAAAAAAATCAAAAAAACCGAACCGAACCGATTAGTAATAATAATATGTTTTTTCAATAATATATAGAAATTAAATCATATTAAAATTAAAATATTTTAATTAAATTTTAAAATATTAAAAATAAAGGGTAAAAAATAAAAAAATTATTAAAAATCGAAACCGATCAAACCGAACCGAATCGAACCGAATCAGACCGGTTCGGTTTGATTCGGTTTCTGACTAAAATCGGTTCGGTTTTCATAAACAATCAAATTTCGGTTTTCGGTTTATTCGGTTCAGTTCGGTTTTGAACCGAACCGACCGAATGCTCACCCCTAGTTCAAGGGTGCTAAAGGTGGTTAAGTTTGAACAGTTAAGGCAAACAGAGGAGATGAGTGTAGATGAATATACTGACAGGTTTCTGGAGTTGCTGCAATATGTGGGCCAAGCTTATGATACAGATCAGAAGAAGGCCAGAAGGTATACCATGAGGCTTCATCCCAGGTATTCCTCCCTAATTCTAGTAGCAGAGAGAGAGGACTTCCACACCATAGTGGATGCAGCACGGAAGATGGAGGCTAGTGCCATCATTCAGGGGACAGTTAAACAGCAAGTGGCACAGTCTTCGGATTCCAAGACCCCAGGTGGGGGAAAGTTAGATCCCTATTCTCTGAGTGCAGCAGCTTCAGGTAGTAAGAAGTGGGGCAGATCCAAGCCCAAGAAGCATAAGTTCTAGAACCGTTTGAAGTCAGGTCTGGGTTTAGGTGGTGGCTCGAGCTCAGGTTTAGATGGTTCAGAGTGCTTGAGGTGTGGTAAGCCACACAAGGGAGTATGTCGGTTTGGGACGACAGCCTGCTTCAGGTGTGGGCAGGAGGGACACATGGCTCGGGAGTGTCCTAGGGCACCTTTTATGGCACAGTCCCAGCAGACGGCTTCAGGTAGTGTGGCCTAGCCAATAGCTCCAGCCATGACTCAAGGTAGCGGCAGAGGCAGAGGGAGAGGGGCAGCCTCTTCTTCGACAGGTTCCCGGGGTGAAGGTCCGTCAGCTCCAGCTTGGATCTTCACTATGACACAGCAGGAGGCAAACACATCCAACACTGTGGTGTCAGGTAATCTCATCATTGGTTGTTCAGATGTGTATGCTTTAATGGACCCTGATGCATCTCATTCTTTTGTTGCTCCGAGAGCCGTAGAGAGGTTGGGTTTGATAGTCTTTGGGTTAGAGTGTCCCCTCTGAGTCAGTGGACCCAAGTGTGATCCATCAGTGGCAGAGTCAGTCTGCCGATTCAGTCCAGTAATTGTTGAGGGTAGATGCCTTCCAGCTGACCTTGTGGTTATAGATTTGACAGATTTTGATGTCATTCTAGGGATGGATTGGCTATCTACTCATGGTGCTACCTTGGATTGCAGAGACAAGGTAGTCAGGTTCAGAGATCAGGATGGGTCAGAGGTTGTCTTCAGGGGAGACAGGAGGGATATGCCTAGAGGTCTGATATCAGCCCTGCAGGCTCATAGGTTGCTCAGGAGGGGTTGTCAGGGGTTCCTAGCTCATGTGAGAGAGCTGGATAGTCAGGTTAGGGAGCTCGCCTCAGTGCCCGTGGTCAGAGAATTTCCAGATGTCTTCCCGAACGAGCTTCCAGGACTACCACCTGCTAGGGAGATAGAGTTTGAAATAGAATTGATGCCTGGAACCAAACCAATCTATATTCCTCCCTACAAGATGGCACCAGCAGAGTTGAAGGAGCTAAAGGAGCAGTTACAAGAGTTGGTAGACAAGGGTTTCATCCGACCGAGTACCTCACCTTGGGGTGCTCCAGTGCTGTTTGTAAAGAAGGATGGATCATTGAGACTTTGTATCGACTACAGGCAGTTGAACAAAGTCACTACCAAGAATAAGTATTCGTTACCTAGGATCGACGATCTATTTGACCAGCTAGCTGGAGCAGATTGTTTCTCCAAGATAGATCTGAGATCCGGGTACCATCAGCTGAGAATCAGAGAAGAAGATGTGCCAAAGACGGCGTTCAGGACCAGATATGGGCATTATGAGTTCCTAGTAATGCCGTTTGGGCTAACCAATGCCTCTGCAGCATTCATGGATCTCATGAACAGAGTTTTCAGTCAATATCTGGATCACTTTATTATTTTCTTCATCGATGATATCTTAGTGTATTTCAGAAATGCAGAGGAGTATGCCCATCATCTGAGAATAGTTTTGCAGACCCTGAGGGAGCATGGCTTGTATGCCAAGTTCTCCAAGTGTGAGTTCTGGTTAAGGAGCATCTCATTCTTGTGGCATGTTGTGTCAGAATAGGGAATTGAAGTGGACCCCAAGAAGGTGAAAGCTATAGCTAACTGGCCTAGACCCACTATAGTTACAGAGATTAAGAGCTTTCTAAGTTTGGCAGGTTACTACAGGAGGTTCGTTCAGGACTTCTCCAAAATTGCCGCTCCTATGACCAAACTGACCAAGAAGAACCAAAAGTTTGTATGGTCTGAGCAGTGTGAGGAAAGCTTTGAAGAGCTGAAGAAAAGGTTGACGTCAGCACCGGTGTTAGCTCTGCCTACTAGTAATGAAGACTTCACAGTGTTTTGTGATGCGTCCCGTGTGGGTTGTGTGTTGATGCAAAATGAGAGGGTAATTGCTTATGCTTCTAGGCAGTTGAAGAAGCATGAGTTGAATTATCCTACACATGACCTAGAGATGGCAGCTGTGATCTTTGCACTCAAGATGTGGAGGCATTACCTGTATGGGGTTAAATGTGAAATCTTCACAGATCATAAAAGCTTGTAGTACATCTTGAGTCAGAGAAAGTTGAATCTGAGGCAGAGAAGATGGGTGGAACTGCTTAGTGACTATGATTGCAAAATTCAGTACCATCCGGGTAAGGCAAATGTTGTGGCAGATGCCCTAAGCCGGAAATCACTTGGCAGTCTATCCCATATTACAGCAGAGAGAAGACCGGTAGTGAGGGAATTCTATAAGCTCATTAATAAAGGGCGGCAGTTGGAGTTGTCTGATATAGGTGCTTTGATAGCTCAAATGAGAGTGACACCCATGTTTCTGGAGCAGGTGGCTCAGAAACAGCATGAGGACCCAGAGTTGGTGAAAATTGCTAAGACTGTTCAGTTAGGCAAGAATGAAGAATTCAGATTTGACAGCAAAGGGATCCTCTGCTACGGGAACAGGTTATGTGTACCAAATGACGTGAGTCTGAAGGGAGACATTATGAGGGAAGCTCATAATGCCAGGTATAGTGTTCACACTGGAGCCACCAAAATGTATCAAGATCTAAAGAAAGTTTATTGGTGGCCAGCTATAAAAAGAGAAGTGGCACAGTTCGTGTCCGCCTGCGAGGTATGTCAGAGGGTGAAGCTGGAACATCAGAAGCCGGCTGGAATGCTTAACCCACTGCCGATTCCAGAGTAGAAATAGGAGAATATAGCTATGGATTTTGTGGTGGGGTTACCAGCAACGTCTGACAGATTGGACTACATATGGGTGATTGTGGATAGACTGACCAAATTCGCTCATTTCATCCCTGTCAGGAGTGGCTATTCTGTGGACAAGTTGGCGCAGGTGTATGTTGATGAAGTGGTCAGGTTGCATAGGGCTCCCGTTTCAATAGTGTCAGATAGAGAACCCCAGTTCACCTCCAGGTTTTGGCAGAGTTTGTAGAATACTATGGGTATCAGGTTGGATTTTAGCACTGCTTTCCATTCACAGACTGATGGACAGTCAGAGAGGACCATCCAGACCATAGAAGATATGCTCAGAATGTGTGTGCTAGATTTTGGTGGTTCTTGGAGGCAGCATCTACCTTTGGTGGAGTTTGCCTACAATAACAGTTATCATGCTAGCATAGGGATGGCTCCATATGAAGCTTTATATGGAAGGAAGTGCAGGTCACCTGTCTGCTGGGAAGAAGTTGGAGAAAGGACCTTGGCAGGGCCTGAGCTAGTAGAGATCACCAGCAAAGTAGTGCCCATTATCAAAGAAAGGATCAAGACTGCTGTGAGTCGGCAGAAAAACTATGCAGATGTCCGCAGGAAGCTTATAGAGTTTTAGGATGGAGATATGGTGTTGCTCAAGGTGTCTCCTATGAAAGGGGTGATCCGTTTTGGGAAGAAAGGTAAACTAGCTCCACGGTACATCGGACCCTTTGAAATTTTGCAGAAGATTGGGAATGTATCGTACAAGCTGGATTTGCCTGCTTCAATGGAGAGAATCCATCTGGTTTTCCATGTTTCTATGCTACAGAAGTTTGTGTCAAATCCAGGTAAGGTTCTTAATGAACTTGATGTGGAGATCCTAGGAGATCTCACCTATGTTGAGCAGCCGGTGCGGGTCTTAGACACACAGATCAGAAAGCTGAGGAACAAGGAAATCCCGATGGTGAAAGTCCTTTGGAATCACCACAACATAGAAGAATGTACCTGGGAGACATGGGAGTCCATGCTCTAGCAATACCCTTATCTCTTCTAAGGTTAGTGTTTTATGTTTTTGTGTGCTTCCTTGTTGCTATGCTTGTTTGTTGAACATTCGGGGACGAATGTTCTTAAGGGGGGAAGAATGTTCTTAAGGGGGGAAGAATGTTCTTAAGGGGGGAAGAATGTAATACCCGGCTAGACCCCGGCATCGGAATTTCCACTTTCTGGCGGAATCTCGGATGTCGGAACCCTCTAGAAGGATAGAACTTGGTTTTTTAAAGTGTTTTCATGTGTTTTTATGGTTTTAATAAAGAAAGAAATTGAGTTTTGAAAGAGAAAGACCAAGGAAGAAAACCCAGGTTCGGCCGCTGAACCTCAAATTCGGCCACCGAACATGGGGAGTTTGCGGAAGCACCTTTGTCCCCCGAAGGTGGTCTGGCCAGCCACCTATAAAAGGCCCCTTGTCCGAAAATGGGCGAGCTTTCTCTCCCTATTTTCGGGCATAGGTGAGATTTCACCCTTCCATGGTCGATTTATTGTTTTTCTTCAATCCCCTCATGTTTTTGATGAGTTTTTACTTTGTCTTAATAATTTTTAAGCTAAAATCAAGTTTTTGAAGCTTGGAGATCCCCGAAACTCGATTTCTCCAAATCTCCAAGTTTGGATCACCCTCCTCTCGATCTTCAAGAGGTAAGTGTAGATTCTATCTTCTCTTATGTTTTTAAGTAAGTTTTAAGAAGGGTTAAGGGGTTTTAATGTATGTTTAGGCTAGTTGTTTAATGTTAGGGTTTATGTACCCTTTATGCTAAATGTATGCTAAATGTGATGGTTGTTGGGGTATAGGTTAGTTTTATGCCCCTATATGCTTGAATAAGTGTTTATGCATGATTTAGAATAGTTGAATGCATGTTGTGAGGTTTTGGTTGGCTGAATGCATGAGGCGAAATCGGGTTCTGCCATTCTAGAGAACCCAGGTTCGGCTACCGAAGCCATGTTCGGCCGCCGAACCTGCCAGGGAAGGCAGTTTAGGCTGCCTAAAATTGCCCCCGAAAGTTTGGACTTTCGGCTCTGGAGGGGAGTTTCGGCCGTCGAACCTGCCCTCGAAAGTGGGTGACTTTCGACTCTAGAAGGACTTTCTGCCGCCGAACCCTGCCCCCGAAAGTGCCTGACTTTCGGCTCTGGAGGGACTTTCGGCCGCCAAACCTGCCGCCGAAAGTGCCCTGTCTAGCCTTCCTTTGCATGTTTTCTATGAATATTTTATGGTGTTTTAGGGGAGATGTTTTAAGTCATGTTAGAGTATGTTTGGTCCCTCATTTGAGTCCACCTGTGTAGGATCGGACCCGAGGAACCGAGGAGGCCAGCAGTGTTAGCTGCTTCAGAGTTAGTCCAGAGTCAGCCAGAGGTGAGTAGAACAGAATTTCTTTTATTTTCAACCCAATAAAATTTTTAGCATGTTCATGCATCATGAATTCCATGATATGTACTAGGTTGTTTTGCATTAGAATTCACGAATATGATGTATTGCATAATATGTTGTTGATGTGGGTGGTTATTGGATGATCCATTAGTCCTCGATATGATATGATATGATATGGTACAGAAAGACCAGGGTTGCCCATTCTACGCCCCTGGCACAGTTGGACATGTTATGTTATGTTTAAGAGGAAGTCTTGAGGAGTTCCGTCGAGAGCCGGGCATTTATTGGATATGTAGAGGGCTATTGGTGACAATACCATCTTAAGGTGATTTACTTGTGTTGTGATGCATTTCATGATGGCATACCCTTATAAACTGTTTTATGGTTCTGCTCACTGGGCTTTAGTAGCTCACCCCTTTCCCCTAACCCCCAGGCTTGCAGGTTCAGGATAGACCGGGAAGTCGTCAAGGTTGAACGCTTTGTATATGTAATAGATTAGTAGTGGACATGATATGTAAAATGATGTAATGTAATGTAAGGTATTGTCCAGTGATGTATTGAGGATTAGTATTGTACTTGGCCCTAATATATGGTTAATCCCTATTGTACATGATCTTATAAAATGTTTTAATGATGAATTATGTTGAACCAGGCTTGGCATATATTATGTTGACCCAACTAGAGTATTTGATGAGGGTTTTAGTATGGGGTTTGTATGTTTACACTTATAGTGCATGCATAGGTCAAGTTTGGTGTATGAAAAAGTTTAAGTTTTTATGGAAATGTATGATCATGTATGGGATTTATCAGGTACGTACACGATGTATAGTAAGTTTGCTACGGGTTCCGGCGACCTTATGTCGATATGGATCCTAGCGCCGGTAGCGGTCCGGTTTCCAGGTCGTTACAACTGATTTTCTAATACAACTAAGATTTTAATTACAAAATAATTATTTTTAAATATATAATATATAAATAAAATTAAGGCGATAAACCAACCAAATTATTCGTGAACTATTCGATATTCGACTTGATGAAAATTCGATCGGGTTCGATTCGATTCTAAACGAGTCGAGTTCGAGCTTAATTTTTAGACTTGTTTATTAAACGAGTCAAACTTGAGTTGTAGTATTCGGCTCTTTAAGATTTGACTCATTAAAAGACTTGTGATCGGACTCGTTAAGAGGTTCGTGAGCTGACTTGTTAAGAGGCTTGTGAACGAACTCGTTAAGAGACTCGTGAACAAATTCGTTAAGAGTTTTATAAACAGACTTATTAAGATACTCGTCGAACATGCTCGTTAAGATTCTCGGTTCGATTCGATTACACCCATTGACACTTAATCTATTTACGATATTGTTAATTTTTATATTTTATTTATATAACTATATTATTAATTTATATATTTATTTTTCATATAGGTAAACACTCTTATTAAACTATTAAATTTCTTAATAAATTATTATTATTATTATTATTATTATATATTTATATATGTATTTGAATATTATTCGCTTAATTTTATAAATTAAAATTTTTATATAATTTAAATATAAATCAATATGATTCTTGATAAAATTTGAGTATAATTTATATATATAATTATATAATTTAAATTGATTATATTTATATTAATATATTTATTTTATATAATATTTTATATTTATATTATATGTATAATATTTTTTATACAATAAAATAATTTAATATAAATTATATATTTAAATAAAAATAAATAATAATATATAAATAATAAAATGATAGCACATGAATAATCAATATATTAATAAATTTTATATAAAAATATTTATTGATACTAATAATAAAATTATACAGATTTAATTAAAACTATATAATTTAAAAAGAATTATATAATTTAAAAAGAAACTCTTTCTCTTAGTGTGTGTATAAATATTTATATATATATTTTATATATTTTAATTAATTTTTATATAATATAAATATTTAAATAAATAATTATTAAATTTAGTATTATATTGTTAATCTTATATTAAATATATTTTATATAATTAATTAAAAATTTATAATTAATATTTGAATAATAAATATTATTTGATGTTATAAATAAGTAAATAAATATTTAAATATTAAAACTTAAATAATAAAAAAATAAAAGATCTAAATATTAAAATTTAAATAATGAAAAATAAAAAATTTAATCATTTATTGTGGATACGAATAAAATCCAAAATTTTTAAAAAATTATCTTTCATTAACCACTAGGTTACAAATCCACTTTCGTAAAATCACTACACGTTATTTTAAATATGCGGTATTGAAATTAATTTAAAAAAACACTTTTTATTAACCATTAAATCACAAATCCACCTTCGTAAAATCATTACGCGTTATTTTATATACGAGGTATCGAAGATTATTTTGAAAAATCACCTTTCATTAGATTACAAACCCACTTTCGTAAAATCACTACGCATTATTTTACATATAATATCTTGAAGGTTACTTAAATAATATTTTCTATCTCACATTAGAAACTTATAGAGATGGAATATTTTAAATTAAAGATTTAGTTATGGTAGATTTTAATTAAATTATATTTAATTTTATTAAAGTCTGTTTGACCTTTTAACTTAAAATTTTAAATTAATTAATTTTATTAATAAATTTTTTATTCGAGTTTTCTTGATCGAGTTTGAATTAGACTCGTTATTAGTTTAAACGAGTTTTTGAGCTCCAGTTTCAATTAGACTCGTTATTAGTCTTAATAAATTTTTTCATGAGTCGAACTCGAATCGAGATCGATTATAATATTTAATTTTTGAGTCGAGTTTGAATTCAATATTAGAGTTCGAACTCAAACTTATAAAATTTTTTAATAAAAGAGTCTGAACTTTATAAAATTTGATTTGGCTTAATTCGATTATAACCCTAACCAAAACTTTATAATGTATCAAAATGCAAACTTAATAGTTGTGAATACTTTTAATACTCCACATTATATATTTTGGGTAAAGAAGCATTTTTGTTTTCTGAAATAAAAAAAAATGATTTTCATATTAATAATTTTTAGTCAAGGGTATGATTCTATCGGTTCATTGAAGGTATAAAAAATAAGTCATATCATAAGATAGATTTTGGACATTCAACACTCTTATGCATCAAAGCATTATAGCATTTGCAAGAATAGAAACTCTTAGCTAAAGGATTGTCAAAGACTCCATACCAAAATTAAAAATTGTTGGATTTTTCATTGAATAATATTCGAATTTGTTTTTAATTTTTATAAAATTTTAATTTTGTTCTGTAATCATTTTTAAAATAATATTTTAACTTGATCAAAACACTATTATTTATAATGTTTTATTAAGCATTATTTAAATAATTATTTATTAGTACAACAGTTAACGGCTACTGCTAACGGAACATTTGAATCTATATGGGAATCAATGTTCATAAGGTTTGGTGACTACCCACTTCAAAGTTTAAGCCAAATCCAATTTTTCATGCCTTCACGCAAGCAAAGTTGAGGAGAAAAATCATTACCAAGTCCAACACAAATATTTCATAAATTTAGTTTAATAATAATATTACTTTTTTAATCTTTAGAATTATAATATTTTAAACTGTTAAAAATTAAAAGAGTAGAATATGAGATTTCGAATTTACCCAGATTAAATTTGTGAGTGCATTTTATATCAAAATTTATATATAATAATTAAAATTTATATAATAAGTGTATAAATTTATATGCAAATATTTATTTTAATGATAGCAAAATTCATATTCATATATAATAAAATTTTTAGATAATATTAAAATAATATATTTAGATATTAATGTAGCATACAATATAATAAATAATATATATAAATATTGAAATTAATATAACGGTAATGTTGAAAATTTTAACTTACAGAATTTATACACATCGCTGTGTTTATTGACAAAAAATAATGTTAAACAGTAAATTTATGATAGGGAATTCATTAAATGACTATATAGTTGTAATGAATGCATTGTTAAAAAAAACGTTTTATAATTTAAATTTTTTAATGACAATCAAATAAATTCAAAATATGTTTGAAAGTTTTTTTTTTTAAATAGAAATTGAAAATTAGAAAAGTAGAATCTGAAATCTTTTAAATTTATTCCGATACACCTATTATTATCGGCCGAGTATTAATTATTTATAAATTAATTTTTATATAATTTAAGATTGCAATGGTATTTTTCGTTTTATTGTCAAAGGTGGTGTTAAAGGACAACCAATCCATTTAAAAAAAAAACAAGGACTGAACCAATGGGCCTATACTATATAGATGGTTTGGATAAAGAATAATAGGTGGGCCTATATTATTGGATTTTTCTCCCCACTACTTTCACAATTTACAATTGGAATGAATTTTTTTTTTTTTCTCTATTATTATGCAATCTTAGAATTGCATTGAAAAGTTCAGCGGTCAATTACTTAGAATACATATCAAAACAAGAGCTCAAAGCATTATGAAACAGAAATCCAATCTAACAAAATAGTCTAAATTTAAACTAGTGCGAATTAATTAACATCGTCAACTGACTAATATTATTAGAAATACATTTCGTCCAAAATAAATAATAAATTAATTGATAATATATGATATTTAAAAATTATCATCAAACCATTCGATTATCCACGTATAAACTAATGAATAAAGAATTGGAATGAATTCGAGAGTGTAAATTCAAATATTTCTGATAAGAGGATATTAATACACTGATCTATTATACTTTATTTTTCCATGAAAGAAAAGGAGAAAATGTTGGCATGGTTCTTTGAGTGTAAAACTGCAAAATGCAAGAGAGCATTGTTTTGGAATTTAGTGGATAAGGGCAAGGAAGATACCATGTGGCTTTCACACAATTGGAATTGGCCCAAATTGCATTACAAAACAATGAACAACCAAACGTGATTTGAAAATGATAGGTTGGTGGAGATTGGGGTTCAAGTTCAACCATATTCTTTGAATTTTCAAATCTTTCTTCCCCTCCTTTATCTGAAATATCAATATGATCCTCCAAATATATTATCCTTGTCACATAGATTCCTTTCACCCTTTATTCCAATCTTTCTTTTTTAGCCCTTAGGATATGGCTTCGCTTTACTATTATATTTACTATTTTTAATTAAAATAATATTTAAAAAATTAAAAATAAAGGAAAACAAATTAATAAATAACTTTTTTACTATTTAATATAGAGGAATAATATTGAGCCAAGTGTTGTTCACATGAAAATTATAATTTTAGTCCCTAATCAAAGAAATCCTTCCATTAAAATATACCGAGTTGAATTTGTAAGATGGAGAATTTCAACTAATAGGTTATATCTTTTATTCTCTCCATATTTCAATGCTATTAAAATAATTTTTTAAATAAAAAATTATAATCTAATAATTCTAATTTCGCGTAAGTACTGTTATTAGGCAAGGACTCGACATATCTTCACATTCAAGCTTTTAATCCCTAAACGACGAGTTTTTGGCACTTTTGCTTTAGGCTAAAAATCTTCCCTTTCAATTTTCAACCTCCTTAACTGTTTCTGCTAACTTCAACCCCAGTGAAAGCGTCTGTAAACCACGCTCAATCAATTTTAGGGCTCAATGCTACACACAAGCTCCGTCCGCTTAACACGTGTTGAGCACTGTATATTAGCGCGTGGAACTTGGTGGCTCTAGAAATATAGAACCTGCAATTGCCACAAGGATTTTATATAATCTTTAGCCAAAGAGAGGAAGAGAAGAAGATGTGATCTTCTGGGTCACCTTTCTATGCAATGAACAGGATTAATTTCCCATCAAAGTCACCATCTTCGTAACTTGTATTCAAGGAATTTCTCGTTTGTAAGTTCGGATGCTGATTTTTATCTTTGTTCAATTGTCCTTGCTGTTTTTTATTTTTAGTTTCTGACCAACACACGATTTGGTCAGATTTTTTGTTTGTTTCCTTTTTATGAATTTGCACTTGCTGTTAAAATTTTCATTTCTAGCTGATTAGTGAGTTCAATTTTTGAGGGTTATTAGTTTTTGTTACAATTAGGAAAGCCGCCTCAGTAATTGGGCTGCTTTTGATATGATGTAGTTATCTGGGGCTATTGATCTTTCTTTGGGCATGATCTTCATAGCCAAAGTGGTGATGAAAAGCAGTGGTGGTAGTTAAACTGATATTTGCTTTGGATGCGTATGAATTGGAATTTGGATTCTTTTGGAGATTTTATGTGTAGCTTGAGTGTCATGGTTCTTGTTGGGATTTTGTGCGGTGGAATTGGTTCTTTGCTCTGTTAATTTCTTATGAGGGAGTATTCCCTTCTTTGCACTAAAACAGTAAAGCAATAAGAAATTGAGGATTTGGAATAGATTCCTTGCTGTGGAATTGAAGTTGATTGATTGTCCACTGTGATTCTTCAATATAACAATTTGGGGACAGTATAGACAGGATATTTCATATCAGAACGAGGGGCTTGTCACTGTATTTGAAAGTTGTTAGTTTTTCACCCCTCAATACACCAAGATGCAAAGAGTTCGTATGTCCTCTGAACAAGCACCTGTACATAAGCTAGGGGATTCCCAGATGACATTATCTCCTAAGTTTAGATTAGCTATGATTCAATCTTCCGTGCTAAGTCCATCAGAGATTGAGTTCTCTCTCCAAGGTGAACCATTAATTCCTGGGCTTCCTGATGATGTTGCGCTTAACTGTCTTCTCCGGCTTCCAGTACAGAGCCATGCAGCCTGCAGAACAGTTTGCAAGCGATGGCATTTACTACTTGGTAATAAGGAGCGGTTCTTCACCCGTAGAAAGGAACTAGGTTTCAAGGACCCTTGGCTTTTTGTCTTTGCTTTCCACAAATGCACTGGAAAGATTCAGTGGCGAGTTCTGGATCTTACACATTTCTCATGGCACACTATCCCAGCAATGCCCTGTAAGGACAGGGTCTGCCCTCATGGATTTAGGTGTGCTTCAATACCCCTGGATGGTGCACTCTTTGTTTGTGGGGGCATGGTCTCTGATGTGGATTGCCCCCTTGACTTAGTTTTGAAGTATGAGATGCATAAGAATCGTTGGACTGTGATGAATCGAATGATTGCAGCCAGATCATTTTTTGCTAGTGGGGTGATTGATGGGAGGATATATGTAGCTGGAGGAAACAGTACTGATCTGTTTGAGCTTGACTCAGCAGAGGTTTTGGATCCTGTCAAGGGGAACTGGTGCCGCATTGCGAGCATGGGAACAAATATGGCATCTTATGATGCAGCAGTTCTTGATGGGAAACTTCTTGTGACAGAAGGCTGGTTGTGGCCATTTTTTGTCTCTCCCAGGGGTCAGGTTTATGATCCAAGAACTGATAGATGGGAGAATATGGCTGTTGGACTGAGAGAAGGCTGGACTGGCTCAAGTGTGGTAGTCTATGGGTGTTTATTTGTGGTTTCAGAGCTTGAAAGGATGAAGCTGAAGGTTTATGATGTGGACACTGATTCCTGGGAAACAATAGACGGCCCCCCTCTACCAGAGCAAATCTGCAAACCCTTTGCTGTAAATGCCTGTGATTGCAAAATTTATGTTGTGGGTCGGAATCTTCATGTGGCAGTGGGTCACATCTCTAAGCTGAGGCAAAAAGGCACTTGTGAAGACAAGTGGAACTTCAGTGTTACATGGGACGTAGTTGATCCACCAGATGGTTTTTCTGACTTGACGCCCTCGAGCTCCCAGGTTTTGTTTGCTTAGCTTTTCTGTGATATTTCATCTTGTCTTGCATGATATTGAATAAATTTTAACTATATGTATTTGTGAAAGATGTAGAGTGCTAATGGCTGTGTGTAGAACAAATGTATCAATTATATGGTTGTTTCCCTGTTCCTTTTTTTTTTTCAGAGTTATTAAAATGATTCCTAGTGTATTTTGTGTGTGGCTCCTATCATCTTGCCTTAGTAAGCGGATGTTTTTTATTCAAAAGGGATACTACTGCTTCATGTCCACATGTTCATAGAAATGAAATCAAACATAAAATTCAAAAATAAAAAAATAAGATAGCGCAATAAATTAAAAATTCATTCGATTACGTTCCACTTGACACCATTTTGTTTTACCAAATGGCAAATATGCTCCTGCAATCTAGTCATCCTTGGTTATTATCACTATCCTTCTTTACTTAACAGGTCACATGAGACCTAGTTAATCGTAGGTTTTGGTCCTTGCATGTTAAGCCTCATTCACTAAATGTTTGATATTTTAGCTGCTCTAGCTTGGAAGAAATGCAGATAGCTGATCAAAAGAGAACTTTCTGAATTTGTGAGTACTACATATTACAATTCTTCAAGGTTTCTATGGCAACCTGTTATCGTTGTTCCTCCTTTTAAGCTGCCAGTCTAACTGAACAACATTGTTCTTGCTAGTGGTGCAGAAGTGCTGCTCTTTAGTCTTCACGGCATGTGAAGAAACTTGTTTGATTTTATTATTTGACAGTGGATTCATGCTTTCGGTTGAATTAGAATTAGATTGCTTTTGATAGCTTCTATTTTTTGGCATCCCCATCAGCTCTAGGTGCTTCCTTTCCTCGTATATGTCATGGGGGGTTGTCAATTGTAGCAAGGTGGAGATAGAGTCAAACAGAAGAGAGGGACAATGATTTGCATCATGTCCCTGTACAGAATTTCTACTTGTGTATCTATCCTGATAAAATGCGGTATTCTGCAACGTTGCCAGGAAAGAGTGCATATTCCATGCATCGTCTTCGTCGTCTTCTTCTTCTTCTTCTTTTTTTTCTTTGTTTCCCTCTCGATTAACTTCATTTATGAGTTAGAGATCATAGGTTTAAGCCATGGAAATAGCATGAGTGTGAAGCAGAGGTAAAACTGCATATTATCAATTGTCCTTAGAGAAGTTATTGATGATTTGCACACTTATCACCTTTTTTTTTTTTTGGTAATTTTGATTGAGATATGAACTTGAACATCAATATTTTAGAGATGACTCCAGCATTATTGAGTTAAAGATCATTGTTAGAATCATAATCATAGTTTAAATTAAAAGATTTGTCATGTTTCTATAGACCGAGTTTGGATGTTGCAGAAGCCTGTGAGATTATGGATGAAGGAGGAAAATCTTCTTCCATGAGCTGGGAAGATCATTTTATATTTTCACTTGGATTTTCAATATTACCAATTTTTTTCAGGTTGATTCGACATTGCTCTAAACAGGGTATTTGACGAATAGAGCAATTTTTTTCAACAATACATTTTTTTAATTATCAAATTAAATTATTTTTATTATTATTATTTTGTCTTAATAATGCAATGGATTTTGTTATTACACCAACACATTGAAAATGGGTGAAGCCTAATATTTATCCACTCTTGCCCCTTGAAGCCTAATATCTATCCACTCTGGGCCCCCGTGGCTGTGATTTTACCAAAATGGAAATCCTAGTTTCCCTAAAAATGTATAAAGCTCTATTTATTTCATAAAATACATATTTTAGAAAAATATTTTTTTATGTTTAAAATATTTTAAAAAATAATTAATTAAATTTTTTAATTAAATGAAAATCAAGTTATTTTAAAAATTGACTAATTTTTGTTAAAAGTTATTTTCTGAATTTTAAAAATTTTATTAATATTATTATATATAAATTTATTAACATCACTTATTTTATAATATTATACTTAAATAATGAAAAATAAATTATTTTCATGTAAATAATTTTTCAAATAAAATATTTTCTATGGCAAAAGAATTTTTAAACAAAGTTTTTTTTTCACAAATAAATTTCTATTTATTTCACATATATATTTTCTTATATTTGGGGCAATTTAGAGACAAAATTTCATTCTTAGTTGATAATGACTTTTTCTTTCCTAATAAAAAATAAGCCACTTTCTACATTTCAAAAATTTTATTAACAATTACTATATATAAATTTACTAATATTTTTTTATTATTTATATGAAAAATAAAAGATAAAATAAGCTAATTTTGTTGAAAAATATTTTTAATAAAAAATAATTTTTGAATGCATATTATTTTTACAAATAAATGGACGCTAAATTTATGAACATTTCTACAGGTACTTTCATTTTAGTCTCCATTTATTCTACATAAAATTTATAATAAAAATATTTTTATATTTTCTGAAGTTTGGATACATAATAAAAAATGATTTTTTTATTAAATAGTAAGTTAAGAAAATTTTAAGAAAAAAAATTTCAGAATTTTATTTATAAATTTATTAACATTTTTTATTTTAATTAAAATTAAATAATAAAAATAAATTATTTTTCTGAAAGGTATTAAAATATTTTTGACATATAAGTTGTATTTCGAAAACAGATTAAGTTTTATAATTTGTGTATAAAAATAGTTGCGATTTTCATTTATGAATATCATATGCTGCAGCTAATTACTTCACTTCTAAATTCAATATCTAAAATACTCACATATTTAGTCCGGTGGTAAGTGCATCTGAGTAAATTTAAAAGGTTTTAGGTTTTATTCTTTCAATTTCCAACTTCAATTTTAAAAAAAATAAAAAGTAAAAATTATATTTTTTAGAAAAATTATAGTAATTTTAGAGTATCAGAAACTTATAAACAGCCTTACATACTTAATTTCTTTTAATTTTAATTTTTTTATTTTGAACAAAATTAATTATTAAAATTTAAAGGATTAATAAGGGCATGTTTACTTGTGAAAAATATTTGTTTCATTATTATTTTAACAGAATACAATTTTCGTGAAAAGCAGTGGAAACATAAAAAATATGTTTAACCTTCAGAAAATTAAAAAAATAAAAGTCACTCATATACTTATGATTATAAAATAAAGTATTATAAAATATTTAAAACTTTTACTTTAGCTTAAAATTTTAAATTTTATTATATTTATTTTGTAATACTATTATTGTTTTTTCATATAATATATAAAATTTCATAATTTATGCTTTACTCTTATATATCATCTTCTTTTATTTTATACTTTTAAAAAGTTGATTTGTTTTAAAAAATTATGTTACAATTCACTGATTTAATCGATAAATCATCCGGTTCGCAGTGGATTTATAAATTCAAATCGATTTGAGCTTTGATTGAGTAGTCCCATCAAGCAGTTCAGTCCAAGTTCAACAAAAAAGCTCTTAGCTATTATGGTGCATTAATGAAGGACACCTAAAACCGGTTTTATTTCTCAGCTGATAACTACCCGTTTTAATGTCATTACATCCTACGTAATAATGTAATACAGATCTAAATAATTGCCACTATTTTTTCATAATAATAATAAAAAAATAATTGTCATTATGAAATTTGATTTTAAAAAAATAATGTAAATAAAATATTATTTTTAAATTTAATATTCCATTCGTTCACACTACGCTCGTTCTTCAAAAAAAAAATCAATATATTATTTAATCCTTAATTTTCATCCAAAACGTTAATTAAAATTTGGGGTGAGCAGTATTCGATTCAAATCGAAAAAATTGATCGAATTGAATTGATTTGAAAATTTAGTTCGATTTTTTATACATTTCAGTTCGGTTCGATTTTTAATTTCAAAAATTTCAGTTATTTCTGTTCGATTCGGTTTTAATCAGAAAAAAATCAAAAAAACCGAACTGAACCGATTAGTGATAATAATATATTTTTTCAATAAGATAGAGAAATTAAATCATATTAAGATTAAAATATTTTAATTAAATTTTAAAATATTAAAAATAAAGTGTAAAAAATAAAAAAATTATTAAAAATCAAAACCGATCAAACTGAATCGAATCGAACCGAATCAGACCGGTTCGGTTCGGTTTGATTTCTGATTAAAATCGGTTCGGTTTTCATAAACACTAAAATTTTGATTTTCAGTTTATTCAGTTCGGTTTGATTTTGAACCGAACCGACCGAATGTAAAACATTAATTTTTTTAAGTATAATCTTTATAAAAGTGTATTTATTTTAACTTTTATGCATATACACGTTTTATATGTTTCAATTTTTCAAGGTTTAAATAACTATATTTTTTTGTAAATTTTTACAATTGTATTTTATTTTAATTTAATTATTAATTAAATTCTAAACTTTAAATTTTATTCTAAATGCATTTCACTTAGATAAAATTGTCATGTGATCTAACAATGTCATTAATGAATTTTATCTAATAAAAGTAATTTGTCATATAATCTGAGAATGTCATTAATGAATTTTATCTCGACAATGCACTTCACCGTTATCCTAAATGTCGCCATCCATAAATATCGATAATGGACACTTCAATGCCATTAATGAATTTTATCTAATAGAAGTAGTTTGGCTGGCCGGCGACTTCAAGAGGGAAGGGGGGGCTTTCACACGTTGAATACTAATTTAATTTAATGTTGACATACTGTTGTAGAAGGCCACAATTCATTATTTAATCATAAGAAATTATTCTATTTATTTGGGTATACTCCATTTATAAAATTTTGATATTAATTAAAAGAAATTTTATTTAAAATATAATATGATTTATATTAATTTAAAATTCTAATATTTTATTGATACGAAGGATTGAATAATTTATTAGAAATTTGCCAAGTGGCAATCAATGGGACAGTCTTAATGTTGCCATCCATAATGGACACTTCAATGCCATTGATGAATTTCATCTAATAAAAGTAGTTTGGCTGGCCGGAGGCCTCAAGAGGGAAGGGCTTTCACACTGTGAAATATAGGGTGAATAGTATTTTATTTAAATTATAAAAATTAATTTAATTGAATTGAATTAATTTAAAATTAAATTATTTAAATGATTTTTTAAATATTTTATTTTCAAAATTAATTATTTATATTATTCAAGTAAAACTATAAATTTATTAGAATGTTTTAAAAATAAATCTAACATAGTTATCTACTTATCTATAATCTATAATTTATTTTAATATTTGAAAATGTACCTCTTAAAACAACATTAAGATTTTTCTCCATTATTTTTTCATTATTATTGTTATTTATCGAAAAATAAGATAAAAGTTAAAATATTTGTAAAAACTTGAAAAATAAAATGATAAATGGAGAGAGATCCTTTAATAAAGAAAATACTCTCTCTGTCTAAAAAATTTTTTTTTTCCACATGGAAAAATCAATACTTTTTAATTTAAAAAAATTAGAATAATATATAATTTTATAAAAAATTATTTAAATTATTTTTTTATAAAATAAATTACGCCAAATAAAGGATGAAGGAAGGAATCTCATATAAATATGAAAATCTCAAATTAAAAATATAAAGAGAAAAATAATATAATATAAATTATGGAGTTGCAATATTGAGTTGGCCTAGCTATTTTGATGGTTCATTCATTAGCTTCAAGGGGAAAAAAGTTTAAATAAACCCTCATACTTGTCATTAAAGACTAATAAGTCATCAAACTTTTAATAAAGTTCACATCAGTCCTACCATAATAAAGTAATATATTTTTAATTATAAAATTATTTTCTCTAATCCTTAAATTTAAAAATTACATATTATTTTTTGAATGAATTTTTTTTTTTAAATTACAACTTTTATATGAAAGAAGAAAACTCAAATATTTTCATCATTCGGTCGATTCGCTTTAAAATCGAATCGAATTGAATAAATCAAAAATTAAAAGTTTAGTATTTATAAAACTGAATCGAACCGATTTTAATCAGAAACTGAATCAAATCGAATCGGTCTGATTCGATTCGATTCGGTTTTGATCGGTTCGATTTTTAATAAATTTTTTATTTTTACAGTTTATTTTTAATAGTTTAAAATTTAATTAAAATATTTTAATGATTTAATTTTTCTATATTATTGAAAATAACATATTATTATCACTAAATCGGTTCGATTTGATTTTTTTTTATCAAAATCGAACCGAATCAAAATAACTGAAAATTTTAAAATTAAAAATCAAACCGAACCGAAATAAATAAAAAATTAAATCAAAATTTTAAATTAATTCGATTCGGTCAATTTTTTCGATTTGAACCGAATACGGATCATCCGGACTTTTCGCCTTTCTCAATCTCTCTTATCTACTTTTCTTCACCTTGTTCTTTAAACTGATAATTTGAAATTTGAGAATTTGAAGAAACAAAAACCCAGATCAGCAAAGCCTTTGTTCTCCAAATGCTGCATATTCTTCTTTGTTCTCCAAACAATTGCATGTCGAGTATCGTCAAAGTCTCAACGGCAGAGCCATCCTTCATTAATGAACCTTGCCCATGCTATTCTAGCTCTAATTCAAAGAACAAAAGCAACAAACCATACAAATCAACTCCCTTCACTAGATCTAGTTCTCGTTGTCTAGTTTGAATATGAGATTTTGAATTCGCCGCACTTTAGTTTTTCATAATGTGTCGTATAAAATAAAAGATAGCATATGTAACTATATAAGCAATTTGGTTTGATGATTTTCTAATAAAAATAAACCAAACATATTATAACTCATGAAGAAAAACTTTGCAACCATTAATTAAGTATGAAGAACTAAAGTACGGCAAATTCAAAACATTAACAACAAATTCACAATCCGTCTTCATACAAATTGAAAAATAATTTTTAAATTTCAATCGGCTCAATATCTTTCTAAAACACAACACTTCACTCGATAAAAGATCCATTAAATCAAGTACAATCATAAACTGACCTTCACAAAAGTACTCAATAAATTTCGGACCACCATTTCCAAACCATGTAGACCATTAACATGTATCAAAAGTTTATATTGCATTTATATTGTCAGCCAAAAGTGGTTTAATATCAAAATATAAAACTCTAAGATGAATTTCGTATGCTTTTTTTGATTGTTGTTTATTTTATAATTTTAGATTTGAATTTTGGAGAGAATGAAACATACACGTACTTGTGTCGTCCAAATAAATCTAAATTGAATAACGAAAAGAGAATTATATCATGACATATGACCTTTATTTATGAATTTTTTTTATTTATGTTTTTCATGAATAACTCTTTAATATTTTAAAAATAAAAATAATTGAACCTTATGAAATACTGGAAGGGCATACTTGACCTTTACTCCAAACTTGTGAGGTGGTGTTGTCAAAATCTCCTGATTTTCACCCATGTTTTACTTGCCCTTCTCTCTTGTCAATTAAAGTTTCATCACCCTCTGCTGTTTATATATAACTTCTCTCATCAGATTCATCATCTTCCCTTGCGGACTAGCATAGTTAGCAAATTTGCAACCTCTAATAAGCTCATTGTTAGCATATATAGCTTAAAATACTCAGTATTTTTGGCAGGTGGGATTTCCAGATTCCCAAGAAAATGTGGAAGCTTGAAGTAGCAAAGTGCGATGATCCTTTGCTTTTTAGCACCAACAACTTCGTTGGCAGACAAGTATGGAAATTCCACCCTGATTCTGGCACTCCTGAGGAACTTCAACAAATCCAAAAAGCAAGAGAAAACTTCTCACGGAATCGATTTGAAGTTAAAGCAAGCAGTGACATTTTCAAGAATCTGCAGGTGATGATGATGGTTGACATCGATGTATTATTTTTTTATCTTTGAATTAGTATAATTAACTTGTGGTTTTCTCTTTTGGTTTGAACATGCAAACAGCTTATCAAAGAAAGTGGAATTGATCTTCTAAGTATACCAGCAGTCAGATTGGGAGACAAAGAAGAAGTAACTGTTGAAAAAACTGAAACTGCTCTGAGGAAAGCTTTCCGATTCACCTCAGCAATCCAAGCAAGTGACGGCCACTGGCCTTCCGAATTCTCCGGACAGCTGTTTCTAACACCACCTCTGGTACGTGGTTATATAGAGAAAGCCATAATACATTACGTGAGACTCATATACATTTTATGCATGTTTATATCTCATTCATATATTTGTGTTCTTTTATTTACGAGTTCACTGTAAATTTGATATAAACTTTGGTTTTTTTTTTTTTTTTATTTCATAATTTTCATCGAAGTACTTATTAAGAATATTACGAGATATGCAGATTATATGCCTTTACATCACAGGAACGCTTAACGTGATACTGTCGTCCGAACATAAAAAAGAAATGATTGGCTACATTTATAATCATCAGGTAGACAAGTACTGTAATTATATATGGATATTAAAATAAATGCTACATTTAATGAAATCTCCAAAAATAATTAATGGTCGGTTTGCAGAATGAAGATGGAGGATGGGGATTCCATATAGAGAGCCATAGCACAATGTTATGCACAGCACTAAACTACGTCGCTTTGCGTTTGCTTGGAGAAGGACCTGAGGCTGGCAAAGATGGAGCAGTAGCTAATGCTCGAAAATGGATACTTGACCGCGGCGGTGCCGTATCTATCCAAATCTGGGGAAAGATATACCTTTCGGTGAATTATTATTTTTATTTTTGAATTTTCTTTTTTAGTAATAGTTACTGAAATACTTTTCTCTATTTTTCTTGGATAAAAGCTTTTATTATTATATTTGAATGAAGGAAATTATATATATGTAGTAAAATTTTAAAATAAGAAGATTGATTTGAGATCAATTTTAAAAATGAAATAATAATTCTTCCTGAATAAAAAAAGGAGGTATGAGTTGTAACTGAGAAAAATATTGAAGGTGCTGGGAGTGTACGAATGGGCAGGCTGCAATCCTGTGCCTCCAGAAATAATGCTTCTCCCTTCGTTTCTTCCTTTTAGTCCAGGTAACCAATGGATGACTGTCCACGTATTTTTTAAATATTTGATATATGATGGATTAAAGCATAAATAAATAGATTTTAATTAATTTTTAAATGGATTTTTTTTTTATCAAGATTTGGGTATAGCCACCTTCAATAATATATAAAGATTAATTTTTTATTATAATAATTTATATCTAATAAGCAAAAAGTACGGGTAATTCAAATATAAAATTAGTTATTTATTTTTTTAACAATTTCATACACAAAATTCAGTGAAATTATGGTGTTACTTGCGCACAATTTATACTCCAATTGCGTACTTGTATGGAAAGAAATTTGTGGGGCCAATCACGGATCTCATCATAGCCATAAGGAGTGAACTCTACATCCAGCCGTATGATCAAATAGATTGGAACAAAGCTCGCCATTTATGTTTACAGGTCTCTTTCCTTCACTATACAGGCATAAATTTACACACTCATATTTTCATGTTTTTTCAAAAAATCATTTACTTGAGTAAAGATTAAGTGATATTCATCCACCATGTTGTAAAGATTAAGTGATTCCATGATAAATAGAGTGAAGATGAAATTGAGCTGTAGTTTTAAAACGATGCAGGAAGATCTCTACGTTTCTCGTTCTCGGATCCAAGATGTGATATGGGACGGTCTTTATTACGTGGGCGAGGCATTTATGAAACGCTGGCCATTTTCTAAGCTAAGAGAGAAAGCTCTGGAAAAAGCAATGAGACACATTCGTTGTGAAGATGAAAACACTAGATATTTGACGCATGCATGCTTGGAAAAGGTATATGATCATTTAGCTTCATTTTAATTAGAGAGAAGAGAACTAACAGATGTTGCATGTTGCTTTGATCAGGCTTTGCATATGTTTGCTTACTGGGCAGAAGATCCAACTCAAGAAGCATTCAAGCTTCACCTTCCTAGAGTTCATGATTATTTATGGATTGCTGAAGATGGAATGAAAATGCAGGTCTAATTAATTGGGTGATTACATCTCAACTCCAAGACTAAAAAAATGTTTGCTTAACTCGTTTCTTTTGATATATATGAACATAGAACTTGGGGTGCCAACTGTGGGATGCTGTATTTGCAACGCAAGCAGTAATGGAAAGTGATCTTACTGATGAATATGGTTCTACTCTTAGAAAGGCGCACGAGTTCATCAAACAAACTCAGGTTTCTTCCCATACTATATGCATGCAAAATATTAGCTTAAGCTTGGAGAACGGTTAACAAATCTCCATAATTTATTGTTGATATTCATTTCAGATACGGGAAAATCGATCTGGAGATTTCATAGATATGTACTGCTATATGAGTAAAGGAGCATGGCCCCTCGCTGAGAGAGATCAAGGTTGGCAAGTCTCTGACTGCACAGCTGAAGCAGTTAAGGTAATAATGCTTGAAGTTTATTTTGTCTTTAAGTGTGTCACCAATTAATGAAAACATGGGCCTACTAAGAGCTGTTGGAGAAATGTATCTTACATCTTTGTCAAAAGGCTTTGATTTTTAGACAGTATAGCCTCAGAAACATTTAATTAACACCACTGCCATTGGTTAGTAGGTTTTACTTTTGATGTCAGAGATGCCATCAGAGATGGTTGGTAAAAGCATTGAAGCAAAACGATTATATGATGCTGTTGATTTCCTCCTCTCTTTACAGGTAATAATATGCTGTGAATACGTATATTTCTTATATATTCCTATAATAATTTCAATTAAATTATTGTTCTGTAATTTCTAGAGCAAAAATGGTGGTTTCTCAATTTGGGAGCCAGCAAGTTCTCATCCATGGTTAGAGGTATATATATATATATATATTTATATCCTACAGAACCTAATATCTACATTTCCATTTATTATTAATATTTTAACTGAACTTCTTGTGTCTTCCATTCACAGCTGTTGAATCCTACAGAAGCTTTTGGTGGCGTAGTGATCGAGACTGAGTACACATCTATATATATATATATATATATATATATATATATATCAGCCTCTTTTTTTCAGAAAAAAATTACTATTTGGTATATACAGTATAAAAATCTCATTAATTAATTTATTAATTTTAAAAATATATTAAAATATTTATAAATTTTAAAAAATTTACTAATTAAATTTTTTATTAAGTATTATAAAAAAATTTAAATTATTATCAATACTGAGAAATTAATTAATAAATATTCTTATATATATATATAAATTTTCTTTGGAGAAAAAAGTGAAAAAAATTAACTATTTCTAATTGCAGATATGCTGAGTGCAGTGCATCTATCCTTCAAGCTCTTGTATTGTTTAAAAGGTTATATCCCAGATATAGAACAAAAGAAATAGAAACTTCTGTGGCTAAAGCAACAAATTATATAGAAAATACACAGAAGAACGATGGATCATGGTATGTATATATACACTTCATTACCTTTATACTACGTGTAGATATATGTATATATTTAAATTTTGTGATATGTATCAATCGGCAGGTATGGAAATTGGGGGATTTGCCACACATATGCTGCATTTTTTGTATTAGCAGGTTTGGCTGCCGTTGGAAAGACTTATAGCAACAGTGAAGTAGTACGTAAAGCTTGTGATTTTCTGCTTTCAAAACAGCAGAAATCAGGAGGTTGGGGAGAAAGCTATCTCTCATGCAAAAATTTAGTAAGAAAATTTACTCATTTTTACATAAGCCTTAAAAATATAATTTTATTTTTATTCACCTGTTTGATAATTCAGGAATACATACAACTTGAAGGAAATCAATCAAATCTAGTACAAACTGCATGGGCTATGATGGGTTTGATTCATGCAGGGCAGGTTGGTTTTAGAATTTCTAATTTTTGTAAATCGTTTAACCTAAATATCAACTTATATATTTGTTTATTAATATAGGGTGAAAGGGATCCCAAACCTTTACACAAAGCAGCAAAACTACTTATCAACTCGCAGCTTGAAACCGGTGAATTTCCTCAGCAGGTGAATGTTTATATATATTGAAAACCTAAAAGCTTAGAATGAAAACTCCAAAGGTGACTAGTATTCATTAATTTTGCAGGAAATAACAGGAGCCTCCTTGAAGACATGCATGTTACATTATGCTTCTTACAGGAATGTATTTCCATTTTGGGCTTTGGGATTATACAGGAAACATGTTCTCTGCTCTCTGTCTCATTGAATCAAACCTTCACTGTGCTCTTAATAAATTCACCCAATGTATGGTTTAAAAGATATTTGTAATCTTATACAAGTTTTCTAATTTATATTGATATATAAATTATAAAATAATTGTTTGTTTATCATTTATGAATTTCATGTGCTGCATCTATTATTTCACTGCTTCTGATTTAATATCTTCATATTATTATAACAAATATTGCCAAAAAACAAAGAGAATGAAACTAACCCGATGTTCCTAATTCAAAGGAAAAATAAAAATGATATTTTATATTGATAAATGATAGGTGAGTATTCGATCGGTTTGATTCAAAATCGAATATAATTGAATAAATTAAAAATTAAAATTTTGATGTTTATAAAAATCAAATCAAATTGATTTTGATTAGAAATTGAATCGAATCGAACCGATTTAATTCAGTTCGATTTGATCGGTTTAAATTTTTAATAATTTTTTTTATTTTTATATTTTAAAATTTAATTGATATATTTTAATTTAATATGATTTAATATTTTTATATTATTAAAATTTATATATTATTATTACTAATCAATTTGATTTAATTTTTTTAATTTTTTTTATTAAAATCAAACTAAACAGAAATAATTAAAATTTTTAAAATTAAAAATTAAATTAAATTAAAAAAAATAAAAAATTAAATTGAATTTTTAAAATTAATTGAAGATCAATTTTTTGGACCGTTGACCCTAACTCTAATAAATGATTGGACCCTTGTTGATTCTTATTTAATGTAAATCAATTTGATCCATATTTGAGGGCCAATTCAACTTATCCGGGCAACGTTCCCAAGAAAACAACCCGATGTTTCAAATTCAATGCGTTGTACTAGCTAATACTTAAAGCTGCCATAAATTGAAAACTTGTCAAAATAGGAATGGTAGATTTAGAATTTGACTTATCTCTTCGACTTTTTGTTAAGAGAAATGATAATGATAGTCTCCAATACTTTTTATTTTATTAGTTAAAATATATAATAATTAATTAATATAATAAATATATTTTAATTAATAAAAGAAAAAGTGTTGGATTTGAAGCCACGGATTTATTGTTGACTAGGCTCCAGGCACCAAATATGACCACATGGCACTGTCCTTATCCTGGCCCTGGCCCTGGCCCACACTCAGGCTCACGTCATTTTCTGTCTATTACCTTGTACTCTATAATTTGCTAACCATTGTTTTTAATTTAATATATTTATTCAAACTCTTTAAGTTATGATTATAATTTAATATATATTATAGTAATAATAATAACAAAAGTAATTATATTTTTTCCAAAAATTAGTTTCATTCTCAATCTTATATTATAGTAACCATAGAATTTAATATATATTATAGTAACCATAGAATTAATCACCCAAAATCATATAATATATAATACGAACTTCCCAAATACGATCAATTCTGAAAGAATTCATTACATAACCATGAAAAAAAAAATTTATCCAAACAAGGCCCAAAAAAAACAAGGTTGTGTGGAGAAAATGGCGTGGGCCTGATTATGGGCCTGGTCCAGGGATAGGCCCATGAACGCGGCCACTGTCTTCCTAGTTCCTTCAGTCTCTAAGTTACCACTGCGCGGGGACAGGGGAACAAATCAACCAATTTCAGGTGTCCATTTCCGGCGACAAACCTCAAGGAATTTCTCTCAAAGCAAAATTATTGAGAAAGGAATCGGAAAATGGCAGCGATTACGAGTGCATTGATAGCAATAGCAGGAGTTATACTTGGATGGATAGCTATAGAGATCGCCTGCAAACCTTGCCTGGAAAAAGGCCGTGAAGCTATTGATCGATCTCTTAATCCCGATTACGACCCCGATGACGATATCGTTTCTTCAAATATTCGAGCCCCTCTCAACCCTAACCCTAATCCAGATCTCCAAAATCACCATCCGAACCCCAAGGATGCTTCTGTTGAAACCTCTGCTTCTTCAATTCCAGTCAAGATCATCTGATCTCCATTTATGCTGCAAAGGGTATTGGTATTTGCCTTAATTTTCATTGCTTCATAATATTTTTCTTTCCCTTGTTTTTCTAAAAAATGAAATGGGTGGGTGAAGATTCTAATTGATGTTATTTTCTTTTTATTGAAGAAAAAAAGAAGATGATGATTGGAGTGTGCTTGTAATTGAGAATCATGTAGAAATGAGAAGCAAGTCCAGTCCATGGCTCTGCCTTCTTTAAAATATATGAAATTTGATGATATGTGAGGATGAAAATTGCTCATGTTTCACATTTTCTAACATTCATATATCAGTTAATTCGACTTACAGAAGAAATATGATGATCTCAAAGCTAAGAGATTGCTATTTGCTAGTTTCATCTTTATCATTGTTATAACACATTGAAATCTGTATTGGTTTTTCTCACTTGCAATACATTAATTGAATGGAAAAATCGTGTCTTTATACATTTACCAGAAAATATCCCAATTTCAATCTCAGTAATTAATGATCAGCAAGAAAACAATCACGAGTAACTAGCCAGGACCATTGAATCGTAGATCATCTGCAGTCATCAAGCTTTTTCAGAGAATAGAAAAATCTGCGCTACTTTCATTTCAGCATTAACGATTCAGCTTATGGGGTTAAGCATCCGAATTGTGTTTTCTGAGATCTCCATTTCCCCTCATTCGTGATCATGTCAAAGCTTATCTATTCTCACTTCTCTATCCTGCTAAAATAAATTCGGTACTTCGAGATTTTATTATGAAAATTACAATTAGAACTTCACCATTAATCTCACTGGAACCTCTATACTAATTCCCTAAACTCTCATAAGTCTTAAATGACTGCTGCAGAACACTTATTGGATGAGAAGTTATTAATATGTTATTTTAAGACATGCAATATTAGGAAATCATTGTGAACTAACTGAAGCTTATCTTGCATGACATAACGTGAGATATAAGTTACATCAATGGGGGAGTAAAATTGTTACAAGTTCAAAAAATCAAGGATTTAATTGATAAAATTTCATACTATGCGGTAGAATTGTAAAAATTCGTTTGATAGTTTTCCCTTTTTTCCGTTTGAAAAAAAGCTCAACTTATTTGAAGCAACTCAAAAAGTCTTACAACATAAAGGAGATGCTAAATATGCTTTACAATTATAGTGTTGAAAATGCAAGAAAATTAAAGCACTACAGGTAAACTGTACATTGATTTGACAGGGCTTGAATCGTCTCCCATATACAAGGAGAGCTTTTCTTTTAGTATAGGAAAAAGGATTATGCCAGGTAATTGTATATCTGAGGGTTGTTCTTGTCTCGCTCCAGGTACTCCCTGTCGATCAGGCTCTCTATCCTTTTCTTCAAATCAGCTGGCTTGATGGGAAACTTGAGCTGTTCCACGTAACAAATCATAATTTCATTAAAAACCACTTGTTCATTTTCATTCAGGTCACTAATGACTGATTACCCCCTTTGCATATGAAGAAACAGGGAAATTTTATAATTTAAGGTTCAGACTAGCAATGAACAAAACCAAATCTTTAGAGATTGAATGAAAATGGAATACACTTGCCTGTTGGAAGAGTTCAGTAATCAGAAGTGTGTGACTTAGTACTTTCCTAGTCTTCATTATCCGAACAATAGCAGCATCAACCTACAATCATATTTAGCAGCATCACATATAGTTCACCTTAGCTAGTTCTTGGCATTTATAGAACCTTTTTTACAGTTGAGAAGGTGAACCTGGTATTGGCGGTCTTGAAATACTCTCTCAGTGGTGCTTGTGTTCTCCTCTACAGTTTCCTTCATTTGGATTGCATTCACCTGCATCCCCAAATGAGACTTAGCTTCAAGCTCTAAAAAAAAACATTGCTACATCACTCGTACAAGTGAGTAAAGCAATTGAATAGTCACTTTTGCCACTAATAATATTTATGCAAGCTTAACAACATCAGGTAGATACCAAATAACACGCAGATGTACCTTTATACGATATAGAGGAGCCGTAAATCCCTCATTGAAGACAAATGAATCATCATCCTCCACATCCCGTCCTTTAGGCAGCTGTGAAATATAAATATAAATTTAATGCTAACAAGCACTAACCTTGTCACAATGAGAAATAAGAACAAAAATTGTACAAATTATTGCAGTGCTGATAACCACCACCCACCTTTTGTAGGACACGAACTTTTCCGCATGCAAGAGACTGCAAAGTCCGTCTCAGTTCTTTGTCCTCTATGGCAGTGGCATCCTTAATATCTTGAAAGCTAAGCTTTTGGGCATCATTAAACAACATCAACACGACACTCTGGCACACAACACAAAAAGACCTCAACTATTAAAAACTGTCCACTTGTGTAGGTCATCCAGAAATTGAAGGAAGAAAATAGTAAAAGACCATGAGAAAGCAACGTGCAAGAGTAGACAGTGAGACCAACCTGAAATAGAGAAACCGCCAGCTCCTTTTTACCTTTTGGAAATTCAGCTTTCAACACACAGTGACCCAATGAATTTTGCCACATTAAGCGCCTGCCACTATACTTGCTCAAGTAGAATTCTTTGAAAATATCCTGTAGCACATATGGAAGTTAAGCATCAGAGGATTGTTTATCGAATGCTCAAAAAGACTATTTTTCATGTAAAGAAAAAAAATGAGGCTACTAGGTAACTTGTGCTGCAACCTGATAGACATTCAGCTCGTGAGGAAGCCGAACATCCATTGGTGGATACGTAGGCCAGTACCTGCAGTAAAGTCAACATACCAAGAAATGAACTTGTGGCACCACGTATTTTGCTAAAATGAAAATGCATATGGAATATACAAATCAGCTTCTAAACCTACCCTGTTGTTAAGACATGGACACTCATCTCAATCCCTGATGGAAGTTTTGTCCTGGCCTGGGATGATTGTTTGAAGGATTCATTTATCTCCTTTGATAGTTCAATATCCTGCAAAAGATTTTACCAAACGATATATTTATCATATATCCATATGAAGTAACCATATGGTCAGAAACTTGGCGTGTATTATGGAGAGACACAGTTTGTGACTTATTCAAAAAGAAACTTGACTTGAGGTGCTTTTTTCCTATTAAAACAGTCTACTTGCAATAAAGGTACATGTTATGACGTTAAGAGATTAGTCCAAACAAAATTGAAAACATGCACATACCTTTCCTAACAAGCTAATGCTCAAATTTAATACCCATCAACAATATGGTACAACACAGGATTACATCACAGCACCAGTAAAATACCATACCACAGTTAGTTAAACCTGAATGCTTCCCATTAAAAACATGTAATTGTCATATTCAGTCAACCACAGATATGCATTGCACTGCAAAACATTTCCCAATACTTCAACACAGCCACACACCTATAATTTAACCCGTTTTCATCTGTAAAGATTAGAACTTTTCTCTCTCTTTGATGAGCACCATGACAGGGAAACTTGTGCTGATTGACAATAGTCAATGCACAAGGGGACATGCTACCTTTTGGAACAACAGGGTTACTTTTTACAACATAGTGTAATGTTGACCAGACCAGGTCAGAAAAAGAGAGGGAGAAATTAAAATCATCCCAACTTTAATCTGAGCATTTCAGATGCATACTACAAGATTGATGACCTCAGAGGTAATGACCTAAAAAACAGGTGTCCTGTTACATGAGGCTTCCCACTTTGCGATTATGGATGTAAGCAGCCATCCCCTTGCACTAATCTGAGAAATTCCTTGGTTTGTACTAGTGACCCCCAAGTCCCTTTGCAGCAGCATTATCTTCACATACAAACCTCCCCCTCCAGGGAGGCACTGATAGCAATATGGAAGTTATATTTGTGAAGCAACAAACTAATGTGTTGGCATTATTCGTCTTAATGTCAGATGTGAGCAATTATTAGTCCTGGAATAAAAATGTATATTAACATACAACACCTTAAACATTCCTTCAAGTTTGTTTGTAAACTGGCTGCCACACTCAGTCTTGAGCTGCAAAAGCAAAACAGCCCTGTTAATATATGATCAATAGAAGATAAGGATTAAAAAGCATGTAGGAAAATTATATCCTTAACCTTTGATATCATAGATTTCTCTGCATCAATAGAAGCACTTTTTCCCAATAGTAGTCTTTTAGCAAGATCTTTCTTATAAAATGCTTCAAACACATCCTTGCCCTTCACAGACAAGAAAAGAGAAGTCAACATAAAAACCACAGCAAAATTTCTTTTCATAATCCAATTGGAGATGGCTTTTTAAAAAAAAAAATCAAGTGCTACAGTAAGCACGTTAACTTCCGGTCAAACAGATCAAAGTTACCTGAATAAACCTGAACAAAACCAAAACTCTATCAAGTGTACCCTCCAACTCCTCTTCGGAAGTTCCCTTATTTCCAGCCCGAAGCTTCTCATCCAAAAACTTTGCAATCAGCTCAGCCGGCCGGTTCTATTAAAGAGAGAACAAAATGAAATCTTAGCCGGAAACTTCAAATTTCAAAAGAGTATCACAGAATCAGCACAGTGAACCAGACCTAGAACTATTACCCAAGGTTGACATCAATTATTGCACAGCCAGTTCCTTGCAAATAAATGGATAAAGCATAGACTAATGGATTGCTCAAATCAATAATATTTTTGGGAAGGAGCAGCAAAACATCTAAGCAACACATTCTTGATAGGAAACTAATTGTAAGCAGAGAAGTAGGCACAAAGGATATACGGCAGCAGCTTTTCTTTTAAGAATGTATTTATGTTTCTTTTCAGGATGAGGAAGGAGGAAAATTAAATTCTGACCACACACACACACACACCAAAAAGAAAAATAAGCAAAGGAAAAAACACCAAGGGATGGACATTAGTCTTTCTATCAGAAAAAAAAATGGAAGGTTAAACCCTAACCTGCAAGCACACAAAATGCACAATTTTTCATACTGCTTTAAAAGTGCACAAAAGGGATCAGATTAAAAGTGACATACTGCAGAATAGAAACTAGCAAGTAACTGACTTGCTTGAACTGGTGACATATTCTCAAAGCATGAAATTTCACTCCAGTGAGATGATTAAATTGCATATGATATTTATATTGTCTTTAAATATCAAATGACATCCACCATTAGTGAGAGCATAAGACTCATTCTGGAAGGTTAAAAGTAAAATTATAGATCCCCACTAGTCCAAGAATAACAATTCTTGTTTGAAGCACAAATCAGCGATTTGCCAATTTAACGGGTATCAAGACTCTAGTGAGTGTTAGCAATGTAGTTCCCTTTGCTTTTTATTATTTCTTTCTTTTTTTCACATTTAAAAAGAAAAAAAAATATAAACACCAGAAAAATGAAACTGCAATTGCTTTACCATATCCAGCTCATTTTTCAGAAATCAAAAACCTAAAAACTCCAATTTTGAAACATTAGACTTATTTCATTCTTTGTAGAATACCATCAACCAAACTCAAAGTTCATGTATCTCCTTTCCTTGCAGAAATTAGGTTCTAGCAACTTACTCCAAAAGATGTTCATCCACTTTTGTCTCGGTACCATTGTTTTCCAAACTCTTATCCACTGCAAGATGCAGACATCTTCTTCAAAAAACAAAACCAGAAATACTCATTTTCTCAAATTCAGCCCACCAAGCAAGCAATTGCAGACAGCTCTCTCTGTCTTTCATTGCATTGCCATGTAATCTCACTTTGATACGCTTGAGAAATAGTTACGAGGAATGTACAAGAATTTTGAAAAGGAGAGTCACATTAACTTAGTAAATCCTATTGACTTAGATCTGCTCCAACCTTTGCAATGAAAGAATCCATCACAGTCAATAGCAGCACAAGGAATAACGACTCTATTGTCTAAATCAGATTCAACTCCCAAACTTTGAGCACTTTCATATGTTTTACCATACACTATATCATTGCAATGCAAAGTCCACCATAAAACTTACTTAGAAATCCATATTTTACTGTATTGCCAATGCAACACTGGAATTAATAAAGGCAAAACCAAGAGAAAAGCACACTAACCTGACGAAGATTTATTAGATGTTCAAATGCATCCTTTATGGTATTGCAAAATACTTCATTCTTAGAAAAGCTTTCCTCCCATATTGTGTCAAGAGAAGCCTTAAATTCTAACAAGGATGAAACCATATCCTTATCTTTCTCTTCATCCATGACAATGCCTTGCCCAGTTCTTCGAATGTATGAGCTAAGGGCCTGCCTTAATGATTCAAGGGCATTGACCCTTAAGAACAATGAGTACATTCTCTTAAGATCCTCAATTCTGTGGCCATCCATTAGCATCATGAACCCCTAGACAGATAAAAAAAACAGTGATTATTAAAGCTATGAAAAGAGATTGAATATTTAAAGAAGGTATGACATAACAGCAGAGGTAATATGCACACCTTATCCAGAATTGCAGATATATGACGTTCAAGAAGCTGCCTTTCTGCAGTTGCTATTAATGGCTTTCTAGTACTTGCATCAAGATAGAGTAAGCATCTTTCATGTTCTTCATGCAACCTCATCTAAAAGAATGCATGACCCATGAATTTTCCAAGGATACATATATATAAAGCAACAAAGCATTTTTTTTTTTAATATAAAAGGATAAACCTAATAAAGGTGGAAGAAACAGTACAGTTACAATCCCTTAATAGTATCAAAATCAAATGACATGCACCTCTACATGCTTCAAGTAATCTGGAATATCTGATTGCTGCATGTATTTCATGCCTTCAGCAGCATAGAATTCAGATGTGCAATCCAGAAATGGTCTCTCAAAGCTTTCAGCATAAATTCCTAAAGCAGTAAACATCTTCAAAAGATGGTTTAGGAGAGTTCTATCAACTGATTCACCCAACCTACAATCACAAAACCATTAATATATTAGGTCCAAGATAACCATATTTTATGTTCTCCAAAAATGTAGTGTTTGTTTCATTCTCCCCCACCCCCCACAAAACTTTGCTGATTATATCATGAACATTTGGTATTATCTCTAAAACTTGTTGACACTTGTTGAAGTGACATGTGCTTTAAGAGTTATTAGACAGATTTGCAACCACATTATGATCATGTCCAACCATTACTTACCAAATGAAGACATTACAATACGACAGGTAGGTTATAAGAGAAACCAAGAACCAAAGTTGGGTATATAATTGGTAAAATTAAAAGGTGGGGAAAAAACTGACACGCACATTAATGTTTTGGGACTTCTCTTCTTTCTTTTTTTTAGGTTGGGGGGGGGGGGGCGCAGAATATTTATTCTCAATAAAGAAATGTGCACATATATATATATATATATATATATATATATGTCCTTGATTAGGCCCTTAGAAATTTTACAAGTACCTTTCCCTCTCGATCATTCGCAAAAGGCCTGTGACAATTTTGTGCTCAACTTCAGGAGACAAAGCAAGATGTTTCCGGAAAAGCTGCAAACCCATGTCCCACAGTGAACGTACATTTGGAGTTTGTTTCACATAGGTTCTATCTAGATACAAGGCTATACCACGAATCATCAGCATTTGGTCACATAGATCCTGCCAGCATCTCTCAACAAGTGATAAGAAAACCACCAAATCTGGGCTTTGACCAACCAAAGATTGTAGTGCTGCATGTATGTGTGCCTCGCATTCCTTTTCAATTCGCTGATAAAGATTACCACCCATCTTGTGCAGACAAAGATCATTGACAGCCTGATGGCAAACATTCACATAAGAAATGATAATTCATTCACAACAAAAAGTAAAATGCAGGAGGATCTACCTGATAAAGCTTCTCCAAGTCACAGGAATCTGGTTGCTTCAAGAATATAGCTTTAATAGCTGACTGCAGCGTTGCCCAAGTATCCTCCTCAAAATTTGCAGGCAGTGTTGGTTTAGCTGCATAGCATATAATTATACAGCAAAATTAAAGATGAAATACATCAAGCACATTTTTATAACAAACTTCAGGACTCCAGATTTCAAATTCCAAGATGCCATTACTATTGTAATCCATTAATCCAATCAGAAAATGAATGTAATAAATGAAAGAGTAATATGATAAGATGTCATACAATTACATAATGCATTAACCTGTTACTCTCCAACTATTCAGTGCCATGATAAGTAGTAATGTCATTGTAAAATGCCAAAATGAGTGGGGGGATCCTACTGTATAGAAAATAGTGCCTAAGAATGTTTGCATAAATCAACTAAATTTTACTGCCTTTTTGTATATAAATCACTGTGCACATGCAGATCATGTTGTATTTACAATCCATTGGATTCAGCTACAGTTACGCTTTTATACTAGACTAAGCACTTGTAACTGCCATTCCAAAATACCATATAAAAGTGAAAAATGATAGAAAATGAATTTGTTTTTGTTCTAGATTTTCTTTAAAAAGAATTCCACAGAAGACACTTAGTCTGTGCTAGAGCCTTTAGCCTTGAGCAATAAATAATCTATACAGTATAAAGCCAACCTAAAACTTACTGCAAAACAATCATCCAAAGGAAGAAACTATAAGGAACTCAAGAAGACAAAGGTACCAAATAGTGCATTGCTATATAAGCACTTTTTCAGCAGCTTAGCAGCCAATAAATTAGAGCAATTACCAAAAACTCTTAAGTCAACTTAGCTAGAGTTTTATCTGTGCATTCAGGCATTACCTCAAATGGCAATAGGAGGTCTAGCTGTGAGCAAGAGTTACCAGTATAAGGATGTGGTAGTGATTAACCAGATCCAAAAATGCTAGGGAAAGATAGTTTTTCTTTTAAATTAGGCATCTAATTCAATCTCCACATGCTCAATTCACTCTGAAAATGAAATCAAGTAACCAATTGAACCAGCACCCAGATCCTAAAATCCAAGTTTTTTGCTCCACCAACAAATTGACCAAAAAAGCAACATTGATTCAATCCAAAAACAAATTTATGCCATAACTCTAAACCCAAGATAGGAGGGAAAAGGAAGAGCAAAGCCCTTGACGATTAATTAAATCAAGAAAAACTCGCAGCACAGAAGGAACATGTGAAATTTATCATCAAAACTGAGAAGCAATTAAAAAGGTAAAAAACTGTACCTTTCAAGAGCTTAATGACAAGCTTCTTCGCGGGCTGAGGAGGAGTAGCCTTTTTGCGAGATAAATTGGCGGCGGGAGGAGGGGAACGGTCGTCGAGCTTGGGATCGTCATCGAGAGTCATGGAAGAGGGGTCGAATACGACGTCGTTATCTGCAGTAGTGCCGGAGAGGACGTGATGGAGGCCGTTTTTGTTACTAGAAGGGTCGATAGGGGAGCAAGCAGAGACGGCCTGAGACTTGGCCTTCTTCATGGGAGGAAAATTAGCGGTGGCGCTGGTAGAGGTGCTAGAGGTGGTGGCGGTGGAAGTGGCTGAGCGTTTGGTGGGGGGAGACATTAACCCAAAAAAAAAAGATAAAAAAAAAAAAAAGAGTATCTCATAAGTTGAGGGGATTGTATAGATGTAAAAAATAATAATAATAAATTAAAAAGTAATAGGGAATGATGATTTTGTCTTGTTTTTTTTTCATCGTACTATCTAACAAAATATATATTACTTTTATTTTAAAATTTTGGTGTAGAAACGTAAAAAATTTATACAAAAATGTCCAATTTGGTTAAGCAAACCCCAGGACAGCCTGTTTTTAGTTCAATTTCGGCCAAAACCATCCATTAATTAAGCTTTTTCGGTACAAGCTGAGTTTGATTTAAGACAATTTTGGTTAATCAATGATTATGGTATAAAATGGTTTAAACCGGTTTAAAATCTTTTAAAATTACAATAATAGTGACTATTTATATATTAAAATATATATTTTTAATATAAAAATGTAAATAATTGATTATATAATATAATTTAATATCAATAATTGGTTAAATATTATTTAGTCAGATTATATTTTTAATAAGACTAACCATTGAAATATCATTATATCATGTTAATTTTTTTTACAGAGATTATAAGATTTTCTATATATTTTTTTAATTGGATCATAGTTCGTTGCTTCCTCCTCTCCTTGTCTGGATAATTTGAGCGGTGACGGGTGAAATAAGGGCGAGAAAGCTTAAAGAATTTGGGCTGGACTCATGAACAAGCCCAGTTCATTTGGTCCTATTAAAATTTTTCACAACCCCCACGCAAATCTCAGCCTGTCCCATCATTCCTGGAAGGTGATCCCTTACTAGGGCTGTTTGTATAGTTTGTTTTATTAAAAAAAAAGAATAATCTTCTTTGTTTTTATAAAAAAAAATATATATTTCACTCGCTTCACATTTAAATATATATCTATATATTAAAAAACAATAATTTTTTAGACTATTTTATTGATACTACTTTATAAAATTTATTAATTATCATGATTAATGTTATGATTAAATAATAAAAATAATTTTTTTTAAAAAAAATGGTCGGATTGGTTTCTGTCTGCCTTTGATTTTTTATAGCTTTTTTGGTGTTGTCAGGTAGTTTGTGGCTGTGAACTGGCTTTTGGAGCTCATTGCCTTTACTGTCGCAGTTGGATTGCCAGTTATTGCAATGGAAAATGCAGAGTCGGTGCGGTGCAATTATGGTAGGACAGTGGAGCCGTGATCTTGAGTTGGGTTTGTTTTTATATGGTTTGAGCTCCTCTAACATTTGGGCTTAACAATATATTTTTTGGGGTGATTCATTTTACATTATTTATATAGAATAAAATGAGGAGAAAATTATTTTTTAGTCTCTGAAATTTAATGTAATTAACACTTTTATTTCTCTATTTTGGCGACCCAACACTTAAGTCCCTCACTTTATTTTCTGTCCAAATTCATAGTCCTTCCGTCCAAAATAACCGTTTGAGACACGTGAAATGACAAAATTAACATTCACTAAACTCAAACCCAAATGCCTCTTCTTTTTCTTCTTCTCCTTTTTCTTCCTATCTTTTTCTGCAACTTCTTCTTCTTCTTCTCCTTCTTGTTCCTATCTTTTTCTGCAACTTCTTCTTCTTCTTCTTCTTCTTTTTCTTCTTCTTCTTCTTCTTCTTCTTCTTCTTCTTCCTACCCTCCTTTCTGCACTTCTTCTTCTTCTTCTTCTTCCTACCCTTTTTGCAACTTCTTTTTTTTCTTTTTCTTCTTTCTTCTTCTTCTTCTTCCTACCCTTTCTACAACTTCTTTTTCTTCTACAACTTCTTCTTCTTCTTCTTCTTCTTCAACCGGAGAAAACATGAAAGAGAAAAAAAAAAAAAAGAAATTTCACATTAAGAGAAGGGTATTTCTGGAAAAAATTATCACTTCTCACTTTTGACTCTTTGACCAAACGGTTTAAATGGACGGAAAGACTACGAATTTGGACGACTTACAAAATAGAGGGACAGAAGTGTTAATTACGTTAAATCTTAGGGACTAAGAAGTAATTTTCCCTAAAATAGAATAAAATTAGAATGTTAGAAGCTTAAATAATTAATTCTCTTAAACTTGGGTGATCCAGCACTACACGTGTGCGTTGAGAAAGTCCATATGTACGCAGCAGTTATTGGCTATTGGGAATTGGGTTGACGAGCTTTCTCCTCTCTACTATTTTTCAACGTATGATTTTGTCTATACGCTGGACACTGCATGCAAGTCTCGGACATCCCTTGCAAATAAAATACTTTTTCAATCTTTTTGGTGGAGACTTATAGAGTTTCCAACGCTTGAATTGATTTTTCACAAAAATAAGAGAATTATTTAATCCGCATCAAAATTAATCGCTTTAATATGTGTAATTTAATTTAAAGTGGTGATTTCACGGTATATTTTAATATATTAATTTTGATTAGAAAATAATATGGAAGATATTTTTTTATATGACTGTTCAATACTCCTACTTTATTAATAAAAAAATATAATAATTAACTATTAATTAAAAAAATATAATAATTAACTATTAATTAAAAAATATTGAACAATTACTTAAAAATAAAAAATCGATGTTATTTCTTAGCCTTTCTCAATCTCGAATATATGCAAGTTGCGAGCTTTGACTAAGACTGTTTCCTTTGCTCTGGTCCTTCAAGACTGCCAATAATGGTCAAACTGTGCTTAAGTGAACAAAATCTGACTTTTTTGTTTCGGGTCCCAATTCTCTCTTTCAGTTTCCTCCTCTATAAAATCAAAAGCAACAACCCAAACTTACTCAGCATCATCATCATTGCATCAAAAAGTTTCAAGCTCAAAACGCTTTCCACTCACTCACTAGACAAACCCATTCTAGAAATTAATCAAACACCTAGCAAGCGTTGAAGTCATAGTTCTCTCTCCATGGCTAGTGCAAGCAGCAGCAGCAGAAAAGCGATAAAGGTAGTGATCATTGACACTCAATATGTTGTGACAGATCCTTTGGCCTTCAAGTCTGTGGTTCAGAGTCTTACCGGTAAAGATTCTGGCATTTCGTGGACAGAAGATCAGAGCTCGTTTGCTGGTGAAAAGAGGAAAAGAGAAGCCGCTATTGGCCCAATTGGTGGTGTTGCTGCTGATGGGAAGTTAGCAAAAGGTTTGTCGTTTAAAGACTTGGATCGAATGATCTTGGAGATGCCTCCAGCGGAGGAATGGCACCAGTTCTGGGCTCAGAATAATTTACTGTAATGGTCAAGTTTTTTTGAGTTTATTTTAATCCGATATTGCAGAATAGTGGCTAATTGGCTATCCATGATCCAGTTCTAAATGGTTACGGAATTAAACTTGATAATTCTTTTAAAATTTAAAATTATTTAATTAAAAATAATTCTATCAATTTTGAAATAAATGATTGGATATTTTAAAATGACAGTTTAATTTTCATAAAATAAACTAAATACAAATTAAAAATATTTTCCCTTTATTAAATCAAATCAATCCTACGAATAGAACAAGAGCTGTAATTATAAAAATTAAAAAAAAAAATCTAATACTTTGGAGTTCACGTGGAAAGTTGATGTCCAAGTATATTGCATGGTGGGAGTTGATGCCAGTGCGTTCCGATTGGTAGTGCAATTAATAATTATTTATTAATAATGGTACGTCGTCGTTGGCTTTCCTTCGTCTTGGAGTTAGACTCCCCTCCAAAAATTAAAGATTTATACTCTCTTAATCTTAAAAAAAATTGTATTTGTTTTGAAAATTCAACTTAATTATATAAAAATTAAACCTAATAATAACTAAATTAAATATTACACAAAAATTTAAATATAATTACGTAATGCTTTATGGTTGTTAACATAGGCGGCGGACCCAACGCTGAAATTTTTTAAAAACTTGGGATTTATTTATATAATTTTTCAAAATCTTATGTTAATCTAAATAATCTGGACTTTGATAAATTTTACATTTATATTTTAACTTTTAATTTTAAATGATTGAATTAAAGTTTTAAGATTTATCATAATTTTATTTATAACTCAAATTAAAATTTATTAAAATATGAAATTACCGTCCTGTTATAGGATTTGATATTTCTATTATTTTTTAATTTATAATTTTAATTTATTAACTAAAATAATTTAAATATTTTCATAAATTTATGATTATATTTTAACCTTTTAATTTATTAAAAAATAATTTAAATAATTTATATCTATATTCTGATCTTTAATATTTGATAGTATTTATCTAATAAATTAAATGATTTAAAAAAACTCTTTAAACTAAATATTATCAAGAATGTGGTCGCCAATTTTTTTTTATTGATAATTGTATTTTTACTCTTTAATGACTTGAATATTAAGATATAAATGTGAATTTTATGAAAATATTTGAATTATTTTATTTAATAAATAAAAAAGTTAGAATATAAATGTGAAATTCTGACTAAAAATATAATTAATTTAAAATAATAAAAAAAATATGTGGGATCACAAAAATATTTTTGATTAAAATTGATTTAAATTTATAAATAAAATAATGATAAATCTTAAAAATTTAGTTTAATTTAAAAAATTAAAAAATTAAAAAATTAAAATATAAACATGAATTAAATAAATTATTTAAATTAATAGCCATAATTTTTTTAATAGAAATAACTATTGTTTTTTATTCTTTTCAACATTACCAAAATTTAAAAATTTTATTGTTTATCTTGTCTCTATTTCAGTTTTTTTTTTATTTAAACGTATTCATAAAGGTAAGTATTTTATTCTCTCATTATTCTTATGTATAATTATATATATATATATATATATATATTTCACTTTGTTGTAAAGTCTATTAAATAAGTCAAGAGTCTTCACTTAGTAATAGGCATTCAATAAGCCACTTTTCGAGAATTAAATAAAATATCGGTTGCATTATTCAAATTTCAGAAAATAATTAAATTTAAAAAATAAATTTCATGTGTAATGAATATTATTTAAAATTAAAAAAGTTTTGATTGTAGAAAAATATGGATTTTATGGATAATGGGTCACTTTTCAAAATTTAAAAAAATAAATTTATAAAAATATGAATTCAATAAGTAATAGGTTGGACTATTTAAATTCAGGAAAAATAAATTTTAATTGTATAAAGAATATTATATAGAAATAATGCTAAAAATAAAATTTAAAATTATTATTAAAAGTAAAAAAAAATTGAATTTTTTACTATTATTTCAATATATTAAGTAAGAGATACTGGTATGTTAATTTAAATTATTATTTCAAAAAGTAAAGGGGATCAATAATTAAAAATTAAATAAAAATAAGCTTGTATTTTGGGAGTAATATTATAAAGCTGAGATATAAAAAAATGATTTAATACAATTATATTACAATCATCAAATATTAATTAATGATTACGATGAGATTATATAAAATTATTATAACCGATGTTCATAACAAAATCATTTCGGATGGATTGTATGATCGCTAGGTTTCATTAGACCGGGCCTTAAAAAATAATTTCGGTCCAAAGTCTCGATTTAGGCCCACAGAGCATATTGAATCAATCACAAATTCAGATCCACTCATTACAGGCTCAGTTCGGTGATATGACGTAGAAGGGACAATAAATTTAGTTACTTCGCAGCTCTGTCCTCGCGCGTGCCGAGGGAAATTAAATGGCTGCCTGGCGTGGAGAGGACGTCTGACGTATATACCTACATAACAGAGAGCAAGAAAGTCATTACGTGTCATTAGCAGACAAAAAGGAAAAAATAAAAAAAGAGAAACTCTTTTTCTTCAAAAAAAGTTTACACAACTATTGTAAATTTTATTTTTTAAATGTGAGAATCTCGTATTGTATTATTAAAATATATTCATGCATTAATTTTTTTTATATTTATTTTTTCCGGAGAAACTCTTTTTAATTTTTTTTATTAAAAAAAGTTTACACAACTATTGTATTAGCAGAAGACAGTCAATGGGAGTGAGGATGATGTCACGTTGATTGTGGCTGGGACAATTTTGAATGAGTTGAATAAGGCGACTTCTGCTAGTTTGGTTGCTCCTTTGGAGCACCAACAGCGTATGTGATACCCTTGTGAGATTAATCTGATGATGCTCTTTTTAATATTTATTTTAATGATAATTATAACCTGGAATTGTCATGGTGCAGCATCATCTACTTTTCGCAACGCTTTTCAGGAATACAAGAGGCTATATCATCCTAACATCTTTTGTTTAGTGGAACCTCATATTTCTGGAGAAGCGGCTGATGAAGTTTGTGGTTTGTTGGGGTATGAAAATTGGATCCGTGTTGAGGCAGTCGGATTTAGTGGTGGTATTTGGTTGCTTTGGTCAGAAGATGGTTTTCGAATTGAATTAGTTGTTACCGATCCTCAATTCATTACGGTAGCAATTAATTTTTCTACTGGAGAGAAATGGTTGTTTAGTGTAGTTTATGCAAGCCCTGATATTTATTTAAGGAGGAAGTTTTGGCAATCTCTTTCTGGAGAAAATAGTCTATCCATTTCTAAATGGATTGTCGCGGGTGATTTTAATTCTGTAGTGGACTCATCTGAACAAAGTGGATATTCTTCTTCTAATCCTCCAGGAGCTCATGATTTTTCAGACTGGATTTTCAAGTACTCTCTTATTGATCTGGGGTTTGTTGGGAGTGGTTTCACATGGCAGAGAAGTGGCGAAAATGTCCCCTATCAAGCTGCTCGGTTAGATCGATGTTTTGTATCTACTGATTGGAGACTGGATTATGTTGATGCTATTGTTGAACATCCACCTAAATTGCATTCAGATCATGTCCCAATTGTGATTAGATGTCAAGGGGTTCTAGCTTTTGGAGTTTGTCCTTTTCGGTTTTTAACAGCTTGGACACTACATGCTCAGTTTGATCAAGTAGTTGCATGCTCTTGGGATCCAAATCGTTCCCTAATTCATAATCTGAGCACATTAAAAATTCAGCTTGGAGAGTGGAATAGGACTCAGTTCGGTAATATCTTTGCTAACAAGAGAAGGCTTTTACGCAGGTTAGGTGGTGTTCAGAGAGATCTTGCTGAAAGCCGGACAAGGAGCCTTGTAAAGCTTGAATTTAAATTGAAACGCAAATTGGAAGAGATTCTACGCCAAGAGGAGATATACTGGTTTCAGAAATCAAAAGAGGAATGGATAGCGAACGGCGAACGGAATACTCATTTCTATCATCTAGCAGCTACTATCAAACGGAAAAAATTCTGTATTTCTGCTTTAAAGAATGATTTGGGGGAGGTTGTTACTGATCCGTCGGTTCTTAAAGAGGAGGTTAAGCTAGCATTGGACCAGATGGCGAGTGGTAAAGCGGCTGGCGACGATGGTTTTACTGTTGAATTTTATAAGAAGGCTTGGCCAATAGTTGGGACTCAGGTGATTGATTTTGTTCTTTTTTGTTTACAAGGCAATGAGCTCCCAAGCATGATTAATGAGACGGTTTTGGTATTGATACCGAAGGTTACAACAAGTCCTTACTTCATTAATTGGACCAGAGCAGAATAGTTTTGTTCCGGGTCGGCAAATCACGGATAATGTAGTCATTTACCAAGAGGCTCTTCACACTATGGGGAAAATGAACAGTGGCAATGGATTTATGGCTTTGAAAATTGATTTAGAAAAAGCCTATGATAGGCTGGAATGGAGCTTTATTGATTGGAGCTTGGAGAAAGCTAATTTTTCCAGTTTATGGAGAACGAATGTGAGACATTGTGTTCATTCTGCTACTATGTCAGTTCTTTGGAACAATGAGAAGTTGGAGTCTTTTTTGCCCACTCGTGGGGTTCGGCAAGGCGACCCTTTATCATCCTATCTTTTTGTGCTTTGTGTGGAGCAACTTTCCAATATTATTAAACATTCGGTGGAACAAGGGGAGTGGCATCCACTTCCTATTTCCAACAATGGTCCGTTGATTTCACATCTCATGTTCGCCGACGATATGGTATTGTTTGCTGAAGCTACGGAAGAACAGCTGGATGTTATTATTAATTGTTTAACTGTCTTTTGTAATGCTTCTGGACAAAAGGTGAATTTTTTAAAGTCAAACCTTTTTGTTTCTCCGAATGTGAGTATATCTACAGCCTCTCGTTTATCCTCTAAATCAGGAATTCCTTTGGTCTCTGACCTTGGGCGTTATTTGGATGTACCATCTCTTCATGGTAGAGTATCTCAGGTACAATTTCGTGGATTGGTTGATGATATGCGAAGCCGGCTTGCTGGTTGGAAGGCGGGTGCACTTTCTAGAGCAGGGAGAATAACGCTGGTCCAATCAGTCTTGAACTCTATTCCTATTTATACTATGCAATCTATTAAATTGCCGGTGTCTATTTGTAAGGAAATGGAGCGGCTTTGTCGTAATTTTATTTGGCATGGTAACAGTGGGGATTCTGCTGTTCATCTGATTAATTGGCAAACTTTGCTATATCCAAAGCAAAATGGTGGGTTGGGCATTCAGAATTTTGGATTAATGAATCAAGCTATGATGGGTAAATTATGTTGGCGGGCATTTATGAACCCATCTGACTTATGGATCTCATGTCTTCTTTGGAAATATAATAATGGTAGAATTTCTTGGAATCTTCGAGTACCTCCTGGTGCCTCTATGAATTGGAAGGCTTTATGCTGGGGCCTCCAATTAGTTTCTAGTGGTGTTTCTATTGACGTTCGTAGTGGTACTAATGTTAAGTTTTGGCAAGATGATTGGCTTTCGGTTGGACCTCTTTTTCGATTGGTTTCTGCTCCTATTGATCCTTTGGAATTAGAGGTGGTTGTGAGATATTATTGGATCCCTGGATATGGATGGGATTGGAATCGGTTGTCTTTATGGCTACCTGATTTCGTTTTAGCATTTTTACTCCCCATTTGCCTACATGATGATGCTAACTCAAGGGATGGAATAATATGGAGACATTCCATTAGTGGACAGTATTCAGTTAAAACGGGGTACTCTCTTCTAGTGGAGAAATGTGGTTTACCAGTTGCCTTACCATTATGGAAGCTTATTTGGAAAGCACCTGGCACGCAGAGGATGCGGGTTTTTCTATGGGAAGTTGCCCATGAGAAAATTATGGTCAATGTTCAGCGATTTCGGAGAGGATGGATTAATTCAGACTTGTGTATGAGTTGTGGTACTCAGTCTGAGTCGGTGCTACATGTTTTAAGAGATTGCAACTTTATTAAGAGTTGCTGGCTTAATTTATTACCTGCTAGTGAAGTCCAAACCTTTTTTGGCTTCGTTGATATCCGGGAATGGTTGTCTTGGTGTCTTAAAAGCTCTTTTTGTATTGGTGAGCTTCCCTGGCCTGTAGTTTTTATGGTTACAATTTGGTGGGCTTGGAAATTTCGCAATGAACGGTCCTTCAATCTTGGAGTCCAAAGATCAGTTTCTCGCCCACTAATCTTGGGCAAGGCTAAGGAAATATATCAAGCATGGAATGGTTATTTTCCTTCTTCTATTCAACATCAATGTCGAGTGATTAGAGTGGCCTGGACACCAGCGGCTATAGGGTGGATTACAATCAACACAGATGGTAGTGTGCGTCAAAATTCAGGAGCTGCAACCTGTGCGGGTTCTTTTCGAGACAGTTTTGGTAAATGGCTACTTGGTTTTCGTTGTGTGTTGGGAGTTTGTGGTGTGGTTGAGGCAGAATTATGGGCCATATATCATGCTTTGAATGTGGCTTGGAGTAGGGGATGGCGGAAAATTGTTATTCAAACTGATTCTCAAATTGCTGTTCAGCTTCTTCAAGGTCAAGGCAGTGGTGTTTATAGACTGCAGTCTTTAGTTATTAATTGCAGAGCTCTTATCCGGCGGGAATGGGAAGTTAAGGTCGTGCAAATATATAGGGAAGCTAATATGGTAGCTGATTATCTTGCGAATAGTGCGCATGGTGGAGTTTTTAGTATGAGTCTTATTGATTTGCCTTCATCTAGTATTAAGCTCCTCTTGGATGCTGACTGTATGAATATTTTTCATGATCGTATAATAAATTAAAGGGCTTTATCCCTCCTTTTAAAAAAAAAAAATTGAATTTTTTACTATTATTTCAATATATTAAGTAAGAGATACTGGTATGTTAATTTAAATTATAATTTCAAAAAGTAAAGGGGATCAATAATTAAAAATTAAATAAAAATAAGGTTGTATTTTGGGAGTAATATTATAAAGCTGAGATATAAAAAAAATGATTTAATACAATTATATTACAATCATCAAATATTAATTAATGATTACGATGAGATTATATAAAATTATTATAACCAATGTTCATAACAAAATCATTTCGGATGGATTGTACGATCGCTAGGTTTCATTAGACCGGGCCTTAAAAAATAATTTCGGTCCAAAGTCTCGATTTAGGCCCACAGAGCATATTGAATCAATCACAAATTCAGATCCACTCATTACAGGTTCAGTTCGGTGATATGACGTAGAAGGGACAATAAATTTAGTTACTTCGCAGCTCTGTTCTCGCGTGTGCCGAGAGAAATTAAATGGCTATCTGGCGTGGAGAGGACGTCTGACGTATATACCTACATAACAGAGAGCAGGAAAGTCATTACGTGTCATTAGCAGACAAAAAAGAAAAAATAAAAAAAGAGAAACTCTTTTTCTTCAAAAAAAAGTTTACACAATTATTGTAAATTTTATTTTTTAAATGTGAGAACCTCGTATTGTATTATTAAAATATATTCATGTTTTAATTTTTTTTATATTTATTTTTTAGATTGTGTGATTGTTGAACTTTTAAAATGTGTTATAAAATTTTTGAGACTAGAAATGCTTGGAAAAGCAGCGTGTCTTTAAAGAAACACATACATAGGCATTGTGAGTAATCACACACTTTCATGCAATGCACTTGCAACTCTTATACATGCACATGTATATATCACTTTCTTCTGTACCCTTTTTCTTCCATGATTCATCTCTATGGTTACTCTTTAACACTAAAATCCATGTCTTTAACAAAAGCATCATCTTTATAAAATCCTCTTTATGGTCTCTCTCTCTCAGCAACACTATCATGCATGCAAATCCCCTTTGGGATATTCATAAAAGGAAGAGAAAAAGAAGAAGAAAATGTTTAACATTGACCAGCCATGAAAAAGACAAGGTAGTTCCATTCTTCTGATTCATCAGTTGAATACATATATATACACAGAAGATAATCAAGAAATTAAATCTTCTTTTTTTTTTTTTTTCTCATTCTCTGCTTTTAAGCTCATAATACTCTCAAAGTAGCAAAGGTTAAATGAACTCACTCAGTGTTCAGTATTCATGTTGACTGTCGAGGACTGCCTTCTTTTTGTTTTTATAACAAGGTGGGTATCTTTATTTTCTCTTTATTTAGCAGCGAGAGATCATATGCATTTGCCAATGTGATGCAACATGTCCCTGATTTGTATAAAAGAGACGATGAGAGAAAAAATTAAAAGGATGGAAAAGTAAATAAAAATAAAGAAAAATAATAATAATGGATTGATGTGTGTAGAGGAAAAAGACAGGCAGTATTTTAAGAGTGCTTTTTGCTGGGATATGCAGTTGATTTGGTCCTTACAATTGTCGGCATGAACTGGTTCCAAGCTGCACAGCCTGTTCTTAGTTGGCGGGTCATGTCATATGGAATGGTGAAGTGAAGTAAATTACCGTTGATGGAAATTCGACGAATACAAGACTGCCGCGTGCATGCATCGTCTATATGGCTGAAAAAAAAAGCTGTTAACGATGTGTCACTCTAAAAAAATAAATTGAGATGGTTAGAGGCCTTAAATAATTATTTTGATACTTAAATTAAAAGATTATCAAATAAAATGAGTGTAAGTAAAATTATTTAAATTTAAAAGAATTACTTGAATTTATATCTAAATTACTTTTATATTATAAGACTAGAAAGTTAATTAATAGTGTTTTAAAAAATTCGATTAATACAATTTAATAGATAAAAAATTTCGTAATAGTTGGTGTTCTATAAATTTAATTTGTAACGTTCTTCAATAATAATTAAATATTTTGAGAAATTTAGCCAGTTCTATAGGACGAACCTTTATTGAATTAAAATATTTTTTTACCGTTAATTTTATCTCTATATTATAAGTGGTTAAAATATAATTTTCATACATTTAAGTTGTAAGAGCGTCGTCATTAAATTAACAACACATCATTAATCTATAATATATTTTAGGTGAATATCGAGTTATATTACTTGATTAAGTTTGATAAAAAGATTTAGAGGATTAGAGAATCACAAACTTAACAGATTTTAGAATTAAGCAAAGATAATTTAAACTTTAGAAAAAAAGGAAAAGAATAGAAACTGGAGGAAATGATAAGAAAAGAGACAAAATGAGTAAAAATAAAAGAAATGATATGAAAGGAGAGAAAATATGGAAAGGAAAGGAAAGGTAAAAAGAAAAAATGAATAAGAGAAAAAAAAATATGAGGCAAGAGAGAAATTTACCAGAAAAGGAAAAAAATGATATAAGTGGAAAAAAAAAGGAAAATGAAATAACATAAAACATGACAAAGGAAGGAAAAAAAAAGAAAGAAATGGAAGATGATGATAAAATAAAAGATTATAAATAGAAAAGGAAAAATAAGAGGAAAAAAAAAAGATACGATGGAAGAATAAAGCAATTTATTACGTTTTATTTTCTTAAAATGGCTTTTTTTTCCTTTAAATTTCCTAGCGATAACAGAAGAAAGCAAAAGTGTAAAATAGAATTAAAAGCAAAAATTTTCATCTCAATTGACCAACGAATTTCGGAATCAGCTATTCTTTTAACAACTTATTATTATTGGATCATTGGTTTTCAATACCAAATTTTTTCTCTTACAAATTATCAAATTATTTTTGTACTGAAATTTGAAATTTGAAATTTGTCGAGAAATTTAACGCCATTTTTCATATTATAAATTATAAATAGATTTCATACCAAAATATTTCAAAATCTGTTTGTAATTTCATAATAATTTTTTTTCCTTATCCATAAATTTAAAATATTTATTTAAAAATTTTAATAATTAATTTTTATTAATTTTAATAATTAAATATCGTAAAAAGCTTAAAATTTTTCCACGAATGAACTAATTTATAATCTTTTTAAAAAATTAATGGATAAACTAATAAATGTTTCTAAAATATAAAAATTAAATAATAAAATAAATAAGAATTAAAATTAATTAGTAATTTTTTAAAAATATTTATATAAATATTTTAATATATTTTTTAAAATTAAGAGATTTTTTTTTTCATAATAAATTTCGCTTATATTTATTACAATTTGGTCCATAGTGAATGCTGAACCATTAAACCTTAATGCATGATTAGTCAGCCTCGGCTTTATATGGGCTTAAAGAAAGTTAAAACGGCAACGGGAAGAAAGCAAGAAACTGCGTTTTGGCAATATAATTTGTATTCTATTAAGCTAAATTGGTTGTGTTCAGTTTAATCAGTTTGGATTGAATATAACCTTATCCAAAAAAAAAAAACATAATCTATTCAAATAATCATCAGTACTATCGGAATCACGCATATCATACAGCTCCTCTTCAATACATTTAAGGTTTTTTTTTCTTAAAAAGACGACATAGGTCATTATCATTCCGACATAAAGAAACTCGTATTAGAAATATTCCAAAAAGTATTAAAATCAATCCATGGTAATTTATTTCGAATAAAAAATTCATCAAAGGTCCCCAATTTCAGGACTCCCCAGTTTAGTGCTTCTCTTATGCATATATATATTTATAAAAAAGAAAAATTATTATTTAATTTTTATAATATAGAGATTTAATAATAAATTTTCTTTAAAAAAATATGAAATTTCCTTTGAACTTTACTTTTATCCTAAGAAAGTGAGAGGGGGTATTTTGGTCATAATAAATTTGGGAGCTGGAATGTGTTGGAAAGAGACAAAGCCATGAGAAAAAACACATTAACAGCCATTTAAAACGAGTTGAGAGGTAAGCAGCTTTGGCAAAGAAACTTCTCCACTCCAAAAAGGAAACAAAAGAAAAATCAAACAAGCAAAGAGAATAATTCAATCTCTCTTGATCCATTTAACCTCATTTTCTTCTGTTTCTGTATCTCTTCTCTTCCTCTCTCATTTCAGAATTCCTAACTTGCTCACTATTTCTCTTTCTTTCTTAATCATTCTAGCAGGATGGGCATGATTCATCTTTTTCTTCTAGTTTCTCTAGCTTTCTCAGGTACCATACAGTTTATGATGCATTCCTGGTTTCATTTCATTTCTATTTATAATGTTTTTTATTTTCTTGAATGTTTGGCAGATTATGGTTTTCTGCAGAGAGCTAAATCTCTTGGCATCAACTATGGGCAGGTGGGCAACGATTTGCCACCGCCAGATGAAGTTATCGAACTCTTAACCTCACTCAAAGTCTCCAAAGCAAGAATCTATGACACAAATCCTCAAGTTCTAACAGCATTTGCCAACTCTAAAATTGAGCTCATTGTCACTGTACAAAACGAAATGCTACCTCTTCTGATCGACCCTCAACAAGCCCTTCAATGGGTTACTACCCAAATCAAACCATATTATCCGACCACAAAATTCACCGGAATCGCTGTAGGAAATGAGGTCTTCACCGACGACGACACAACATTATTATCATATCTAGTTCAAGCCACAGTCAGCATTCATGGGGCACTGATTCAATTAGGGCTAGATAATATTCAAGTCTCAACACCAAATTCTTTAGCTGTTCTTGCTCAATCATTCCCTCCTTCAGCAGGCAGTTTCAAAAGTGAGGTCTCAGGGATCATGTCCCAATTCTTGCAATTTTTGTCAAGCACAAAGGCACCATTTTGGATCAATGCATATCCATATTTTGCTTACAAGGATGATCCTGACGGGGTTCCATTAGATTATGTTCTTTTTAACCCTAATTCAGGCATGATTGATCCCTACACAAAGCTGCACTATGACAATATGCTGTATGCTCAAGTAGATGCTCTTATTTTTGCAATGGCTAGATTGGGTTACAATGGAATTGAGGTTAGGGTTTCTGAGACTGGGTGGCCATCTAAAGGGGACCCAAATGAAGTTGGTGCAACCATTGAAAATGCAGCAGTTTACAACAGAAATTTGCTGAGAAGGCAATTGGAAAATGAAGGGACACCGTTGAGGCCTAATCTGAGACTGGAAATTTATTTATTTGCTTTATTCAATGAAGATATGAAGCCTGGACCAACTTCAGAGAGAAACTATGGTCTCTATCAACCTGATTGTACAATGGCTTACAATGTGGGGCTCTCTGCCCTTTCAAGCTCATCATCAACATCATCAGCTTCCATTTCTCTCACTTCCTCTGCCACTAAGGTAAAGCAATAGCTTTCTATATTCCTCTTTCAAAACTATTCCTCATCTATACTTTTTAGGTTTATGAACTTTACACACACAAAAACAGAAGTGTAAATATATGCAACTTTCGGACCACGGGGAAGAAAAAAGAGTTTATATATATATATATATATATATTTCCTTTTCTTATTATTTTTTTTTCTCTCCTTGAATGGAATTCACTGTGGAACAGGCTTCAAGCAAGGGATATGATCAAAGCTTGGTGTACTGGACGTTTGTGTATTTGCTGATCTTCCAAGTTTTTTTGAGAAGACCATTATAAGGAATTGGAGTCCAAATGTACATATTCAGATTTACATACATTGCATTTTGGTAATTGAGAAACATAGGGGTCAATTTTTAATTTCCCATTTTGTAGTTTCCAACCATCAGAAATTACACTAGAGAGGCACCCCATAACTAGACCAAAGGAATTTGCACCAAGTTAGATAACCCCATGTATTTGTATATATTTCTTGAAAAAGTTTTGACAATTGCTTATGAATCACCTCATCTCCTTCCATTTATTCTTTAATGTGCAAGAAGTTGTAGAAAATTTGTTTTCTTTTAATAATCAATTTAATTACTTGTTATTAATGGTAGAGCATATATATTTATGGTTTTTTTTAATTAAAGGTAAAATTTGCATTAAAATAAAAAAATCAAAAGTCCAAGTACAAAAAATATTAAAATAAATTAGAGAAAAGGACTTAGAAGCACAATAAACTTAATAAAACGTAAACCTATAAAATAAAATTTTAAATTCATACGTTTTGAAATATGAAATCGCTCAAAAAGAAGAGACTTAAAAATTACCCAACAATAAATAGGACAATTTTTTTTAAGAACTTATCAAGGACACAATGAAGCACAAAGATATATTTGTTACATGTGATATATTCTTATGGTGGCAAAGGAAGGCACCCTCTCTCTCTCTTTCCCTACTTTTGGACGTGGAATCCATACAACTGTACATTCAATTTGCAAAAATTTCCTCAAGTTTCCTTTCTTTTTTTTTCTCCTCTCACACTCTCAAATATATATATATATATAAAAGATAATGTAGGGAAATTAATATAATTAATTAATGAAGTGCAAAAGCTTAGGCTAGCTTTATTTGGTTGTTTTTATACTGAAACGAAAATTGGGTGGCTGAGCTTTATTCCTTCGGGGGAAATGGCGTCATTTTGGTATCTTTATGCAAAGGAGCTTTTGACGTGTTTTTTATCTTTGGCTTTTCTTTTCTGCCAACAGAGAGATTGTGATGATGGAGGAGACAATTTACGCCCTGCCTTAGTTAAACCTGATGAGGATGGTCTCACCGTTTCGCATCAGCCAACGTGGTGCACATGCACACCATCCATTTCTATGGACCCCACCACTAAAAAATTTCTTTCTTTTTATTTTTCCAGGGAAAAATGTGGATGAATTTCATTGTTGGATTTAATACTTTAATTGTGCAGGCAATTAATTATCATTAGATTTATAAAAATGAAAAAAAATGGAACATGATTTTTTGAAAATTTATTTTTGAGAAATATATATTAATTTTATTATTATGGAATTTTGTAAATACCTTTTTTTTAAATAAAATGAATTTATTTTATTTTAGTTTATGAAAACGTAAAATTTTATAAAATTATGCATTTTATCTTAAGTAAAGTTTCAATTTATTTATAAAATATTTATAATAAGTAAATATTATAAAATGAATAAATAAATATTACTAAATTAATAATAAAGAATAATATTTATTGTTTTTATTAAATGCAAATAATTGCACCCCATTATTATAAATTTAAATATTTTGTATATTATCTTACAAATATTATTATAATTGTATATATTTATTTTTTAGAAGTTTCATGTTTTATTAATCTAATAATTTCTTTTTTAAATAACAGCTCTATGAAAAACAACTATTTCTTTATGTAAATGTATTTAATAAAATAATAAAACTTTACAAAGTTGATTTTTTTAGCAGATAAAATAAAATAGGGTAATTTATAATAAAGTCTCTAAAATTTAGTAAAATCTATAATTTAATTTTTTATTATTTTAGTAATAAATAATATAGTCTTTGAAATTTTTTATTAACAAAATAATTTTTTATTAAAATTTATAATTAAATTATAATTATTTAATTATTTAAATTCACTTTTTATTAGTCATTTTAATTTTAATAATTTATAATAATTTAATTTTTATAATTTTAATATTTATAACAACCTTTAATTTGAATTGATTTTTTTAATTAATTATTGCCTAAAAGAATTATTTTATTAATAAAATGAAGTTTTAAAAATTAAATTATTTACTATTAGATAAATAGAAATAAAATTATGTACTTTATTAAAAAATAAAGATTATAATATAAATTACCCAATAAAATAATTTTACTTTTGTCGACAAAACTCATCTCGAGACACCCCCAACCAAACATTTCTTTTACTTGTTTTGCTGTTCACTAGCAAAAAAGCTAAAACTGCAAAAATTCCTGATGCCTTTTAATGAATTTGCAATGCTAAGATTTAATCAAACCTACAATTTAATTCTATCTTTAATGAAAATAATGTAATTTCTAAAATTTTATTATGTTATTATCAAAATATTTTTTATAAAAAAAATACTATTAAATTCCTAGCGTTTAATCTGTTACTATTTATTTTTTATAATAATTTAATGTTCAAGTCTCTTTGAATACATCTGATAAATTAAAAAAAATCAAAATTTTAATATTTATAAAAATTTAATTTATTTATATTTAGTTTGAGTTTTTGAAAATTTTAATTAATTAACGATAAATTTACTGACAAACATCTTTTAATAAAAATAAAATTTCATATATTAAGAATGTATTAAATTATAATTTTACCAAATCTTAAGAATATATCTATTCCACTATTCCTGATTGGTCATGATTGTTTTCTCTTTTCTTCTAGTGATGCACGTGCTTTTCAAGATTCAAAATAGCGCCTCTACATCTTTAGAAAGTCTTGTGTTTATGGCTTCGGTACTATTGTTGGGTTAACCATTTTCATTTCGGTCTGTAATGGTTGATGGAATTTTCAGAAATGAATACACTGCCTTTTTTCCTTGGTAAAGCCGGGGTTCCGCCCAGTTTGAAAACTGGGCCCAATACTATATAAACCCTCTTAATTCAAACTCGGTAGAGAAGGGTAGACAATATCCTATTGGTTCTCAATTTGGAGCGAGAATTCATCTCTAAAATCTAAATCGTCAATGGAGCTTTCCTCTGCGTTTCGAGAGAGGCTAGAGCTCATGGAAAGTACCAGAAACCAACGTCTCTCTCTCCTCCAGGTCCCCCAATCTATACCTTGAATTTTATTCTTCTCTGTTTGGTGTCCAAGAAAAGAAAATTAGATTAACTTTGTTTTTGCATTGCAGGCAGAGAAAGAATGCGAAGCAAACAGATCACAGGTCTTATCGTCAAAGTTAACTAATATTCGGTCCATGGAGCAACGTTGCTTGCTGCTTGATCGAAATATTGCATTCCAAAACTTCAAAATCTTGGCTCTAAAATCTGAAATCGAGAGCTTAGATGCCAAATACCAGGCTGATTTACGTCAATTGAGGTCAGATTGAGAGTTTTTATTGTCACTTGATTATTATTATTATTATTGCAGTCAGGAAAAGGAAAAAAAGCGAATTTGCACTATGTTTGAGTTCTGTTTTTAGATTTGATGGCTGACAGGGTTTTGAAGAGTGAAGTGGAGGAACTGGAAGAGGAGGAGAAGGAGAGAGAGGTGTTTTACGAGCTAAAAAGTAATGAGATTAAGGCATTTAAGGAAACAGTGGAGAAATTTGTTCTGAAATCTCAGATGCAAGTGAATGAGTTGAAGGATCAAGTGAACGAAGTAAGATTTATTTGAACTTCACAACAAGCTGAATTCATTTTCACAATAATTTGGTGTTTAGCAGTATTAAGATACTAATCTGTCATTTACAGATCAAGCTTTTTTTAAGGATGTGATAAAATTGATATTTGTTTCAGTTGAATTCAGCCTTTGTAAAACTTCAAGGCAACAACGGATACTTGTGTAATTCTGAGATAGCTCCAGCAGAGATGAGAAAGTCAGAGCTTGTTGCTGTGAAGGAGAATTTGGACAAACATTTGGCTTCTAATTACCAATTAAAGTCTGAGCTGCAAAAACAGCTTCAGAGTTTACTGAGCACACAAGATCAAGGGAAGAGGAAACAACTATCCCAGTTCACTGTAAGTAAAGGTTCAATGAAGTCGGCTTTCTAATAAGAGAAGTTTTTGGTTTCTAAAACTTGCTGAAACCTGTATAATTTCTATAAAATGCTTTGTCAAGTGAATTAAATTTCTTTGTTTTGGTAAATTTTTGCTCATTGTGAACCGATTCATACTTTACACAGCAAACAGTTATAAACCCTTGCACAAGCAAATAGAGATTTGAATTCCATGGATTCAACACACATAAGAATGTGTTTCATGTTCAGACTTAATTGTTTGTGTCTTGCTTCTGCAGAGTTCGAATTTCCTCACCACTAAGTGCCTATTTGCAGCTACAGACGCAGAAACCATTTAGGGGCCAATTAAAACAAGCGATAATAAATAGATTAAGTGATAATTTTATAATGGTTAACATAAAAACATTATATAACTATAAAAATGAAATTATTCAATAAATATAGTGATAAAAATTAGTTAGTTTATGCACTTACAGGTTTAGTTTGGAGGCAAGTGTATTTATGTAAATATGAGAGATTTCAGATTTTATTTTCTGATTTCCATTTTAATAATAGCAATGAAATTATAAGAAAATTTAAATTTAAATTAATATTATTTTTTTGTTAAGGTAGCAATGAGATAATAATAAAAAATAACTAAAAATTTTAAATTGATTTCAAAAAAAGCAATCAGAGGAGCAATGATACTATTGTGGGTGTAATTCTGTTAACATGCTAATAAAATGCTCGAGGGTACAATACTCCATCAGTATTTCGTAAGAGTAATACAAAATATTATTTTTGAAAATTACCACTACAAAATAAACCTTTGCAAACTTTAAAATACTCAAGGGGTTTTATGTTCCATCAAAATTTTATAGGACTAATAGAAAAATATTAATTTTAAAACACTTATTATAAAATAAAAATTAAACCTTTTAAAATAATCAAAGGTCCTATGTCCCATATAAATTTGATAAAAGTAATAAAAAATATTAATATTTAAAATTAACAATATAGTATTTGGGAACTTTTAAAATTTGAGAGGGCCTTTATGGATCATCCACAAAATAGGAGACCTACCAATGGACAAAGTCGAAGTCGTTCTTCTTGGGCCGAAGAGTGAAGAGGGCTTTCCGGATTCTCTCTCTGATTGCTTTCTCATTCCAACGCTCTGGAACCTTCTTTGTCCAAAAAACAAAAGCCCTAGACATCGTGTAAAAGAGATTTGATTTCACACAAATTACCGATCTGCCCCTACCAGTTCCTTCAACCAGAGGAGGTTCTAGCATTTTCCACACACGGCAGTGTGTTCCTTTTCATTCACATATAAAACCACTTCTCTCCTATTTCCATTTTATAGAAAAGAAGGGAAGAAAATGGCAGACGAATTGGCGTTAGATTTGGAGGAGCTAAGGCAGCTACAGAACTTAGCCAAGAGGCCAAGAGTCCTCTCGCTCATCTCCTCTGAGATACGCAACTTGGAGAAGGTACGTTGCTTCTTGATGTTTGGCTTGCTGTTTATTTATTTTTTCTTTTTAATTCTTGATTATGTCTCTGGAGCTAAAACCGATGGAGTAGTAGAAATGTTTCCAATGAAAATTCGTTTAACTGATTTATTTCGATTGAAGGGTCACTTCTTAGAATAGCTACTGCTTCCCACTTGCCTTTCCTGTAAATATTATATGTGGATTAGCATAGTACTGTTTCGAGGCATGAACGTGGTATACATTTGAGAGTTTTGAGTCTGAAATTTACCATCCCTTTTCCCATGATATTTGGATTGATGGGGCCTTCAATATTTTTGGTGCTTTAATGTTTAGAGTTAAACGCACTAGGATCCTTTGTTTGCTAGAATTTGCTACTGCCATTTGGCATAATGGCTTATTGTGTGAAGGCTATAATCAGCATTTTAAGTTGGAACGAATGCATAATTCCCATTTCATAAGATCAATATAGCATGAAAAGGACTATTACGATTATGTTTCTCTGGACTGATGAATTTGACTCTTTTTCTTTGGTGTAGAATTTTGCTCGATTAGCCATTTCTCCAGTGTTTTATTGCTCGTAGTTTCTGTGAATCTAACGCTTATCTTTTTTTAATATATATATATATATATATATCCCTCTGTCTCCCTTAGCATTTGGATAGATATTCAGTTTTTGTGTCTTTTGGATCATTTTGATAGAGAAGTGTTTATTGATTTGCTAGTTGTTAGTCTAAATTTTATAGTTTAGTATCAACAGTCTATGATTGTTTAACAATCATAGGACAAGGAGGTTTTAGTAGTCCTTTTCGCTTGCAATCACTAAATAGCTATTTACTTCCCATGTTTAGTTGTCAAAGGAGCCTACTTCTGTGTCTGTTCAAACTCCAACTCCAATAGCAACTGGAGTCAAGGTGCCTTCAACCCCTGCTCTGAATTATGTTCCGCTTGGATCTTTCAGCTGGGATCAGGACAATGACAAAGTGAAGGTGAGAAATTACTTGTTCAAACAAATATTAACAAGCACAGACTAGGGCATGAGATGCTCTGAACCTGTGGCATTCTGTTTACGTGATTATAATTTTGATCTGTCCCCTTTCTTTTCTCTTCAGATATATGTCTCTCTAGAAGGTGTCAAGCAAGAAAATGTTGAGACAGACTTCAAGCCAATGTCATTTGATGTCAAATTCCACGATGTACAAGGAAAGAACTACCGATGTGCCATACCAAAATTGAACAAGGAGATTGATCCAGAGAAATGTAAAGTATTAGTTAAGCCTAACAGGGTTGTTATCACTTTGTTTAAAGCTTCAAAGGGGAACTGGTTAGACTTGCACTTCAAAGAGGACAAGGTAAGGAGACTTTCTGTGAATTGTGCTGGTTAATTAATGACTTTCTTATTATAAAGTTGTCTAATTGTATTTTCGTACCCAAATTTTACAGCTGAAGCCAAATATGGACAAGGAGCGAGATCCCATGGCTGGAATTATGGACTTAATGAAGGTACACAGATCGTTCACTTTGTTGCACCAGCACAAACAAGCTTACTTGAACATGTTTTGCATTCAACATAATTTGATGATTGATGCTAGATGTATATATATATTCTACAAATGTTGCTGAATTTGTGTTGGTTATGTACAACTTACAGAACATGTACGAGGAAGGGGATGATGAAATGAAACGAACTATTGCAAAAGCGTGGACCGATGCGAGATCAGGCAAAGCAGCTGACCCGTTGCAGGGTTATCGTTAAACCAAACTGGAGGTTATCCTAAACTTTTGATATCATTTTGCTAGATGTTAATGCCCCCATGATTTTTGTATTACATTGAGTATGATTTCATAACATGTTTGAAACTCGTGTTAGCATAAGATTGTGTGCTCCATGTTCCCTAGAATGTTATGGATTTTAGGTTATCTTCCGACTTTCATATCTCTAATCCATGGATCATGGTTCTGCATACCTTATGTTCTATTATAATACTATTATGTGACAGCCTATGAACTTTCGCTCCCTTCTATGTTAATAGAAAAATAAAATAAAATAACGAAAAACATGAACTAGGTTCATCGCTAAAATAATGAAAATAAAACAAATTACAAAACAGATGTTTACGCTTGACATCGACAAAACACGGGCAATGAACAGTCTAATCAGCCAAAGACAACACCCTCTGCAAAAGTTGCACTTTTAAGTGAACTGTAATTGGAAACTCTCTTATTTTGACAAAGAAGTCTTCTTTTGGGCGGAAAGGCCAACAGCCCAATTGGCATATTTTTCATACTGTTAGTTTTTCTCTTTTTCTTTTTTTTTTTTTTCTCTGTGGTTTAAGGAAATTAATCTCGTTGATTTGATTAATTAGCAAAAAATTTAATGTTATAGCATGAAGGATTTTGTTGCAGTTGCAGGTGAGTTTATAGTTCAACCTTTTCTTTTATTTTTTTTTTTTATGCTCCTTAGTCCTAATTAGGATTTTTTTTTATAATTAAAACCTGTTTTCAGTTAATAGCTTCCTTTTTAAATAAAAGCATTAAAATTAATTTTAATACCCAATTTTCCTTCGAATGAATCCTTTTGTCAAGTTGAATAATTAAATTCTTTCCAATTATTGGGTTTCAAAGAGGATAATAGACGGAACAAGTTAATTAAGTTGATTTCTTATTAAAATTTACTCTTATATTTGAAAAAATATTTTATATGGAAGATATTTTTTTATAGTTACTTTTTATTGTTTAATTTTTATTTTAAAAATAAAATATATTAATAAATTTATATATAAAAATTTTAATAATATTTTCAAAATATGAAAAATGATTTTTGCTTAATTTACTTTTTAATTTTTTAACAAAATAATTTTCATTAATTAAATTTTTTACTGTTTTTAAAGTTAGAAAAATAGAAAATATCCAAACAAGTTGAATTGTATATTAAATTTTTAAATATGAAAAATTAATTAAGATAAATTATTTTTCAGGTAAATTTAAAATCTAACTGCCCCAGATTTGTGATTTCAAGAGAATTTGCCTGGCTGCCAAGGTCTTGGCAGGACAGAACCCTGGCCCAATGAGAATTGCCCTGTTGGTTCTGAACCACCAAGCCTCTTCTAAAGCAGCCTCGGATCAGAATAGTAAATTAAAATTTATTTGCACCATTCTAGTTTTATTTTTGGCAATAAAAAGCATAATTTATTTAACATGGTAATTTAAAAAAAATATCGTATCAATTACAAAATGTAAAAGGATATATCTGATGATATTTTTATTAATCAAATTAAATTGTATTTATTAATTATTAAAATAGAAATTATTTATAATAAGTCAAAATTAAAATTAAAAATTAAAGATTCCTCAACATCCATATTGATTTCTATTTAAAGTATGGATTGCAGTCGGCTTGAGTTCTTGCATTGTTCAAGAAAAAAAAAAATGTCACGTTACAGCACATTTTGTTTAGCATTTCAGGATTAGTTAAAATATCCAATTTCACTATTCTACTTATAAAAAATATTGAATTTAAAATATTTTCATTTTTTAAATTAGTTAAAGACGTTCAATTTAATTTCCATTAAGTTCAAAAAAGATACTACCTCTTCTGTGATTATAATTTCGCTCAAAAATTTTAAAGCTCCATTTGTCTTTTTTTTTTTACCGAGTTCCTTGGTTTTTTAATTTAGTCCAAATTAAAAAGCTGAATTTTTTTTTTTCCTTAACGTTTAGGTTAAATTAAAATTTGTAAGATAATTTAGATAAAAAGGTTAAAAATTAATTAGATTAAACTTTCCTCATAAAATTGAATATTAAGCTTTTTAATTTTTAAAAACATAATTTCTTTTAAAAAATTTGAATTTGCTTTAATATGAATATTATGAAAGAAAGAACTTTAAGAAGTAATTGAAAAACTTCTTTATTATTTTTGAAAACACTGAAAGTCCAACAGTTTCTTCGATCACACATTTCCCCCCAAAAACAAGTGAGCCTAAATCAACATCATCCTCGTCTTATTATATATTTTATTATACAAAACATCATGCAAAAAAAAACATCTCAAAATAAAATATTCATGTGCATTAAAAAATTCATTTTCAAAATTATTGTTTGGCAAAAAAAAAAAGAAAACCGTGAAAAAATAATAATGTCCATCGAGAGAGTGATGAAGAAGTCCCGGCGAAGGGAAAAAGAATCTTTTAAGGATGCGATGATGAAGGAGGCAGGGGAAGGTGGATCAAGCCTTTGAACAGCCTTTATGTTTTTAGGACGGTGATATTAGCCGAGAAATAAATGGTGACATCTCGTCAATTCGCTTTTCTGAACGGCTGTTACTTTCAGCTAATAGAACTAAGGCTTTAACTATGGTGGCTAAGCTTTTAGGTTGTCGAGTGAATGTCATTGCCCTTCAAAACAGGTTGCTTGCTCTGTGGAAATCAAAAGGTGGGATAAAGTGTGTTGACATTGAGAACGATTATTTTGAAATCAGCTTTGGTAATTCGACAGATTTTTCGAAAGTGCTTGCGGAGGGTCCTAGGATCGTTTGCGGACATAATTTCACTATCCAACCATGGTCTCTTTCGTTTGATCCCTCTAACCCTCATCCGAGTTCCATTGTGTCATGGATTCGAATCCCCAACCTCCTCAGTTCTCTCTACCATAAGCCTATTCTCGAGCAGGTGGGTTCCATGATCGGCAAAGTCATTAAAATTGATGAACGTACCCTTCTTGCCACGAGAGGCTGTTTTGCTCGGTTGGTTGTCACGGTGGATCTCACGAAACCCTTGATTACCAGGATTTTAGTGAACGAGAATCTTAAGGTCATTGAATATGAAGCTCTCCCGATTGGATGCTTCTATTGTGGCGTTTATGGTCACATTAAGGATAATTGCCCTAAGCTTGTCGTGAACCCGAGTAACACTGAAGGTGCATCGACTCTGGAGGAAAAGAAGACTGCGGTGGCTGAACCATTGAAGGAGAAACGGGCGGCGGTTGAACCATATGGCCCCTGGATTCTGGTTGAGCCTTGGAAAAGGCAATAATCTGGAAATGGGAAGAATGGATATGGTGGCGGGAAACGTGGAAATTCCTCGTCTGGTCTTGCTGATTCAAAGGAGAATGATAATAGAAAGGAAATTAAAAGAGCCAAAGATGGTGCCAAAAATTCTGGTGATATTAAAGGGAAAAAAGAAGGCGTTTAAAATAGCAAAGGAAAGGAGGTGGTGGAAGAAATTGTTAACCCATTCTCTGAAATTGATTTAAATGCTTTTTCAATTAATAATGGGCCATTTGTTGGACAAGCTGTGGATGGTCTCCCTGGTTTTGGTAATAACGGGCATAAGAGCCGCACCCAAAAAAATAATATTCGGCCTATTGCTTCTAGTTCGAAAGGAAGGGGCCTATTGCGCCATCTAATGAGGCCATGTCTACTGGGGATTATTATTAAGAATGGATCAGGCCTTGTGACTAGCAAGGGGGTAGGTCCAGTCGTAGAAGAACTAGGCCCAAACAGATCAATCTGGATCCAGCTAAGCGGACCATTGTTAATTTGGAACCAAACAAAAGCCCTTTGAATAATGTCCAAGCTGTGGCTTCTGTATCACATACACCTGTTCATGCTAATTTTCCTAGCAATTTCGATCAAAATCATGGTAATAACGGTATTAATTTTTTAATTCCTGTAACTGATGCGGTTAATGCGATGGTACAGGGTTTTAGCATGGCCATGGAGTCGGATGATGTTGCCAAGTGGGGTAACGTGACAAGCCAAGGGCTCGAAACTATTCCGGAGATTATTTCTAATGGTCATCAAACATAAAGGATGTCGTCCTTCTCCTTTTTTCCTAATTATCCCTATGACTATGAATCTTAATATTTTTGTGTGGAATGCACAAGGCTGTGGTCATCCTCGGTTCGATAAACACATCAAAGAGTATTCATTTGAGTACAATCCGGATATTGTAGCCTTACTTGAAACTCGTATTAGTAGTAATAATGTTAATACTGTGATCTCTAAACTTAATTTCAACGGATCTCACAGGATTGAAGCCTGTGGTTTTGCAAGTGGTATATGAATTTGTTGGAATGCTGCTATACAACTCGAGGTGCTACAGAACCATTTCCAATTTGTACACTGTCGAGTAAAAAAGGGCTTTGTGGCAGATTGGGCATATATTTCTTTCGTTTATAAAAGCCTACAAAGAGGCTCAAGGAAATTTTTATGGGAAGAATTGAGTAAAATTTCCCGTAATTTATCTAATCCTTGGCTTCTTGGAGGTGATTTTAATGCTATTCTTTGCAGAGATGAGAAGAAAGAAAGCGCTTCACCTAACCTCGAGGGTGAATCGGACTCCTAAAACTTTATATTTAATGCAGGTCTTCGGGATATAGGATTCAAGGGTCCTAAATTTACGTGGTCAAGGGGAACCTATTCCAACGTCTGGATCGAGCCCTTTGTAACTCTGCATGAGATCTTGCCTTTTCTCGAGCTACTATTTACTACTTACACTGGCTTAAATCGGATTATAGACCGCTTGTAACGACCCGAAAATCGGACTGCTACCGGCGCTAGGATCCAGGTCGGCTTAAGGCCGTCGGGACCCGTAGTAAGCCTGACATACAACCTGTAAACCTGTTTAATCCCATACATGATCAAGAATATGCATAAAAATTAAAACTTTTCTTTCATACATTCTCTCATACACCAAACTCAACTTGTGCATACACTGAACATAACATGGTCATAAACATTGACTCCTCTGTGGAGTCCCAACAGTGCCCCAATGGGGTGACATTTATATGTATAGAGTTTGGTTACAAAAGCATCATAAAACGTAGATCATGCTTACAAAAGGGATTACTATACAAACTCGGTCAAGCACAACTTCTAAACCTCAATCTCATAATCAACATATACATGACATAACTATTCATAACTTTTACATCATTATACAATTTATCATGTCCACACTCTATCTATTACAACTCAAGACTTCATTCACCTTGACTTCTCTGTCTAGCCTGTACCTGCAGCCCTGGGGGATTAGGGAAAATGGGTGAGCTACTAGAGCCCAGTGAGTAGAATAATAAAACATTTAAATCATATGCTATAATGGAATGCAACACGTCACAGACAAATCACATCACAGATGGTATTGTCACCAAAAGTCCTCTACATTCCAAAGTGCCGGGACGTAGAATGGGTCAACCGGTCTTTCTCTTAACATAACATAACATAACATAGCATTCTAACGTGCCAGGGATGTAGAATGGGTACAACCTGGACTTTCTCTTACATCGTGCCAGGGACGTAGAATGGGTACAACCTGGACTTCCGTACTATACCGTATCATATCACATCGCATCATATCGAGGACTAAGGATCATCCAATAACCATCCACATCATCATCAAAATTATGCAATGCAACATATTCGTGAATTCTAATGCAACAACCTAAATCATCACATGGCATTCATGATGCATGAGCATGCTCAAACTGTATAATTTATTTGCTTTAAAACATAAAGGTTTATTCTACTCACCTCTGGATAGCTCTGACCAGACACTGGGGCAACTGACTCACTGCTGGGGTCCTTGGTTCCTCGGGTCCGAACCTACACAGGTGGACTCAGATGAGGGACCAAACATACATGAACATAACTCTAAACTACTCCCCAAAAACCCCCTAGAACATCATGAAACAATCATAGAAAAACATGCAAATGAAGGCTGAACAGGACACTTTCGGCGGCAGGTTCGGCGGCCGAAAGTCCCTCCAGAGCCGAAAGTCAGGCAGGTTCGGTAGCACCTTCGGCGGCCGAAACTCCCAGACAGAGACGAAACTCATGCATGTTCGGCGGCCGAAACTCCCAGACAGAGACAAAAGTCTCCTTTCGGGGGCAGGCTTCGGCAGCCGAAAGGCTGGCCTCCCAGGCAGGTTCGGCGGCCGAAAGTCCTTCGGCTGCCGAACCTGGTTTCTGCAAAAGGGCAGAAACTTGGTTCCTCATGCATATTTGCCTCCCAAAACCATCCAACATGCATAAATCTATTCTACAACACTCCCAAACATACACAAACAAGCATACAAGCTCCTAGGGGCTTCAAACCATCAAAAACCCCAACTACAACACATCAACATACCCACATTGCTCAAGAACACACATTACCCATAAACCTAACCATGAGCTAAACATGCATTTTACCCCATAGATCTACTTAAAACTTACTTAAAACATGCCATAAGCTTAAGATCGGCCCTTACCTCTTGACGATCGAGAGGTGAACGACCCTAGCTCGGAAAATGGGAGAGAGAGAGTTTCTTGAACCTCCAAGCTCCAAAACTTGCTCAAAAGCTCAAAATCTTCAAAACAAGAGTAAAACTAATGAAAAACGGGAAGGATTTGAAGGAAAGAACTCAAAACCGGTGAGGGATGGCGGAGAGCTCACCTTGGCCGAAAATGGGGAGAAAAGCTCGCCCATTTTCGGCTAAGGGACCCCTTTATAGGTGGCTGGCCAGGCCACGTTCGGGAGCCGAAAGTGCCTCCGCATGCATGCCATGTTCGGCGGCCGAACATAAGGTTCGGCGGCCGAACCTGGACTTCCCTCACTTATGCTTTCGGGGGCCTAATAGCGCTCCCGAAGGCATGCATGTTCGGCGGCCGAACTTGAGGTTCAGCGGCCGAACCTGAGTTTTCCTCTAAGGCTATTTTTATGCAAGAACTCATTTCTTTTTTACTTAAAACCATGAAATACATTAAAACATTTTGTGAAAACATGTTTCTACCCTACTAGAGGCTTCCGACATCCGAGATTCCACCGGACGGTAGGAATTTCGATACTAGAGCCTAGCCGGGTATTACACCGCTTTTAATATCTGTTGGCGAGAATAATAGACATAACAATGCTCAGTCGTTTCGATTTTTTTCGGGTTGTCTTTCTCATGAGGGATTTGGGCAACTACCGGAGGCTGTTGAAGCTATGAGGGAAAAAGCTATTTTTTGGAATAAGTCCATTTTCGGCATCCTTGCTAGTCGAAAATGACGGATCATAGGCCGACTTAAGGGGATTCAGAAGGCTTTTGAAACTCATAGATCCACCAACCGTATTACCACTGAGATTGATCTTCGTGTGGAGCTTGAGAAGATCTTGGACTATGAGGAGTTGTTATGGAAATTGAAATCGAGAGATGATTGGATCTCTCTAGGTGATCGCAACGCTAAGTATTACCATAATAAGACCCTTGCTCGGCGAAAGCTCAATAGGATTGAAGGGTTAAAGATTGATGGGTTAATTGGTGTTTTGACAATGAGGAGCTTCAGAAGGCTACGTCCCTTTATTTCTCCAACCTGTATACTGCTGAGGATGTTGCCCTAGATCACAACTACATCAGAGGGAAGTTTCCCCAGTTATCTGTTGTTGAGCTTTCTGCTCTTCATGCCCCTATCTAGGATAGTGAGATTCGTGAGGCGCTTTTCAACATGGCCCCTCATAAGGCTCCAGGTGTGAATGACTTTCACGCCTAATTTTTTCAGAGCCAGTGGGACATTGTGGGCCCTTCTATCTGTAATATGGTTTGAGAAATTTTCTTGGGTGATGAGATTAATCCTCTATTGAATCGGACTCTTCTTGTCTTGATTCCTAAAGTTAGCAATGCGCAGCTCGTATCACAATTTCGTCCAATCAGCTTATGCTCGGTTCTTTATAAGATCATTACCAAGGCTATTGTCCATAGATTGAAGTCGGTCATGCCTACGCTGATTGCTCTGACGCAAGTCAGTTTTGTTGCGGGTCGCCATATCATTGATAACACCATCATTGCCCAAGAAGTCATTCACTCTATGAATAAACTTAAAGGAGAATCAGGCTGGATGGCAATTAAAGTTGATCTTGAAAAGGCCTATGACAAAATTCGTTGGGAATTTCTTAATGATTCCCTTCTTGATGCCAGGTTGCCTTCTAGCCTGGTGGATACTATTATGAGATGCACTACTTCTGTTCGTATGCAGATGCTCTGGAATGGGTCCATGACTGATGAGTTTCGTCCCTCACGCGGAATACGGCAAGGAGATCCTCTCTCATCGTACCTTTTTGTTCTTGGCATGGAAAGACTGGGGCAAAGCATTACACAGGCGGTTCATGATTCTAAATGGAAACCTATTTCGCTTGTGAAGAATGGTAAGCCTTTGTTGCATTTATTTTTTGCTGATGACCTGGTTCTATTTTGTCATGCAGATCTCCACCAAGCTGAGGTAGTTGCTGATATTCTCAAGGGTTTTTGTGATGCATCTGGGCACAAAGTGAATGCCAACAAAACCCAGGTGTTCTTTTCCCCAAATACACCCGACGAGACGGCTTTTGCCATTAGTAATAAATTGGGTTATCAGATAGTTGAGGACTTAGGAATGTATTTGGGTGTCCCTCTGTTCCATTAGAGAGTTACGAACGCGACGTACCAGTTTTTGCTTGATAAAATTCAAAGAAAGCTGAGTGGTTGGAATGCTAGCTCTCTTTCTATGGCTGGTCGAATTACGCTGGCGAAAGCAATTATTGTGGCCATCCCAAACTACTTCATGCAGATAGCCTTACTCCCAATTAGTGTCATCAATGAGATTGAGACCATAATTCGACGATTTATTTGGGGCGCTAAGGAGGGTAAGACCAAATTGGTGTTAGTTAGTTGGAATTTTTGTTGCCAACCCTTAACTCACGGTGGCTTGGGTTTCCGAAAGCTCAAGGAACACAACAAAGCCTTCCTATGTAAATTTGAATTCAGAGTCTTAACCAGACGGGGGAGTTATAGGTTGACATTCTTCGTGAAAAATATCGTGTTGGTGACTTTATTCTAGATAGTGTGGTTACTGGTAATTGCTCGTTTCTTTGGCGGTCTTTGGCAAAGATATGGGATGAAATTCGTCCCAACATTTTTGTTTCTATTCGTGATGGCAAACGTACTAGTTTCTGGTTTGAGGATTGGATTCCCGAGTTAGGCCCGTTGTGGCAACATAAAAAATCGGGAGTGATGATTCCAAATGAATGGAAAGTTGCTGATGTGGTTACTAATAATCACGATTGGAATTTGGAAGTGCTGGATAAATTTTTAACCCCTAATGCTCCGCTACACATATCAAATATTTGTCCTCCTAACCCCTAATGCTCCGCTACACATATCAAATATTTGTCCTCCTAACCCTTTTATAGGTGAAGACAATATTGCTTGAAAAGGTGCTAAAGAGGGAGTCATTTTGGTTAGCGAAGCTTACAGCCTTATGATGAAAGCTAGTTGGGATGATAAAGCGGCAATCTGGGAGCATATCTAGACCCTAAAATGCCCGCAACGAGTCAGAAACTTCATCTGGCTAGCTTGCCGGGGGAAGATCCTCACGAATGAAGAGAGATTTCGATGTGGTTTGACAAACAATGAGGCTTGTGGCGCTCATCAGGAAAGCGTGCTTCATGTTTTGCGGGACTGTTGAATGATTAAATCGGTGTGGAGGAAAGTGGTGGCACCCGCCAAACAGGGTTGAATGCAAACATTTGCTCTTTTGTTAAATTCAACAATGAGGATTTTTCTTGGTGTTCAATCTTTTCTATTGTATGTTTGTTTGCATGGAAACAAAGGAATGATTTAGTTTTCAATGGTGGTTTGCAGAAAGCGTGGGATATTCTCGATACCAGTTTTATTTGGGCAAGACATGCTGCTAGAGTTGGGCACAGTCGAAGCAAGCAAAGGAACAACAGCAGTGTTATCGCTGTTAAATGGAATCTTCCCTTAGTGAACTGGATTAAGCTCAACACTAATGGTGCCTGGCACTCCACGACGGGTATCGGCAAGGCGGGTGGTGTCATAAGGAATTCAGAGGGCTCTTGGCTCGCGAGATACAATCGTTTAGTGGGCATTAGTTCCATTCACAACGCTGAATTATGGGCAATTTTTGATGGCCTAACGCTGGCATGGAATATGAATTACCGACGATTGGTGGTCGACTGTGATAATGCTAGACTTGTCAAGCTGTTAAAAACTGTAAATGAAGTTTACTGGCGAGATTTAAAGAGTTGCTTAATCAGGATTGGATTGTGATGTTTCAACATGTGTTATGTGAAGCGAATTTTGTGGCCGATAGCGTGGCTAAGATGACAAATCTCAATCATAGGAGTGTTCGTTTGCTCATAACTATCCTCCTGTGCTCCGACCTATTCTGGAAGAAGACAGGCTTGGCAAAGTTAGAATTCGTATGCCAAAAAGCAGGTTTTTGGCTTAATACTGTTATCTCTTAGGGCTTAACCCTCTTTGACTACCAAAAATAAAATTCAACTGCATATACTTAACTATTAAATTGTTTCTTTAATGTAAGTTATATACTGTTGCTTCCCTCTTTCGTTTATATATGTAAAGCGCAAATCATTTGAAGGGGATTAAATGTGTAATAAATTATGATTTTATGTTAATATTTCATTTGCTTTATAAAAATATTTGTATATAAAAAAAAATTTCTATCAATTTTTTAAATATAGCTTATTTTTTATTATTTAATTTAGATATAAGTGAATTAGTCTGAAATAGAAAACAATAATTTTCAAAAACAAATATAAAATAATAAATAATAATAATTGAGTAATTAAAAAATTATTTTGTTATGTAATATAAAAGGTTGCTTTCAGCATATGAGAGAGAAACACGTGTACATGGCCAAACTACTGGCAACTTGAATCCAACATTTGATTCTCATTGAAAGATACCTAACAACAATGGTGGCCCTAAAGTTTAAGGACCGCATTCCCTTCCCTTTTTGATTTTGGTTCATATTATTAAAAAATAATTTGGTTTGTTGCTCGGATTCCTTTGTCTTCCTCAACTTTGCCCTTTTTCTTTTCATTTTTATTACTCATTGATTATTCTTTTCTTTTTCTTCATGAGAGACACTTCCACCCACTTCAATAATCATAGTTAATGTTGCTTTCTTTCTTTCTTTATTTTACCACATACCCTTTTCTTACTCTAATTTTTTTAAAAAAACTTCAGAGCATATCTGATTAAATTGCAAAAGTTTTATTTTTAAACAAATCTAATTTTCATTTCATTCTGGACAATCGAAAGACAATTGCAAATTACAAACACTAGAAAAGGAATATATCTATAGAATTGAAAGCAAAATATCAAAATTGAAAATCTTTATACAATAATCCATTTTCTAAAACCATGAGGAAGATTACACAATTTAAAATCAAATTCAAAATCAGACACATAAAGCTAAAATGGATGATTTCTTTCAAAATCAAATTGAAAATCAGAAACATACAGCTAAAATAGATAACAAAAATCACATTACATAATAAAAAAATAACGAATTGCTATTAATCTACCTGAATCCAAAATTGAAGCTAGTCACTAAACAAAATATCATTATTAAAGACCCAGATGATCAATCTCTGCCATACAAATAAAGAATTCATGAAATAAAAGCATGCGCTCAAAATTTAGAAACAAAAAGATAAAGAGCTTTAGAAACAAAAAGATAAAGAGCTTTAGAAACAAAAAGATAAGAGCTTTTGAAAAAATTTTCACATGTAATCTTCAAATGATGGGATAAAAGAACAGAGAAAAGAAATATATTACGATTTCATTTTTTTCAAAGTTAATAAACACCAACTCCACCTTCAAAATATGGTAAATTTAGTATTTTTAAATAAAATTAAAAAAATTAAGGATAATGAGATCACATAAAAAAAAGTTCTGAGGGAAAAAGGTTTACAAATGAAAGAGAAAATTTCTACATAAAGAGAAGTTTGGATAGAGAGAGACAAAAAGAGAGGGAGAAAAAGTTTGAGGATTTCATGATTTTGAAATCACAATTTTATCAATATGCATGTTTCAAATAATTATTTTGAATAAAAGGATTATGAGTTTGAACGGAACGGAGAGTGAAAGATTTAAGTATTGGATCGTTAAAAAAAAAAAGATTAAAGTGTTAATTATAATAAATTTCGGAAGCTAAAATGTAATTTTTTTAAAATTAAAATTAAAATATTTTTAAAAATATTAAAAATTTTAAATAAAAATTATTAATAAAAAGTATTTTTAATATAAATTATTAATTAAAATAGATGAATTCAAATCGGTTTATATTTTATTCCGCTAATAATAATTAAATTTGAAATAAATTCGGATAATTTAATTAATTTTTAATTAAATTTAAAATAAATTTAAATATGGTTAATATGAATTGGATTTGAATAATTAAATTTCTGTAAATATTCTATTTTTAGCATGCATCGGATTGAAACGTTGTTAATATAAATTATATTTTTCTATTTCCGCATAGAGAATAAATTATTGAAATATATAAAATTTTAAAAATTAAATTGTTATTAAAGTAAAAGAATTCTGCTGCTAATACGTTTACTTTTTTTCCTTTTAAGTTATAAAAATTAAATAGTTGATTATTGCAATAAAAGTGCGTTACTTTATAAAAAATATTTTCACCTCATTTGACAATTTTTTAAATGTTTAAATTTTTAAAAAAAATTAATCTAATGTTTACATTTAAATATAGAATATAATATTTTATAATTTTTAAATATAATATAATTTTATACATAAAATAATATTAACTCATATTTAATTATAATTAAATAATATATTTAATTTTAAATATAATAATATCGATTAAATATATAATTTATAATTTTAACAATAAATATATTTAATAATTATAAAGATTTTATAATAAAAATATTATTTTTAATTACTTTATATATATTATTTATTTTAAATTAAATAATATGTATATAATTATTATTGTTAAATAATTTTTTTTTAAATGGTATTGTTAAATAAAATTTATCAGGAAGGTTTCTAAGTAACCTAATCCTCCTCAAAAAAAAAAAAAAAAAAAAATTTCAGCCTACCCAAGCCCGTAGGAAAATTTTTTCCCTTTCTTTTTTTTTTTTGAATTGCAAACATGGCACCACTGCTCCAAAATTATTATTGGAGACCTAAGCTATATAGCAAATAAATTTCAGCATTTCACATAGTGCGTACAAAAAATTTCTTTAAACAAATGATAAATTTTTATTATTTTTAAAAAAGTGAAATATGATTAATAATTTATCTGTATAAATTTATGGATAGAATCATCCTCTAATAAATCAATTAAATTATTTAAGAATGTAAATAGGACGGAAATAGTTTATATTAAAAATGTAATTAAAATTTTAATTATTTGATTTTGTATAACAATAATAGATTTATATACTAAATCAATTATTCAACAATATCTCCTAAAGGAAAGACGCGAGAGGCAGCTAATAATTAAAAGAGAATGATGAGGGACAACTGGGTTCATAAGATTGCAGGTAGCTATTTGTGTTGAAACATAAATCTACGTAGCAGTAGCCTTGTTCAGAAGTGAGCTTGATATCCACTTATATGATGGATGAGCATACTTTCAAGAAATTCTGTTGGCTGTTGCTCAACAGAAATGGCCACCACCACCACCATCTCCTCTTCAATAATTGCAAAAACCACCATATTAATATGGCTGCACTCTACTCACAATTTTTAAATTTAGACTGTGAGGGTTGCGCCCTACACATTTGCCATGCAACCGATTATTTTATTGCATGGCTCTCAGGAAGCTACGCTACTACTCATAATGCATATCTCACTTCTTATGAATTATACTACACCAAAAATTAATAAAATTTATTAATTTATAAAATAAACTGACGATGGAGGATAACTTAGCTTATTCATTTTTAGTTTAAATATATAAATAAAAGAAGTTGACAAATTTAGGAATCAGATCCATTATAAATAAAACTTAAAGATTGTGATGTTTTGCTTCTACACAAAAGAAAAGAAAAAGGCAAGAATGTACTATTGCATACTCTAAACCATTATTCTCTACCCACAAAATAATCCTATTATTTTTTAATTTTCTCAAAATTGACCCAATAAAAAATCAATGTTAAATTCTAATCAAAATTTTAATTTAATAAACCATTTAAAATGAATTTTTGGCTTAGCAAATGCCCAATCTGATTGAACTGATCTGTAATTAAAGGGATATGTAATTCACTCATCCTTAACTGAAAAAATAAATAATTATAATATGGGCATTAGTGATATTACATTTTTCCTGAAATGATGGACAATATTATAATTTATAATAATGTTTATAATTTAAAATTGATGAATAATAATGTTTGTTGGGTATCTGTCTCTCAAATATCTCTCTCAGGTACAGAATATTCCATTCCACTTTGGGACCTAAATTTGTACATGGCAGTAATGTTCTTTCTTTAAAGAGGAACCCAGATGGGAAAAATCAAAATGTTTGCTTTTTTTCTTAACTTTTATCCTTTGGTAAAAATCAAAATCCCATACTCTCACTAACCAGACCAACTGATTTTGAAGGTTACCAAAAAATTGGGGAATTTCGAACATTATTGCCTTTTGAAAATTTGGAGAATCTGCTGCTTCTGCCTGCCAGTGTCCAGCGATGAAATGCCTCTTTCTCTTGCATGCTGATATCAGTCTTCTCTCTTTTTAATGCACTCGTGCTCGAAAAACTTTTCCAATAAAAAAATAATTTTATAAAAGCTCACTCTTATGGATAAATATTGAATACAATGTTAATCCACTATAATATTTTAAAAAATAACTAATTTATTATTTTCATCCCTTCTATAATTTTTTTAATTTTTTTTATCTTTTTATATTATAATAACATATAATTAAACTATTAAAATTTTATTTCATTTTTAAATAATTTTTTTAAATATTTAATAAAATATAATTAAAAATTAATAAAAATGTGGGTTTAGCAATTTGTGAATTGGAAGTGTATCTTGAGGCCTTTTTGATTCAAAGTTGAATATAATTTTTAATTTTTTATGTGGTCCTTAATTTAAATAGGAGTTTTATTTGCCAGAGGGACCAATTCAAAGAAAATATTTATAAATAAGGACCTGAAAATTATTGGGTAAATATTTATATTTTAAGGTTAGTTTTGAGAGATATTTATCCATTTGATTAAGTAGATTAATTAATGGATGATGAAATGCCGACTCAGAAAAGGAGATGTGACTCAGATGGTCAATACAATTACTCTTTGGAAGTGACTTTGATTCTTTCATGTAATTGCTTTCCCTTTCATAACCCTATCAGCCCTCTCACTCATAATAAACCATAAACTTGTATTAATATGATAGACAAGCAGCAATCCCTGTTACATTTAAACTAGAAAGTGAAAAAAAAAAAAAAAAAAAAATAAGAAAAGTAAAGAACAGCCTATATGCTTTTCCATCTATGGGAATTAAGTCAAACACTTCCAAACCTGTTTTTGAGCTTTGACAAAATCCTATAAGTTAAATATTTGCTAAAAGGGTCCGCAATTTTTTCTTTTTTTCAAATAAGCCAAGTCTGTAATCAGCCAATCTTGACTTATAAGCAGAGTTTTTGTATTCACACCATGTGAACTGCTCATATAAGCTTTCTTCTCCTTCTGCTAATAAATTTGGCAAAGGTGCAATCTTTTCACTCAATGGTGGACCACCAAAGTAGATCATTGAAATTCTTGATTTTATAGTGTCAGCTAAAACTCTGTGCTTCAAACTCCTAAGTCTTCCATTAGTCATCACCTGCATTATTTTTTCCAAAATTCAATAAACAGGAAATAAAAAATAAAAAATAAAAAAGTACCCATTTGTACTTTTGAACACGAAATCTTTTCTCAGTCACAAAAAAAGAAACTTTTACTAGAAAAATTAGATGGGCCAATATGGAATAATCATTTGTTTTTTACCTTGAAGGTGGATTTTATCTTATATATAATAAAATAAAAAGGAAATAAATTGCACCTGCAAGGCATCACCAACGTTGATGAAAAAGGAGGTCTGATCAGGTGGGACTGAAACCCAAGTCCCATCTCTCAGACAGATTTGCAGGCCAGTTGTGTTGTTAGATCTTAAGACAGAAATTATCTGTGGGTCTGTGTGCTCCCCAAACCCAACCAAATTTCTACCACTCAATGCTTGGAGCTCTTGGCATGGTGGATAATAGTTTACTCTGAAGCATGAGTCGCTTTTCTCATCCCTCACCAGCTTACTTAGCACATTCCTCGGCTCAATCCCCAATCCATCTGCCATCAATTCCAGTACTTCATAAGCCATGCTCTTCACTGCCAGTATGTAATCGTCCACAGCAGAGCTACACCCATTAACACAAACAAGAAAAATATTAACTAAAAGTGAAAATAACAAAAGGAGTCGTCTTGTGTTAAAATTTTACCTGAAAATTTGAGGGTTTTCCTGGGAAATGGAGAGAGTTTTATGGGAAGTGATTTGAGGATTAGTGTTGAGGAGAAGATATTCAATCCAGCCAATATCACCATTAGGGCCAATTCTCTTGTTGCCATAGCCAAAAGGGTCAGGAGGGCCAACCTTATCTTTCTCAGACTGAGGAAGGTCAAAGAAGCTAATAGCTAGAGTTTCTAATCTGCTTATGAACTCCATTCGGACTCCATGATTGACCAACTTGAAGAACCCAAACTCTTGACAAGCTTCAACTATGAGAGACTTGGCATCAGGGTCCGTCAGGTTTATCACAGGAATCCCAGAGAAGAAGCCTGAAGGCTTGCATGTTTTGATGAGAGAGTACTGGTCTAATGCTGTCTGTGACAGAGCCACCATGGCTAGCTCTGTTATTGGTTCACACTCAAAAACACCGAAACGAACACAAGAAACTGAAAAAACAAGAGAACAGAGGAAGAGAGAAGGAAGAAAAAGAAGAGGAGAGGATTTGGATTGGAGAAGTTGGCGGAGATTGATGGGGTTATAAATTGGCAAATGGGTGACGAAGCTGATGCATGAGGGAGAGAGAGAGTGAATGACAGAGGCGTTAGTAACTATAAAGTAGAGCCATCTGGCTTTTTATGTCTGCTTGCCTTTTATGCTTTGGAGGATGAGAAGAAATTGCTTAGGTTTTTCCTTTTTTTTCTTCATTTTATATTTTTCATCGTATATATTATATGCAAATTTATTATTATTATTATTATTATTATTATTATTATTTTCTAAAACCAGACCAGCCTCAAAAGTTACAGTACTAAAGAAAATTTATAATCTTATACGTAACCAACCGTTACAAGAGAAGAGATGTAAAAAAAGGATACAATTTTAAATTTAAAATATAAAACATTTTTAAAATTAAAGAGAATGTTTTCTCTTTTATTTAGAGTAAATTTATATTAATTGAATTATATATTCATATAAACATTAATTTTTTAATAATTAATTATATATTAAGAATGATGTATTTTTTAATAATTAATTCAGTATATCATATTTAAGATTTTTTTCAGGACTGCTGGCGCTGGTAATGCTATATGAGAAGAGCATAACATATTGCAATATGCAAATTGCCACGTCAACTTTTTTGTTTTATAAAAGATACCAGTATAAGTCAATTGATAAAAAAAAAATCTAATTAATGATATTAATGTAAAAAAATTTTATTTTAATTATTATATATATTATATAATAGTTAATTTATTCAGAGTAATTAATAATTTTAATTTTAAAAAAGTTTGTAATAATGTATCTAAAATATTTTTTAAATGATTATTTTTTCACGTGTTAATATTAAATTTCTTAAGGAACTAATAAAAGTACATATAACATATAAAAATTAATATTATTTTAATTTTTTAAAAGGATAAATAATATAAAATAAAAAATTTATGTAAAACGAGCATTATCATTATTATTATTAGAAGGTAGAGAGGTAATAATAAAAGTGCATAATCCCAAACTCGGCTCGTATGTAATATTTGCCTTTCCTTTTCCATCTGCTTTTAAAGAAAATAATTGTTAGCCTGCAATTTCTACAGTTCACAGCATAACAATCATGCTTCTTTATAGCTAAATGCCGGCTATGACCCACTAAGATTTTAGAATTAGAATGTCCTGAGCATATTTAACATCTTTTTTGTGTCTAATTGACAAAATTGAAACTATATCTAGTCATATTCATATGATTAATTAATCAAAATTTCATTTCAGAATCTCATTAATCTAGCATTTGGATAAGGCCTGAGATAATCCTTGGATTGGGACAATGTTTTCATTTGAGTGTACATTATCTAAATTTGTCTTAATAGAATTCAGTCAAACTAAGATAATCCTTGAAATTTTTTTTCATTATAATAAAAAATAATAATTTTAAAGATAATTGTGAATATTAATGTGAACATTAACACCCATGTTACTATCAAACCTTTGAGTGGTGAAATAAAAGGGTCTGATTTTGATTGCCATCACATTCACACACTATAATTTTCTCACCTACACCCATCACTCTATCATATATTAAAATTTTTCCTTTAGATGAATGCCCAATAAAATAAAGGATCAATGTAGAATGACAGTTTGTCAAGATGACAATGATGCATTCGAGAGACAAACATCTTTTCTTATCTAGAATGACAATCATTCTAGTATTTTTTAGTGCATGATCTTATGGAATTTTAATAAGACAGTTTTAATAATTATAATTAAATTTAAATATAATATTTAATTTGTATATGGTCAACATAACTTCAGACATAGTATCTCAACACCTCACTCCTTAAAAGCACAGAAAAGGAAGAAGAAAAAGAGAAAAAAAGAAAAAATCTAATGGGGTGAGAAGAGATTGTTCAGGTAAAGTGGAGCTTTCAGTAGATATATGGAATCTCATCTTGCTCATTTTCCATGGATTAATTATATCTTGCCGATAGTTTAGTTGCAGATTGCTTACTTTCCATCTGTCACCAAAGCTAACACTGTATGGCTGCCAGCCCCCACACACTCCACAGCTTCAAAAAAGGCATATCACAGTTCACAAATTGACTTCCTCTATCTTATTTTCCTTCATAATGGATAACTCAGAATATATGTTAGTCTTCATTGACCAACTCCTAACTCTATCATCAAATACCTAAATTTTATGTTGGAGAATCCTATCTAATTCCCTTTTCAACTAATATATTTATATTTAAAAATATTAAGATATTAAATTGAAATAAGAATATGAAATAAATAACAAGTTTTAAGTTTCTTTTTCTTTTAATAATTAGAATGGAAAGATGCTCTAAGTTGAAGTAGAGGCGCACAAATGAGCAGGATTGATGTAAGATTATAAGGAAAAATGATGGCAGTGTTGTGTCAAGAAAAGTTGGTGTAAAACTGACTGCCACTGAAGTAGACCTCTCTCGCAAGTCACACACACTCAGACTTCTTTGTCAGCTTCAATAGGAGTGATGCAGCAACAGTTCATGGTCTGTTCACTTGTGATGTTACCCAAGGATATTACAAGAATGTCGTATTTCAAATAAATATGGAAATTTTAAATCCATAATTAAACTTTTAAATAAAGTCTAAAATTAAATAAATTATAGGATTTTACCTAAGGTAAAGAGATCATATCATCCTGTCTCACTTAATTAGGAGTTAAAAATTACTTATTAATAAAATCATGATTGATATTCAAGCAGTGAGAGTAATACAATTTTTTTTTTTTAGTTTTTCTTTTTAAGTTTATTCTCTTTTCTTTTCATAAAAAAATTTTAACTTTGAGGAAACATATCAAAAAATAAAAATAAAAAGAAAATAAAAATAGAAAATCTTGATATAAATATTGGCTATTAGTAAAAATTTTTGTATCGAGATTAATGGGATGATTTATGAAATGTTTGACCTGAATTGAAATTGTTTTAATGTTAAAAGAAATTTGAAAGGTTAAGGTTGAAATTTATAGAAGTGTGATATTACTGTTCACAGATGGAATTAAGTCCATATTTCAGAAAAAATTCTGCCGAATTTTTGATAAAAAAAAATTATAAATTACATTATATAAATGAAAGTAAAAATAAGAGAACAGTTATAAAATATGATGTCTCCTGCTCGGTTAATTAAATGACCGGATAGGGAGTATTACAGAAAATGATTGAATTTTATATATATAAAAATTTATAATTTAATTATTAATAATAAATTACTGTTTATTTTGATTGCTAGAAAATAATATAACAATTTATTTATTTAAAGTTATGAATTTAATTGATTAAATTCATTTGAAAAATGACTTTAGTATTAATGAATTAAGTTTAAGTAGTACAAACTAAGTACAACACAATTTTTATTATTAAAAAATTAATATAAATATAAAAATTAAAAACTTCTATTAGAAGTTGAGCGAGTAAGAATAAGCTTTTTAATAATAATTTGTCAATTTTCATTTTAGACTGTAAAAAACTTATATGCAATGTTGTCCTTTTAGAAAACTTGCTATTTATGTGGTTAACGGAAAAGTTTACATCGTTAGGTATCAACGGATGAACATGCCAAACTGTTATCTCAAAAACCATTATTAATCACATTATTTATAATATTTTGACTTTCAATAGTTACATTACATAGAAAAATAGGATGTCCATAACGTGTATATGTGAAATGAACCAAATTTTCATTAAATTAATTTAAATTTATTAAAAATAAAATAATTTAATTGAATTTTATTATTTTATATTTTTTTTATTAATAGAAGTAAATAAAATTTTATTAATATAATAGAAATTTTTTTTTTCTTTTAAGAGTTTCAGTTGAAACGGGGTGAATAAGAAACGTCGTAAAAGAGATCTTAGAGAGAGTGCATGTCGTTGGCTGGGTGCATGTCGTTGGCTGGATGCATGTCGTTGTGACACCTAAGGATCCAGCGTGTATCCGTGTAGGTGTTGTTCTGAGAACACTTGTCAAAATCCTAAGTTGGTAGTCGGTGGTTTTCCACTCCAACGAATCTGGCCTTAGAAACGTGGAATGATAGGATGCGCCAGAATTGAGAGGTGACGTGGATGTTCCTCACTCGCAGATTTTATATGTGGAGTCCCATTGTATCCACGTTTGCCGATGGTATAGTGGGTGAAAATTATTATTTGCCCTAGTTAGTCTCTATTTTTAGAAATTATATTAAAGTATTTTTAATATTTTAAAAAAAATATTAATTTATTTATTTATTAATTTTAATAATTAAATATTATAAATTTTTAATATAAATAATTAATTAGTAATTTTTTATAAAATTAACGATGAATTAATGAATTTTTTAAATATTAAAATTAATTGAATAATTAATTAATAAAATTTTTAAAATTTTAAAATTTTTTTAATATAAACTATAAAATAAAAAAAATCAATTAATAAATTTTAATAGAAAAATTAAATAATAGATTTTCTTTATAGTTGTTGCCCGGCCACCCAGTGACCGCTCCTCCTGAGTTGTTCTCTTCCTAAGGATTTTAGGTCAGGATCACACAAGGGTCAATCATGATACACACCGAGCTCGCTGAAATTTTCCGATGCCATCGTTTAGGAAAATCAACTGTAATTATAATAAAATCTACATAAAATTTATTATAATTAATAGTTATATTTATTAATTATAATAAAATTTACATAAAGCTTATTATATACTAAAATTATTATGTGTACAATAAAACTTTTATCCAAAGCCACGGCTAAGCTCATTATCTCGGAAAGAATTTCTCACTTTACCTGAGCAACACACACCCCTCCTCATTAGTAAAGAACGAAGGAATTTAAAATATTTATTTTTATAATTTATACATAATTTTTTTTACACGTGTAAAATAATTATTTATACATAAAAAAAAAGAAAGAAGACAGGATTAACATGATACAATTATCTAAAAATTTTCAAATAAAAAAATAATTCTTTAAATTTTCTACACCTAATTAATTTAATAATGCAAATATTTGTGAGAATACAGTTATATTTTATCAAAATTCTATTAGACATATAATTTACATCACAGATTATTTGGATAAAATTCCAAATCACTCGAATAACTTCTTAATACCATTGAGGAGTGGCTGGCCTGGTCTATGAGACTGATGCATGGGTAATAGAAGTTTATTTTATTTTCATGTGAAGTGCATGTGAAAAAGTTGTTGGGAAACACGAGTACAAGTTTCTGAAAATTGGAGTTACGCGTGAAAGTCCTCCAAAACAGATGACTCGTATGTACACAAGTATCAATCAGATTGAAAAATCCGTCTCAATCGTATCGTGGAAGCCGAGACAAAAATATCTTGGGCAGGCCTCGTGTTCTTTGTAATACCTCTCTTATATTAATTTTTAAATTTTTCCACGATGTCATCTGGAGCTCTGATCCATGTACCATTGCCACTTTCATAGTTTATCACTTCAAATTCTCTTCATCCTTATCAGACAAATTCCACATAAATAACTAAGTTTTAATTTTAAAATATTAGAGTAGAAGATATATAGAAATCTCTTTTACATAAAATTTAATTTAAAAGAATTGCAAAAAAAATAAATTACTAATATTACTGTATATAGAATTATTTCAGGCCTATTTACAAATCGGCCCGTAGTTGGGATTTAGTATTATCAACCCAAGGCATTCGATCTCGAGGCCACAATGCTCATCATGTGTTTGTTGGGTTGTTTAACAATTGGGCTCGGTTTCTAAATTAATGATAAAAATTTCATTGTAAAGTTTGGAATTGAAATATTTGCATAATTACATTAATTCTAAAAGCTTGTAGGGTCAAATTCTCCTTCAACAGTTTCCACATACTCTTCCCACCATTTCCTGGCTTCCTCCTTCTCACCCAACATTGTATATATGATTGCCTGCATAAATCATGATTATTAATCACTACAGAGAAATTATACAGTGCATGTGGTGAACATACATCTTAATTAATAATTAAGGTAAACATGGATTATGAACAACCTTGTAAAGAGGAAACCGACCATCTGAAGGGATACGTTGGTCATCCTTGAGACAGTTACACTCTAAGGCTTCCATGTATTTTCCCTGCATAATTAACTACATTGATTAATAACTAAAATCAATTCTTCTCCCCATATCTTCAACTGAAATTAGACCAAAATCGATTAGGTAATGGTTTTATGATGAGTAGGTACCTGACAAATGAGAATTTCTACTAATGCCATATCCACATTGTATGCAGGCTCAGGATCGTATTTATAGTTATTATATGCATTTCTCAGAAAGAACACAGCATCTTCTGGTTTCCCATATTTCATTAGCCGTATTGCCTCCATCTGAAAACATGTGAAGGCATTAACTTCAACTTCAATTTTTTGCACAAAAATCGCTTAAATCATCGATGAGTTTAGTAGTTGAGTGATTCTGCAATGGTAAAACAATGAACAGAGAACGCATAGTTAAGAGCATGCAAGAAGAGAACCTTAATACCATTAACCTCTTCAGCTGAAGGTCTCAAAGGAAGCCTGGAAAGAGTTCCAGGGGGATCTAATTTTGAAGACAGGTAAACATTCACGTCCAATAGCGATTTTAGTGCAGACCTTCCACCTAATGGATAAGCTACTACTACTTGCGGAGCTTTCTGATACAATTCTCTAGGCCCTGCAACTGCTTTAGGGTTCATTTTAAAGCAAGCACCGATGATACCCAGTACACAAGACAATGCTACTGATGCACCCACGGCGGTTCGTCTAATTTTGTTTTCATACCTGTTGTTTCTTGATGGTCTGGACGACCCGTCGTCTAGAGCACGAATCACAGGGTAGAAATCGTGCCTGATCGGTGGCCGGCATGCATTGACACTGGTAAGTGAATAAGCACAAGTCTGCTTTAGACTGAAATGAAGCTTAGTCCCCCGTTTACTGCTCAGAGAAGAAGGGATGCGTGCAAGCCTAGGAACTGGGGGTCCATTACCAAGAAACAGCATAGATTCCATGGTGGGTTTTTGTCTTGAGGAATTAGAATTCCCCCAATTATCGGTTGAAACTTAAATGGTTATATTTGATGAGAATTTAGAAATTAAGAGAGAGAGCCTTTCAAGTTGTGCAAGCAACGCATCTTTTTTGTTGCTTTCGACAGAAGCAACATTATTTAACTGGGCAAGGCATCAGAGTACCGTCAAGTATCATGTATAAGAAGTAGCAACTTGCATGTACTTTTTTCTTGAAACATAAGAATTCTCAAAGAAAATCTTGGAAAAGTTTTGTTTCTTAAAATCTTGGAGAGGATTAAATTGTGCCCCAGGTCATACAATGCTTCTTGTAAAAGCAATGTGATGTTTCTTTACTCCTTAAGCAAGATAGAAATCAAAATATACTTCATCTGGTGATCTTAACTGAGCTTCTGTTGCAGTTCTTCTCTCATGAATTTGGAAGAAATTTCATTATTATTATGTATTCGTTTCCTTAGGAAAGAGTCAATATTTCGTAGAGAAATTGTAAAAGCAATAGATTGATTAGGTATGCTTAATTTTACTCGTAAGCTGATGGGAAAATTCGATTTTCGCTTGGAGAATTTCTTGAATTCTTTTACTGGAAAGAGTAGACATGGTGCAGTAGCTGTAATATTAGCAGCTCCAATTGTGATCATTGCCGGAACATACATGGTATTTCGTCGTGCAAAACATGCTTGTAAACGCAAAAACGACGGCGTCTTTGCAAGGTCTATGTCCATAGGAGCTCTCCATGGAGGCATACTGTCCTTGGAAAGGCTAACTTATTATCATCAAGCTCGAGCAGACGCAGCATCACTTAACACAGCAGAATCTGAATTAAAAGTTCTACTCGCAGAGGAACAGCCTGATTTCAAAAAGCTCCAGGTTACACAAATCTTTTTGCATTTATTGTTTCTTGAATTCTTCTTGCTGGTTCTGCCTTTGACATTTGGCTTCTTATATTTGCTTTCTCAATTTGCATGGAAGAGCATTGTTGCAAAGCTGGAAATGAGTGGAAAGGAAGCATTTGCAGTGGAAATACTCGAAAGAGCAGTGGATAAGGCCAGAAAGGATAAAAAACCCCATGAAGCTTATGAAATTGAAATGTTGCTTGTTGAAATGCTCATTTACAAGGTTCTTTTTTTAACCCACTAGCCGATTTATTTATTTCATCAATATATTTTCTCATGATTTCAGTAATTTTTCCATTCTCTCTGTATTTTTCTCGCAATTTTCTTGATGATGCATCTCTAGGGAGATTACAAGAAGGCCTTAACCTGTGCATGCCTCAGTGACGAAGCAATTACTGATGCAAGACGACCTCTATTTAAGGCGAGGATTTGTCTTTTACTTGGTTTTTTTTTTTTTTTTTTTGAAATTATATATATTTACTTAGCTAACACAATTAAATCTTGCAGGCGATCATTCATATCATGTTAGAGCATCCAAAAGAAGAAGCCACAAAATGTTGGGAAGAATTCACAGAAGTTCGAACACTATTCCAGTATCCACCAAGTTCCCAAGAAGATGGCCAATCTCAGCAAGGCAGCACCAGTTTCAATGAATTTGAAATTTTTGTTAAGGTTCTCAAACAAAATATCGCCAAGGCTCACACTAAGAGATAACTAAGTAGAAAGACAGTGTAATCCATAACTACAACCTAAGGCTTGCGTGCCTCTTAATATTCTCGCTTTCCCCATTAGGGTTTGTGAACTTCATTGTTGGCTTAAGAACTTGGGAAATTAATTATACAATACTCGAAGTGTACAATGTTATAAGAGCAAGGTGGTGTCCAATCAATAAATAATATAACATATCTGTAAATGTGAGAAAGTGATTGATATGTTATAATTCTATTAGTATTAGTTTAGAATATCAAATTATATATGTGATTAGAGGTGAGCAGTTGACACGGAGCAACTAGTCTTGGATTTTATGGCAGACTTGGACCGGGGCTAATTTTTACATTTTAATTATTTTTTTTTTGATATTTTGGGTATTTTCATATTTTTGCATATTAGGATTTTAGACTTCTATTAGGATTAGTATTATTTTTGCATATTAGGATTTCTATTGTAAATAGCCTCCCTTGGCTATTAGGATTTTAGACTCCTATTAGGATTATGATTATTTTTGCATATTAGGATTTTATTTTTATTGTAAATAGCCTCCATTGACTATTAAGATTTTAGACTCCTATTAGGATTTGGATTATTTTTGCATATTAGGATTTTATTTCTATTATAAATAGCCTCCATTGGCTATTAGGAACTCACTTTCCAATTTTTAAGAAATTTCAATAAGACTTTTCGTCTTTTAACCTATCTTTTCTTTTATTTCGTCTTAACCAAACGATATTGGTTAAAACTCCTGACGGAGTCTAAATAGTCCTGTATCAGATTGGTATCAGAGCGAAGTTCGACCATGGCAGATAACCAAGAGGTGCGACTTGCTGCGATTGAGGCATCTTTGGCAGAATTGAGGGAGATGATCGGACAACTGACCCTGCAGCAGGGAATCCACCAACCCACCGCCGCCACACACCCCCAACCAGTCGCCAATCCTAAGGTCACCTATGTGGTGAAGAAAATCTTATGTTCAACAAAACAGGAGGATGAGACGCAAAGGAGGAAGATTTTCCAGGCAAAGTGCTGAGTAGGAGAGGCAATTTGCAGGCTAATTATAGATAGCTGCTGTAACGACCCGGAAACCGGACCGCTACCGGCGCTAGGATTCAGGTCGGCTTAAGGCCGCCATAACCCGTAGCAAGCCAAACATACATCCTGCGAACCTGTTTAATCCCATACATGATCAACAACATACATAAAAATTAAAACGTTTCTTTCCAAGCCTAACCTGTGCATACATAACATATCATAAACCCCTCGTTGGAGTCCTCATCAAATACTCCAATGGGTAACATAACATATGATAGGCTTAGATAACATAAACATCATAAAAACATTTTTGGATCATATACACAAGGGATTAAAACAAACTCCAGTCAAGCACATTCTAAACTTTCATTACATTACATAACATACTTTTACATTACAAATAAACCATGTCCACCACTAGGCTATTACATAAACTTCTCTTACTCTTCTTGACTTCTCTATCTACTCAGCACCTGCAAGACTGGGGTTAGGGGAGAGGGGGTGAGCTAAAAAGCCCAGTGAGCAGAAAGTAAAAACATTTGATTTAATTCCTCCATTTTTAGGTTTATTATTGTTTATTTTATTATTCTTTTTCTTATTATCATTATTATTATTATTATTATTATTATTATTATTATTATTATTATTATTTCATTGTTTTATTTAACTTTTTCTTTTTCTTTTCATGCTTTCATGAAATGCAACACATCACAGCTAATCACATAAAGGATGGTATTGTCACCATTAGTCCTCAACATCTCCAAATGCCAGGGGCGTAGAATGGGCCTCACTGGTCTTTTTCTTACATAACATAGCATTCTAAAGTGCCAGGGGCGTAGAATGGGCCTCGCTGGTCTTTCTCTTACATAGTGCCAGGGGCGTAGAATGGGCCTCGCTGGTCTTCCGTAACATATCATCATAACATAACATCAGAGGACTATGGATCACCCAACAACCATCCACATCAACATCAATTTATGCAATGCAATGCAGCATATTCGTGAATTCTAATGCAAACATCCTGAAATATTGCATGGCATAATGATGCATGGGCAATGCTTTATGATTCATTCATTTATTCATTTACTTTACTTTAAAACTTAAGGAGTTGTTCCACTCACCTGGTGACTGAAGCTTTAACAACGAACTCTGAACGACTATCTCACAACCGGGGGTCTCGGTTCCTCGGGTCTGAACCTACACAGGTGGACTCAAATGAGGCACCAAACAACAAGAACATAACTCTAAACATACCCCCAAAAACCTCCTAAAAACACCTCAAAACAACCCTAGAAAACATGCAAGAAAAGGCTGGGAAGGGCACTTTCGGCGGCACCTTCGGCGGCCGAAAGTCCCTCCAGAGCCGAAAGTCAGGCAGGTTCGGCGGCACCTTCGGCGGCCGAAACTCCCAGACAGAGACGAAACTCATGCATGTTCGGCGGCACCTTCGGCGGCCGAAAGTCTCGGACAGAGCCGAAACTCCCACTTTCGGGGGCAGGCTTCGGCAGCCTAAAGCTGCCTCCCAAGCTGGTTCGGCGGCCGAAAGTGCCTTCGGCTGCCGAACCTGGTTTTTGCCAAAGGGCAGAAACTTGGTTCTTCATGCCCATTTCAACCCCCTACACAACCAATCATGCATAACCCTATTCTACAACATGCATACTCAAGCATACAAGCTCCTAGGGGCCTCAAACTAATTTAAACCCCAACTATAACACACAAGCAAGCCACATTGTTCACAAATCACATAAAACCTAACATTTGCATAAAAACTCATACAACCCTATACATGCCATTCTACCCTATAAAACAACTTAAAACTTACTTAAAATACATAAGGAGCTTAAGATCGGCTCTTACCTCTTGAAGATCGAGAGGGAGACGACCTAAACTTGGAGATCCACGAAAATGAGCTTCTGAGTTCCCAAAGCTCCAAAACTTGTTTCAAAAGTTCAAAACCTTCAATGCAAGCTTAAAACTCAAGAAAAATGGTGGGGATTTGAAGGAAAAGCACTAGATTGGGAAGAGGGAGGTCGGAAGCTAGCTGTGGCCGAAAATGGGAGAAAGCTCGCCCATTTCGGCTAAGTGACCCTTTTATAGTGGCTGGCCAGACCACGTTCGGGGGCCGAACTTGCCTCCGCATACATGCCATGTTCGGCGGCCGAACTTGAATTTCGGCGGCCGAACCTGACTTTCGGCGGCCGAACCTGGGCTTCCCTTACTCATGCTTTCGGGGGCCTAACGTGCCTCCAAAACGCATGCATGTTCGGCGGCCGAACTTGACTTTCGGCGGCCGAACCTGGGTTTTCCTCCAAAGACTTTTCATGCAAAAACTCATTAAATTTTTTATACTTAAAACCATGAAATACCTTAAAACATTTTATGAAAACATATTTCCACCCTACTAGAGGCTTCCGACATCCGAGATTCCACCGGACGGTAGGAATTCCGATACCGGAGTCTAGCCGGGTATTACATTCTCCCCCCCTTAAGAACATTCGTCCCCGAATGTTCACCAAACAACACATAACATACATACTAAGCACATAAAACACTTCACACTTACCTTAAAAGAGATGAGGATATTGCTGGAGCATGGACTCCCGTGTCTCCCACGTGCACTCTTCCAAGTTGTGGTGGTTCCATAGGACTTTCACCATCGGGATTTCCTTGTTTCTTAACTTTCTGATCTGGGTGTCTATGATCCGTACTGGCTATTCAACATAGGTGAGATCCTCTTGGACCTCCACATCAGGCTCACTAAGAACCTTGCTCGGATCTGACACAAACTTCCTCAACATCGAAACATGGAAAACCGGATGGATTCTTGCCATTGAAGCAGGTAAATCCAGCTTGTACGACACATTCCCAATCTTTTGCAAGATTTCAAAGGGTCCGATGTATTGTGGGGCTAGTTTACCTTTCTTCCCGAAGCGAACCACTCCCTTCATTGGAGACACCTTGAGCAATACCAGATCCCCCTCCTGAAACTCTAACTGTCTCCTGCGGACGTCTGCATAACTCTTCTGTCTGCTTGTAGCAGTCTTGATTCTCTCTCTGATTATGGGTACCACCCTGCTGGTAATTTCTACTAGCTCAGGCCCTGCCAAGGCCTTCTCTCCAACTTCCTCCCAGCAAACAGGTGATCTGCACTTCCTTCCGTACAAAGCTTCATATGGAGCCATCCCGATGCTAGCATGATGGCTGTTGTTGTAGGCAAACTCCACCAAAGGTAGATGCTGCCTCCAAGAACCGCCAAAGTCCAGCACACACATCCTGAGCATATCCTCTATAGTCTGGATGGTCCTTTCTGACTGTCCATCAGTCTGGGGGTGGAAGGCAGTACTGAAATCCAACCTAGTACCCATGGCATTCTGCAGACTCCGCCAAAACCTGGAGGTGAACTGGGGCCCTCTATCTGACACTATCGAAACAGGAACCCCATGCAGCCTGACGATCTCATCCACATATACCTGCGCCAACTTATCCACAGAGTAGCCACTCCTGACAGGAATGAAGTGAGCAGATTTGGTGAGTCTGTCCACAATCACCCATATGGAGTCTAATCTGTTGGACGTCGCCGGTAACCCTACTACGAAGTCCATAGCTATATTTTCCCATTTCCATTCTGGAATCGGTAGCGGGTTAAGCATTCCAGCAGGTTTCTGATGTTCCAGCTTCACCCTCTGACATATTTCGCAGGCTGACACGAACTGTGCCACTTCTTTCTTCATTGCCGGCCACCAATAAACTTTCTTCAAATCTTGATACATCTTGGTGGCTCCGGGGTGAATGCTGTATCTTGCATTATGAGCCTCTCTCATAATGTCTCCTTTTAGCCCTATGTCATCTGGTACACATAATCGACTCCCATAGCGGAGGATCCCCTTACTGTCGAATCTGAACTCACTATCATTGCCTGACTGAACAGTCCTGGCAATCTTCACTAACTCGGGGTCCTCATGCTGTTTCTGAGCGACTTGCTCAAGGAACACGGGTGTCACTTTCATCTGAGCCAACAAGGCACCTGTACCCGACAACTCTAACTGTAGCCCTTCTTCGATGAGCTTGTAGAACTCCTTTACTACTGGTCTTCGTTCTGCTGTGATGTGGGATAGACTGCCGAGTGATTTCCGGCTTAAGGCATCAGCTACAACATTAGCCTTACCCGGATGATACTGAATTTTGCAATCGTAGTCACTGAGCAGTTCTACCCATCTTCTCTGTCTCAAATTCAAATCTCTTTGACTCAGGATGTGCTGCAGGCTCTTATGATCTGTGAAGATCTCACATTTTACCCCATAAAGGTAATGCCTCCACATCTTGAGTGCAAAGATTACTGCTGCCATCTCAAGGTCATGTGTGGGGTAATTCAACTCATGCTTCTTCAGCTGCCTAGAAGCATAAGCAATCACCCTCTCATTCTGCATCAGTACACAACCCAGTCCCACACGGGACGCATCACAAAAGACTGTAAAGTCCTCATCACTAGATGGCAGAGCTAAAACTGGTGCTGAAGTCAACCTCTTCTTAAGCTCTTCAAAACTCTCTTCGCACTGGTCGGTCCATAGAAACTTCTGATTCTTCCTGGTTAACCTGGTCAGAGGAGCTGCTATCTTTGAGAAGTCCTGAACGAACCTCCTGTAGTAACCAGCCAAACCCAAGAAACTTCTAATCTCTGTCACTGAAGTGGGTCTAGGCCAATTAGCCACAGTTTCTGTCTTCTTGGGGTCCACCTCAATACCATTCTCTGACACTACATGCCCCAAGAACGAAATGCTCCTCAGCCAGAACTCACATTTAGAGAACTTGGCATACAAGCCATGTTCCCTCAAAGTCTGCAAGACCAACCGCAGATGATGGGCATGCTCTTCTGCATTCCTGGAATACACTAAGATATCATCTATGAAGACAATAACGAAGTGATCCAGGTATTGGCTAAATACTCTGTTCATGAGATCCATGAATGCTGCAGGGGCGTTTGTTAACCCGAACGGCATCACTAGGAACTCAAAATGCCCATATCTGGTCCTGAATGCTGTCTTCGGCACGTCTTCATCTCTGATCCTCAGCTGATGATACCCAGATCTCAGATCTATCTTGGAGAAACAACCTGCTCCTGCTAGCTGGTCGAATAGATCATCGATCCTAGGCAATGGGTACTTGTTCTTGGTAGTGACCTTGTTCAACTGTCTATAGTCGATACAAAGTCTGAGGGATCCATCCTTCTTTTTCACGAACAACACTGGAGCACCCCAAGGTGAGGTACTCGGTCGGATGAAACCCTTATCTACCAGCTCTTGTAACTGTTCCTTAAGCTCTTTCAGCTCTGCTGGCGCCATCCTGTAGGGAGGGATAGAGATCGGTCTGGTTCCTGGCATCAATTCTATCTCGAACTCTATCTCCCTAGGAGGCGGTAAACCTGGCAGCTCGTCTGGGAAAACATCTAAGAACTCTCTAACCACAGGCACTGAGGCGGGCTCTCTGACATCTCTGTCTAGCTCTCTCACATGAGCTAGATAACCCTGACAACCCCTCCTGAGCAGCCTACGAGCCTGTAGGGCTGATATCAAACCTCTAGGTGTACTCCCCCTGTCTCCTCTAAAGACAACCTCTGACCCATCCTGACATCTGAACTTAACTACCTTGTCTCTGCAATCCAAGGTAGCACCATGGGTAGATAGCCAATCCATCCCTAGAATGACGTCAAAATCTGTCAAGTCTAGAACCACTAGGTCGGCGGATAGGCATCTTCCCTCTATGAAAACTGGACTGTACTGGCAGACTGACTCTGCCACTGACGGGTCACACTTGGGTCCACTGACCCATAGGGGACACTCTAACCCAGAGACCATCAAACCCAACCTCTCGACCGCTCTCGGAGAAACAAAAGAATGGGATGCACCCGGGTCCATTAAGGCATAAGCATCTGAACAACCAATGATGATATTACCTGACACCACGGTGTTGGATGCGTTTGCCTCCTGCTGCGTCATTGTGAAGATCCGTGCTGGAGCTGACGGACCTTCCCCTCTGTAAACTGATGAAGAAGAGGCTGACCCTCTCCCTCGGCCTCTGCCACTAGCCTGTGTTGCGGCTGAAGCTGCTGGCTGTGCTACGCTACCCGAAGTTGTCTGCTGGGGCTGTGCCGTAGGAACTGCTCTCGGACATTCCCAAGACATGTGTCCCTCTTGCCCACACCTGTAGCAGGCTGTCGTCCCAAACCGGCATACTCCCCTGTGTAGCTTACCACACCTTGCACACACTGCATTATCAGTGCCAGAGCTTGAGCCACTTCCTAATCCCAGACCTGACTTAATTCTATTCCAGAACTTATTCTTCTTTGGTTTCTTAGTGGTACTGCCCCACTTCTTACTAGCTGAACTCAAGGATGAAGGGTCTATCCTTCCCCCGCCTGGGGTCTTAAAACCAGAAGGTTGTGCCACTGACTGCTTGACTTTTCCCTCTATTACGGCACTAGCCTCCATTCTCCTGGCCATGTCTATAATGGCATGGAAACTTTCTCTATCAGCTGACTGAATCAAAGAGGAATACCTAGAATTGAGCCTCATGATATACCTCCTCGACTTCTCCGGATCTGTGTCCAGATGTTGCCCAGCAAACGGCAACAACTCTAAGAATCTATCGGTGTACTCATCGACACCCATTTCATCTGTCTGCTTCAGCTGTTCAAACTCAATCATCTTCAGCTCCCTGGAACTGTCAGGGAAAGCCCATCCTGCGAACTCATTCGCAAACTCCTCCCATGAAAGACTGTCCACCCTCGGTTTCACATAGCCCTTGAACCACTCACGGGCCTTTTTGCATTTCAGGGTGAAACCAGCCATCTGAATGGCTCTGCTATCATCCGCACCTATCTCATCTGTAATTGTTTTGACCTTCTCCAGGTACACAAACGGATCATCACCGGTATCAAACTGGGGAGCACCCAACTTCATATAGTCGGTCATCTTGGCCTTGCTCCCTCCAGATGAGGTAGGTTGAGGTCTTTGGGTTTCTGTAACTGCGGTTTCTGCTGGTGGTGGAGGTGCGGCATCCCCTGGGATAGGGTTTGCTGTGCCTGGATGGAAGGATGGAGGTGGGTACATAGGGTACTGTGGATACTGTGGGTAGAAAGGTGGGTATGGCATGTGAGAAGGGTAAGGATTAAAACTGGGGTAATCCGATGTACCTCCCATCGAATACCCGTGGTATGGTGAAAAAGGTGGGTACTGGGGTGGTGGAACAAACCCCGAGGCCTGAGTGCCTCCCTGAGACTCACCCATGCCCTCTTCTGGCATGCTTACACCAAGGCTACCGTCCCTCCTCTGCTCCACATCCATCTCTTCTTCTCCATCAACTAACATTCTTTCTTGAACTGTACCCCTTACTGATCTGCTTCTACCCAGATCCAAAGACCTTCTAGGGTCCCTCACTGCTCTGTCCCTGTTGGACCTGGTTGACATTGCCCTTGGCAATGCTGGAGGACGGGCGCTCGTGCCCTCATCCTCCGGTGGTACTCTAGTCAATCTAGCTGATCGACGAGTTCCTCGCATTCTGTTTACTGAAAAACAGCACAGATAACAAAACATTAGCATCAAATGGTTCATGTGGAAACACATGAACCCACATCATATACACATCATATTCATAGCATATCTCATGGCATACATACTTTCATTCTAGACAGGACTCTACATCCTATCCTAGTGGACATGATTTCCTATTGTGCTTGACCTTTCTATCACATCTATGAGCCCGACACTCTAGGTCCGACCATATGAACCTAGGGCTCTGATACCACTCTGTAACGACCCGGAAACCGGACCGCTACCGGCGCTAGGATTCAGGTCGGCTTAAGGCCGCCAGAACCCGTAGCAAGCCAAACATACATCCTGCGAACCTGTTTAATCCCATACATGATCAACAACATACATAAAAATTAAAACTTTTCTTTCCAAGCCTAACCTGTGCATACATAACATATCATAAACCCCTCGTTGGAGTCCTCATCAAATACTCCAATGGGTAACATAACATATGATAGGCTTAGATAACATAAACATCATAAAAACATTTTTGGATCATATACACAAGGGATTAAAACAAACTCCAGTCAAGCACATTCTAAACTTTCATTACATTACATAACATACTTTTACATTACAAATAAACCATGTCCACCACTAGGCTATTACATAAACTTCTCTTACTCTTCTTGACTTCTCTATCTACTCAGCACCTGCAAGACTGGGGTTAGGGAAGAGGGGGTGAGCTAAAAAGCCCAGTGAGCAGAAAGTAAAAACATTTGATTTAATTCCTCCATTTTTAGGTTTATTATTGTTTATTTTATTATTCTTTTTCTTATTATCATCATTATTATTATTATTATTATTATTATTATTATTATTATTTCATTGTTTTATTTAACTTTTTCTTTTTCTTTTCATGCTTTCATGAAATGCAACACATCACAGCTAATCACATAAAGGATGGTATTGTCACCATTAGTCCTCAACATCTCCAAATGCCAGGGGCGTAGAATGGGCCTCACTGGTCTTTCTCTTACATAACATAGCATTCTAAAGTGCCAGGGGCGTAGAATGGGCCTCGCTGGTCTTTCTCTTACATAGTGCCAGGGGCGTAGAATGGGCCTCGCTGGTCTTCCGTAACATATCATCATAACATAACATCAGAGGACTATGGATCACCCAACAACCATCCACATCAACATCAATTTATGCAATGCAGCATATTCGTGAATTCTAATGCAAACATCCTGAAATATTGCATGGCATAATGATGCATGGGCAATGCTTTATGATTCATTCATTTATTCATTTACTTTACTTTAAAACTTAAGGAGTTGTTCCACTCACCTGGTGACTGAAGCTTTAACAACGAACTCTGAACGACTATCTCACAACCGGGGGTCTCGGTTCCTCGGGTCCGAACCTACACAGGTGGACTCAAATGAGGCACCAAACAACAAGAACATAACTCTAAACATACCCCCAAAAACCTCCTAAAAACACCTCAAAACAACCCTAGAAAACATGCAAGAAAAGGCTGGGAAGGGCACTTTCGGCGGCACCTTCGGCGGCCGAAAGTCCCTCCAGAGCCGAAAGTCAGGCAGGTTCGGCGGCACCTTCGGCGGCCGAAACTCCCAGACAGAGACGAAACTCATGCATGTTCGGCGGCACCTTCGGCGGCCGAAAGTCTCGGACAGAGCCGAAACTCCCACTTTCGGGGGCAGGCTTCGGCAGCCTAAAGCTGCCTCCCAAGCTGGTTCGGCGGCCGAAAGTGCCTTCGGCTGCCGAACCTGGTTTCTGCCAAAGGGCAGAAACTTGGTTCTTCATGCCCATTTCAACCCCCTACACAACCAATCATGCATAACCCTATTCTACAACATGCATACTCAAGCATACAAGCTCCTAGGGGCCTCAAACTAATTTAAACCCCAACTACAACACACAAGCAAGCCACATTGTTCACAAATCACATAAAACCTAACATTTGCTTAAAAACTCATACAACCCTATACATGCCATTCTACCCCATAAAACAACTTAAAACTTACTTAAAACACATAAGGAGCTTAAGATCGGCTCTTACCTCTTGAAGATCGAGAGGGAGACGACCTAAACTTGGAGATCCACGAAAATGAGCTTCTGAGTTCCCAAAGCTCCAAAACTTGTTTCAAAAGTTCAAAACCTTCAATGCAAGCTTAAAACTCAAGAAAAATGGTGGGGATTTGAAGGAAAAGCACTAGATTGGGAAGAGGGAGGTCGGAAGCTAGCTGTGGCCGAAAATGGGAGAAAGCTCGCCCATTTCGGCTAAGTGACCCTTTTATAGTGGCTGGCCAGACCACGTTCGGGGGCCGAACTTGCCTCCGCATACATGCCATGTTCGGCGGCCGAACTTGACTTTCGGCGGCCGAACCTGGGCTTCCCTTACTCATGCTTTCGGGGGCCTAACGTGCCTCCAAAACGCATGCATGTTCGGCGGCCGAACTTGACTTTCGGCGGCCGAACCTGGGTTTTCCTCCAAAGACTTTTCATGCAAAAACTCATTAAATTTTTTATACTTAAAACCATGAAATACCTTAAAACATTTTATGAAAACATATTTCCACCCTACTAGAGGCTTCCGACATCCGAGATTCCACCGGACGGTAGGAATTCCGATACCGGAGTCTAGCCGGGTATTACAGCTGCAGTTGTGAGAATCTGATAGCTAAGCAATTGGTGGAGAAATTGCAGTTGTCTATACAGCCGCATCCTTCACCATACAAAGTCGGATGGATTAAGGAAGGTCCGACAATTGAGGTCAACAGAATATGCAGCGTGCCTATCTCGATCGGTAAATCTTATACTGAACTTGTTAATTGTGATGTTGTGGATATGGATTGCTGTGGAATTTTGCTAGGTCGCCCTTGGCAGTTCGATGTTGATGCTTTGTATAAAGGGAAGGAGAACTCATACATGTTCACGTGGAATCAAAAGAAGATTACTATCTTGCCTTCCGATTCTGCGAAACATTCTAAAGTGGAAGAGAAGAATGTTGTTGCTATTTCTACGGGAGTGCAGAAGCTATCAGGCGCAGTTGAGAAATCTGGGGGCACACTGGCTTTATTGGTGAGAGAAAAAAGTACAATGGAGGATGCACCATCTTTACCACCACCCGTCAAAGAGTTGTTGAAGGAGTTTCCTAAAATAGTGGAGGAATCATCAAAGCTTCCACCTCCGCGGGATATCCAAAATCAAATTGATCTCATTCCTGGATCAAAATTACCGAATCTGCCTCATTACAAGATGAGTCCAAAGGAGAGTGAAATCCTCCAAAACCAGGTGGAATTTGCTTACAACAGTATTGCAGTAAGCAACTTGGCAAAGCAGCACGTGGATGTTTTCAAACAGGTACAACAATACCTTACAGAAGCCGATGACAAATATAAAGCTACAGCTGATAAATATAGGCGTTTCAAGTCCTTCAATGTCGGTGATCAAGTTATGGTGTATTTACGCAAGGAGCGTGCTGGAGGACAGAAAAAGCTTGACGCCAAGAAGATTGGTCCATTCCGGATCATTCAGAAGATCAATGACAATGCTTATGTTCTTGACCTCCCACATGAAATGAAAATTTCCAAGACGTTTAATGTTGCAGATCTATTTCAGTACTAACCTGCTGATGGCAACTCGAGGACGAGTTCTTTACAAGTGGAAGGGAATGACACGGAGCAACTAGCCTTGAATTTTACGGCAGACTTGGACCGGGGCTAACTTTTGCATTTTAATTATTATTTTTGAATATTTTGGGTATTTTCATATTTTTGCATATTAGGATTTTAGACTCCTATTAGGATTAGGATTATTTTTGCATATTAGGATTTCTATTGTAAATAGCCTCCCTTGGCTATTAGGATTTTAAACTCCTATTAGGATTATGATTATTTTTGCATATTAGGATTTTATTTCTATTATAAATAGCCTCCCTTGGCTATTAGGAACTCACTTTCCAATTTTTAAGAAATTTCAATAAGACTTTTCGTCTTTTAGCCTATCTTTTCTCTTATTTCGTCTTAACCAAACGATATTGGTTAAAAGTCTAAATAGTCCTGTATCAGCAGTATTCGATTTAAATAAAAAAAAATCGATTGAATCGAATTAATTTAAAATTTTCATTTCGGTTTGATTTTTAATTTTAAAAATTTCAATTATTTTATTTTGATTCAATTTTGATCAGAAAAAAATCAAAAAAATAAACCGAACCGATTAGGGATACTAGTATATTATTTTCAATTATATAAGAAGATTAGATCAAAGTTAAAATATTTCTGATGATCTGAGATCCAGAAAATAGGGTTTTACAATGGGTTCTGTAAGACAGAAAAAGCCTAGACCTAGAGGACTGTATTTCTCCTTTTATCTGTCTCCTTTTGTCCGCTAGTGACGTGTAACAGAATGTATGTCATTGGGCCACCTGTCCCTGTCTCGTTGATATGGACGTACGAGGAAATCAGATCGTTGTCCCATGCGTAACGGCCTCTGGTTCTTCCCGGGCGTGCATGCGGGTGGTCCCCTGTGACGGATGGGTAGGCCTCCCTCCTGATCCTGAGCTGGGCCGAAAGGTAGAATTAAGACTGAACCCAGAGAGGATCTGTTCGTTGGGCCGACAATGCTGGGCCGGCCTGGTTGAAGAGACTAACTGGAGTCCGGTCTCAAGGCTGAGCGGATCGGACCTGGTGCATGTGTGAGGCTTGAGGGCCTCTAGATAATGGGCTGGTATCATGGGCCTAGCCCCAGACCGGGGTGGAGAAATCCAGCGGTCATCAATTGCTCCTTTACCTTCTCGTCAGTTATTGCCCGACTGACGAGGGGGTAAATACCAAGAATCATTATGACCGCGTCATTTAAGTACAGTTTGCCTCAAAACACCCTTTCACCTTATTGTCATTTTGAATTTTGAATTCTCTCTGTCTTCTCCAAGTTCTTGCTTTTCTCTGCTCTTCATGCGCACTGCCATCGTCATCTCCCTGTCTTTATCTTCAAGGTACGCTTTTCTTTTTCCATGGATAGTTCTAAGCTCCCATGGAATATCTAGATATCACTCTTTTTCATCTCCGGGCCTCTTACTGGAATGGGAGGATTGTTCTTCCCAATCCTCATCCCTCTGGTCTGATCGACTCTCAGAAAGACGTAAGCTTAGTTTTCTTTGTTAAACAGAAGGAATATGGCTTATCCTTTCCCTTTTCTCCCTTCTTTGACGAGGTTTTCCGGTATTTCGAGATTACTCCCCGAATACTGACTCCTAATGCCATTCTCTTTATGTCTTCTTTCGAATTTGTTTATCTGAGTCGAGATTTCGTGCCCACAGTGCTTCTATTCATTTCCTTCTTCAAGCTAGTCAAGGCGAGCCAAAAATTTTATTACTTTGCCCCTCGTGGAGGCCTGTTCTAATCTTGCTTTTGTGATTTTTGTTGAGAATTGCTCTGACTTTCCCCGATTTTGGATTTTTTGCAGCTTTTGAAGTGAAGATGGATCAGATTAAGCCCCTTAAGAATTTCACGCCGTCCAGGGAGAACATGAACACTGCCTTGGACGCCTTCCTAGCGGGGCGATTGGTGGAGGAGGATACTCAACAAGTAGCCGAAGTCATATCGTCCAGGTCGTCTGGCCGGCCTCCTCCCCCGGCTCCTGCCCGAGCTCCGAAGTCGAGCTCTCGAGGTGCCGAATCTTCAAGGCCGCCAAGCCACTGCAGGTCGGGCTCGACCACTCAAGCTGTTCAAGCCCCCCGGTCCCCACGAAGGGTCGAAGCCTGCCCCAACCTCTGGCGATGCTTCTAGAGAGAGGCTCGAGGCCTCCATAGCTGGGGTGATGGTCCCTGTAAGCAGGACTGAGATCGCCTCTGTGGAGAATGTTCAGAGAGTCCTTGCTGAGGTCGGTCCAGTTACTGAAGAGAGGGAACTCAGTTCTGCAGATGGTGGGGGTGTAGCGGAGAAGGTCGGGGACAAGCGTCCTACCTCCACCGAAGTGCCTGCCCCGGTTCTCATTTCAGAGAAGTTTCGGGTTTCTAGAAGACCGGCTCTTGTTCTCCTTCCTCTCGAGAAAAAGAAGGATGTTCCCGTGGTGCCCCTGATGTCTGCTCCTGACTCAAACTCATGGAATAACACGATTTCTGAAGTTTATTGTGGAATACAAGACACAGTTTACATATGTAACATAAAGCAGTTCATGGTGGATTCGTATCAGGATTTCCTTGCTGGAAATGGTGAAGATGATCAACTTGCCGTCGATTTAGATATAGAGCGCTTGTGCTATGAGAAACAGAGATCTGCTGCACTCAGTCAAGCTTCTGTTGATGCTTTCAAGCGTGTGTTCCGTGATATTCAAAGTTTAGCTTACAAGTATGCAAGTAAGGACAATGCATTGATGGCTATGTTTAAATCAGGAAGCAAGGATAATCTGCTAAAATTAGTCCAGCATAGTATGTGTGTAGGTGATAGTGATGTAAATAATGCCCCTAGGCATGTAAGTCCTTTGAGGACTGTTTTTCCTCCAGCCCGTGTAGATAATTAGCATAGGCTGTACTGTACTTTCCTTTTAATGAAATTTCATTTTCATTTACTCTACTTGTTTTTCCTTTTTACCCTCAAGCTCATCAGGACTGAAATTCTATCAATTGGCTGAACCTTTATCTTATAAATTTCTCCATTTCACTAAGGCATTCTTATCTGTAAGCTCTTTTCGAGCTAGACTAGCCTTAACCGTGAACTCAGTTTTTAACAGTGGGCTGAACTTTGAGTTTTTATGATATCTGCAAGGATGTCCTCATTTTTCTCATTACTTTATTAATATGAGCTCGGGCACATAGCCTTTGCATAATGGTGATAAGTCAGATCTTGTACCTTTTAAGGTGGTGAGTAGGGCCCCATCTTTCGTGTGAGGTCGGAGCTGTATTTTCATGAGTTATTTTTGCGTGTTGTCCCTGCACACCGCTGTTTGCTATGAGCATGTGACGCCGGGAGATCTTGGGGATCCCAGCCGTTTTTGCTCCGGGAGATCTTGGGGATCCCGGCTATTTTTGCTCCGGGAGATCTTTTGGATCCCACCAGCCGTTTGGTGCCAAGAGATATTGGGGATCCTGGACTTGTTGTGCCAGGAGATCTTGGGGATCCTGGTTGTAACGACCCCAAAATGGACCGTCACCGGCGCTAGGATTCAGGTCGGCTTAAGGCCGCCAGAACCCGTAGCAAGCCTGCTATACTCTCTGTGTACCTGTAAATCTCATACATGATCATACATTTTCTGTGAAAAATAAAAATTCTTTTCTCTGTACCAAGGCTTAACCTGTGCATGCACTATCTCTGTACTCTGTACTCTGTACTCTGTACTCTGTACTCTGTACCTTGTACTCTGTACTCTGTACCCCTGACTAGAGCTTGCTCTAGATGGGTTAACTCATACCTGTTAAGCCTGGTTTTTCACATACAGTAAAAATATATATACATATCTAGATCATGTATAAAACATACATCACTAAGTCAAGTACATTTCTAACTTTAGATACACACTTAGTACATCATCTCGTTAAGATTACATGTCCACTCTAGGCTATAACAAATCTCTTTACTCTTTCCATACGCTGCTGGACTGTCCCTGTACACTGTACACTGAACCTGCAAAACTGGGGTTAAGGGAGTGGGATGAGCTCTATAGCCCAGTGAGTAGAACAGTAAAACATCTCAATAAAACATGATCTCATGGAATGCGTCATAACACAGACAAACCACAGCAAGAGTAAATCTGTCACCACATAGTCCTAGTAACTCTGTGCCAGGGCGTAGAATCGAGCACCTGGTCTTCCTGTCATATATGTATATGTGTATATAACACCTCTGTACTTACTATTGCCAGGGCGTAGTCAAAGGCTCCTAGACTTTACTATATACCTGCCAGGGCATAGTCAAAGGCTCCTGGTCTTTACTATACCTGCCAGGGCGTAGTCAAAGGCTCCTAGACTTCCTGTCTGAGACTATTGGATCATTCAGCATTCACTCACATCACCAAATAACGATGCAATGCGACATATTCGTGGATCCTAATGCAATCAACCTATTGCATAATCATGATGCATGAGATATGCTAAAACATTCCATTGTGCAAGTAAAAGCATTAAGTTTAGTTCCACTCACCTCTGGCTATCTGGACTGACTGACTCTGCAGGCTCTGTAACCTCTGGAGCAGAACTCACTGCTGCTCTCTCTGGTTCCTCTGGTCTGTACCTATACAGATAGACTCAAATGAGGGACCAAACTAGCGTATGAACAACTCTAATAAACTCCCCAAGAAACCCCTTAAATGCACTCAACTATCCATGCAAAGCATGCAAAAGAAGGCTGGACAGAACACTTTCGGCGGCAGGTTCGGCGGCCGAAAGTCCTCTCTAGAGACGAAACTCAAGCACCTTCGGCGGTCGAACTTCCACTTTCGGCTGCCGAACCCTTTCGGGGGCAAGTTTCTGGGGCCAAAAGGCACTCCAGAGATGAAAGTCTCTACCCTTCGGCGGCACCTTCGGCGGCCGAACTTCCCTCCAGAGCCGAAAGTCCAAAAGCTCGGGGGCAAGCTTGGGCAGCTGAAGCCACCTCCTCTCTCCTCCTCAGGGGTTCGGCGGCCGAATGTACCTTCGGCTGCCGAACCTGAGTTCATCAGCAGGGCAGAAACTTGCCCTGCCTCTCGCCAAATGCACCAAAATCATTCAAACACAAACACCTCAATTCCTTCACTTGCATACACTCATGTATATGCTCAAAGGGGTCAAAAACTACCTAAAAACCCCAAACACATAACACAAACAACACAGAAACAAGCTCTATGCACAAAATCATCAAAACCTCACAAATAACCCTATTCATGCAACTCTCTCCATAAACCCCATAAAACCTTCAGAAAACATACAAACAAGCTCAGGATCTTCACTTACCTTGTGAAAACAAGTAGATGAACGATCCTAACGTGGAGTTTTGGATCAACTTGCCTTCAAACTCTCCAAACTTCCAAACTTTGAGTTTTTAACTTACAACCTTCAAATAATCATGAAAACGAAGCAAATCTGTGCATGAGTTAATGAAAACATGGAAGAAAACTCACAAAGGATAGGGTTTCACCTCAGAAGACAAAAGAAACGGCGCTCTGACCGCTTCAACCGACTGAGGGCCATTTATAGGTGGCTGGCCAGACCACCTTCGGCGGCCACACGTGAAACCAAAAGCCATGCATGTTCGGCGGCCGAACCTCAACTTCGGCGGCCGAACCTGGCTTTTCTGCCTTGGTTCATTTCACTTAAAAACTCATTTCCTTATGCATAAAACTTGATGAACATATCAAAACATTTAAGAAAAACATAATTCTAACCCTTCTAGAGACTTCCGACATCCTGGACTCCACCGAAAAGTAGAATTCCGATGCCGGACTCCAGCCGGGTATTACATTCTCCCCCCCTTAAGAACATTCGTCCTCGAATGATCCTAAAACAAATAACAACACATAAAAAGGAGGAAACTAACCTCAAAACAAATATGGGTACTGCTGGAGCATCGACTCTCGCGTCTCCCAGGTACACTCTTCGAGATTATGGTGGTTCCACAGAACTTTCACCATCGGAATCTCCTTGTTCCTTAGCTGTCTGATCTGTGTGTCCAGAATCCGCACTGGCTGCTCTATATAAGTGAGATCTGTAAGCATCTCCACCTCAGGCTCACTCAGAACCTGAGTCGGATCTGACACAAACTGCCGTAGCATAGAAACATGAAATACCGGGTGAATTCGCTCCATAGAAGCAGGTAAATCCAGCTTATACGACACATTTCCGATCCTCTGCAAAATCTCAAAGGGTCCAATGTACCGTGGAGCTAACTTACCCTTCTTCCCAAAACGAACCACTCCTTTCATTGGAGACACTTTAAGCAATACCCAATTACCCTCCTGGAACTCTAACTGCTTTCTGCAAACGTCTGCATAACTTTTCTGTCTACTCTGCGCTATTCTGATTCTCTCTCTGATCATGGGCACCACTCTACTGGTAATTTCTACTAACTCTGGCCCTGCAAGAGCCTTCTCTCCTATTTCTTCCCAGCAAACAGGGGATCTGCATTTCCTCCCATACAAAGCTTCATAAGGAGCCATCCCTATGCTAGCATGATGGCTTTTATTGTAGGCAAACTCCACCAAAGGTAGATGCTGCCTCCAAGAACCGCCAAAGTCTAACACACACAGTCAGAGCATATCCTCTATGGTCTGGATGGTCCTCTCTGACTGTCCATCAGTCTGTGGGTGGAAAGCAGTGCTAAACTCTAATCTCGTGCCCATCGCACTCTGCAGACTTCGCCAAAATCTAGAGGTAAACTGAGGTCCTCTATCTGAGACTATAGATACTGGAACTCCATGTAATCTCACTATCTCATCCAAATAGATCTGTGCCAACTTATCCACAGAATAGTTACTCCGAACTGGAAGAAAATGAGCAGATTTTGTGAGTCTGTCCACAATCACCCATATAGAGTCTATCCTGTTGGACGCTGCTGGTAAACCCACTACAAAATCCATGGCTATGTTCTCCCATTTCCACTCTGGAATCGGCAATGGGTTAAGCATTCCTGCTGGTTTCTGATGCTCGAGTTTCACCCTTTGGCAAACCTCACAAGCTGTCACAAACTGCGCCACTTCTTTCTTCATGGCTGGCCACCAATAGACCCTTTTTAGATCCTGATACATCTTGGTGGCTCCTGGGTGAACACTATATCTTGCATTATGAGCTTCCCTCATAATGTCTTCCTTCACACTGCTCCTATCTGGTACACAAAGTCGACTCCCATAACGGAGGATCCCTTTGCTGTCAAATCTGAACTCTACACTGTTGCCTGACTGAACAGTCCTGGCAATTTTCATCAACGCTGGGTCCTTATGCTGTCTCTGAGCTATCTGCTCCAGAAACACAGGTGTCACTCTCATCTGTGCTATCAACGCACTTGTACCAGACAACTTTAACTGTAACCCCTCTTCTAAGAGCTTATAAAGCTCCATCACTACTGGTCTCCGTTCTGCTGCTATATGGGATAAACTGCCTAGTGACTTCCGGCTTAGGGCGTCTGCCACAACATTCGCCTTACCCGGATGGTACTGAATCTTACAATCATAATCACTGAGTAATTCGACCCATCTTCTCTGCCTTAAATTCAGTTCTCTCTGACTCAAGATGTACTGTAAACTCTTGTGATCAGTGAAGATCTCGCATTTAACCCCGTAGAGATAATGCCGCCACATCTTAAGTGCAAAGATAACTGCTGCCATCTCTAGGTCATGGGTAGGGTAATTCAACTCGTGCTTCTTCAACTGTCTAGAAGCATAAGCGATCACCCTATCACTCTGCATCAATACACAGCCCAATCCCACTCGAGATGCATCACAGAACACTGTGAAATCCTCATTACTCACAGGCAGAGCTAGCACTGGTGCTGTTGTCAATCTCTTCTTGAGCTCTTCAAAGCTCTCTTCACATTGGTCTGACCAGACAAACTTCTGGTTCTTCTGAGTCAATTTGGTCATAGGAGCCGCTATCTTTGAGAAGTTCTGAACGAACCTCCTGTAGTAACCTGCCAGTCCCAGAAAGCTTTTAATCTCAGTCACTGTCGTGGGTCTAGGCCAGTTAGCTACAGCCTCTATCTTCTTGGGGTCTACCTCAATACCTTCTGCTGATACCACATGTCCCAAGAAGGAAATGCTCCTCAACCAAAACTCACACTTCGAGAACTTGGCATACAATCCATGTTCTCTCAGTGTCTGCAAAACTATCCTCAGATGCTGGGCATGCTCCTCTGCATCTCTGGAATACACTAAAATATCATCGATGAAAACAATGACAAAGTGATCCAGAAACTCACTGAAAACTCTGTTCATGAGATCCATGAATGCTGCAGGGGCGTTAGTCAACCCGAACGGCATCACTAAGAACTCATAATGCCCATATCTGGTCCTGAAAGCTGTCGTAGGCACATCTGCCTCTCTGACTCTCAACTGATGATACCCGGATCTCAGATCTATTTTCGAGAAACAACCTGCTCCAGCTAGCTGGTCAAAGAGATCATCAATCCGAGGTAGCGGATATCAATTCTTGATAGTGACCTTGTTCAACTGTCTGTAGTCGATACAAAGTCTGAGGGATCCATCCTTCTTTCTGACAAAGAGCACTGGAGCACCCCAAGGTGAGGTACTAGGGCGGATGAAACCCTTATCTACCAAGTCCTGCAACTGCTCTTTTAACTCTTTTAACTCTGCTGGCGCCATCCTGTAGGGAGGAATAGAGATAGGTCTAGTACCTGGCAGCAATTCGATTTCAAACCCTATCTCCCTATCAGGTGGAAGTCCTGGTAAATCGTCTGGGAACACATCGAGAAACTCTCGGACGACTGGTACTGTGGCTGGTTCCCTAACCTGACTCTCTAGCTCTCTCACATGAGCTAGAAACCCCTGAAAACCCCTCCTAAGCAAACAACGAGCCTGAAGGGCTGAAATCATACCTCTGGGTGTACCTCTCCTGTCTCCTCTGAAGACACACTCTGACCCATCCTGGTCTCTGAGACTCACTAGCTTCTCTCTACAGTCCAAAGCAGCACTATATGCAGATAACCAATCCATCCCTAGAATGACATCAAAATCCGTCAAATCTAGAACCACAAGGTCAGCTGGAAGGTATCTACCCTCTATAAACACTGGACTAAAACGACAGACTGACACTGCCACTGATGGGTCACATTTAGGTCCACTGACCCAGAGAGGATACTCTAACTCAGAACTAATCAAACCCAATCTCTCTATGGCTCTTGAAGCAATAAAGGAATGAGAAGCACCGGGGTCCAACAAAGCATACACAGCTGAACACCCAATGATGAGATTACCTGACACCACTGTGTTTGACGTGTTCGCCTCCTCCTGTGTCACAGTGAAAATCCGTGCTGGAGCTACTGGATTTCCACCTTGGGAACCTGCTGCTGAAGTAGAGGCTGCCCCTCTCCCTCTACCTCTGCCACTATTCTGAGGCATGACTGGAGCTGCTGGCCGTACAACTGGCTGTACCACACTGCCTGAACTCATCTGCTGGGATGGTGCAAATGTCACCTGCGGACAATCCCGAGCAATATGCCCTTCCTGTCCACATCTAAAACAAGCTGTAGATCCCAACCGACAAACTCCTCCATGTGGTTTTCCGCATCTTCTGCATACTGAAGCTGTGCCAGAGCTTGAGCCACTACCTATTCCCAGACCTGACTTCACTTTACTCCAGAACTTACTCTTTGTTCCTTTTGCTCTATCCCATCTCTTACTGCCTGAAGTGCCTGCACTGGGGGCCTTAGAACCCGAAGCCTGTGCCTTTGACTGTTTCTGAATATTGGCACTAGCTTCCATTTTCCTGGCTGCGTCCACTATGGTGTGGAAACTCTCCTTTTCTGCTGGAAGAATCAAGGAAGAATACCTGGGATGCAATCTCATAGTATATCTCCTTGCCTTCTTCTGATCAGTATCATAGGCTTGACCCACATACTAAAGCAAATCCAGGAACTTATTTGTGAATTCATCAACACTCATCTCATCTGTCTGTCGCAACTGTTCGAACTCTATGACTTTCATCTCCCGAGAACTGTCAGGAAAAGCCCACCCTGCAAACTCATTGACGAACTCTCCCCATGACATGCTGTCCATTCTGGGCTCCATATAGTTTTTAAACCATTCTCTGGCTTTCTTGCATTTTAATGTGAAACCTGCCATCTCAATGGCTCTCCTATCGTCTGCTCCCAATTCACTGGTTATCATCCTAACTGCTCTGAGGTAATCAAATGGATCATCTCCCGTGTTGTATTTAGGAGCATCCAATTTCAAGTACTCCGTCATTTGTACCTTACCTCCAGAGGAGCTAGGTTGATGTCTGTCAACAACAGGGGCTACTGGTTCTGGTGGTGGTACTGGGTCATTTAGCTCTGGGTGTGCTGCACTTGGATGGGTAGGGGAAGATGGATACATAGGATATGGTGGGTAGTAAGAATAAGGCATATATGGCATGTAAGGAGGATATGGGACAAAGCTAGAGTACTCCGACATACCTCCCATCAGATACTCTGGGTAGCCAAAACCTGAGGTCTGAGCACCTCCCTGCGACTCTCCCATACCTTCCTCAAATCTGCCTATACCCATGTTGTCATCTCTAGACTGATCAATCTCCATTGCTTCCCTCCTTTCCTCTGATCTTTCTCCCCTAGCTGTTCCCCTTCTGCTCTCGTCTACAGACCTTCTAGGGTCTATTGACGTACCTTCCCTGCTAGATCTCTGAGACCTTGCCCTCGGCAATGTAGGAGGACGAGCAGCTGGTCTCTCACTCTCTGGTGGGACTCCAGTCAATCGAGCTGATCGACGAGTTCCTCTCATCTTTACTCTCTGGAAAACAACACATAACATAGCACTTTAGCACATAAACAACACATAGCAATAAGGCACATGCATAACTCATGGCATATCACAGATAGGACTCAAGACCCTATCCTAGTGGACATGATTTCCTTTTGTGCTTGACCACTTTTACCCTGTATGAGCCCAACACTGTCTCTATAGGTCCGATCATGTGAACCTAGGGCTCTGATACCAATCTGTAACGACTCCAAAATGGACCGTCACCGGCGCTAGGATTCAGGTCGGCTTAAGGCCGCCAGAACCCGTAGCAAGCCTGCTATACTCTCTGTGTACCTGTAAATCTCATACATGATCATACATTTTCTGTGAAAAATAAAAATTCTTTTCTCTGTACCAAGGCTTAACCTGTGCATGCACTATCTCTGTACTCTGTACTCTGTACTCTGTACTCTCTACTCTGTACCCCTGACTAGAGCTTGCACTAGATGGGTTAACTCATACCTGTTAAGCTTGGTTTTTCACATACAGTAAAAACATATATACATATCTAGATCATGTATAAAACATACATCACTAAGTCAAGCACATTTCTAACTTTAGATACACACTTAGTACATCATCTCGTTAAGATTACATGTCCACTCTAGGCTATAACAAATCTCTTTACTCTTTCCGTACGCTGCTGGACTGTCCCTGTACACTGTACACTGAACCTGCAAAACTGGGGTTAAGGGAGTGGGATGAGCTCTATAGCCCAGTGAGTAGAACAGTAAAACATCTCAATAAAACATGATCTCATGGAATGCGTCATAACACAGACAAACCACAACAAGAGTAAACCTGTCACCACATAGTCCCAGTAACTCTGTACCAGGGCGTAGAATCGAGCACCTGGTCTTCCTGTCATATATGTATATGTGTATATAACACCTCTGTACTTACCATTGCCAGGGCGTAGTCAAAGGCTCCTGGACTTTACTATATACCTGCCAGGGCGTAGTCAAAGGCTCCTGGTCTTTACTATACCTGCCAGGGCATAGTCAAAGGCTCCTGGACTTCCTGTCTGAGACTATTGGATCATTCAGCATTCACTCACATCACCAAATAACGATGCAATGCGACATATTCGTAGATCCTAATGCAATCAACCTATTGCATAATCATGATGCATGAGATATGCTAAAACATTCCATTGTGCAAGTAAAAGCATTAAGTTTAGTTCCACTCACCTCTGGCTATCTAGACTGACTGACTCTGCAGGCTCTGTAACCTCTAGAGCAGAACTCACTGCTGCTCTCTCTGGTTCCTCTGGTCTGTACCTATACAGATAGACTCAAATGAGGGACCAAACTAGCGTATGAACAACTCTAATAAACTCCCCAAGAAACCCCTTAAATGCACTCAACTATCCATGCAAAGCATGCAAAAGAAGGCTGGACAGAACACTTTCGGCGGCAGGTTCGGCGGCCGAAAGTCCTCTCCAGAGACGAAACTCAAGCACCTTCGGCGGCTGAACTTCCACTTTCGGCTGCCGAACCCTTTCGGGGGCAAGTTTCGGGGGCCAAAAGGCACTCCAGAGACGAAAGTCTCTACCCTTCGGCGGCACCTTCGGCGGCCGAACTTCCCTCCAGAGCCGAAAGTCCAAAAGCTCGGGGGCAAGCTTGGGCAGCCGAAGCCACCTCCTCTCTCCTCCTCAGGGATTCGGCGACCGAATGTACCTTCAGCTGCCGAACCTGAGTTCATCAGCAGGGCAGAAACTTGCCCTGCCTCTCGCCAAATGCACCAAACTCATTCAAACACAAACACCTCAATTCCTTCACTTGCATACACTCATGTATATGCTCAAAGGGGTCAAAAACTACCTAAAAACCCCAAACACATAACACAAACAACACAGAAACAAGCTCTATGCACAAAATCATCAAAACCTCACAAATAACCCTATTCATGCAACTCTCTCCATAAACCCCATAAAACCTTCAGAAAACATACAAACAAGCTCATGATCTTCACTTACCTTGTGAAAACAAGTAGATGAACGATCCTAACGTGGAGTTTTGGAGCAACTTGCCTTCAAACTCTCCAAACTTCCAAACTTTGAGTTTTTAACTTACAACCTTCAAATAATCATGAAAACGAAGCAAATCTGTGCATGAGTTAATGAAAACATGGAAGAAAACTCACAAAGGACAGGGTTTCACCTCAGAAGACAAAAGAAACGGCGCTCTGACCGCTTCAACCGACTGAGGGCCATTTATAGGTGGCTGGCCAGACCACCTTCGGCGGCCACACGTGAAACCGAAAGCCATGCATGTTCGGCGACCGAACCTCAACTTCGGCGGCCGAACCTGGCTTTTCTGCCTTGGTTCATTTCACTTAAAAACTCATTTCCTTATGCATAAAACTTGATGAACATATCAAAACATTTAAGAAAAACATAATTCTAACCCTTTTAGAGACTTCCGACATCCCGGAATCCACCGGAAAGTAGAATTCCGATGCCGGACTCCAGCCGGGTATTACACTGGTCTTCTATCTCCCTGAGGTCTCTATGTCTCAATGAGGTCTTCTGACGCCAAGAGATCTTGGGGATCCTGGTCTTCTACCTCCCTGAGGTCTCTATGTCTCAGTGAGGTCTTCTACCTCCCTGAGGTCTCTATGTCTCAGTGAGGTCTTCTACCTCCCTGAGGTCTCTATGTCTCAGTGAGGTCTTCTACCTCCCTGAGGTCTCTTTGTCTCAGTGAGGTCTTCTACCTCCCTGAGGTCTCTATGTCTCAGTGAGGTCTTCTACCTCCATGAGGTCTCTATATCTCAGTGAGGTCTTCTACCTCCATGAGGTCTCTATGTCTCAGTGAGGTCTTCTACCTCCCTGAGGTCTCTATGTCTCAGTGAGGTCTTCTACCTCCATGAGGTCTCTATGTCTTAGTGAGGTCTTCTACCTCCCTGAGGTCTCTATGTCTCAGTGAGGTCTTCTACCTCCCTGAGGTCTCTATGTCTCAGTGAGGTCTTCTGGGATCTGTTCTTTCTTTTTCAAAGAGAATTAATACTCACAGTAATAAAGATAACATTGCTTTGCAAAAATGGTGTTATTTTCTTCTTTCATGTTTTCAGAGCACAAGAATTTTCTTTACAAATGTTGTTAGGGAAGCACCTCTTTAGGTGCTGGATATTCCAGGCGTGAGGCTCAGGGTTTCCCTGCACGTTTTCGATCTGATAGACTCCCGTTCCGACCATTTTCAGGGTTTTTTCGGCCCGAAAGACATGGCCTTATAGCAGTAGGTCCCATCTTCTATTATGAACGAGGTCTTCTCCTCATCTGACCTGTCCATTGGGATTTGGTGATCACTAGACATTGTGTCTAAAGACGACATGTACTCAAAGCCGGCCATGGAGTCGACCATTTTATTAATATCAGGGAGGTGGTAACAATCTTTGGGGTATGCTTGATTGAGGTCAATGAAGTCTATACACATCCTATATTTGCCATTGGCCTTTTTGACTAATACAAGATTTGCTAGCCACTGTGGGTACATAACCTCTCTAATAAATCCAACCTCTTCCGTTCCCATTCCCAGCTAAATGATCATGTTGATGGTCCCACTGGACCCATCATTCACCGGTCCGGCTCCTGTTCTCCTCGGTGCTTGGGCTGCCAGGTTAGGCTGAGGCCTCTATCCCTCCGGTTTCTTCACGAAATTCTTGAGGTGTCCTCTCTTTATCAACCTCTCGATCTCAACAATCAATTGGTAGCAGTTGTTGGTGTCATGACCATGTGTACGATGATACTGACAGTATTTGTCAGGATTTCGCTGATCTGCTTCAGTTCTCATAGGTTTAGGCCATTGTAGGAACTCCTTGTCCTGGACGGCCATGAGCACTTCGGCTCTAGAGACGTTGAGGGGGGTCGGTGCTTCTGGAACCCACGGCGGAAGTGATTTCTGTTCTGGGACCCTAGGAGGTGGGGATCTTTGGTCCCTTCGCTCCCAGGGCTGTTTGTAGGGCTCAGGCCTTCTACTTTGATTTTTCTCCTGTCTTTCCGGCCTCCTTTCCTCCGGGGCTTTCCCATTATCTGCCACTCCTCTGGCGAACCTTCTTGTCATCAAGGCATCATCCTGTCTTATATATTTCTCTGCCCTCTTCATCAGCTCGGCCAGTGAGGTAGGAGGCTTCCTGCTCAATGAGCCAAAGAACTCTGACGAAGTTGTCCCTTTCTGCATGGCCTCCACTGCTCTACCCTCATCCAGCTCGAGAATCTGCAAGGCCTCCGTATTGAAACGGGCAACGTACTCCCTGAGCGATTCATCTCTTTTCTACCTGACTGTCTCTAGATAACTCGTCTTTCTGTCTGCAGGCACCCCAGCAATGAACTGGCTGATGAAGCGAGTGGCCAGATCTCTAAAGCTTCTGATGCTTTCGGCCTCAAGGCTGTTAAACCACGCCCGTGCTGGTCCCGAGAGCGTTGTTGGGAATACCTTGCATATCAAAGCGTCTGAAAAAGTTTGCAGCTCCATGAAAGTCTTATAGTTCAAGACGTGCTCGCGGGGGTTCCCAGCTCTGTCGTATGCGGCCATAGGCGGCATCATGAACTTCTTGGGAACGGTCTCCTGCTGCACCCACTTCGAGAAAGGCGAAGAGGTGGGCAAGAGAGTTTGGTTCTGATCCTTCATTCCCAGCTCGGCCAAGAGCTGCTCTCTCATCTTTTGCAGCTTTTGGTCTACGCTCTCCTCCTCCTGTCTGGGTTTCTTCTCCTGGTGATATGCCTCCTCCCATGTCTCGCTCCCCACTCTTCCGGCTATTCCAGCGGGATAACTGTCGACTTCATCATTCTCAATCAACTCCCTCGCCCTCCTTCCGTGAACCCTTGCTTCTGGTTCTACTTCTACGTCCGCTCTCCTACTTCTCTCTTCCATTTCTCGGCTGATTGCTTGAGGGGGATTGGGGGTAGGTTGGTGAGGTTCATCGGCTCTGGATTCTTCTACCACTGGCAACACATTTACCGAGGTGTTAAGGCCTCTTTGTTGCATTACCTGCCCCAACCAGTGGGCGGTATTTTGTAGTTGGAGGGCCATGGTTGGAAGGTCCTGGTTGGATAGAGCAGCTCCAAGCACGTTCTCTGCCAAGCTTGGCGGGGGGTTGAAGGGGATTGGTGTTTGGTTGTTTGGTGTTGTGGGACTGGAAAAAGAGAACTGTTGTCCCTCCTGAGCGGAGCTCAGGTCATTAGGGGTATTGACAAGATTGTTTTCGTTGTGGTTAGCCATCGTGGATCTCAGTGGGTATTGTAAGAGTGGAACTCCGGTGATGAAAAGATCTCCTTCGTTCCCACAGACGGTGCCACTTGATGATCTGAGATCCAGAAAATAGGGTTTTACAATGGGTTCTGTAAGACAGGAAAAGCCTAGACCTAGAGGACTGTATTTCTCCTTTTATCTGTTTCCTTTTGTCCGCTAGTGACGTGTAACAGAATGTATGTCATTGGGCCACTTGTCCCTGTCTCGTTGATATGGACGTACGAGGAAATCAGATCGCTGTCCCATGCGTAACGGCCTCTGGTTCTTCCTGGGCGCGCATGCGGGTGGTCCCCTGTGACGGATGGGTAGGCCTCCCTCCTGATCCTGAGCTGGGCCGAAAGGTAGAATTAAGACTGAACCCAGAGAGGATCTGTTCATTGGGCCGACAATGCTGGGCCGGCCTGGTTGAAGAGACTAACTAGAGTCCGGTCTCAAGGCTGAGCGAATCGAACCTGGTGCATGTGTGAGGCTTGAGGGTCTCTAGATAATGGGCTGGTATCGTGGGCCTGGCCCCAGACCGGGATGGAGAAATCCAGCGGTTATCAATTTCATTTAAATTTTAAAATACTAAAAAAAAATGTAAAAAATTTATTAAAAATTCAAATCGATCAAACCGAATCGAATCAAACTGAATCAGACTGATTCAGTTCGATTTGATTTTTTACCAAAATCAATTTGATTCGATTTTTATAAATACTAAAATTTTAGTTTTTGGTTTATTCGATTTAATTCAATTTTTAACCGAATAAACCAAATACTCACCCATGTTTTAATTTTGTTTTTTAGTAAAAATTTTTTAAATTAAAAAAAAAATTATCATATTCCAAATAAAAATTTTGATAAAAAATAATTAAATTAAATTTTTATAAAATTTTAATTTCTAATTAGATTATTAGTAAAAATCTTACATTCATCATGAATTATTCTTTCGGGAACATTTGATTATGAATTTAGAATATATTATATCTTTAAATTATGATAAATCAAATTTAAGTAAATGTTTTTTCTTGTACCTAGTTCACTGTTAACTTTAAGACATTCCTTTCGAAGATAGGAAACGAAAATGAAGCATAACTTCCACCCTCAAGTTTAGATATTAGTTATTTTTGAGGAAAATAAGGAATGTATACTATGATTTGCGAAATTTTGTAGTATTTCTAATTTTTAAATACTCTCAAATTGCAAAATTTAAAAAAAAAAAAAAAAAAAGAGAGCATGCAATGATAAAATAAACTCGAGCACACAATATAATTCCCCTAATATAATAAAAGTGCAAAAGGAGGACAATCGAAGGCGAGGAAACCCATGAAGAAGAGTTTATGGGGAAAGCAAAGTTGTCAACACCTCTCATCTTCCAATCAAAGCTCCTCTGTCTCTCTCTGTTATATCTGTTCTCCACTCTGCTTTTAGCTCTCTATTCCTCTCTCCATCCTACCAAATGCCTCTTCAGATATTCTCCTTTCGATCCCGTTCAGGTTCCTCTCTTCTCTTACCCTCCTACCTATGGAGAACACAAGTACGCCATTTCAACACATCGCAACCATTGCTCCTCCCCTGTTTTTATCTCTGGTATCACCATTGATCTCTCTCTCTCTGTTTCTTCTTATTTGGGTGTTGAATTATGGGTTCAACTCGTTCCTTTTTGGATTCTGATTCATGGGTTTTTTTTCTTCAGATTATTGGATTGCATTGGAGGAGATCAAAAATTTATGTCGGAATTCATCTGTATCTTCTCAGGGCTTGAGGTATATGGAAGGAAACAGAGACAGTTTTGGTGGGAATTTCAGTACCCAGAAGAGGATGTCTTATTTTAATCATTTAAATGATAGCGTGGAGATTCCTTGTGGGTTCTTTAAGAAGTTTCCAGTCAGTGATTCTGGTGAGCAATTCCTAAGAATTTAATTCATTTCCATTGTCCCCCCTCCCCCCCCCCCCCCCCTTGTTTGGCATTTTGGTGAAGACCAATGGAAGTTTTAGATTAAAAAGAAAGAATCACCAATGCTGTGACCGCAACGAATGAGATTTTTTTTTTTTCTTGTTGAAATTTAAAATTTAAGTTAATTTAATAAACAGGCTTTCTCCGTGTAATTTGTGTATAATTCAGATCGAACGGCAATGGAGAGCTGCAATGGAGTAGTTGTAGTCTCGGCAATCTTCAATGACCATGACAAAATCCGGCAACCGAAAACCCTTGGTTCCAAAACACAGGATAATGTGTGTTTCTTCATGTTTGTGGATGATAAAACGATTGAGGGACTAAGCCAACACCAATTAATATCAAGAAAATCCCTTGAATATAGTTTAGGTGTGTGGAGAATTATTAAGGTTTCAAGCACTGATTTATACGAAAATCCAGCCATGAATGGAGTAATACCTAAATACTTAGTTCATAGACTCTTTCCAAACTCGAAATTTAGCATTTGGATAGATGCAAAGCTTCAACTAATGGTGGATCCACTGTTGTTGATCCACACATTTGTTGTACCAAAGGAAGTGGACATGGCGATATCACAACATCCATACTTTATACACACAATGGAAGAAGCATTGGCAACTGCAAGGTGGCGAAAATGGTGGGATATTGATGCTTTGAGAATTCAAATGGAGACTTATTGCGAGAATGGATTGCAGCCATGGACGCCCAATAAACTCCCCTATCCCTCAGGTAAACAAGACTCTTGAATCTTTGTTCTTCATAGCTTCAAATTAAATATGAAATTTGAGTTTTTTCTTATGGCTTTTGAACAAAAAAATAATGCTAAAAAGACGGTTAGGTAAACAAACATTATTAGGCTTGATCTTGAAGTTTCATGGGATAATCATTGCAATGATAATTTTTCAAAAAAGAAGCTGTAACAGTTCTTCTCTAATGGCGGGTGGTTTGAGAAACAGCTGTGCTTAAGATAGATTCCTCAAAGTGTTGAATTTTGTCTATTGAGTGATGCTGAAGTTATATGGATGCAGAAAGAACCTGAGAATATGATGCCCTAGATTTAGACTTTTAGCTGAAAATTCTAAGTAACAAAGCTAAATTTCTCATGAGCATACTTAATCTGATAATAGATTCATACACCTTCTAAGTTAAGTCTTCAAACTCAATATGAAATGTGGACCTAATGGAATTGCATGGAAAAAAAATTTAGTGCACAATGTATAGAAATGCTTGTCGTATTGCATGGAAACGGCAATGGTCATTTTCATATGTGGTGCTGTTTACTCAGTTGCATGTGGCAGGTGACTTGTCGTTTACTTTGAATTTAAAATGCATTACTATCTCATTAAGAAGAATAATAATAATATCTTTTCTTGTGTGTTTGAGTTGGCAGATGTGCCAGACAGTGCTTTGATCTTGAGAAGGCATGGAGCCAACAGCAATCTATTCTCTTGCCTTATGTTCAATGAGTTGGAAGCATTTAACCCAAGAGATCAATTGGCTTTTGCATATATTAGAGATCACATGAACCCAAAGCTAAGTTTAAACATGTTGGAGGTGGAGGTGTTTGAGCAGGTGGTTATGGAGTACAGACACAACCTGAAAAAAGATAATGAAACTTGGAAACCTAGAAAGCTCAAAAGGGTTAGCAAAGATTTGTTTGTAAATAGCAGCTGTTGTAGCAAGTGCCACGAGTATCTGTTTGAAATGTGGGGGGAATCCCAGAATTGATTTTTTTATTTTTTTTTTCTCTTTAAAAAACTTGGTAGTGTTAGCACAGAAAGAAAGGAAAAAAGAAAACTAACCAATAAATCTTTCACAGGAAAAAGCTGACGACAAATAACAGGTTGGCAGGGATTGTTGCTTTTTGATTTAGATGGAGATTGGGATTTTATCACTTTCTTTTTTCAGTGGGGCCTTGGTAGTTAATTTTTAAGGAAAGGGCAGGGAGAGTTGTTGGATAGTCCTTTGCTTGAATGTGTAAGCTTCACGTGGCATGAAGCCATTGGTTATGAGATCAGTCAGCAAATTAATCGGGTAAATTGCAGACCTGGCAAAACATAAATTTTGAATTGAAAATTCAAGTAATATAAAAGCTGTAATTATTGGTTTTCTAATTATAAAACGCATTTAACACATTAAATTAAAAAGGTAATTTACTATTTCCTCCGCATATTATGAGAAAACGGATTAATTGGTATATTATTTTTAAAAAATATATTAAAATATTTTAATACTTTAAAAAATTTATTAATTCAGTTTTAGTAGCGAAATATTTTATTATTCGGTTTTATAATTTAAAAAAAATTATTAATTAATTTTTTAATTTTATCCTACGAAATAAGAAAAATAGGTCAATCAACGGACTCGTCTCCATCTTCTAGCCTTTCCTCTCCTACCAAAGGTGCTTACTCCGGGCATGTGAGTTCTAGGTAAATCAATCGAGAAGCAATATCCAATTTTATATTATCTAAACTAAAAATTTTTTAAAAAAAATTATATTACAATTGAAATTTTATATACAAATTTATTGTAATTTATCGAAACTAATCTATGGCAAGCACTGACTTCACAGGAAACCTGTGAATTTTTGGTTTCACTGCACGGGAATTAGGAAATGTTTTTTCCCCATTGCGACATTTGCCTCTGTTCACACCTCATACCCTCTTCAATTTAGGCCTGGTTTGGTTCCAATGAATTACTTTTATGAGAAATTTACTTTTCAGAAACAAGTTAATTGAATTAAGCAGAATAACTTACTTCCTCTGTATAAATAAAAAATTAACTTTTTAAAATTTAAGAAAAAATATAATTAAATTATAATTAATTATAAATAATCAATTATCACATGTTGTAGTCCACAACCAACGGTGAAGACTAAGAAAGTTAATAATTAAATATAATTACAACTTTAAACGACGGAATATCAACTTGTAGAAATCTAATTTTAGAAGTATATTTATTAAATATTTAAGAGTAATAATTAGAAGTAATTTTAATTAAATGTAATAATACAATTATAATTTAAAAAATCCAATTTTAAAGGTATATTTATTTAATATTTCATATTAATGATTAGAAGTGTAAAACTGAAAGAATATAGAATAAGGAAGGCAAAATGAAAATTCCACAAGCATTTGGCGGAACATAATCCAATCCTCAATTTAAATTGAGCTCAGTAGAACGAAACTATGGAAAATAAAATATATATATATATTTGAGAAAAACTTCTCTCTTAAAATAAATTAAGAGAGAAGTAGTAAATATTGATTTTTATTTAGTCATTCTAATTTAATGAAGTATTTACTTTAGTTCCTGTATTTTTAAAAACTTATAATTTAATTTTTTATATTTAAAAAAACTGTAAAATAGTCTCTACCGTCAAATTTTCGGTTAAGCTCCTTTTTATTTTAATGAAAATAACTAAACTACCCTTTAAATAAAAAAAATCCAATCAAACACTATTTTTCACTTCCAAATCAGCCCATCTCACTATCTCTCCTTCCCGATCCTCTTTTTTCTTTTCTCCTCATCCTTTTACTTCTTCGTCTCCTCATCCTTCTTCTTCTTCTTCTTAGTTGCGGTTGCTTTTACTCGCTTATCTGCTCTATTTTATTCTCATTATTTTTCTTCTTCTCTCTTTAGACTTATCTATATTCGTATAATTATTGCTACCATCTCACCCAAGAGTCAGCGTCATCATAGCTCCAGAACTATGGCTTCTTCAGTGCAGCCAGTAGAATCAGCTGCTATGCAAGATAAGGTTACTGCTCCTTACGGCTCTTGGAAGTCTCCAATCACTGCCGATGTCGTCTTCAGAGCATCCAAGCGACTAGGCGGTACTATCATTAGTGGCTATGGTCACCTTTTCTGGCTTGAATCCCATCCCACTGAAGCAGGGTATGCTCTATTATATCTATCTTTGTGATTTTAAGTTGTTACTGATTCTAGGTTATGGTAATTTTTTACTTAGACGATTTGTTCTTGTTAAAGGAGGAGATAAATCCGGAGAGGAAGTTGTGGATGTTACCCTTCCTAGAAGAAGAAGAAGAAGAATGAGGAGAAAAGGAAGAAGAGGATCGGGAAAAGAAGGAGAAGGATGAGGAGAAAGAAGAGGAAGGATGAGGAGAAAAGGAAGAAGAGGATCGAGAAGGAGAGGTAGTGAGATGGGCTGATTTGGAAGTGAAAAATAGTGTTTGATTGATTTTTTTTATTTAAAGGGTAGTTTAGTCGTTTTCATTAAAATAAATGAGAGGTTAACTGAAAATTTGACGGTAGAGACTATTTTGCAGTTTTTTTAAATGTGAAAAATTAAATTGTAGATTTTTAAAAACACAGGAACTAAAGTAAATATTTTATTAAACTAGAGAGACTAAACTATAGTTTACCCTTTTATTTTTGCTTGTTTACTAACTTTTTAGTAAGGACTTGACAATATGAAATTCAAATTTAAATTCATTATATGAATAATATAATCGAATCAAATTATATTATACTGTTGGATTACTAGCTCTAACTTACTTTTTACATAATTAGGTTTATGTTGTTTAAATATCCAAACTTTCTTTTGTTTTCCTACCCACATGAGATTTGGAGGCCAATACTTAATTAGATATTAAAGATCATATCTAAGTATAAATGAATATTATATTTAAAATTCAGAGAAGTAAAGGAGAATATACTATATTATTGCTTATTTTGCATAACTTCCCAACAGTTAATTTATAGTAAACTCTTCTATATTTTCACTTTTGTTTTATTCATTTAATTGTATTATGCATTACTTATAACTATTTTCTGCAGTTGCAAGAAATTACATGAGATTGATCATTCTCCTCAAATATTAGCAACACTCAAATTCTATGCGCAATTGATTAAATTGAATATTTTCTCTGAAGAAAATTATTCAATATAGAAAATCTTAGACCAACCATTTAGCTTTGAAATTTTTTTTTTCCAATTTAGGATTGAAAGACACTAGTCTATTGTATCTACAAAAAGTAAAAGATTCTAGTCTTAATAAGTATATTTGCCATACAAAAATATGTCTTGGGTTCCATCCTCCAGCATCCAAAGATAAAAGAATAAGATATCTGAAATTTTATAGTTAAAAAATCTAAAAGACATTATTTATCTAATCATAAATTGGTAGAATTTTTTTGTTGGTGGAATTATATCCATGTTCAAAATAAAAACTATTAAGACTTGTGAAGGCCATCAGTTATAGCTATGTGACTTCCCTCAGCTAACAAGTAGTGTAATCCCACCACCATCTACCGCTTATTCAATCCACCTGTCCTGTGCAATCCAGTAAACACTTCTATCTCTAAATTTCTCATGAAAACCACCAAATTACCAGAGATCCACTTGTGGTTCACCAGTTTACTCCATAAATTTTCGGAAGTTCTAATATGATGTCCCTTGATAAATGTAACCTAAAATCCCAAGTAACGCCATGGATCTTAATTACTTTTGGAGCTTGAACATATTACTCTACTTAACAGCAACCGTGAACAGTGGAGTCGACACAATACCTTAAGAACCAACCGAGAAACCGCCATCAACATTCACATTAAAGGGAATTAAAATCTTCGCAAACGCCATCACTCGAAGCATCCAAAAAATTAAAGAAGAGGAGGAGCCATTTCAAGGAAAGATCAAAATGAAAAGGAAGCGGTTTCATATAGTTCTTTTTGCCAAGGGATTAAAGGGATTCGATGGCAAGCCAGACGACTACACCCCTTTTCGCTATGGATTTCCTTGTTCTTTCATTTAATAAATTTAATAATCTTTTCAGTTTTTTAAGCTTACAGTTCTAGGTAAATCTGTTTTTTCAAGAGTATTTATTCCAGTGCCGAGATATCACATACTTATCTTAATTCCATTGTTAAATTATCATTGAGCACTTTAATTAGTATACTATCAAGCATTTTATGTGCAAGATTCAGGGGTGAACTTGTACATTTAGCCTAAGGCGCCAGCATGCTTGGCTCATGTGAGCCACCAAATGAGCCAAATGTTAGTTTTGCATGAAATGACAATATTTGTCTTGCACAGAAAATTGGACGGTTGGACACTCAGGCAGACGAGCAACCAGAGCACAATATACGAAATTAAGACCAACCATATTTAAAGCGACGACCAATATAATATAAATGTATTTGCAGCAAAAGGCAACGCAACAATTCAATGAAATGAACCAAAAATTCCTGATATTCAATAACATCTTTCTTCTACAAGAGTTCAACATAAATGATTGGCATAGCATATTTGTAAGAGCTAAAAAGTTGGTCCAAAAACTGGAATGTAACTTCAGCTGAGATCAAAACAGTATCCAATTGGGAATAGTCACAAAATGAAAACGCAAGCCATAATGGCTTGAAAAACACAAGCTTACAGCCTTCTCCCTCTTCTACCACCCTTTCTGCGAGTGCTATCAGTAGGAATTGGAGTCACGTCCTCTGGAACAATAAACCACCAGGGAAGAACCAACATCAGCATTCCCACAAAAGTACAACATCATTAATAACAAAACAAAAATCTTCAACACCAATCAAACATATGCAATTCATACAGACCACCCATCAGAAAACAACATAGAATTTCATACAATTGTAGGCAAAAATTAGTGGTAAATACAAGGAAACATGAATATCAAATCATATATCAAAACCAATAAATCTCGAGACTTAGAATCTCCAGGTAGACAACAAAAAAAAGCATCAAAGATTTCATGGGAAACAAATATACATCATTCCAAACACAAGAATAGGATAAGGCCCTTACCTATGCGACCAATTTTCATTCCAGAACGAGCAAGAGCACGAAGGGCAGACTGTGCACCTGGACCTGGTGTTTTTGTTTTGTTCCCACCAGTAGCACGGAGCTTAATATGTAGAGCAGTAATACCAAGTTCCTGCCACAAAAGAATGAAAAATCAGTCAAGCAGTTAAGTAGCAAATTACAGACAAATTCTTGTGTCATGATGAGCATAAATACTTAATGCCCACTAAATTCATTCATATAACAAAAAAATGAAGGAAAGTTAAGCTGTCACATTTGAAAGACCAGAGAAGGAATAATGCTAAAAAATATTCACAATTCATCATATACAGTTAGCATAAGGCCTCACCGAGCTGCATGCTAAAAATGAGGCAAGTAATAATAAATACACCAGAAAACTACTACACGACACGCAACCTCAAGGAGGTAGGGATAGAACCCCTTCTGAGGAAAGAAGGATAACAGGATTGGCACAAATTTCTTTAATTAGACTAGACTAGATGTTTGCACCTACAAATGATTGAGACATACTCAAGCCCGAAAAGTATCTTCCACAGAACAAGACACAAAAATAAATGGATTCTTTTGCTTCATTTGAAACTTGAGAAATAATAGAATTAGTCCAAATGTCACTGTTGCATTTAAAAATGGACTTCAATATAAACCTGTATCAAGGGAAAATTAAATGCACCAAGTATTTCACCTGAAGCACCTCTCCTATTAGGTGAGCAATCACATAAACTGCCCTAGAAAAGTATGAAAGTTTTCAGTTGGCAGGTCAGGCCTACTTTAGAAGGAACAAAGGTTGCTAGTTGCCATGCCTCATAGTATCTCAGAACTTTGTTAGTACTTGGTCAGCATTCAAGTGACCTTTGACTACATAGGCACTCCAAGACAGAAACAAAAACAACCACTCTAAATTCTAAATAAGATCACTGAATAAAGAGAAATGATTTGTAAACAGGACGAAAACCTTGCATCTCTGCGAAACATCCTGTGCTGCAAGCATGGCAGCATATGGTGAAGATTCATCTCTGTCGGCTTTCACCTTCATGCCTCCTGTTTTAGAAGAGAAGATCACATGTCAAATGAAACAGATTTATCCATAGACAAGATAGATGGTGGTGGGATGAGACAGACATAAAACCAAATGCAAATTTCATGGACATACACAAAGAAACAAAAAGTAACATAAAAGTTTTGCTTAATATGCATAGGTCAAGCAAGGGAGACTTTACCTGTTATTCGAACAAGGGTTTCTCTTCCAGAGAGATCAGTCACATGCTGCAGTACAATTCGCCAATATTACTATTACTAAAAGTAAACATCAAGTAATAGAGCTGGCTAAAATTGCAAAATGTCCCAGAATACTTACAATGAATGTGTCATTGAATGACGCAAAGATGTGGGCCACTCCAAATACATGCTCACCCTCCCTCACTGCAGGTCCAAGTGTCACATTTTCTTCCTTTGGCTCTCTAGTCTTCTTCTTCGACTGTAAAATGGTTCATGCCAAGCATAAAAGCACATTGAGTCAGCACCTCTTGCAACTAAATGAAAGAAAAATAAACAAAGCAAATCCAGTGTTGAATCAAGACCATTGCAGCCCAAAGCAACAAAAGCTGTAAATTAAACTGGCTTCTGGTTCAGGAACAAAGTGAGCGTACACAGAATAAGTTGATAACTTGTTCCAAAACTGGACGTTTGACATATATAGACCAAATATAAGAGATCCCTGTTATGAACCTCGTAAATAAATTTCAATTTTCAACAAAAAAGAAAAAAATGATAACAAAGTCATTCTCTAGAAACAGGCCATTGATAATGAATCAAAGAGGCTGCATTCTGAACTTCTAAATTTCTGCTATGCTTGAAAGGATAATATTCCTAGAAGTGAGACTATAATTTGTTGCTATTAAGACAAATAATAAAAATAAAAATAAAAATCACCAAAAATATAGTAAACTGTTAGACAACAGGTTGTGATAAATCAAACAAAATAACTTCCAAATAAAACAACGAACACGATTAAGCTCTATAATAGACTGAAAAAACACCACATTAACTGTCCTGGATTTCGCTTAAAAAGATTATTTGAAATAATTCACAATATACTTACCAATCACAAAAGCAACTAAACTCCAGATCTTATACTGAATCAATATACAAAATCAACAGATTTAACGTTTCATAAAACAACGTGAAATCCTAAAACGACACCATTAACGACGCAAACATAGAGATCGATCGGAAAATCTAGAACAAGGAAAAAGGAGTAAAGCAGAGAGAATAGCATACCATGGTTGCAAGGATACGAGATTGCTACGGAGATAATCAGAGGGAAAGGTTCAGAGGGAAAGGTTCAGGGGGCAGAGTGCGAAAACCCTAAAGAGCAGCTAGAAGCTCTGTATCGGCTGCGATTATATGAGAGAAGCCGCCTAGGGTTTTACCAAAAGAGAGTGTGAAATTTTTAAATTTGCATTTATGTCACTTGACTTCTTAAAAATATTAAGAATGCACCTCAAGATTATTTTATTTAATTCTTCCCCTTTTCCCCTCCTTTTCTTACAGTTAAATTCCTGGTCCGGAACCTAACTTTAGGGATGGATTGGGTATTTTCAGGTACCCGATCCGACCGAACCTTAATAGAACGGATTTAGGTAGTTATAATCGGATTTGGGACGGGTTCAGATTTTAAAAATAATACCCATTACGAATTCGAATCAAATTTAAATTTTATGTACAGAATATCCACTACCCGAATCCGTTTATATAAATAATTAATTTAATATAAAAAATATATTTTACAATAATATTTACAAATTTTTTTATATATTTTTATTTAAAAATTTAAATTTAAATATTTTTTAGAAATATTAGATTTTTAAATGAAAATTATTAATGAAAAATATTTTTTATATAAATTATTAATTAAAATATATAAAATTAAACGGATTCGAATTTTATTCAAATAATAATAATCGGGTTTGGCACGGATTCAAATAATTTAAATTAATTTTTAATCGGATTCAAAATGAATTCGGATATTACTAATATAAATCGAATTTGAATTCGGATAGTTTAATTTTCGCGGATATTCTAACCGTTTACATCTCTACGGCTAACTTTCTTTCTTCTCTTCTCATTTGTTTTTTTTCCTTGTCATCCTTGATGATCTGAGATCCAATTGAATAGGGTTTTACAAGGGTTTTGTATTACTGAATAAGGCCTAAGCTTTCTGAGGAGGGGACTCCTCTTTTATACATTGTCTTGCTTGCTGGTGACGTGTAAAGGTCTCTCCAGGATTGGGTCACGCGTCTCTGCTATGCGGATTCGGAGGTACTAGGGTATCAGCCGCCTGCTCCATGCGTAACGGCCTCTGATTCTCCTCGTGCGTACGTTCGAGCGGATCTGCCAGGCTGTCTGGTGAATATTACTCCGGATCCTGGGCTGGGCTGAGAGTTGGGCCGGATGCTAAGCCTGAGTGGGGAGGGTCTGCTTCGTGCGGGCCGGGCCGACTTGAGTGAGGAAGATGGGCCGAGCCCGGCCTTGAAGGTTAGATGAGCCAGGCTTGTTATGTACATCAGGTATGCGGGCCCCTACGTCGTGGGCCTTGGGCTGTGGTCAAGCCCCTGGTCTGGGGTGAAGGAATCCAGCGGTCATCAATTGCCCCTTCACCTTCTCGGCTGTTATTGCTCCAACTGCCGAGGGGGTGAATATCAAGAACTATTATGATCGCGTCTGTTCGGGTTCAGGTGCCTTAATAACATCCTTTCATCTTTCAGTCGTTGCGCAGTTTCTGAATTCTATCTGCTCTTTCCTCTTTCTGTCTTTTCTCTATCTTTCTTGTCCTCTGCCGCCTTTACTTCCTTGTCATCATTATCTGGGCATCTCCTTTCTTTCCTTTTATGTGAATATCTTTTAGAAATCTGACATCATTAGCTTAGGGTCTATTGTAGCTCTGCCCCATGCTAAGTCCTCAGGCTCCGAGTATATATCAGCGCCAGCTTTTCTTCATTCTTGGGCCTTCTGTTGAAGCGAGAAATTCTTGTTTTATCTGTGGCAGGTCTATCCGACGCCTTCTTCAAACAGATTGCCTTGCGCCCCAGAGGTTTGCCTTGATTGTGCTCTCATCATCTTAAGGGAGAACTGTTTCTGACTTGTCCCTGTTTTGAAACTTTTGGCAGTTCCTGAGATAAAAATGGGTCAGTTCAAAATTCTTGAAAATTCAGTGTTACCTCTAAGGCGTCTGGATGGTGCATTGAAGATTCTTCGGATATGGCAGGCGAAGGGCGAGACCATTCAGCAAGCTGCTGAAACTGATTTACCCAGGTCGTCTGGCCGGCCTCCTCCTCTGCTTGTTGTCCGGGCTCCAGAGAAGTTCTGGACTGTTGAGGGGTTCGATCTTACTTTGCCTTTTTCCACAGAGAAACAGGGAATTTCCTCGATGCCCCTGTTGTCCTCTTTTGATATAAACGGGAGTGGCGCCGGCGCTCAGCTTGCTGTTCTTTTTGGTGTGAAGTACCAGTATTATTATTCCCTTTGGTGTGAAGTACCAGTATTACGTGAGACTGGGATCTGCTGCACTCAGTCAGGTCTCCAGCGATTTCTTCGAATGTGTACTTCGCGATCTCTTTGGGGCCATAGCCTCGAAGACTTATGTTTTTCATGTGTGATGCACGGCCGGCATACCATATCTGAGCTAGTTCGAATGTATCGTGCATCACACTTGGATAACCGGACGTTCGCGCAGGGGAACAGTGAGAAATGCTTATGGGAATCAACTTGTTCAGTTCCCCTGTAATAGCGAGACAAATCTTGGCCTTTTCTGAAAAACTCTCATTCCGAGCTACGAGAAGTCCTCCGAGCTGAAGACTAGAATAGTAGGGTAGGTAATAATCGTAGATGAGGAAGTATCTGGATATGTAAATTCTTTAAGAATAGTCTTTTATCCCGTAGTGTAGGCCTTTGTAACGTGCTGTAATGTGCTTTTCTTTTAATGAAGCTCTTGTTCTGCTCTCATACTTAAGCTGTTCTTCTTCTATTATGTGTGAAATACTTTAGATTGCTCGCCTTATCATTTTAACCAACTGAGCTCTGTCCTGCTTTTTCCCGAGCTAATCTAACCTATCTGCGAGCTCTGATGAGTTGAACTCCGGATCCACTTAGTCAACTGGGCTTCCAAGTTTTCGAACTGGACTGTCTGACCGACCTGTGAGCTCGGTCTTTACTTCGATGAATTGAGCTTTGAGTCTCCTTCATCCGATCGGGCTCTCAGGTCATGTTGTCCGAGCTGAATTGACCGACCTGAGAGTTTTGTCTTTGCTTAGTGAAATGAGCTCTGAGTTTCCTTTAGCTGGCCGAGCTCTCAAGTCATGCTGTCTGAGCTGGACTAATCCGACCTCTGAGCTCGGCTTTATATGAGTTGAACTCTAAGCTCTCAGCTTTGTATGACTCCGAGGTGCTTTTGGCGCCTTTTTCCGATCTTCCACCCTTTGTTTAGTAGTGGTAAATCAAATCTTATAACTTTTTAAGTGATGCGTAAGTCTGACCTTTATTATGCTCCCATTTGCTTGTACTTTTGAGTCTTTTCATGACTTGCCCCTCTGTTTCCACGGCATTGACTATAGGGATGGTAAAGTAGTAGGCTAAGTTGTTCTGACTGATGATTTGGGCCTGTATTATGTGAATGGAGAATGGGCTTTTAAATGATGGACTGTCATCGTATACTTGGCCCTTGATAGATGTAGAGAAGCTCAGCGATCATCCTTTTGCCCCTTTACCGTCTGGCCGGTGATTTCCTAACCGTTCGAGAGGGTAAACTTCGAGAACAATTAATGATCGCGCCGCTCCAAGACAAAACTGTTCAGTATCAGCGCTTTGCCTCATAATAGCCTTTCTTTGTTTCTTTTCGAATTCTTTCTGTCTTTTGAAGAACTAGCTCTTGGTTGCTCTCTGTCTTCCTGCAATTCCTTCTACGTCTCTTTTTTCATCCCATCGTGTTCTCAGGTACGCTTCCTTGTTCTTCCATGGCAAGTTTAAAGCTTCCTGATATTTTTGACCTTGAGTCGCATATTACCCCTTCCAACATAACTAATCACATTTCCCGGAGGCTTTTAGACACTCCGTTGTATCTTATTCGAGCACCTCTTCTGAATGAGAGGATAGTTCTTCCTTACCCTTGCCCACCTGGTTTAGTGGATCCCCAAGGGGTTCGTAGCATAGTGTTTTTCCTGAAGCAGAGAGAATTTGGTCTACCGCTTCCTTTTACCCCTTTCTTTGTTGAGGTGTTTGAATACTTTGGGGTAACTCCTCGAATGTTATCCCCGAATTCCATTTTGTTCATGTCCTGTTTCGAGTCTATCTGTCTGGGTTGGGGTTTCGCCCCTACGGCCTGTCTGTTTGTCACATTTTTCCGCCTGGTTAGGGCGAAGCAAAACTTCTATTACTTTTCCCCCCGTAATGGGCTGTCTCTTCTTACGGGCTACAAGGATTCTATAAAGGGATGGGTAGAGAATTTCCTTGTGGCGGAGTTGAAATTAGGGTCCTGCCGATCATGGGATGTGGACCTAAGGTGGGGGGAGATCTTTCCGGGTTGCAACGATCTGCCCGAATTGAGTCTCATTGAGCAGGTCGGGCTGCTTCGACTGACTTCCGTTGAGAGGAAGTATGATGTCGAGAAATGTATGTTTGCGTCCAACCTTGGGGATATCCGGGACACGGGTATAGTGCTTTGTCCGGCTATTCTGTTTCTTCTTTGCTCATGATATCAGGAAGTATGCTGATTCTTTATAACCTCTTGTTTCTTGCAGCTTCTGAGGTTAGGATGGAGGGCATCAAATTCCCCAAGAATTTTGACCTGTCTCGGGAGAACATGCATGCCATTTTTTACGCCTTTGGGGATGGGCGTTCTGTAACTGAGATTGCTGCAGAGCTGGCTCAGGCCGCTTCCTCCAAGAAGATCAGCCGACCTCCCGTCAAAGCCTCTTCTCGAACTTCCAAGCCGAGCTCTCGCAGCACCAAATCAGCTCGGTCATCTAGCCATGGTGGGTCGAGCTCGACCTCGACGCCTGCTGAAGGGTTTAAATCCGTTCCAGCCTCCTTAGAGGTCGTGAGGGAAGCTTCCCTAGCTGTTGTGGAGCAGACTCCAGCTACTGAACAAGTGGGGCAGGGTGCCGTTCATTCTACTGAGGAGGTGTTAGGGGGGAAATTTAAGTCCCCTGTTGAAGATAAGGAGATTTCTAGGACAGGGATGGAGATCGTCCTCCTGGAGGATCAAAGCCCAGAGGTTTCTGGTGAAGGTGCCCCTGCCCCTGTGAGGACTGAGCCTGAGGGATCTGAGGGTGTCCCCTCAAAGACTGGGGACAAGCGTCCGACCCCTTCTGGAACGCCTGTCCCATCTCCTACTCGGAAAAAATCCCGGACTGCTGTGGGTCCTTCCCCACCTCTTCCTCCCATTGGGAAAGGGAAGGGTGTGTCTACTGTTCCTTCGTCGTCCCCTACTGACAACATTCTGGACCTGTCAAGCATTTCCTCGGAGTCTCCGGCCTCCGCTGTTGCCGCACTTCTCCGGGAACGGATGTTCGGCGGGATAACAGAGGCTTCGGATCCTCGTCTTCTGGCCCTGACTGGTCACTTGGCCAGTTCTACCAAGGAGCAGGTGTCCTTCCAATCTCGCTCTCGTGAGGAGCTCGGATCCACGATTGGAGAAATGCTGCTGATGGTAAGTTATTTTTTCACCTTTCTTTGAGTTTGCTAAAATTTCTTTTCTTGACAATTGTTCTTCCGTACTAGGTGTTAGGCCTGGTTATGGAGGTGGATGCCCGTGATCTCTCTCTCCGGGAGTCCGTGGACCGCCGGATCGAGGAAGCGCGTCGTGATGAGAACCTGACTGCCACCAGCGACGCGAGGGGCCACCTGGCAGCCGCCCGGGAGCAGATCCAGTCTCTCCGAGTGGAGTTGCATTCTGCCCTGGAGGCCTCTAAAAGAGCTGAGGACAAAGCAGTTGAGGCGGCAGAGCATAGCAAATCCCTGGAGTCAGAGCTATCTCGTACTCGCAGAGTTCTCCAGGAGTCTGATGAGAGGGCAGCTGAAGTGGAAACTCGTTGTGTAGAAGTTGTAAAATAGCTGTCCTCTATGACGACGGCCCTTCAGGAGAGGGATGAGGCTGTAAGCCAAAGGGCTGAGGTCCAGCGCCAACATGAGGCCTTAAAGGCTGATTTTGAGGGGCTTCAAGCTCACCTGAGTGGGGTGAAGGCTCAGAAGGAAAGTGCCCTAGCCCGGGTGGAGGTCCTTGAGCAGGAATTGGGCAAAAGTTCTGAACGTATCAAAGATCTGGCTTCATCGGCTGAAGAGTTCAACCTTCGCCAACAACAGCTGAAGAATGAAGTCGGGGCTTTGGAACGTAAATGTTTAGCCCTGCTTGAGGTGGTAAAGTATGCGGAAGGGAAGGCTCAGCTGAAGCGTGAACAGTATATAGCGGAGTATCAGGAGTCTGATGAGCTGAAGGTTAAAATTGATCAGGCCTGTGAAGCTCATCTTCAGGACTACAAAGACTCTTCTGAGTTTAAGGAATTTGTGGCTGAGGCTTGTGAAGAACACCTTGATGAGTATAAAGCTTCTGGTGAGATGAAAAAGGCTATCCTTGATAAGGCCTACCGCATGTATGTAACTGGCTACAATCGCGGTTTAAGAGAAGCTAGGCAGGCTCCTGATATTCCTTTGGCCGAGCTTCGTAGGCGCGAAGTGGACTCAGATGGCGAGTCAGTGCTATACGGGGAGGATGATTTCCCTTTGCCCCGAGGAGATTCTCGGAGGAACATAGACCGGCCAGCTGAGTCTTTGTCAGAGGAGTCTGAGGTAGGGTCGGAGGAAGATGATCTTGATTCTGAGAAGGACGGCCTCCATCTTAGGTCAGAAGTTGCCCCTACTGTTAATGTTGAGAGCTCTGGCCCCAGGGACACCGAGCTTCCTTCGGGGGTGGCTGTAAATAGAGATAATGCGGGCGAAGGCGTTCTTGCTGATGTAAGTCCTTTAAGGACTATCTATCCTTCTTCTTTGCCGGAGAAATAAATTGTAATAGTTATTAATGAAATATTATTTTCCTTCTTGTTTTTCATATTTCTTGACATTTATCTCTACTCTTCGTATTTGTGATGTAAACTACATCTTTTCATTCAGAAGCTCTGAATTAAGCTTAAGTTGCGAGCTCAGCGCTTAGCTGATAATCTGAGAGATCAAGTCTCATACCTTTTTAATGACAACTATCATGTCAGTTTTTGGCTTTTAGTCCTGCTTTCTTTGTTGTAATTTCGCATATTTGTTTCAGATAAACTGATTTAGGCTGTAATATAGGCTTTGATTATAGCCTTTTTATCCTCCTAAGGATGTCGTCATTTATGAGTCCTGCTATGGAGAGAGCTCGGCCTTTCTCTTTGGCCTTCGTACCTTGATCCCTTAAGGATATGAGCCAACCCGAGCTGAGAGCTCGGTCTTGGGTTTTTGTGGACATCGGTCCGGGCTGGGAGCTCGACCTTGAGTATTGTAAGGATATAAGTCCGTTCGAGCTGGGAGCTCGGCATGTAAGGATATAAGTCCGTTCGAGCTGGGAGCTCGGCATTTTTTTTTTCCAGGAGATCTTACTGGATCCTATTTTTCTTTGAATTTCCGGGAGGACCTCGGGGCCTCGCCGGTAGTTTTTGTTTCCAGGAGATCTTACGGGATCCTGTTTTTTCTTTGAATTTCCGGGACGACCTCGGGGCCTCGCCGGTAGTTTTTGTTTTCAGGAGATCTTACGGGATCCTGTTTTTCTTTGAATTTCCGGGACGACCTCGGGGCCTCGCCGGTAGTTTTTGTTTCCAGGAGATCTTACGGGATCCTGTTTTTCTTTGAATTTCCGGGACGACCTCGGGGCCTCGCCGGTAGTTTTTGTTTCCAGGAGATCTTACGGGATCCTGTTTTTCTTTGAATTTCCGGGACGACCTCGGGGCCTCGCCGGTAGTTTTTGTTTCCAGGAGATCTTACGGGATCCTGTTTTTGCTTTGAATTTCCGGGACGACCTCGGGGCCTCGCCGGTAGTTTTTACAAAATTCAGGCTCATTGGCCTTACTGTCGCTTCGTCATCTCAACTGGTTTTTGTGCCTAACTGAGGTCTTGTTTGCGAGGGATCTTTCTGAGCCCTGTTCTTTTCTTTATCATGAAAAATGTTTTTTCACACAGATAATCATATTATATAAACAATTTTCATTTATTCACATTTGTTAAAATACGATGTTTTTTCTTTACAAATATTTCAAGGAAAATACCTTTTTAAGTGCTGGATGTTCCAAGCATGGGGCTCGGGGTTTCCTTGCATATCTTCAATTCGTTATACCCCGGGCTTAACCACTTTTGTCACCTTGAATGGACCTTCCCAGGTCGGTGCTAGTTTGCCTGCGGCTGCTCGTTTTCCAGTAGCTTCCAGATTTCTTAAAGTCAGGTCTCCCACCTTCAAGCTTCTTTCTCTGACCTTTTGATTGTAATATTTTGCCGCTCGTTGTTGATAAGCAGCAGTTCGGACTTGGGCTTCTTCCCTAACTTCTTCAAGAGCATCTAGGCTACTCCTTAATTTGTCCCCATTAGCGTTTTCACTAACGAATTGAACTCGATGAGTGGGGATCTGCAACTCAATTGGGACTACAGCCTCTGTGCCATAAGCAAGTGCAAATGGGGTTTCTTGAGTGGGCGCTCTGGGAGTGGTTCGGAGTGCCCATAGAGTGCTATTGAGTTCTTCTGCCCAATTCTCCTTTGCGCCATCCAGCCGTTTCTTTAATCCTTGAAGGATAGCTCTGTTAGTGACTTCTGTTTGACCATTAGTCTGAGGATGAGCCACGGAGGAGAATTTATGCCATATGCCCATGTTCGTCGTGAAGGCTCTGAAAGTGCTGCAGTCAAATTATCTGCCGTTGTCTGAGATAAGTACTCTTGGTATGCCAAATCTGCAGATGATATGTCCCCATACGAAATCTATCATCTTGCAAGCTGTGATTGTGGCTATTGCTTCTGCCTCTGGCCATTTCGAGAAATATTCTACAGCCACCACTACGAATTTCCTTTGCCCCGTAGTCTTGGGGAAAGGTCCCAGGATGTCAATTCCCCATTGTGAGAAAGGCCATGGACTGGATATGCTTGCTTGAGGAGTGGCAGGGGTCCTGATGGCATTAGCAAATCTCTGACATACGTCACACCTCCGGACAAACTCTTCTGCTTCTTTTTTAATAGTGGGCCAGTAGTATCCTTGCCTGAATATTTTATTGGCTAATGTCCCTGCTCCCTCGTGAGCTCCACATAGGCCTCTATGTATTTCCTCCATTACCTTTGCAGCTTCTTCCGGACTCACACACCGGAGCCATGGGCTGGATTTCCCTTTTCTGTATAAAGTTCCCCTTATTACTTGGTAATTGGCAGCTCGAGCTGCTATCTTTTTGGCTTCAACTTTATCTTCGGGGAGTTCGCCCTTCTCCAAGTATTTCAAGTATGGAGTCATCCAAGTTGGGCTCTGCTCCACCTGTAGTACCGTATATATTTTTTTGAAAGCAGGTGTGCTGACATGCTGTATGTAGACTTCATCAGGGAGCTGCTCTAACTCTTCTTTGGTCAGCCGACTAAGCAGGTCTGCCTCCTCATTTTCATCTCGAGGTATCCTCTGAAATCTCGTAAATACTCCTCGGCGCGTGAGGTCAGCTTCCACAGCTTTTACTTTATCAAGGTAACTCTGCATGATGGGATCTCTAGCCTGATATATTCCCGTCACCTGGTTGATCACCAGCTGAGAGTCACTATTTACTTCGAGGTCGGTTACCCCTATTTCCAAAGCTACCAACATTTCGTTCACCAAGGCTTCATATTCGGCCACATTATTAGAAGCTTTGAATTCTAGCCGTAAGGCATAACATACTTTAAAGCCCTCCGGTCCCTTAAGTATTATCCCAGCGCCACTGCCCTCAGAGCCTGATGCTCCGTCTACATATAGCTTCCAGCTGGATGCTTGGGAAAGCTCTCCCTCTCCTTCTTTTCTTGGTATCTCCGAAGATGATCCTTCCTTTTCCTCGTTGAATGAGCATTCTGCTATGAAATCAGCCAGCGCTTGAGATTTTATAGCTGTCCGAGGTCGGTACTCCAGACAGTAAGGGCTGATTTCCACGGACCATGCTAACATCCGTCCTGAAGTTTCCGGCCTGCGTAGGATCTTCTTTAACGGTTGGTCCGTCATCACAACTCCTTGGTGGCCTTCCAGATAAACTTTGAATTTCCGGACTGCTAACAACAAGGCATACGCCAATTTTTCAATGTTCGAGTATCTGACCTCAGTGTCTCTGAGTACCTTGTTGACGTAGAAAACAGGTTTCTGCTCCCCTTCTTCCACTCTTACTAGTACTGCGCTGACTGCTTGCTCTGAGACTGCCAAGTATACCAAGAGTTCTTCCCCTTTTACGGGGCTGCTGAGCACGTGAGGTGAGCTGAGGTATTCCTTAAGCTCTGTGAAGGCTTTTTGGCAGTCTTCTGTCCATTCAAAATTCGGGACCTTTCTCAATTTTTTGAAGAATGGCAAACACTTTTCTGCCGACCTTGACATAAATCGATGAAGCGCCACTACTCTCCCGGTTAATCTCTGGACGTCCCTTACACAGGTCGGCTCTGGCATATTCAATATGGCTTCCACTTTCTCTGGATTGGGCTCAATGCCTTTTCCACTCACCATGTACCCCAAGAATTTTCCTCCCCTGATGAAGAAAGCGCACTTTGCTGGATTCAGCTTCATCCTGTATTGATCTAACACCCCAAATATCTCCCTTAAATCCGTTATATGTTGTTGAAAGGTTGAACTTTTAACCACCATGTCATTCACATACACTTCTACATTCCTGCCGATCTGATTTTTAAAGATTTTATTCATTAATCGTTGGTAAGTTGCCCCGGCGTTTCTCAATCCGAAGGGCATAGCTCTGTAGCAGTAAGTCCCGTCTTCAGTTATAAATGAGGTCTTCTCTTCATCCGTTTTTTCCATTGGGATTTGGTGGTAACCAGACATGGCATCCAAAGAAGACATATAATCAAAACCAGCCGTTGAGTCGACCATCTTATTAATATCGGGGAGGGGGTAACAATCTTTAGGGCAGGCCTTATTCAGGTCGGTAAAATCTATACACATCCTGTATTTGCCATTGGCTTTTTTGACTAACACAGGATTCGCCAACCACTGCGGGTACATAACCTCCCTAATAAAGCCTGCCTCTTCTAGCTTCTACACCTCTTCCTGGGTAGCCTGCTGCTTTTCTCTTCCCACTACTCTCTTCTTTTGCTTTACTGGTCTAGCCTCGGGGAGGACATTCAATTGGTGTGTCATCACTTTGGGGTCAATTCCCGGCATGTCTGAGGGCTTCCATGCGAAGGTCGGTGAGTGACTTCGGATCAGGGCCATGGCTTCACCTTTTTGCTCTTTGGTGAGGCCGGCATTGAGACTGAAGACCTTACTCGTTTCTTCTTCTGATAGGGAGAAAGTCTCCAGCTCTCCAATGGGCTCTGTCCGGGCTTCCTTTGTCTCATCCCTGACCTCCAAAACTTCCGAATCAAGCGCTTCTCCGGTTGAGTTCGGTTCCGTCACTGTGGCTAAGTATACTGCCCTTGCTTCCTCCTGGCTTCCCCGGACCATTCCCACTCCTCCTTCCGTTGGGAACTTGAGTGCCAGATACCTGATGCTAGTGACAGCTTCGAAACTGAACAATGCCGGCCTCCCCAAAATCGCATTGTAGCTCAGTGGGAGTTTGACCACCAAGAACACCTCATAATGGGTGCGAGCTTTGGGTGCTTCTCCCAAGGTAAGGGCCAGTTTCACCTTCCCTTCTACAAGTACCGGTGCTCCTCCGATCCCTTTGATGGGTGACTGGTCCCGAACCAGCTGTTCCTCTGGTATTCCCATCTGTTGGAAAACCCGATACGGCAATAAGTTGACCTTACTCCCATCATCCACCAGAACCTTCTTCACCCCAAAATTATGAATGACTGCTTCAATGACAAGCGCGTCATCATGGGGCATCTGAATGCCCTGTGCATCCTCCGAAGAGAAAGCGATGGTCATGGGAGAGTGTTCAACGATCTGCATCACCTCGCCATTGCTGGTCTCCCCTTCCCGGTTTCTCTTCTTTCCTCGACGGTTCATCCGTCCTCCAGTTCCTCCAACAATCATATTAATGGTCCCACTGGACCCATCATTCACTGGTCCAGCTCCAGTTCTCCTGGGCATCTGGGCTGCCGGACTGGGTTGAGGCCTCTGCCCCTCCGGTTTCTTCACAAAATTTTTGAGATGCCCCCTTTTTATCAATCTTTCAATCTCCGCGATTAACTGAAAACAGTTATTTGTATCGTGGCCATGCGTCCGGTGGTACTGACAGTACTTGTCAGGATTCCTCTGATCTGCTTCTGACTTCAAAGGTTTGGGCCACTGGAGAAACTCCTTATCCTGGACAGCCATGAGCACCTCGGCTCTGGACGCATTTAATGGGGTCGGCTTCTCCGGGACCCAAGGAGGGAGCACTCGTGGTTCATGAGCCCTGGGAGGAGGGGGAGGCCTTTGATCCCTTCTTTCCCAGGCCTGCTTGTACGGCTCAGGCCTCTTTCCATGCTTCTTTTCGTGTTTCTCCGGTCTCCCCTCCTCCGGGGCTTTCTCTTTTCCTTCCCCCCCTTTGGCAAATCTACTCGTTACTAAGGCGTCGTCCTGCCTTATATACTTTTCTGCCCTCTTCATCAACTCGGCCAGTGAGGTCGGAGGTTTCCTGCTCAGAGAACCAAAGAACTCGGCAGAGGTTGTTCCCTTTTGCATGGCCTCTACCGCCCTTCCTTCGTCAAGCTCGGGAATCTGCAGGGCCTCCGTATTGAAACGGGCGACATACTCTCTGAGGGATTCACCAACTTTTTGTCTCACTGTTTCCAGATAGCTCGTCTTCCTATCTGCTGGCACCCCGGCTACGAACCGGCTAATGAAACGGGTGGCTAGATCTCCGAAACTTTTAATGCTTCCGACTTCCAGGTTGTTGAACCATGCCCTCGCTGGCCCCGAGAGCGTTGTTGGGAACACCTTGCACATCAGAGCATCTGACAGAGTTTGCAACTCCATGAAGGTCTTATAGTTCATGACATGCTCTCTCGGGTTACCAGCTCCATTATAGGCCGCCATCGGCGGCATCATAAACTTTTTGGGAACGATCTCCTGCTGCATTAACTTTGAGAAAGGAGAAGAAGTAGGCAAGGAGGTTTGACTCTGATCTTTCTTACCTAGCTCGGCTAGGAGCTGCTTCTTCAACCTTTTCAGCTTTTGGTTCATTTTCTCGTCTTCCGGGCTGGATCTTTTGCCCAAACTGCATTCTTCCTCCTCTGTTTCAGTTCCCGTTTCTCTGGTTGTTTCGGCAGAATAGTCGTTCACCTCTTCATTTTCTATTAACTCTCTTGCCCTTCGCCCATGAATTCGGGCCTCCGGTTCTTCCTCTTCTCCAGCATCGTGGTTATTAGTTCGGAGGCGGGCAGAGGTAGGTTGGGGTTCATCGGTTCTGGGTTCCTCCACTACTGGGAGTGCGTTTACTGGGGTGCTAAGTCCCCTTTGTTGCATTATCTGGCCCAACCAGTGAGCAGTGGTTTGTAGCTGGAGAGCCATGGTTTGAATGTCTTGGTTAGACAGGGTCATAGTGGGAGTATTCCCTGCCAGGCTTGGCGAGGGATTAAGAGAAATAGGTGTTTGGTTATTCAACGTTGTAGGGCTATAAAAGGAGAACTGCTGCCCATCTTGGGCAGAGCTCAGGTCATTTGGAATATTAAGGTTACTGTCTTGGTGGTTTGCCATCGTGGATCTCAGTGGGTTTTGAAAGTGAAAACTCCGGTGATGAAAAGATCTCCTTCGTTTCCCACAGACGGCGCCAATTGATGATCTGAGATCCAATTGAATAGGGTTTTACAAGGGTTTTGTATTACTGAATAAGGCCTAAGCTTTCTGAGGAGGGGACTCCTCTTTTATACATTGTCTTGCTTGCTGGTGACGTGTAAAGGTCTCTCCAGGATTGGGCCACGCGTCTCTGCCATGCGGATTCGGAGGTACTAGGGTATCAGCCGCCTGCTCCATGCGTAACGGCCTCTGATTCTCCTCGTGCGTACGTTCGAGCGGATCTGCCAGGCTGTCTGGTGAATATTACTCCGGATCCTGGGCTGGGCTGAGAGTTGGGCCGGATGCTAAGCCTGAGTGGGGAGGGTCTGCTTCGTGCGGGCCGGGCCGACTTGAGTGAGGAAGATGGGCCGAGCCCGGCCTTGAAGGTTGGATGAGCCAGGCTTGTTATGTACATCAGGTATGCGGGCCCCTACGTCGTGGGCCTTGGGCTGTGGTCAAGCCCCTGGTCTGGGGTGAAGGAATCCAGCGGTCATCAATCCTGATTAGGGATTTCGAGCCTTGAACTTGATATTGTTAGGAAGGGAATTTTACAAACCTTCAACTTGAAAATTAGTGATCGGGTTAACAAAATTAACAATTTTAAAAATAGTTTATATTAGCAGTAAGGCTGTGCAATTACTGGATTCGATTTTAAATTAAATAAAAAATAAATAATTGAAATTTTTAATTCAATTTAGTTTATTAGTACACTTTTTTAAAATTATTTATTAATATAAACTTAATTTCTTGAGGTTTTTAGTTATATATATATATATTTTATTATAAATTTCACAAAATTACACCAAGACAATAGGTTTAAACTGAAATTAACAAATTGCATCACAATTTAATCAGATATTAAATGTATTAACCATGTATTAACTGAATATTAAGAGGTTTCATATTCGGCATTCTAATTTTCATATTAATTAATTAAATCAAATGCAATCACTAAAAAAAATCAAACCATAATGATTTAATTCAATTAATTTCAGAATAATAAATAATTTTTTAAAATAATTTCTTACATTTAATATCTCAGATAAAGCACGTTATTTAATATCTCAGATAAGATAACTTTTATCAACTGGATTAAGCTTATTGGGTGGCCACCAGTGCTTCAGAATAAGAGTAGTCCCCACTCCCCACTGTTATCTACCACAGCTTTTATAAGAGTCATTTGTAAGCTCCGAGACTTGCTTTCCTGATGACACCCACGTTTCATCGACAGGCCGAGGGCAAAACAACAAAGGAAGGTATTGGGTCCAGTAGTTGAAAGCCAATCTCACATTGGAGTGATGGCTAGGAATGATAACTATAAAATCTGTTCAATTGTTTTTCCCTTTTTTTAAAAATTTTTTTTTCTTGTAGAGTAAGTTGAAGTGATCAAGACATTATTCGAGAACAATTTTTTAGATAGTTTTTAACTTAGTATTCCTTAGTATTTAATAATTAAAATTAATTATACAAAATTATTTTGATTAATCATTATTTAAATAGTTAATCACGGCTAAAACTAGTATTATCCAACAAAGCTTCAAAGAACAGAGAAGAATGGACAACATAAACCAAAATCACAGCTTGCTACTCACCACAAGAAGCAAATAACAAACATGAACTCAAATCTTTATATGAAATTCGTTACTTCCTAACACCTCTTCTTTAAATAAGATTACAAGAACCTAAAACCAATTAACCAATAAAATATCAATTGTAATTTAAAAAAAAAAGGAAGAAAATAAAAATCTCAGGTTTTTTTTTTTTTTCATACTAAAAATCTCAGTTGGAGAGGAGCAAAATCGCTATCAGAATCTAAACCGATATCAAACCGACATACCCAGCAACTAAAGCCAACAGGCACGACAAAAAGTATGCACCAGCAACAATGGTTGGCTCTTCAAACCCACATAATTCTAGGTGATGATGAAAAGGTGCCATCCGAAACAAGCGGCGCCCAGATCCCCTCAACCACCTGGTTGCCTTGAAGTATGCTACCTGAAACATAAATAATTTTCAGACTTGGGAAGCTACCAAAATTCTTACTGGGAGATGAGAATTAAAAGAGAAGATAACATTGTAAAAACAGCATCTGATGCAAGTAAAAAGTTCTGACTGGAAAATAATAGATACAAGATATACCTGCATAATAACAGATGATGTTTCCAGGACAAAGAATCCTGATGAAATAAATAATGGAAAGAACATTCCAGTACAAGCAGCCATTGCAGCTAATCCTCCACCCAATGCCAGGGATCCTGTATCTCCCATAAATATAGATGCTCTGTATCGGTTGTGCAACAGAAAGCCAACACAGGCGCCAGCCATTGATGCTCCAAAAATAGCAAGTTCTGCTTTGGAATGTTACACAATGATTAGTACAAAACTAGTAATGTGGACAAAGATTAGATCTAAAAACATCACCTTTTTGACAAAACAATAATAGATTCATAGAAAATTTTGAAGAATAAACTCCAATCAAACATTACACATCAAAATAATAAACAAGCATTAGTGTGCTATGTTACATTTGATACATATCTTGGCCACCCAGAGTAACATGTATCACGATCTCTTAGAGGCTTCAATGGTAAAGGTTCAAATATGGTGCCTAGTGCCTACATTTCTAAAACATCTGACAAAAACTGAAAGATTAATCGTCAAACTCTTGTTTTAGGAAATGTGAAATATAAAGTGGTACTGAAACTGCAGATTAAATCATTACAAGTTAATAGAATGTACAGATTAACTACCCAATTCCTGCCTCTTTGGAAATGAGAAATATGAAGTGATACAGAATTCACTGAATGATTACAAGCTGGTAGGTTGAAGTGATTACAGAACTTACACAACTGAAAGGACAGTATTACTTGCCACTCCTGGACATAAAGAAAATGATTTCATTAATCTGCTTTCCTCTACAACTATAACAGCAAATTCACGTTGACAATGCACAAAAAAAGGCTGACAAGCTTCTTAATGTACTGGTAATCTAGGAGCATTCTAATTTCTTGCAAATTATTTATATTAACCAACTACAATGTTTAAAATCTTCAGCAGAAACTATCAATACTCCAACCCCCCAAAAAATATAAGAGGAGAAAAGAAAATGAAAGGTTTGTTAACATCCATGCTAACCTGAACATATTGGTAGCACTGCAATCGACATTGCTACAAAAGCCACTGCAGCAGTCCCACCAGCTAGCCCATCAAGCCCATCTGTTAAGTCGACTCCACTTCCCATGGAAACAAAACAAAATGAAGTCAACAATAAGTAACATTTCCCAAGGCACACAAGACCCAGTGGTGCAGGCAAAGGAATCAAAAATTTCCTGCATCATAAAGAGATACATAAATGAGAAAATGCATTTGCTGAAATATAATTATGCAAGAATATGGCTTGCAGCAATAAATTATTATAATGTTGCAGATTAGTTAATTGAGATGAAGCATGTAACACCAACTCAGCCAACAAATTTTATAGTGAATAGAATTAAATATTTTCCAGCATTTACAAGGAAGCCAAAAATGTTCTTCATTTTCACCTTTCATGGCACCTACAATATGAAACTTATATGATGTCAATTGGTATCTTTGAAATTAATTTGATCATTTCAGAAATTGAAGTGTTAAGAAACTCCATCAAATAAAAAATAGTGAGAAATAGAAAGAAGAAAAAAAATTGCAAACTCTAAGAATTCCCTGCCTAGGTTATTGTTGGCCCATAAGGGCAAAAAGGAGCATTTAAAAGAATGATCTTATTTGTAGCCCATAATCAAATCATTCAAGCCCAAAATTTCTCTCGCCCTTTCTCTTTTGAGCATAATATGCAATGAGGACTATATGACATCAACTAAGCTACTCTTTACAATCAAAGTTTGGTTTGGAATACTAATCATACGCTCAGAAGTAGCTAAAAGAAGACCACTCTCAAACTCCAAGAAACTTCTCTCTCCCAGATAATTACTACTACAAGATGAAAAGGTTAGACCAAAAAAAATATATATATATCAAACATGTCAACATCAACTTCATCATAGCAGATCATTGCATCACTTCCCCTCCATCTTCTTTAAGTGCAAACATATTTTCCTGCATAAAATTCAACCAATTAAGTTACCCACCTAGCATGCTAAGTTTCTTAGAGATTCCAATCCATGTTCCTCTTTCTTTTCTTTTCTTTTCTTTTCCGGTCAGGGAGGATCGGGTGGAGAGAGGGGATGGGGTTTGGTATTGGTTTGCTGCATTTAGGAAGAACAATTTGTGTAACACTCTGAACAACCAATATTGACAAATACTTATATTAGAATAATGTTGATTATTTGCAAAGAAATCAACGGGTAATAGCACCCCCTTGTAAATTTTTCATCACAAGAATAGATAATGTGAGTTACCATCAGATAAATGTTGATCATATTAGTTACAAGAATGTATACATGCTGTAGGGTGATGATATACTTGCAGTGTCCAACCAAAAAGCAAACAAGGTCCCAACAGCTACCTGTAAAATATAGACAAACTGTCATTTCCAAGCCTGTAAATGACAAAAGTTTAGGCCATGTAGGAACAAATAATTCACCTAATCTCACCTCCAAGAATAATTTTATCTGTGAAGATAGACCATGGTTATTATTCTTAGCAAAGCTTAAAATGTCATCTAGCAGACCAATGGATGCAAATGCTAGTGTTGCTACTGTTGCTCCAGAAACTTCAATGGAAGAAAAACCAGCTGTGAATTTTGCAACACCTACGCCAATTGGTATAACAAATAAACCACCCATTGTTGGAGTTGCCCTTTTCTTGAAGTGCCTAACTGGTGCTTTTTTCCTTACATTCCGACGAATCTTCAGTGCATTGAGAAATGGAACAAAAAGATAACCCGCAATGGAAACTAAAGCTGTTGATATAAAAAATGGTTGGGACAAATAAAATGGAGAAAGGGGTAGTCTGACAATTTTCCATGCACACCAATCCACAAATAAAAGCAGCAACAACAGGAAGACAATCAATCCCAGATTATTTAGAATCCCAGCTCTTATCCTGCATTACAGTATGAAAAACAACATCAAAAAAATTCGAAAGCGTAGAGGTGAATTACACCCATCTTCACCCCAGTTAACAGTAGCAGAACAGAGATACTCCATTAGGTACGGGAAGAAGTGAAATTCCCATTCTGTTCTTGTTAGTCACGATGTCTCATGAAATGTCTAAAGCATTATGTAAGCATTACTTTCTAATGTAATAACAATAGAATTGTAAAATCACTATAATGCACTTGCCTATGCTTTTTGTGCCCCTTTCCAATCAAAGCGAATCTGTGAGCTGTAACTGTGAGTGCATCATTTGTTGATCCACTAGAAGAAGGCAAATCAACATCAGAAACTGGGTTTAAGACAAAATCGCCATCACTATCTTCCCCATCGCTGGATGATATCAAGTACGCAGCAGTACCCTCATCGAGGCCCCAGTCATCAATTAGCGATATGTCAGATAAATCCTATAATACGCAAAACAAGAACAGTAAGAACTGCAGTTAAAGTGCATGAGCAAAAATACACAAGTTAATATTGCCCACTGCAAATAAATCTCAGGATTAAGATGGAGCTCTTCAATGCCTATGTGCACACATGCACCTTAAGAGCATTAATTAATATATTCCATACGAACTGATTTGAGAGTTGAAGAAAGGACACTGGAATTTAAATTCAAACAATAATCGCATGAAAAAATTGCCAATTTTGGATCAAAATCTATATCCAACCCATACATTACCGGACATTTACATTTATATGTGAAAGCATAAATGCAAATTACCTCATCAAAGGCTCTAACTCGAGCAATCCTATTTTGTAATCGATACTCACACTTTCCAACATCTGATATATTTAACTGCAGAAAGTAAGAATAAAAGAAACAGACAAAACAATCAACCAAAAACGCCAAAATAAAAATAAGCACACGCGAACACACTCGTAGTCACAGATATAATCACAACTGACAAAAGCCACAATATATAATTTAAGATCAATGATCTATTCCATTCACTTAAAAATTCATCTTCCTTTTTTCAATTAAAAACCAATACTACCTTATAGAATGAACAAATATACCTTGAAACCGTGAAACAGATTAGCAGTAGAAGAAGATAAGCGCTTCCGATATCGAAAGAAGACGGAAAAAGAGAGATGATGATGATGATACAGAGATCGCATGACGGCTATAGAACAAAGAGAGGGATAGGAAATGAAAAACGCGAGCTAAAAGAGCGAGGAGATTTGGATACAGAAATTGGTGAGGGGAGAGAGGCCATTAAAGGAACTAAAAAAGAGGGGGTATATTCGAACAAAGAAGCAATATTTATATACTCTCCAGAAAAAAGGCCAACGTTGCGTACAGTTACAGTGGGCGGAGGGGGGGAAGACAAAACGAAGCCGGTCGCGCATGTGCTCCGCCCTTGCTCAGCTTAGGAATTACCGAAAGTTCGAAGAAACTTTTACGCTCCGTTTTGGAGCGTGCAGATGAATTGGCTTAGGTGGCTCAATCACACGGCTGAACGCAGTTCAGAACGGAAAATTATTACGTAGCTTCTATAGATTTTTTGGATACTAGAAATATATTCCATTTCAAAATTTAGAATTTTTCTGACCAGAAAAATGAGAAATTTTAAAAATCTAATTGTTAGGATGTTAACGTGATAGGATATTAGAATTTTTAAGAGTTATTTTAATAAGAATTTATAATTTGTATATATATATTTATTTTAATGAAAAAATATATTAAAAATTATTCAATTATTTTTTATTTTATTATATAGTATCAGAATTATTTCCGTACAAATTTTTTTTTTTCCTATCGAGTTTTAAAATTTTAGAGATTCATAACTCATATTCTTTGAATTACCTATTTAGGGTAATATTTGTTTTTCACCGTCCACCGAGAAAGACGCGAAAGTTGCCTTGCAGTTCCCTTATCATATATGTGGTTCGTTTATTGTTTGAATGTCAAGTGGAAGTATTTTTGATACTGTTCACGACAACTATTATTCATTGGATTAGATTTTGTCATCTTCTTTTAATTCGTTTGAAGGTATAGAAATATAGAGTTTTGGTTGAAATAGTTTCTGATAGTAAGACCCATATTATTATATTCACACTCTAACACTCCCCTCAAGTTGGATCATAAATATTTATCATACCCAACTTGTTAGAAAAATATTCTATTCGAAACCTATTTAAAATTTTGATAAGTAGATCACACAATTGCTCTTATGTCTTCACATAACTAATAATGAAGATTAAATTTACTTAAATCTTCTCATTGATTAAATAACAATCAATTTTAATATATATAGTCCGTTTATGGTATACTGGATTGGAAGCAACTTGAAGAGCAGACTGATTATCATATCAAAGTTTCATGGGTGACGCAACATCCATACCAACTTCTTGCACTATAAATTTTTTTTTCGCCTTCAGATCCACCATCGAGTGACCTTGACCTCCTCATTAGTCTTCGTAAAGGTAAACGATATATATTGATAGTATTGTCATTACAGGGAATGACTTCTCTAAAATACTACTTGCATGCTAGTTTTCATACCAAAAACTTGAGTCAGCTTAAATATTTTTTAGGGGTCGAAGTCTTGAGGAGTAAAAGGGAAACTTAACTGGGAAGATGGGAGCTAAACCATGTAGCATACAATTATTCATAATATATGTCTTACAAAAGATTACGGAAACCCTTAATGATGATCCAGAAAGGTACAGGAGGTTGATTGGAAAGTTGAACTACCTTATGGTGATGACTCGGCTAGATATTGCTTTTGCAATAAGCGTTGTAAGCCAGTTCATGTCTGCACATACGATGAAATATTGGACCGCTCTAGAACAAATTCTATATTATTTAAAAGGGACTTCTAAACTCGGTATACTCTACAGTAATCATGGGCATACTGCACTTGAGTGTTTTTCTGATACTGATTAGGCGGGATCTAAAAGTGATAGAAGGTTGTATACAGACTACTGTGTATTTATTGAAGGAAACTTAATGTCTTGAAAAAGTAAAAAGCAAAATATAGTATTTAGATTCAGTGCTGAGTCAGAATACAGAGTCATGACTCAATCCACTTATGAGATTCTGTAGATAAATCATCTGCTGAAAGAAGTTGGTATGGATGTTGCGTCACTCGCGAAACTTTAGCCTGACTGTTTTTCACATTGCTTCCAATTCAGTATACCACAAACAAACTAAACATGTTGAAATTGATTGGCATTTCATCCACGAGAAAATTCAAGAAAATTTAATCTTTACCAATTATGTAAAGACAGGAGAACTACTGGGTGATCTAATCACCAAAACTTTAAATGAGTCTCGAATAGAATATTTTTTTAACAAGTTGGTCATCATAAATATTTAAAATTCAACTTGAGAGTTGTTAGAGTGTGAACATAATCTATACATCATTATAACATATTATATAATTATAGATTAATTGATTGATAAAAATTTTTAGGAGTTGTCTTGACAAAACTTTGTAATCTGTTTATACAAACACTTAATCCAATGAAAAGATATACTGAAAATTGCTCCACTATTCTTTATCTTATTACAGTAATTTAAAGTGCTGATACGGCAAGGCAGGCCCCAAGGGCCGTGTGGCCATTCCTTCGCTTCATAGCTCGCGTCGGCAAACTCATAAAAAATTCCAACTTCATGGAACTCTTAAAGAAAAATGCTAACAACACTTACTGGCCAACCCTCTTCATCTTATTATATTATCCTTATATTATTAAATTCTATTATTTTTATACTATTAAATCAATAGAATGAAAAATATTGAACAATTGCCTTGACCATAAACAATACTTGCTCAGAATGCAAATACCGTTGAAAACAAGGCAGCAGCACAAACACCCCAATTCAAATTTTTTCCATTGCTACATAAAATACCCGAAACACAGAATTTTTCTTGCTTCCAGCACTGGCAAATTACAAGTAGCTTGTCATATTAATTGTTGATTTTTAATCAGGTACACAAGGTCCCATTGTAAAAGCTGGTTCCAACAGGCATTTCAGGCCAGGAGGTGGCTTTGAGGGATCAATGGCATGTGATGAGGATCTACTTCCATGACCTGAGCGGAAAAACCATAAAATATATTAATGATCCCCATCCAAAAATAAGATGCAATGAACCATTTATAACAAATAATAACGTTTCTGCTGGCTGTCATCTGGAATCAAATTAATTTTCATAAGAGGAATATTGGTGGAATGTGGGTAAGATAAGCAACCTGAAAAAGAATATGTTATCCAAAATTATCTATCAAATTATGGACAAACGCTTAGCTGAAGAAATTACCTCTTCATCAGGTGTATCACCATGGCGCTCTATGGAGCCATGATTCTCATCTCCCATTTGATTAGATGCACAACAAGTGCTATTCTTTTCAGCAGCAGATTCCCTCCAAGCTTGTCTTCTCTGTCCATAGCCAGAAAATCAATACTGCTACCTGTTATTGTAGAAAGACAAGAAACATACCTCACCATTTGTTTAAAAAAGCTTAACCTGTAAGCCATTTTTCCAATCCTGTTCATTATTTAAAGTAGCCACCTGATGCCATTGCAAGAAAACTAAAAACTTTAAACAATTAAAGCATTCCTTATAAATGCAATGTGCTTTAATGCAGTAATTGATACTCAGCTGCTTTCTTGGCAGTCTTGATTGTGTTGTACTCGACAAGAGCATGCAACTACATTTAAAAAGGAAAAAGAGAAAAATGGATTAAATGATAAGTTCATCAAAACAACTTCCTCATATAACTACACTAAAAAAATCGATAAATAAACAGAGTCGATACAGAAAGGGGGGGGGGGGGGGACTGTCAACACATCCAGATCCGGGAGAGTCATGCATCCAACCCAAACAGGTTTAAGCTGCAGAGCATGCATTTCATGTAATTCAGTTTGTTTGGTGTTCAGTTAAACTTTGGTCTTCAAAGAATCATCATATGAAACTCTTAGAAAAAGAAAAAGCATGCAACTTCCAGAACTTCATACCTTGCTACAGATCAGAATATCTGGTTTGCTTCCCTTTTCAGAATCTTCCACAGCATGTGGATCATAAAGGGAGGTATTCATTATCCTGAAATTTTGCATAATTGGCATAATGCAAACTGCACAACAATGTAACTTGTTGCAAGCATATTTTGGAGCTGGACCTATGTTATCACTTTGGACTGAAAACCTAGCACGAACATAATATTCAGTTGCCATGGTATCATCACAAGAGGGAAGAGCCAAAAAAAACAAAACTACTTACCAAAAAGGAAGACTCCCTGAGTCCAGCAACAATAACTGAAAGGTTTTGGGTAAGCTTCTTCATTTTCCTAAAGGAAGTAATAACTGTGATAGGTACTGCAAGAAGGTACCTAATATGACTTTGTAATCCAAGTAGTGTAGATTGTATACATACAAAAAGAAGGTCAAAAGCCAGTTTAAACCGAGACAGCATCATAAAAAGATAGGTACAATTCGTTTTTCTTTTAAAGTAAAGGTAATTAAAAAATATAGTGTGTCCCAAATTGCCAAAATGAAAAATAGTCAATGACCATGATAAAAAGACTGACAAATACATCCACCTTCTTGATTGAATGATAGTATATTGATTAAATGATAATATCTTGACATATATTGGTATTGTATATTCTGAAGTATTTTTCCAGTATACATACTTCACCTATTTATAGGTGATCCAAGTCTACAAGGTATTTACTAGAAAATACAAGAACCTACTAGAACCTACTAGAAATATCTCTATACTAACATCCCCCTCAAGTTGGATCAGGGGGCAAAGCAACCAGATGCAACTGGGAGACAAAAAAATGGTGCTGTGGAGTGGCCAATGGTTTAGTCAAGACATCCGCAAGCTGAGAAGTGGATGACACGTGAACAGGAGCAACAAAACCTTTTTGGAGTTGTTCCCTGACCAGATGACAATCTATATCAAGATGCTTTGCTCTTTCATGAAAAACGGAATTGTTAGCTATATGAATAGCTGCTTGATTATCACACTGCAAAGAAACAGGAAATTGCACATTAACTTGTAAGTCTTTTAATATATATGAAATCCATAAAAGCTCACACACGACAGTTCCCATGCTTCGATATTCAGCTTCGGCAGAGGATTTGGAAACTGCCTTCTGTTTTTTAGTTTTACAGCTGATAAGAGAATCTCCTAAAAAAATACAAAAACCAGTAACAGATTTCCTAGAGAAAGAACAAGTGGCCCAATCTGCATCACAATAAGCGGAAAGATTAGAAAAGTCGAACGTAGCAGAAAAATATAATCCCTTAGCTGGGTAAGTCTTAAGATATCGTAAGACATGGCAGGCGGCATCCCAATGGGGCTTTCTAGGATTTGACATAAACTGACTGAGATAATGAACTGCAAAGCTAATGTCAGGTCTAGTAATGTTAATGTATAACAACCTGCCAATTAGCCGCCTATATTTATCAGGATCAGAAAGTAAATCACCAGTAGAAGGATCAAGATTCAAACCTTTAGATAGAGGAATAGAAGTATTCTTAGCATGTAACATGCCGGTATCACCTAAAACATCGGAGATAAATTTCCTTTGACTGATGAGAGTACCAGAAGCAGATCTAGCAATTTCTAAACCAAGGAAATATTTCAAATGACCAAGATCTTTAATAGTAAATTTGCAATGTAAGGCACTTTTAATCTGATCAATGGTAGGTACAGAATTACCACTTATAATGACATCATCTACATAGATTAGCAGGATAGTGAATGTACCACTATCATCTCGTGTGAAAAGACAATTATCATGTACTGACCGAACAAAGCCCAAGGACTGGATAAAAGATGTGAACTCCAAGTTCCATTGTCGAGAAGCCTGCCTTAAACCATAGAGTGATCGTTTTAACAAGCAAACTTGTCCCGGACTAGCTTTTGAGTAACCTGCAGGAGGATGCATGTATACTTTTTCTTCCAAGAAACCATGTAAAAAGGCATTATTAATGTCAATTTGAAAGATAGGCCAGTTTTTAGAAGTAGCTAAGGCAATAAAGATCCGAATGGTGACGACTTTAGCTCCAGGAGAAAACCGATCTTTAAAATCTAATCCCTCTATTTGATTATATCCTTTAGCCACTAAACGAGCTTTATATCTATCAACTTCCCCATTGGGCTTGGTTTTAACCTTGTATACCCATTTAGAACTAATGGCCTTTTTTCCTTTTGGAAGATCAGTGAGAATCCATGTTCCATTTTTTTCAAGAGCTGAAAGTTCATGGTCCATGGCTTCAATCCAACGTTAGAAGCAGTGGATAGATGATTTACAACAAAATCTTGCATCCAAGTGGGTTTACTATGAATTCTAGTACTCTTTCTTAAAGGAAGAGTGGGAAAAGAGACATGTTCCTGGGAACGTGATTAGGAAACAGAACCCGAATGTAGTGGAACCTGAACATTAGAGGAAGAGCTTGATTCTTCATCAACTAAATTATCAGGAAGAACAATATTTGAAAAGGAAGACTCCTGAGAGGGATTATGTCGAAAAGGGAAAGTGGATTTATGAAAAAAACATCTCTATTAACAAAAATTTGTTTTGTGTCTAAGTTTTGTAATCTATACCCCTTCTGTGTAGTTGAGTATCCAAGGAGAATACATTTGGTAGATCTAAGGTCAAATTTATCCTTTTGAGGGCTGTTATTAATGGCAAAGCACAGGCAACCAATAGTTCTTAGGTGATCATAACTGGGTGGTTTATGAAACAAGGCTTCAAAAGGAGTTATCCATCCTAAAGCTTTGACTGGTATTCTGTTAATGATGTAGGTGGCAGCCAATATACACTCAGACCAATAATTTTTTGGAAATTGAGCCTGAAACTGGATGGCGCTAGCTATGTTGAGAAGGTGCTTATGTTTAATTTCTACTGTCCTGTTCTGTTGAGGTGTATAAGGGCAAGTAGTTTGGTGAACAATACCGTATGAAGAAAGCAAAGAAGTACACCTTTTATTAATAAATTCTCCTCCATTGTCGGACCTTATAATTTTAATTTTTGTTCCAAATTGTGTATTGACACATTGAATGAAAGATGTCAAAACAGAATATGTCTGATCTTTAAATCTAAGCCTATAGGTCCAAGTTGCCCTAGTCTTATCATCAACAATAGTTAAAAGGACCTAGCACCCGTGATAGAATGAATAGAAAAAGGTCCCCATAAGTCCATATGCACAAGGTCGAAAGGATTGGCAGTAACCATATTACTATTGTGAAAGGGACGTGTGATTAGTGTCAACAATCTGCTTTAGCATAGGTATATGAGATATTTTATGACAAGACGAGTATCCCAATCTAGCATGAATCACAGAGAAATGAATTTTTATTATAGAATTTGCAAGATGTGTAGCTTCTTTATTGCACTTTTGAAGCTCAGCCATTTTTACATTGAGGTTTGGGGCAATTTTATTACACACAGAGTCAACACAAGACTGGATACTGGAAACAGAGAAGCTATTATTGTCTAAAATGTATAAACCACTAATCATTTTGCCAACAGCTATAACAGACCTATTCTTCTGGTCCTGAAAAAAACAACACGATGAATAAAATAGTATTGTCAAGTTGGCATGCTTAAGTAGCTTGGATACAGACAGAAGATTCATATTAAAATCAGGAACAAGGAGGACATCAATTAACTGCATGTGTGTGTTTAATGCAACATTTCCGGTGTGTGTGACCTGTGTGGAAGAGCCATTCGGCAAGTGTACAGTTATTGGAGCAGTAACAGAACATATAGATTTCATATGATGCTTATACGGTGTGACATAATCTAATGCACCAGTATCAATTATCCATGCTTATGATCCAGTTATCATAGCACAACAGGCGAATATTGAAGAAATTTTATGAGTGAAAGAGTTTAAAGAGCCATTACCAGAACAATCAGTCGGACTGAAAGAGCTGAAGCCGTTACCAATATAGTTGGCCGGATTGTGACAGTAGGCTGTGTTTATTGAGGCAACCGTTTTCCCTTTGACCAATCTGCTCATCTCCTGTCGCAGTAGCTCCAGCTTTGTATTGACTTCTTCTATCCTGCTTAATTCATTGGAGGCGATCGGTCCAGCACTTGCCAACGGTGTTTCCGGGGTAGATTGTATACTATGACCTTCAGAATGTGAGATGTGAGCAATGTATCTCGGCTTGAACGTCCCTGGATTGTTGAATTGCTTGTTTTTGCTCTTAAACCACTCCGGATAACCGATCAATTTGAAGCATCCAGCTCGTGTATGTCCATCCAGATTACAGTAGTCACAATGGCCCTTCCTTGCGTCGTATTTCTTGTAGTTTCGTCTATTACCTTGAGATCGGATGGCCAAAGCAGCTACCTCACAGTGTTCTGTGAGGTTGGATTGAACTTCTTTCTGAGACTCTACCCGTAGAACCATCGAAAAAGCTTTGTTCACCGATGGTAATGGATCCAATAGAAGGATTTGGCTATTATCATTGAGCCCCATCAGAAATTGCATGAGATGGTCCACAATGTGAATCTCTGTTGCTAGCTTCTCTGACCCGCAGATGCATGGAGGTATAGGGACAATGTTGGCCAATTCGTCCCACAGTTGCTTCAATTTGCCATAGTATGTTGTCACAGAGAGATTATCTTGGGAGATGGACGCTATTCTTCGTTTGATTTGATAGATCATTGGTCCGTTGCTTTCGCCGTATCGTTCTCCTAGCTTAACCCACAGTTCTTGGGCGATGGTGGCATAGAGGAAGCTTTCGACGAGGTCCTTCGAAATGGAATTGAGGATCCACGACGTCACCATATAGTCGCAACGTCTCCATTTCTCGTATTCCTCAGATCCGTCCTCAGGTGCATTGATTTTTCCTTCCACGAATGCGAGTTTGTTCTTCGCACCGAGAGCAATCTTCATCGCCCGGCTCCATCCTCGATAATTGATTCCGTTTAATTGAACAGACACGAGAAGCATCGCCGGATTATCTGAGTTTTGCAGCATCAAGGCATCATCGACCATCTTGGAGATCGTCGAAGCCGAATTGCTCAGTGCCCTAGCATAACTGCTTTCTGCCATTTTTTTTTTCAGGGAAATATCTTATTGGAGAAAAGAGAGGTCTCGATGAAATGTTTCTGATCGTGAGGGGAGACGAATTCTGCCGCTTTTGCCTCGTTCTCTTGTGACGATGACTTTCGACTTTGAACCAAAAATTGAAGTAGAAGATGAAGAGGCAGAAACAGCTCAAATTTGAAAAGGATGGAGAAGAAATTCGTCAATGAAGTTGCAGACGGAAAAGGGCAGAGGAAGCTTGGAGGAGGAAGGAGTTTGGGTCTTCGAGTCTCTGGACGGGAGAAGGAAAGAGGTTAGGTAATTGATGGCTCTAATACCATCTTGATTGAATGATAGTATCTTGATTAAATGATAATATCTTGACATATATTGGTATTGTATATTCTGAAGTATTTTTCCAGTATACATACCTCACCTATTTATAGGTGATCCAAGTCTATAAGGTATTTACTAGAAAATACAAGAACCTACTAGAACCTACTAGAAATATCTCTATACTAACACACCTGCAATGCATTTATATGCGCTAGCACTTCAAAACATGTTACTTGGAATGAGGAAAGGAATTCTTTTGTTGAATATGCTTAATTCTAACAAGTATGCTACAAGATAGAAACCGATTATTTATTCAAACACCATAACATGCTAATAATAATTTAATTGCATTTTTCATTATAACATTCTGTTTGTTCAAAAAAAAGGGGCAGGAAAATAAAAAAGGCTAAACAGCAAACAGTATATATTTATAAATAGAGAATGAATCAGCAAAAGATGGCTGCAAAGTCATTCTGAGCAGCTCCTGAAGTTCGGCACAACTTAGATTAGCTGCACCAGGAAAACATCCAGGGCAAGCAACCTGTCAGAAGTACCTGTTTTATTTCATCATCTTCAATATCTCTATTATTGACTTCCCAATGGCAACCAAATGCATAATTTATGACTTATGTTACAACCAAATTGCTTTTAAATAAAACATGCCTTTCTAGCATGGAAGGGAAAAGGACAAGGAGAAAAGGGAATGGGGATAAGATGGTTGAATTTAATGTAAAGCAACATGAGCAACAGTCCAAGATTCCACACAGATGAATATTGACGCAAGCCAACACACTGATGGCCTTAACATATCTAAGAATAATCCGAATTGGTAATTCTCAAGCACAAGTACTCATAAAATAATTATTTCAAACACCTCTATCCAACCAAATTATTCAAACATTAATACTCAACATAGGACATATTTTGGTAAGTTAAATTCCAAATCTTCAAAGCAATCTAAGGTATCAATAGTTTATTCTACTGCTGTACTGCATAATTTATGCTAGATAAAAGCTTTCCTCTAAGAAAAGCAGGCACATAAATTATCTATTGTTTAGCAGTTCAGAAAGCTGAATTCCCACAATGCATAGTAGATTGTTTTATCAGCATAAGATTTAGTCAATAAAACATATTATTGGTCCATTTAGCCAAAGGAAGCAATTGAGAGGAAATTTTCCACAAGCAGGACCGCGAAGACATTAATTTGGAGAGGTGCATTTCATTTGATTACATCCATACCATCTGCAAAAATTATGTCCTACGAATACATAGACATGAAAAGGTAAAGTTTAAACAGTGCCTTCATATGAAATACTAAGCACATATGATACATAAATTCAACATTAAAAAAGAGAAAGAGAGGGGGGTCCATAAAAGTGACTCACAAAAACCTTCCTTCTTCTTCTTGATCAAACCTATCATATGCTTTCCGATGAGAAATTTTTATCGCTAAAGTAGCATTCCACCTACAAAACCATGACAGCACATTCACGAATTGCCAGACAAACATAAATGAACTTCATACAACTATAAACCAATTTTTTTGTTTTCAAATGAACAAACAAATTTTTGTAGAAGATAGAATAATAAAAGGAAATTCCCATGCGTATACTTCGATGCATTTCTCAGAAACCGAGCCAAAAGTCTAGTCACTCAGAAAAACTCATCAATCCCATTGTTACTAAGGCATCTTTCAACAAAGCAGCTAATAATACTAAAGCTTATATGTTACACAAAACCAATTAATTAAACACAGAGCTCATATCAATACTATGATAAATAAGAACGCAAAATATGGAGCTCGCTTGTTTAGTGATCCTCTGATTGAAGTGTTCGGTTTGATACACAGCCGGGTGAGCTTGTTCCGAGTCGGCATCGGCGTCGTCTCGTGCTCGTGATCCTAATCAGACTGCAGAGAGCTTGAGCCCCAGGCTCAGGCAAGGTGCCATCGGGAGATCCAGCAGGAGTGAAATCAGACTCATCCGGCGAAGATGCCGCGTTGGAATGGCGGTGTCGGCGGCAGCAACAGCGTTGGGCTCATTTGACCTTGCATTAGTTGAGGAGGGAGAGTAAGAAACGGAGGCGTTTTATTGAAAATGTGGAAAAATTGGAAGAACGAAGCCCTCCCGCCCTTTTCCTGCTCTCCAGCAGTAATTTTTATAGAGAAACGGCACCGTAAGGGGCATTTTGGTCAAGTAATTCTGAGTTTAAATTTAGGGACGCAACGGCTAGGGTACGGTGGGACTGGCAAAAATCATATTAGCCGTACATAGAGCTTGACTAGTCTCATCCCTCTCACAATATAGATATACGATATACGACATACGGTATACCGAGCATCGATATTCAATTATGGATTTTTAATAAATCTAAAGTTTAAAATCCTCATCAATCCGATTAAAATTTATATCAAATTTCTCAAATTTATTCTAAATCTAATTATTATTATTAATTGAAAAATATAAGTTTTATAATTTATAATTTAATAATTTATATAAAATATAATTTAAAATATTAATTACGCTTTTAAATTTTATTAATTGAATAAAATATTTATAATTTATTTATTGCATATATAATATGTGCAGAAAAATATAAATTATTAAAATATATAAATATATTTTTATTTATCTAAACTAAAGCATGGTTTTTGGGATTGAGAGTTGCAATAATATTAACGTCTTTAGGGATAGTGAAACAGAAGAGGTCCGAATGACATTGTTTAGTAAGTTCATTTGCTCGAAGCTAAACAAAACTAGTTTAATAAAAAAATTACAATTTAGTTTATATTTTTTAATAAAATCTACATATTAATAATTTATGATATAAAAAATGTATTTCTTTTTCTCCTTGTACTAGACACAAGTGCAATGTAGAACATTCTCATTTCTAACAGCAAAACTCTCAAGCAAAGTTCACAAGATAGCACAGACTTCTGTGGGAATTTCAACTTGCCAAAATCCCCATGATCCCAATACCTATTACCATATAAATATAACATCACAAGTAAAACACATATTTTCATTGTTAATATCCTACCAAATCAACCCCTAAACCACCAAAATCAGAACCAGAACCCAGAAACCAAGCCCAAGCCCACCAAACCCAATCCTCCCAGCACCAGAAAACCACACCCGAACATCATCCACCACCGGCCCACACAGGGAGCTCATATCGTCAGTTCTTGTATTATAGTACACACTGTAGAATGCAATCCGGGTCCTCTCGGCCTTGGCAGTGAAGTTCAAATTAGCAGTTTGAAAGGTTGAATTAGAATCGGGCGTGTAATGGATGTTTTGGGCCTGATCTCCAGCGAAGGCCATTATTGCAAGGGGATCCTTGCATTTGTCCCTAGCATGGCCCAACGAAAACGTCATCTTGTAAGCCTTGTTCGGCTTCGTTTCAACCATTTGGGAAATTATACCTTCCTTGCCTGAGAGTAATTCTATGGCTCGTTTGCCTTGTGGAACTGAGAAATGGTAGGAATCAATGTAGCGAACCGCCCGGTTTGACTCCACTGTCCAACCAGGTACTGCTGTCATTTCCTCGTCCAGGTTGGTGGGTAACAACACTCCTAGCGAAACGTTTCTGAACATCGACGGACCTTCCTCAAAGTCGCCGTTTAGTACTGCATTGTCTGAAGGCAAATAGAAAAGGGTAAAAAAGGAAAACAGAAAAGGGAAATTTTAGCGTACAGAGGAGCATCATGATCATCAAAAGATCCAAGGAAAGAAATTAATACCTTTGGGCTTGTCAGGAGCAAAAAGCTTCTTGATTGCTATGTCATCAATGATGGGCCCACAAGCGGGGTCATCCTCCATGCCCAAATTCCTAAAAACCAAACTCACTCTATCCTCCTCTGCCTCAAAAGCCCACGCGTAAGGGTCCCACCCCTGTACATTATATAATGTCTGCAAGTCTATTGTCTGTGATGCAGGTGGCACTGACACGTTTACCGCCTCAAGTTGAGCGCACGTGCGAGCCGCACTGAAAGTCACCGAGTAGATAGACCCTTTCTCCACTGTAAATTCTTGGCTGATCTCTGCGTCATTGCCCAATCTCACTGCGTGTGTACCACCGGGTACGATGAGGATCATTCCACCCTGTTTTTGCCCAGAAGAGACTAGCTCCACTGTGCCGCTTAATTTCCAACTGGGGATTTCATCGGGCCCATCCGCAATGGCGTCGCTAGGGAAGCCGTTGGATGGAGGCGTTTCAAAATCACCATTGGCCAACAATCCTGTAATCGGCCGCATATAAATATTTAGGAGATATACGTTTCGGTGTCGAATATATTTTATTTTCTACGGTCAAGAAAAGTCGTGTCGGGCCCGGGGAACAATAGAGCAGATATTAGACATAAGACACCAATGTTTCACCAACTCGCACACCCAAACAAACATCATATAAATCTAAAATGTATTGGAGCCCTCTGGCTCCTGATTTTATTGTAATGTTATATAATTTTTTTTTTTTGGAAAAAGAAAAATATGAGAGATCCATGGATGGATAGACTTATCCATTCTTAAGCCTCAAAACGCAAGAAAAATCATGTCAATATAGAATAAATTGAAAGGTACTGTATTACTTAAGTTAAAAAAAAACAATATTTATTTATTTGTGAATCTGGAAACGACAAATATAATTCTGGCGATGACGTGAACGCGCAATCTGCAGGCTAGGACCAGATAGCCGCGTTAAGCGCATAGACCCTACCGCACCGTTTTGGCCCATCACTTCAACTCCTGGAAGTAACCCACTCTCTCTTTTGACTAATTTCCTTTCTTTTCTTTTCTTATCTTTTCCTGGCTTTTCTTTTCTTTTCTACCTACCGTGAGAAGGGAAAGTCCGTATTTTCACAATGGCCAGTTTTTTAACTTTTACGGACACTCTACAGCTGGAGATTGGGATGAAACACCAAAAAGATGGCGAGAAAATGGAAAAGTAGTCCCATGTTTTGTTGTCGTTTTGCTAACTTAGGGAAACAATACTCAACACTAGGCGCGAAATTATCCATATCGGCTATTATTTAACCTTATAATGTGGGAATATTACGCAAACAGATTGGGCCCTAGCGTCCTAAAAGAGCTCACTCTTTAATTCCTTTTCTCTTCCTTTTATTCTAATAATTAAAGTGGTATTACTGATAATAATGTTATGTTACATCGTTTACGACTTTATGGCATGATTCAGAAGAAAAATGAATAAAGTGCGAGAAGGTTTAAGAAAAAGGGAAAAATATAAAAATTAATATAATTGAGTTTCATGATTTTGTCATTTAAATCTTCAATTATTAGAGGGAATTGTTTGGTTGATTTAGAAAAGAGAAGTTTCAAGTCGTTAGCGTCGCCCTACAAGATATGCAAAAAGAAAAAGACACTAATATAATAATCCCCACAAGATGACTGATATCTTACGATACTAAATAAATTTGACAGAACACTTGCACAGAGCCGAACCACCATAATTAATAGTAATGAAGAATGCAGAATGGGCTATACTAACGGCTGAAGAAGCCACAACACCAAGTCCAGGGTACTCTGAGGTTATTTTGTAAGAAATTAAAAGCAACAACTATATTAAAAAGAAAATCCCAAGTGATCTAAAAGCATGAAAAAGATGGCCAGTAGTCTTACAGCATAATCATTGCAAGTCAAGATTAAAGAAGTGATTAGCCAAACAATTGATGTGATCATTATTTAAAATAAAAACTTATAATATGGCTTTCAATAACAAAGGACACAAATCCTTCTTCTGGAAAATACTAATGCTTGAATGCTTCATAAGAATTTAAAGCTTATAAAGATAGAAGGCATTCATTTACACTATACTGATTCTGATTCTTGTCTGTTGGGCTATATCAGTCATCAAAAATATTATCCCCCCCCCCCCCCCCCACTATCATAAATTTCTTGAAAAAGCAATTGAGAAATGGTTCAGCTGCAATTTCACTTGCAATGCCCTAAAGCTAAAGACCTTAATCTCTCAACCACATCCCTAAATCCCAGAAACAACAGTAAACCCACATTGAGTGTGAGGTGTGCAGGTAACCAAGCAAAAAGGTATACATCAGATCTCAGAAATGGCATATCCATGAAAAGAAAAAAGAAGTGCATCTAGTAAGTAGAAGTAGAAGAAAAAGAAGGGGGGAATGAAGTTGTTCTATGAGATTAAGAGATAGGAAATGGGTATGTAAAGAAAAAAGAAGAAAACATACCATCTTGCCCTAATATTGCAGTAGCAAACAGAGCGAAGAAGATGATAATAGAAGGAGCGAACCATTTGCTTCTGGTGGCGCTTTGCCCCATCTTACTTCTCGTCAAGCTCTCTCTCTCTCTCTCTCTCTCTCTCTCTCTCTCTGTGAATGGTGGCGTCTATGGACAGTATTACAGAGAGTGTCCTTTTATTGTGCAAGATTCCAGCACTGTTGTCCTTTTATCTTTGAGTTTTTTTTTTTCCTTTAAGAAATGTTAGCAATAATATTTTTTTTCAATTGATTGTTAACAATTACTTGAAAAATGACGCGTTGTTAACATTTTTTCAAAAGAAGTTTTAGTTATTTCTGTTACTTTTTTAATTAGTGTATTCTACTCTAGTATCCATTAGCAAATAACATCGTTCAATAATGATGAATATGTCAAAAATCAATCTCTTACACTCCCCTCAAAAGAATAGTAATGTATATAAAATTATTTTTTATAGTATTTAATTGAATGTCTGAAATACAAAATATTGTTTTTTTTAGAATAAATATTATCGTTTTAATTAATTTAAATTAGTTTAATATGATGGAATTTACGTAGTCGTAATTAGTAAAACAAACTTAGTTATTCGTCTTTTGAGATTGGATGTGCGTAGTGGGGGCCAGAGCACCGCCGAATAATGGCATTTGGACAGCGCTCCATGCTTTGTGAGTTTATTTTATTTATTACAACACAAACTTCCAAAAACAGTCTTCTTCAAGTCCAAATTGGGAAATTACAATTAACCCTTAAAAAAAATTATACTCTAATATTAAAAAACGTTTTTTTTTTTTTAATGGCTAAAAAAAGCCGAATGTAATTCCTAATAATTGTATGAATTTTCAACAAAGTATCCCTGTTATTGTTAGACGGAGACCTCCCTCTCCAGTTGTCGAGAGAAGCTTTCTCTAATGATTGTATGAATTTTGTTTGACGACGCTTATCCATTTGATAACTTTAGCAGTGTAGAGTGAGCAATTTTTTAATTTTGTACTTCTTTTTTTTTCCTTTGCTTATGAGTTTTTTCAATTATGTAAGATCTCTATTCTCTTTCCATTTATTCCGATGAAGCTCTCTATCCCTGGAAAAAAATTTAATCCAAAATTAAGACTATTGATGATCATTAATTTTAAACATTGGCCACGAGTTAATTAATTTTGTTAATGGTAGGCGTGCGAGTACGGAGAAACAAATTCCTTTTTTTGAAGGGCACACGTGTTTTAGAGAGCTTTAACGCCTGTTTAACGTTTTCATTGAACCAAGTGCCCACAACCTTCGTCAAACCTCTTCTTTTAGTTTCACATTTGGAGGCTACATTGTAGGCTTTTTTTTTTTTTTTTTTTAATAAATAACCTGTTTACGTTCTGGTTAAAATAAAGAAAATTTTATTTAATTTATACTCTAATTTAAATAAAAACAATTAGTTTTTTTTTTTAATTTTAGAACCATATTAATTAATTCATTTTTTTATACTACTTCATATAACAAAAAAAAATTATTCATTTTTAAATTATTATTAATGTATAAAATTACTAAAATATTTTTTATTAATTTTTATAATTTTAAAATATAAATATACTACAATTTTAAAATCATAATTATTTTATTTTTTAATTTTAAACTCACTTTATTTATTCATATAATTTATATCTGACTGATTGTAAATGATGAATATGAAAGAATTAAATTAATATTTTTTATCTCATAATTTTTATTTATTTTTTTATTATTTTATAATTATTGTTTATTTTTTCTTTTAAACTAAGATAATATATAAATTAATTATTATAATTTTATTTGATTTTATCTTATTTTAAAAAAATTTAAAATATTTTTAATATTTAATAAAATTTAATTTATTTAAAATGAATATAATTAAAAAATTAAAAAATATATATTTTAAAATATATATAAAAAAAGAAAATTATAAAACGGTAAAAATAGTTTTATTGAACAAATAATTCATATTATGAGGTTTTAATAAAAGAATGTCTAAAATCATTTTTCAAAACACTCTATCCAACAAAATATAAATAAACACAATACTCCGTACAAAATGGAGATAAAATAAACCTTAGGGGAGAATTAGTAGCAATACTCACTTTTTTAAGCCACTATGTAAATCTCTTTATTTTATTAAAAAATATAGTAATTGATAATTATTTAGAGGAGAGATAAATATAATAAATACTTTTTATTTAATAAAATAAATAACTGTTTTTAAGCATTTCTCAACATTATAACAACCAACGAAGAGCCTCCACCTCAATGATATGATGATTTTTTTATAAATTTTTAAAAAATGACAATCCTTTAATTCAATATATTATTAACTCTCATTTTTTTAATATTACGCTTTTAAATGGATAAAATATAAAAATTAAATGAGCACTTAATTTTAAAATATTAATATTTATTATATATTGAAATGTGTGTTGATGATAATACATGTTAAATATTCCTGCTATATAATTGAATTTACGTCAGAAAAATTAGATTTAATATATAAATTTATTCCAATATTCAGTTTAGGATTCCTTCGAATGGAGCGAACAAGATGGAGTTTAGACTCATAATTAGAAGGTCAAGGCTAATCAACTTGATAAATTTGTGAAATAATATACTCTTGAAATTCATGAGATAATAGATCTCCGTATTCCTGAAATTTAAAATCATATCCATACAGTTTCAGAAAAAATTAGAATTATGTCTATATAATTTCAAAAAACGTTAAATAACTATTTGACATATAGATACAGAACGAAAGTTACACGTTATTAAAACATAAAAAAAAAAACATAAATCAACCGAACGAATTTTATCAAATTACGCATTAATTCTACTTTTATTGGATTTTAAAAGATGAAATATATTTAATAAAAAAATATTTTCACTCATTTAATGTATAATCAATCATTGAAAAATTAATGTTTAAATAAATCTAAATAAATATTTATTCGTCTAATATAAATTAAAATATTTTCAAGATATAAATAAGAGTTGAAAAATTAGTGTTTATATAAATTTAAATAAATATTTATTTATCTAATATAAATTAAAATATTTTAAAGATATAAACAAATGAATTTTACTAAAAAACAATATATGTAAGACTTAACTCAATATTTTTTTCATTTGTAATAAATCGATCACACTTAAAAATTTCCGTATAAGCATATACTTTACTTTTCTTAATCACACTCCTCTTTAAATACTTCAATTATTTTGATTTAAAATCAATATTTCATCAAATTTTTTCAAGTTATCACAAACCGATTTTCTGCAGCAACGGGACAAGAAAAAAATTAAGCACCAAAAGTTAAGGAAAAAAAGTGCTAAAATATAATATTTTTCTAATATATTATGCTTTTATATTATTCCATAAAACTATATATTATTTTTTTTTTTGGAAAAAAACTATATATTATTATTAAAATGTAAAAATTAATTTTTTAATATATTAAATAGGAGTAAATTAATAAATTAAAAAAATTATATTTAAGAAAAATGACCTATCATTTAGAGCAGGAAAAAAAAATCTATCTTTATGTAACGAATAAAATAAAATATTTAGGATATGAAGTTAATGAAAATAAAAAGTATATTTTTTTCTTTAAAAAAAATAATGTGCATTTATTGTTGCACGTAAGCTTTGTTGGTCCGTAGCCCGTGCCACCTAATCCACCTATTTTGTATTTGGGTCTGGGCCTTCCATCTCTATGGCTAAAAGTAACTGTATTGTTGTTGAGCTATGGATGATGTACTGTTATCTCCATTAATAAAATTGAACTAAATACATAATTTACTCTTCTAATGTTGAAACTCTAATTTTATTATTATTAATTTTTATAAAAATATAATTATTTAACATTTAAATTTTATTTGGCTATGCACCAAAAGTTTCCCAGCCAAAATTTCCAAGTTCTGTAATTGTCACAAGAAGCTTAAAGACAGTTGGCAGTTGTCAGGATTTCTTGAAGAACTCTCAAATCTCCCTCCTTAATTGGGTTAGAAGGCTACTTTACCAACCTTGAATTCTTTTTCTGGCTCTTTCATAGTTTCATGCAGAGCACCTAACTGGACAAGACTAATGCAATGGATCATGGCATCTTGTAGTAGGTGGTAGGATTGGGATTGGGGACCCAGCAGGCATTAATGAAAATGAAAGTGCTCCAAATATCTATCCTATGGATCATGATCATTATAAAATAAGCTGTCATCTGTTTCTAAAATGGGCTGCATGCATGAATTTCTGCTTCACGTCTTCAAATGGTGATTTGCTTATTCCGTCCTTCTTCTGCTATTGGATAATTAATGCTGATTTGAAGTGGAATTAGTTTCATAAACAAGATATTTAGCTTATCATCTCTAATCCCTTTCTAATCCATGTTTGCCAGATTCCATTAATACTGAAACACAGGCATTGCATTTGGAATCAAGTGATATTGTTGAAATAAATTTTATTTATAAATTAAATTAAAATTCAATTTATTTCACGAAAAATATATTTTAGAAAAATATTAAAATGAAGTGAAGATATTTTTAATACCCAACACAAAACCTCGATCCATACATGTATTACTTTCAAAGCTTATGTCTTATAGCACAAAGAGAGATGGAGCTTAATTATAATTATTTAAAAAAAAATTACTCAATTTAAAAGCTTATTTGAAGATTTCAAAAGTAATTTTAAGTTTTTAATTTTATTATTTTATGGATTAAATAAATAATTGTCAAAAATATTTTATCTTTGAATAAATAGAACTGATATAAATTTAATTTAATTTTAAATTAATGAATTGGAAATATATAAGGTTAAAAAAACATAAATTATTTTAAGTGGTAAGATTTTGAATTTGGAAAACTATTTCACTATTTTTTTCTTTACGTATATATTAAAAGTGCTATAAAATTTTCGGTTTGGTAAATCTTCAAGATTGATTTTCTTTTAAAGAAACATATAAGTAAAGATAAAAAAATTAAACTACATTAAAATAATAAAATAAACAATCAATTATATTGAAATTATTAACTGCAAAAAATAAAATATAATTACGGTATTTTATGAATAATTTTATTATTGATATTTTAAATAATAAATAAATTATTAATAATTATTTTCTTTAAATTTAATTGATAAATATTGTGGTATTTTTTATTTATTTATAGTATAGCAAAAGGCAGTGGCACTAGCTGCAAAAGTGTAGGTAAGTGATGTAACAGTATATATATATATATATATAATATGTGGACATTTTTCACGTATCGCTATCATCATCATCATCTCATCGATCTTTTGAAAATTTTGGACACAAATTTCTTGTTAAAACACGTTGTAGGGATACCTACCAACAAAAAATTGTGAAGTCTTTGAAACCTTACATCGTACAACCACTTAATTATTGGTCGTTGGCTGCTGCGTCTGCGCATGCTTCTGCTTTTCCCACATTCGGTTTGCTAACTATTGTTGAAGCGATATTCCTATTTACATAAAAAAAAAAGTTTCTATATAATATTATTTATTAATTTCAAGATAAAAAATCATTTACACAGCTATCATTTGAATAATTCATAAGCGATATTCCTATTTACATAAAAAAAAAATTTCTATATAATATTATTTATTAATTTCAAGATAAAAAATCATTTACACAGCTATCATTTGAATAATTCATAAACACAGATTATTTTCTATATAAATTTCTTAGACGGATTAATTTAGTACACTTATTCATAAAAATCACCTACATATTAGTTTTAGATATCTCACATATCTCAACCCATAAAATCGGTTGTTTCATAAAATAAAAAAACATAATATGTAATAGTCTCTACGGCTCTAATCATTGTCCAATCATAATAAAAATATGGATCAGGAATATTTAGAGACATTACTTAAATGCAGTTGGAATATCACAATTATAACCATATTATAATTTTCTTTTGTACAGTAATATAGTCTCGTGAACTTTATCTTTACTTGAGATTCAATTAAATTAAAACTAAAGATAAATAACTGTTTTTATTTAATTATATTTAAATACTTAAAATACACAAATAATAATATCCAACTATAACCAATATATTAGCTGTAGGGCATATTATTAGCAATCTCCCACTTGCATTAAAGCCAATCACCCATATGACTTATCACATTTGTAAATACGGTAATTATGTTTCTATTAGAACAATGCCTTAATAATAGAATTTTTAAAATTCTTATGCAATGGCTCAATTGTTATCATAGTTAATTGTAACTAGATCAATAATGTTAGGAACCACACCAAATTCAGAAATGAACTTTTAATTTAAAATTGTCTCATTTATTGTCTAGGACACAAAAGTGTACTTGACATTTGTCATAGAAACTACAATGATATTTAGTTTGGACCATTTTTAACTTATTGTTCTACCATTTAGAATAAAATTATAACCAGATTGAGATTTGTTATTATCAAAATCTAATTGAAAATTCTCTTCAAGTGACATAGTCAGAAATTGTTTCTTGAATTTCTCCATGCTAAACTGTTTTAGTACTCAGTTAATGTAAGTGGAACAACCTTTTAGATCTATCTCTATAGATCTTAGTAGCTTCTCCCAAATCCTTCATGAAAAAATTTTTAGACAACTAAATCTTTACATATTTGTAGTAATAGAATGAAATATCATTTCCTATTATTAATGTCATTTACATATAAAATAGGAAATACAACTCTACTCTCACTAACCTTCTTGTACACAAGGTTCATTTATGATAAAAGCAAACGGTTTGATCATTTTATCAAAACACTTGTTCCATCTGCATGAAACTTTGTGTTTCCATAAAAGGCATTATAGTCTCTGGTTTCGATTCTGGTTCCACTTGAATGTTTATTTATAGTTCTTGAACTTCTTCAAGTTCTATCTGACTCCCACTGCTTTTTTCAAAAGAAATATTTTTCTAGAAAGATAACATATTTTGAGACAAATACTTTTTCTCAATTGGATGATAGAAGTAATATCCAATAGTTTCTTTTGGATATTGCACAAAATCACATTTATCTGACTTAGATCTTAGCTTATCAGATACCAAATGTTTCACATAAGCATTACAACTCTAAATCTTAATGTGTGATAAGACTAACTTTTGTTAGTCCACATCTCATATGGATCTTATTAACAAATTTGAATGGAACTCTATTAAGAAGATATATCGCAGTTTGCAAGGCATAAAGGGATAGAGGTAAGTCTATAAGACTCATCATGGACTGTACCATATCTAATAAAGTACGATTTATTCTTTTTGAAACTCCATTGTATTGTGTTATTCTAGGTGAAGTTCATTATGAGAGAATCTCATTTTCTGTTAAATAATCACAAAATTCATAATTTAAGCATTCATCAGTTTGATCGGATCTAAGTGATTTAATACTTTTGTCAGTCTATTTTTCAACTTCAAATTTAAATTCTTTGAACTTTTCAAATTATTCAGATTTTTATTTCATTAAATACACATAACAATATTCAATATAGTCATTAGTGTAATGAAATAACCCACCTATAGCTTGGGTAGTCATTAGTCCACATACATCCATATGTATAAGACCCAATATGGCTTGGGTAGTCATTAGTCCACATACATCCATATGGCTTAGATAGTCATTAGTCCACATACATTCTTGTGACCACTCACCTTTTCTTTTAAAAGGTGTTTTGATCATTTTACTCATTAAATAAGTTTTATAAGTTTCATATGATTCATAATCAAATGAATCATGATATTATTTTTTATGTAACTTAGAGATAATGCGAATAGAGATGGAAGTTGATTATCTAATTTGAGTCTCTTTTATATTTTGAGAATAGGCTTTGAGAAGAAACATTATATAGACCATCTATATAAATTTCATTTTCATAATAAGCTTCTTTATTATAAAAGAACAAGTATTGTTCTCAATAATAAACTTAAATCCAATATTCAAGGTTAAAATGAAATTGAAATAATATTTCTGCAAAGTGTTAGAACATAATAACAATTATTCAATTCTAATATTAAGGCAGAAGGTAAAGGCAGATAATAAATTCCTACAACTAATGTAATAACCTTTACTCCACTTGCCACTTGTAGGTCCACCTCTCCTTTCCTCAATCATAAATATACCCGAAGCTCATGACTCATATTAGCTAACATCACACATGTAGCTTGGAGATCATCATCATCAATATGATGATCGTACTTATCCTTAACATCATTACCAGTATTCTCATCAAGAATATCAGGTATGTTTTGATCGAGAATATATAATCTATTTTCTTGCTTGAGAACCATTCTCAAATTGTGATATCAGTACAATAAGTTCAGTTTGGTTAATTTGTTAGCATCATGTATGCAATGTAAGGATAGATAATTTACTCATTGTGGAACTAAATTCTATTCATGTAGAGATATTTTAATTATTGATCTTATTTATTTTTCTAATTAGTAGATAAGTCTTTAATATTTTAATTATTCTCCCACTATTTTATTCAAATTAATAGCTCTATTTATTAATTCAAAAAATCCAGTGGTAGGTCTCCTAGTAGGCTAGGATCCCATTTAATTTAAATAATCTTGAATTTGTCCAACAAATTATTATAAACTAAATTAGGTAGATAACATAATTTATCAATCACATTTCTATGTGACTCCTAAATCAATTAGTTAGATGATAACTCTTTATCTTTATTATATCTTATATATTATGTCTGACTCTTATCGTAAACTTACATAATTATGGGTTTGCCCATCCAAATCAAGTAATTTAGTTAAGTAGAACCCCATTGTTCAAAAATATTTAATATTTGATAGCACTAAATATATTTGGGTGAAATTAATCTTAGATTTGCCAAACAAGTTAATAAAAAACCGAGCTCTAATTTTATGCTATAATAATGGATGGTAAGCCATCATGTTCTTAATATGTACTTAAAATTTTAATTAGGGGTTTTAATCCTAAGATTTCTATTAAGGTTTTTCATTTATTAATTAGTCTCTCAATATTTTATTTAAATTAATAGCCTTATCTATTAATTTGAAAAATCCAGCGGTAAATCTTCTAGTAGGCTAGGATCCCATTTAATTTAAATAATCTTGGATTTGTCCAATAAATTATTATAAATTAAATTAGGTAGATAATATAGTTTATCAATCACATTTCTATGTGGCTCCTACATCAATTAGGTGACAACTCTTTGTATTTATCATATTTTATATTATATGTTATGCCTAACTCTTACCCTAAGTTTACATGATTATGGGTTTGTCCATCCAAATCAAATAATTTAGTTAAGTAGAATAATTATTCAGAAATATAAAATATTTTATAGCACTATATATATTTGGATGAAATTAACCTTAGGTCTGGGTGAAATTAACCTTACGTTTGCTCGATTGTTGGAAAAATAGGATAAAATAAGATAAAATAATAAAACATGAGTCGTGCTGGACACTATCCTTAAATATTTATTTTGTAATCACCTAAGATTAACAGATTCTTCTGAAATTTAATTTTCAGAATCAGGACAATAAGAATTTATCTCTAATTTATAATCCAACAAAAAACATAGAGAAGAGAAAGAATAAAGTAGAAAAATGGGAGTGTATTTCTTTATAAAGATGGAGGCTATTTATAGTAGAAAAAATGTCCGTCGTAAGCGGTTATAAAAATCTTGAGATAATATAATAAAATTATAACGGTCAGATTTAATATTACATTTAAATATTAAACCTGCAACCGCCATCTCATAAATAAAATTTTCAACCACCATAAAAAAACCTTTAATGACCATAAAATTTTCAACGACCATAAAAATTTTTAATGATCATAAAATCTTTAATGACCATAAAATTTTTTGAAATATAAACTAATTTTATAACAATTCCCCACATATTTCAAAAGATTTTTCATTGCTGGAATTAGAAATTGAGTATATATGTTTCGAATCTGATATCTTTTGGACTATGAACAAGATCTAGATTAATAAAAATTAACATACAGAGTAATCGGTAAAACTTTTATTTGTATGAACCAAAAACTCTTTTTTGTATGCTAATATCTCATCAATCTCATAACACTCCATAGATCTCGTTGTCAACGCTGTTTTGCGCTAATAAATAGGTCATGCGCTCGTCTGGTAGTTCATAAGTGCTCTAAAAATTATGCTACAATCTCATATAAGCGGTCCCACTCCACACTTATATAGGTGATATCATCAAGTGTATATTGCAATTTATACACCACCCATAAATGATATAAATATTATTAAAAGTTTTCATCTCATCCTCTCATTAATCCAATTTAGCACTTCTTATATCATAAAGGTTGAGGGTCTATCACTGTTAACTTCAAATTGGCTCAAGTCTCATTCCCCTCGATATTTCATCTATTAGTTTTCTCCCTAAAAGTTTAGTTAGAAGATCGGCCAAATTCACTTCTGACTTCACATAATCGATGGAAATCAATGAGTACTTGAATAAATTTAATATCCAATTATCATTCACTTCTAACTTCACATAATCAATGTAATAATATCCAATTACAATCAACAGATTGACTGCAAGGCATATTATTAACATATATAACCATAACACATATGAACAATTCATTTGCCTGAATAAATTTCTAAGTGTAAGAGTTGGCCACTTTCTAAGGTGCTGCTTTCTTCTGAATGCAACAACACAACAACGATCCTCTTTTCCAATTTAGCTGGGCTTCCATATATGAAGTTATATATATATAATCGTCAATTAAAATTAAAGATTTCATTTAATGGTTTAACAAAACTGATTGATATATAACTCATTTTTTTTAACGATTAGTTCCGACTCAACCCTAAAAATGATTTTAATATCAATTAACTGAAATTTATTAATAGTGATACTCTGAGATCCAGAGAAAATAGGATTTATAATGGTTGGGTAAGTTTGATCTGAGAGGATGGTGCTCCTCTCCTTTTATTCTTTTTTTTTGTACGCTAGTGATGTCCAACGGCCTCGCTGCTACTAGGCCACTTGTCTCTGACATACGAATACGTACGTACAAAAGCGTCAGATATCCATTCCATACTGAACGGCCATTTAATTTTTCCCCTGACGCGCGCGTGAACAGATCTATTAGGTGAATGGGTCGGTTATTTCCTCTCCTGATAGGCCTCTTGACCGAGCTGGGATGAAGAGACTGAGCCCCAAAGGAGGCCTAATTTCAAGGTCGAATGGTCCGGCCCGGCCCATTTAAGAGGTTTCATAAACCTTGGGTTAGAGCTGTCATTATAGGCTCGGCCTCATAACGGGGTGGTGAAACCCAACTGTCATCAAATAAAACTTAAAAATAAAATATAAAATAATTCAAACTCATATAATATAATAAGATTCAAGGTCATTTCAATATTTAGAAAAGTCTTTTAGCAGCTTTATACGAAATATAGCGTGTCCATGTCATAAATAAGCAAACTTACAAACGAAGCTAAACCATTGCCATGTGGAAGCTGCACAGTGCAAGCACAGGTTGGTAGTTTAATATGATGTGAGTTTTTGGCACTTTGATCACTCAACTTTTGCTTAATGATCTTTGGCCAAAGATTGGATGAAGACATAGGCAACTCCTTCCTTTGTCTTGTCT